>NC_142029.1:58908141-59515224 GCF_982192425.1 Myodes glareolus
CAAATCTTTTATCACAGACACCTGTCTCCATGATGGTATGAGCAGCAGGAAGTTGCTTCCTAAATATCATGATGGACACAGAGCACACACATCTGTAGGTCATCTCAAATGACATGGCAGTGGTTTGTCGCCACTCAGACATGGATGAGACCTCACGGTTTCGGAAAGCAAGAGGGCCTGCTAATCACACACTGGTCTGCAAACCCTGTCAGCAACACTGAAAGAGGATTCACTGCTTTGAATCATGCACCAGGGAAGGAAATGATTGCTGCCTAGATTAAAGGCTACTTACCTACACCGATGGAAAGAACCCCAAGCGGTGTGGCTTCAGCTTTGCAGATTAAAATATAATGATAACTCAATATGAAAAGGCAGTACTTGCTTATTGAAAAAGAAATGGAAAAAGGTAAGAGTTAAAATTAAAATCACCTATAATCCCACATTTCAGAGATGCGTGCACTAACAGTCTACTGTATTTCCTTACAATCTTTCACTGAATATATAGAATTGTGGGAGTTTGGACTTGGCAATAGTATTATATCTTAATAAAATGTTTCCTATATTTTCATTTACAGAATATATAAAGCTGTGACATATCACACCATTCTGAGGCTTATTTCACAAACCCCTGGCAATTCTGTCATATTTCTTGAAGATGGAAGTTTTTCACTGGAAAGTTGGGACAAACTTATAGTCATGCGCTCTCACCCAATCTTTAACTTGCTACCAGGAGTGGCGTTCTTCTGTTCTAGTCTGTTTGCATGATGATATTAGCACTTTCCTATTATTAAATATATTTTAATGTGGCTTTAATGAGTACAAAATATTCCAGTGCAAAGACTGTTTGTTTAATATTTTATGAAATACTCTTTTATTCTTCAATATTATAAATGCTTTTAGATCCTACAACTAATACAACACTATAATGAATGCTCGTATAAAACAGTCTTTGGACGCAATTCTCATTAATTCCTGAGGATGAACTCCTAAACTGAGACTTCCAGACCTTGCAGGATTTTCTCTCTTAGACTAAGCCTGTCTGGGTGTGCTCCTTGGCTTAAACCTGAGAATCCAAATCTACAAAATGCCTTTTTCATGAGATGGATTTGACGACTATTTATTTCACTTTCAACCACAGGCAGCGGATTTGGAAGCTCTCTTCTCTGAGTTGCCCAGCTCAGATCATTCCTGGGCACAATGTGGTAGTGTACACATATCTCTTTCCTTGTGCATTCTCCTCCCACCACCATTTATTAAAGCCCAAAGATTCCCATCCAGGGCCCAAGGACAGGACTGTGCGGAGGTGAAGCATCTACTTCTGAAGTCTCCCCTTCCAGAGCACCTAAAGACTGTATCAATTACTACTCCTATGATTTCTTACATTTTAAAAGATGATCCTAACTATAGAAATAACATACACTAAAAAATTTAATTAGAAATGAGGAGAGATTTACATTAAGTCAATGGGAAGAAAAGTTACTAAAGTCATATAGGGTCTGAGATTTCATGTTTGAGCCGGTGCCTTGGCTCTCGGGATGGTGGCAGGGGGAGATGACTGGAATGTGCAAGAGACCAGGAGGCCAGCAGGATTCTTTGCCTACAGTGAGCTGTCGGATGCCAACATACAGGCAACAAGGTTATTACAGTATCCATGGCCTCATAAGTCGTGGGAGACAGCTCAGGGGCAGGAAACCAGCTAAACTGTGGTGACCATACTAGATAGCTAGCACTTAGTGTATGGGAGATAATGTGTTAAGTCTTGCATGTGTGTGAACTTATTTAGACTCACGTCTGTGTTATAGATATTATTATTGCATTTAATAGATGAAAAACTGCATTAAATTACTAACTTAGAATGTCAAACCTAGAAACGGTAGGCCAAAGACTCAGTCTCAAGTACTTAACCTTACACTGTTAACCTGTTGTGGGGTGAGGGCTTGGTGAGAAAGTGACTGTGCCACATACAAGAGGCACTATGTACACACTCTGTGTTCTAGGGAGTAAGGACGGCAGAGGAGAAAGGAAATGAATACTGCTTCATGGGAAGCTTTCAGAGAGTGCCAGGCCAGGAGAAAAGGAGGCACAAGCTGTGTGGCACTCAGGACTGAACTCATTCCATATCCTGGCAGCATATAGCTTCCATATTACTGTCTTGGGTAGACACCTACCCAGGGTGTCCAGGTTATCATAACAAAAATTCCGTAAGGGTGACTTAGACAATAGAAATAAGTTTCTCATGGTTGCAGAGATCGCCAAGTCCAAATTCAAGATGCTGGCAGATTCAGTGTGTAGGGAAGGCCACCTCGTTGTTCGTAGATTCTTCTTACTATCTTTTCATGTGGAAAGCAAGGTTGAAGGGTCTTTAGGGTCTCTTGCACTAACCAGGGTAAACTGACCCCCAGGACCTAACTATCCAAAAGGTCTCAACTTCTCCATCCCATGGGGACTAGTTTCAACGCATGAATTTGGAGAAGACCCAGCACTCAATATACAGCACATCTCAGACAGACTCGGCTCTGTTAATGCAGGGAGAAAAACAGTCTCCTTTTGTTGGATGCTTGTGACATGCCAGCCTCCAAGCTAGAAGTTTGCCATGGATTATCACACCTATTTTTCACAACAAAATTACTTTTATTTCTTTTTATGTAGGATAAAACTGAAGCTACAGGAAGCTCGATGGCTTCCCACAGACACACAATGGTGACCGCATCAAGACTTGTCCTCAGAAACACCTGACCCCAAAAGCCTTTATCTCCATCTGCCCCTGGCTGAGGTAACATCATAGATTCTAGTCTTCTGATCTTTCCTCTTCTTGGTCCTGAGAGAAGGCCCTCTACCATCAAAGCAAAATGGCCAAGTGTTTCCTCATCAACTTTCTCTCCTTTTTTCAAAATCCCATTTTAAAAAAGGGAAAAAATAGTCCATCCCTGGAATCTGTAGGGTAGAAGATAGTTTTCCTCAACTCCTGACCATCTCTGAGTATTTCTTTCTTTATCATATTCTCCCAGGGAGCATTCAGGCATAAGCGATGCTGTGGAATCAGACACCTGAACTGGAGATGTGTCTCCTCAGACCTACGTATATAATTATGAGCAGACCTCAATTTCCTTTTGGGACTGTTGGGAGAAGCAGGGGAGATGATGCATGGGAGATGCTTTGTGAACTTGAATAGCCCTATGTATCTATTCCACAGCACCAAGATGTTCCCTCTGGCTGGTCAGAATGGAGTCCAGAATAACCGTCCCCTGTGTTGCTTCCCCTACATTAGGGGAGATGAAGCTGCCGACAGGGAAGCGGGGGCATCCATCAGAGGTCTGCGGTGAGGAGAGCCAAGTCAGGGCTGGAGTGGAGCCAGGCGAGATGGCTGGCGTTTGTATAGGGCATCATGCCTTACAAAGCACACGGACATCTGTTATCTGGCTTGCTCCACAGCCATCCTACAAGGCAGCCAGTGTGGACAGCTTTATCCTTGCCAGTCAGAAGAGAAAACTTAGACTTCCGAGGAGGATGAGTAAGCTGACCAAAATCTCATGCTTCTCAGCAGAGAGGTGGGCTCAAGTACTGGTCTCAAGCCTGTGGGCCTCTGCTCCTGGTTTTTGAGGAGCGACCTGTGACCGAAATACAGCTTCATCTTCTGCTTAACATGTCTGGTCAGCTATTTAGCCCAACAATAAACTGAATAAATTGTGCATAAATATGTAGTTTTGCATAAATTACTAATAAATGTGTAACTATATGTAAATTACATAAAGTAAGTGTATATTCATTTTATTAGACAGGAAGGAGGTGTTTGTTTGACTGTTTTAATTTCAAATTGAGACTATCTCAGAAGTTTAGGAAAGTCTTTGAAAACCCACCAGCCCTATGCACAGTGTCGTTAGAGTCCAACAATTACAGCCTCCTTCCCTCAACCCACTCACAGCACATCAGCTGCAAGCTCTTTCCTGAGGTTCATTTGCCTCACTGGGCTCCCCTCTCCCACAGCAGACCAGGAAGTCAGGGCTCCTCTTTCAATTGGCAGGGTCTAAGGATTAGACAAAGTACTAATAAAGCACTTTGGTAATACAAAGTACTCCTATCCTCTGTCCTTCTTAAAGTCTTAACACGGCTGCCAGCTACGTGGAAGTCTTTCCTCTCATTGCCCAGGTTGGTCACAGTGTCCCTTTTCCGTATCTCCCACAGAGCCCAGGAATGAACTCTGTAGTGAATGTCTTGTCAGTTCCTCTGCTATCACATGGACAGTGAGTATCTGAGACCAGAGTCTGACTCTCCCTCAGTCTAGTACCTGCCAAGAAGTGCTTCTGAGAGTGAAGGAGATAGAATAGATGATGATTTACATCCTTTTCAGATATTAAAACTTCCCCTAAGTCAGAGAGACAGAGGATGATTAAGGTCAGGAAAATCAATGCTTAAAAATTTTACAAAACATATGGCACTATTTTTTTAAAGGACCCAGCCCTTGCGGGACTTTCAAACTGATGGTCCACAGCCCTGATTTCCATGATCATATTCATGATCCCGTGAAGCCGTTCAAGGGTTATAACCATCCTTCCGCTCCTCACCAGGGCCCTGATGCTCAAGCTACTGTATCCACTGTTTTCTATGCAGCACCTTCAATTTATCCATTTCTTTTCGTAAAAGCAATTTTAAAAATCTACCATGGGGCCTTCTCAACCTATGAAACAGCACTAAGCGCTGTGTTCTTCAGGGGAAATTCTCCCAAACCTGGACCTGAGAAGCAATACAAGCTGGAGCCCATGGTCCTCAGTGGGAAATTCAATTCATCTCACCTGGGAACAGTTGGGAGCAATTCTAGTCTGGGTTCCCACTTCTTCCTTTAATGAAGTGGCAGCTATTTGGATGATAAGGAATGGCTTGCAAATTTACAGATGCAAAATGCCCTTTTCATATAGGGATGTGTGTCTTCTTATGGATTGTGTCCTGCAATGTTACTCTACTATAGTGAGGACAACTACAAGAAGTTTAGAATAACTGGAGGATGTGTTTATGAAACAATGTTAACTTTAAAAGCACGTCATAAAATCTTGTACACACAACATATCCTCATTTCTGCTTAGTTTTATTTTAAATGTACATAGGAAAGATAGACATTTTTCTCCCTTAATCTTCAGAACACCCCTGCGGTGTTATTATGAAGCAGTCTATTAGAAGACTTGCCCGAAGCCATACAGCTGCCTCTGCTGCCCACGGTTGCAAGGCATGTAAAGGAGTTTGATGGCGCTGGTATTTTTCATCCGGAAGGCAACATGGGAGGACGGGAGAGTGGGCTGTGTGGGGCTCTGCTTCCAGTTGCACACAGAACTGAGATTCTTCAGCTCTGTGGAGTCTGAGGGGACCAAATGATTTGTCTTAGCCGGTGAAGTGTGAACTGCAGTGATATGTCACTTCTAGATAGAAACTTAGAATCCCTCTTGTCTCTGTGAGGGTTGGCAGTGTGCCAGCCAAGGGTCACCCTTAGCATTGGCATCCAGGAAAAAGGACAACGTGAAGTAGATTTGATCTGCAACCCAGTCCAGAAATGGTACTAAGATGTTGTTGCTTGTATGTGTGTGCAGAGGTACTCACCTGCGCATGCTTATGCGGAGATCAGAAGTAAATGTCAAGGGCCTTCCTCTATCCCTCTCCACCTTCTTTATAGACACAGGGTCTCTCACTGAACCTGGAGTTCACCATTTTGACCAGACTCGCTGTTCAGCAAGCCTTTGTCTCCACACCCCCGACACTGTGGTTACTGACACCTGCCACCCTGAAAGACTTTCACATAGGTGCTGAACTTCTGAACTCAGAGGCTCATGCCTGCACAGCAAGTGATTTACCTCCTGAGCCTTCTCACCAGTCCCAAGAAAAGTCACTAATTTTAAGTCACCAAGAGCTATGATTGCCACTACAACATAGTGCTACAGTCAAGTCCTGACTATTCTGGGAGACAGCAAGGTATTGAATGTTAACACCAATGGGCATGAGCATTGTGGTGATCTGAAGAGGATTGGCCCCCATAGGCTCATATATTTGAATGCTTTGGGAGTAGCACTATTTGTTGGAGTAGGTGTGGCCTTGTTGAAGGAAGTGTGTCACCGGAGGTGGGCTTTGCGGTTTCAAAAGCCCAAACCAGGCGCAGTGGCTCTCTCTACCTGCCACCCATGGATCTGGATGTAGAACTCTCAGCCACTTCTCCTGCAACATGTCTGCCTGTGTGCCTCCATGCTCCCCACCATGATGAAAATGAACCAAGCCTCTGAAACTGTAAGCCAACCCCAATTAAACCTTTTTCTGAGTTGCCATGGTCATAGTGTCTCATCACAGCAACAGAACACTAAGACAAATAATCTCGCATGACTTTCTTTACTTTAAATGGAATTTAATGTAATATTACATATGGGATGGGTATGTTGACTCTATATTACTATAACTAATGCCTGATATAATCAACAGCAAAGGTTTATTTTGCCTGATAGCTTTAGAGATTTCAGTTCATGATAGTTGACCCCACTGTTTTGTGTCTGTGTTGAGAAATCACAACAGAAGCACACGGCACAGCAAACGCTCACCACGTGGGCAGTATTCAAAGGAGGAGACTGCTGTCCTGCTTCCCTTCAAGAGCACACTCTCAGGGACCTTAAGGCTTCCTACTAAGCTCCACCACCTAAAGGTTTCACTAACTCCGAAGTGTGATACACGCTTCAAACATGTGGCTGAACATTAAGAAAACACTCCAGAACCAAACAGGAGCATTAGGTTTTAGAATCATCCTGAGTTTTGACAGTATCTCTTAATGTGGCTAAACTCATTTCTTATTTTAAAACTTGAATTCTAATATGTCCTAAAAAGAATTATATCAAATTAGAAAGTGCATATAAACTGCATCCCATGTAGGAAAGAAGAGAGATTACCCTGAGAACCTTTCTACAAAATTAATTGTCATACAGCTGTTCCAATCCTAAGTAACAAAGAAGCAGTGCTACTTTTTATTCCAAATTTGTTCTTTTTAACCTATAAGCAAAGATATTATAATGACTAGTTTTCCCTTGATTGAAACTAATAAATAACAACATATAAGCATTAATACATTCATTTATTTCTGTAAAGAAAACCAATGGTTATCATAATTCAAATTTAACTACCAATCAAAATTAATATTAAGAGAAAACCAACATAAGTAAGGCAACATTATTAAAATCTATTAGCAAATATAGTAACTGAGACTCAATTGTTCATAACATCAACCTAAAGGAAATAATAGGATATAAGATCTTTTGAAAGCCTACTCTGTAAAATCAGGAGAGTTTGACTCCCTGTCCCTGCTCATCACTCTCCATCTACTCCCTTCAAACCGGGACTCACATGGAGCCCCAAGTATGCTCCTGTCTCTGCCTCCTTACAACACTGGGGACACAACACATGCATGTGGTCATCTGTGATTTATGTGTGAGCTGGGGATTTGGATTCGGGTCCTCATATTGAGCAGCAAGCACTCCTACCTGCTGAGCCATCTCCCCAGTCTCCTGAACAAACCTCAATCAGAGTAAATGGCAAGCCACCAAAGATCCAGTGGCAACTAAAGTTTACTTGTGAGTCCGCTGTAACTACCCTGCTTGCACTTCCGCTGCTGGATGAAACTTGCAAATATTGGGTGTGCACCTGATTCCTGCCTGGGTCCTCTTTTTCTCTCATTTCGCTGATGCACTCACACACAAAGGACTGTTCAGAGTATGTTCAACTGTGGCTAGTTATACATACTAAAACACCCCCAAATAAAAGCTAGACCATTTAACTGTATTTCTGTGGGAATTGAAAACTTTTCACCTTTTCCACCTAATACTGTGCCTCCCCCATAGGGCTTTCCCAAGAGAGTGGAGTTGGTAATCCCTTAGTCTGTTAGTGCCCAAAATATTCCTTACATGAGTTGCTAAACCTTCAGTACAGAATTATATCTCAAAATCTCACTTTCATACAAGCCTTCGACTCCAGAAGCCTGCTTCACTTCTACAGAGACAGATTAAACCTGTCACGAGAGGTTCTTTGGCTTGCCTAATGAAGCCAACCTTCATTTAGTCAAGATTGATAATGCAGAGAGAATCACAGTCCCCTGATATGTCTGCTGAAATTGACCTTCCCATTAGGGAGGTCACTAACCATGCTTGCAGTCTCTGCATTGCCCTGGAAATTCTACTCCTTCAATGCCATGGCCCTAAACAAGTCTCCTCTTAGCTCCCAGAAGAATCTGTCTTGCTATTCACTCCCAGTGGGAATCTAGTGGGAAAGACTGAAGACAATTTGGCACTCCTACCACAGTGGGCATTCCCAACCACACAATGCACACGGTGCCAGAGGCAAGCACAAGTTAAGTAGAAAGGAGTCGGGTGGAGATGGAGATGTGTTCGCCCAGCTTTGTTCATGAAGACTGGACCAACACACCCACACATGTTTAGCATTGGTCAGCAAAAGCTCACGTTTCTCAAATTTCGCAATAGGCAATAAATTTCCAACCCGTTGATTATTTATGCAGCCAAATGTCTTTACTGAAAATCCATCAGCTTCTGAAGTAATCAGCCCTGTTTTCCTCCACTCCAGACTATATCTCCTCCTTAGGGACTCATAGTCAGAGGGAAGGAATATTGTCTTTGAAGGCAAGAAGGCTGAGCAGCCTGTTCAACGGCACATGTATGGCAGTGGACGAGGCAGGTTGACTTCACAGGGTTTCCATCTGAAGGATCTGCCCACAGCCTGTCTCAGCCTTTGTTGACTGACAGAATGGAGAACTCACAGAATCCAAGCTAACCTCAAAATGTTAGAGTCCCGTTCTAACTTCTCCTGAGCCAGAAATTTTCTTACCCTTCATCTTTTCCCGAGTATTTCTGCCCTTTGAAGAACATTTCTTTCTCTTCCATCTTCAGCCCTTCCCTTTCGGTGTATTCTGTTAAAAGAAAAAGAGGCGGGGAAGAGAGCAGCAACCCTCTGTGCTAACCGCCCAGTGGATCAGCTGTCACAGTTAATCAGTAAACATCAGTTCTCTTTGGTAGATATTGAATGTTTTTCCCCCTCCTTATGGACCACATCCCCATTCCTGGCCCTACTCTTTTCTGTACACATTGACCTAGGAACTTATTATTGCACATGAACCAGTAAAGCCAAGGCAGATACGAGTTCATGTCATTCCGGTAAGAAAACTGTACTCCAAAAGGCGCCAGTCTGTTGCGCTGGGGTGTTGAAGACAAGGCAGAATACCAGTGCTGCCTGTTTTCATTAAGTCCGTTTGATTGATGGTTCTGCACAGACAGAAATATAATGGTGATTACTTGTAGTAGTTTCTCATAATACCTTTTTCAGCTTCCTTCTGTCTTCTCAATATGTCCCCATTTTTATGTGGGGACCCATGGAATACCAGGAAGCAAACATCACACTCTATCTTCAGGGATAGAGCACAGGATTTGAGCGAACAAATGAACACAGACCGTCCATCTGGCCACAGAGATTCGCTACATAGAGAGTCACATGACCTCACGACCTCAGGAAACCCAGTCAAAAGGAGTCTCAGAACTTCCATTGGAATTCCTGGGTCAAGGGCACTCTCTCCCACTCCAGCAATGGGAAGTCTAAAAGATCCCAGACAGTCTGCTACCATGAGGGAAAAAAAAAAAAACAGTTTAATGGTAAAGTCAAAACAACAAAAGCTACAAATCAGTAAAACCAGAGCCTTACCCGGAGTGACCTTCTCTATGCCTAGACAGTTTGTAGGCATGAATTATTCACTTTTCTTCCGTCTCTAAGAGCCCATGTGACTGCTTCAAAAAGAAGCTCCCTAACTGGTACACTGGTACTACCTTGAAAGCCAAGCGCACTCCACTTGTTTGTGATGCACAAAAGCGTGACTCTCTGTCGCTACCTACTTCGTCTACACTGTGCTAACGACACAAAGCAGACGGTGACTGTGCCAGTGTAGCAGTGTGTGTGTGCCTGTTCCCAGACAATCAACACCAACAATCATCATTATCCACATCATCACAGTGGATGGGACCATCATATGTAAATCAAACTCAGATGACCAAAGTTTACAGCAACACTTGAAATTTAGTGTCTCAGAAGCATTTCATTTCAGCCCCATAAAAGTTATGGTATGCTGATTAAATACTGACTGGGAGCTGAAAGAGTGCTTACTCGGGGTTTATAGGGATGGAAAGGATGCATTCTGTAGCTACCTAATTTTTTTTTCTAAGTATTGCTGTCCAAAGACAGTCAAATGCATGCATTTCATGTTTGCAGGGGAGAGAGTGTGGGTATGTTTTATTTTTTATAATGGTATTTCCTGCCAATAATAAAAGAAGAAGAGGGGATGTTGATAAAAGAAAAATATTTTCCGAAGAAAACGTTTGTTGTGTTCTGTTTTTTCACCTCTGTTTTTGAAGGGAAAAAAGATAATTCATTCCCTCTAGAAAACATTTTTCATACAGAATGTCCCAGCTTTCCCTTTGTAATTCCAAGTCAGAGTTTTGAATATTTTTGTGCTAGCTCTTTCCCCCTTTTGACACCCTCCGGAAAGGACAGGAGCCACTGTAATAGATTCTCAAGGGATAAAGGCAAAGAACTAAGAAGCTAACCCAGCAGGAGAATGGGGTGCAACCACAACCCTTCCGTCAGGGTTGCCTGTTATACAGTGACAGGCGGAATGGGAGGACCAGGGTGGCCAGAGAGGATGCTGGGAAAGCAGGCACTGAGGCTGCTGAGAGCTTCAGGATCTGAGGATAGGTACACGTAGTGAGAGATCTTAGAAGAATTTTCGTGGGTCAAATAGTTGGCTCATCTACAGGGAGTTAAACTGTCTTCAGGTGCAGCCTCATGCCAAAATTGAACCATGAGTTCCCTTGGCAATTTCTGTCATATTTCCAAATTTTTATCGCAAACATTTTCAAACATACAGAAAAGTCGAGAGAACTATAAAGTATACCCTTGCATAGCCACCCTCTAGATTCTAACAATGAACAGTTTTCTATATTTGCAGCCCATTTAGCCACCCTTCTTTTGGCCACCCGTCACACTTTTTGGCACATTTCTAGGTAAGCTGCAGACATCTATATAGTTCTCTCCAGAACACTTGGATCACGATTATTATTAAGTAGAGGCCAAGGTTTATTTATAGTACGTTTTTCTAGGCAGAATTTACATAGAGTGAATCGCATGAATTTTAAGAGCACTGTTCCATGGGTGTTGACAAATGTACACACCTGTGAAAGCAAAGCCGTGTCAAGACACAGAGCATCGCCATGGGGATTTCTTTCTGGTGTGAACCACCAGTAGCACTGTTTCTCTGTGTCATTCATTTATCCAGCAATCTTTTCCAATCTTTTCCAAGTTCCTCTGTTTGGGAGATAGCAAAGGAAAGGAGACAGAGCTCTCCACAGGAGCTGACAGTTGAGAAAAATAGATGACTGTGTTTTAATTAATTAGTTAACTCATTAAACTAAATAGTCACAACTGCTGTGGAGATTTGCTCATACAGAGAAGAGGTCAGCTGATGCTCTTGAGGAAGGGCCAAGAAAAACTTTGTAGTAGGCAATCTGAAAAAGAGAAGGAAATCCCCAGGAAGCATCTGTGTACCCTGAGATCTATGGTCCTGCTTGGCATCTGGCTGAGATGCAGAAGAAGGGGTGGGAAAATGGTGATATAGCAAGGGTCATGCCCAAAGCAGTCTCAGCTATCCTTCAGGAGCGGGACTATTATCCAGAAGGTGACGAAACTGAAGGAAAGTGCTCCGGACTCCCAAGCCATGGTGCTAGACAAAAGGCTCCCCTCGGACCTTGAGACAGGCAATGAGTAAGCTCTTGTAATATAAGGACCAAGGTTGTTGAATCAGAGGCTAAGCTGTGAAAATGTTTACTCCATAACCCAGGCATTTGGATTCCCAAATTCCATACAGGACAGAGCTGGCTGCCAGCCAGAAAGGGTTTCCACAGTAAAAAGCAAAATAAAATAAACCCTCTGGGCGTTAGAGCAACCCCTTCACTCAGCCCCAGAGAGCTCTGTAAACTAAAGATAATGGGAGAAGCCCAATTTGGAAAGTTGTGTTGCAATCATCTGATAGTGAACATGGGACCACTTGCTTTAAGGTATGGTGCAGTGTCCTCCCAGACTCTAATGAAGACACAAACCATCTGGCTGAAACAGTTCAGTCACTTTTGTCTACTGTGAGAGGAAAGTGATTATACAAACACAGGGGTGTGTGTGTGTGTGTGTGTGTGTGTGTGTGATGGTATGCGTATATGCGTACACACATCTGCTGCCATCAAGGCTGAATGAATCCCTTGTGTGGTACCATCCCCCAGGCCAGGTAAGATGTGTGAAATGACCCAGGGTAAAGTGTCAAATCCTCTTTCAATAGGACAGGAAATAATCATGCTGTTGTATGACAGGTGGCAGAATCTACAGTGAGCTTCTAAAATCAATAGCTATAAAACGCAGGCCACTGCTGAATGAAGCAAGAACCAGGCAGTATCTCTCCACTGGTGGGAATGCCTTCTAAACTCCCTCATCGCTAATTTGTGATGGGAAGTCATTGGACAGACAGCATCCCCCAAAACAAAGACAGGAGTAAATAGGACAGAAGAGAGGGTTAATAATGAAAGAGAGGAAATTACTGGAAGAGATTTAAAGTCATTGCTTATTTTATTTCCAAGCCTCTCGATGAAGGTATACATGGGGGAGAGGAGTCTTTTCTTTTTTTCTTTTAAAGCTTTACTTTTATTAAGAAATTTTCTTCTTTATAATACATTTTGATCGTGTTTCCCCTTCCTCAACTACTCCCTTAAAAAGGTAAAGAAAGAAAGAAAGAAAGAAAGAAAGAAAGAAAGAAAGAAAGAAAGAAAGAGAAAGGAAGGAAGAGAGAGAAAGAAAGAAAGAAAGAAAGAAAGAAAGAAAGAAAGAAAGAAAGAAAGAAAGAAAGGAAGGAAGGAAGGGGGAGAGAGAGAGAGAGAAGGAAAAAAGAAAGAAAAAAGGCCTCCACAAAAAAGACAAAGTCTGTTTTGTGTTGGTCAACTGTTCCTGGGCTTGCCTGGGAGTGTGGTTGATATGCCTAGGGACTCTACACTAGAGGAAACTGAGTTCCCCTTTCCCAGCAGGCACCACTTGCAAACAGCTTCTTGGTTAGGTGTAGGACCCTAGGTCCACTTCCTTTTCTCCACGTTGCAATTTCGTCTGCTTTGAACCCATGCAGGTCTTGTGTGTGCTTCACTGTCTCTGTGAGTTCAGCTGTGAATCAGTCCTGTTGTATCTGGAAAGCAGTTTCCTTGGAGACATACACCAACTCTGACTCTTGGAAGCTTTCCGCCTCCTCTTCTGCATAGTTCCCCCAAGCCTCGAGGGAAGGGTTTGGATAAAGACATCCCATCTAGGACGGATGGCTCCCAAGTTTCTCACTTATTGTACACTGTCCAGTGGTGGGTCTCTGTGAAGCTTCTCTGATGAGGGTTGAGTGATACACTGACCTGTGGGTACAGCAACACGTCATTAAGAATCATTTATGTTCTGTTTTGCTTTCTTAAGCAGTTGAAACTGCTTCTTTGTCAAGCAGAGTTGGCCCGAACTGTTGTAGAAATGCTGTTTTTCAGGACTTAATATCCCACACAGGGAAATCAATACCAAACCCCCGTTTCCTCTATTGTTGTTTTCCTTTCCCTGTATCCCTTTAAATTAAAGTGACCCTTTCTGAACTCTGTTGAGAGAAATAGCAAGTCACAGGCTTCATAACAGCAAAAAAAACTTGAATGCTCACTCTTACCTCCTTTACCAACTGACAATATTTTTAGATAAAAACCAGCTTTTTAATTGGCAGAGGCATGTTCATTGATCCATGTGTGGGACTTGGACATTCCTCAGCCTGTTGTTAGTGTTGACTGGATCCTCCAAACAGAGGCCACAGAATTCCAAGCCTAATATCCTAGAGACTGGCAAGTTTTTGTCTGAAGTTATCCAAACTCAACTTCCCACATCTGAGTTCACTTGAACTAACTTGCTTACATTCGTATTCCTCAGTGAAGAACAATAATGGGCCAGGTCTAGGTCACATGGTCACTGAAACTGGGGACTGGGGCTGACCAAATGGCTTAAGGGTTTGGAGAGTATATTGTTCAGGGTTCTCCAAAGTAACAGAACTTATAGAAAACATACACACACACACACACACACACACACACAGAGAGAGAGAGAGAGAGAGAGAGAGAGAGAGAGAGAGAGAGAATTTATTCGAATGACCCACAGACTGCAGTCCAGCTAATCCAACAATGGCTGCCTGTGAACAGAAAGCCCAAGAATCCAGTAGCTGCTCAGACCATGAGACTGGGCGTCGCAGCTGCTCTTCAGTACATGCTGGAATTCTGAAGAAGTAGGCTCTAATGCCAGTAAAGGAATGAATGTGCTACCAAGGCAAGAACAAACAGGCAAAGAGCAAATGCTTCCTTCTCCCCTGTGCTCATAGAGACTTCCAGAAGAAGGTGTGGCCCATATTAAAGGTGTGTCTTCCTGCCTCGAGATCCAGATTAAGAGTTTCAAAGATCCAGATTAGAAGTGGATTTTCTGCCCTTTCCACACTGCCCTGGGATGGGTCCATCAGGTGTTGTTCTTTATTTCCATCGCAACTTACACAATGTCCGGAGCCTTTGATGTCCTGCAGATGAAGGAGGAGGATGTCTTCAAATTCCTTGAGGCAGGGAACCACTTAGGTGGCACCAACCTTGACCTTCAGATGGAGCAGCACATCTACAAAAGGAAAAGTGATGATGTCTGCATCAGAAATCTGAAGAGGATCTGGGAGAAGCTGGTACTTGCTGCTCAGGCTCTTGTTGCCAGTGAGAACCCTGCTGATGTCAGCATCATCACCTCTGGGAACACAGGGCAGCGAGTCCCACTGAAGTTTGCTGTGGTCACTGCAGCACCCAATGACTGTCACTTCATGCCTGGAATCTTCACTAACCAGATCCAAGTAGCCTTCAGGGAGCCGTGACTTCTAGTGGTGACTGATCCCAGGGCTGACCTCCAGGTATGATGTATGAGAACAAAAAATATAAGCCACAGGCCGGGGTGAGATATTTGCAAATCTTATATCTGATAAAGAACTTATATCCAGAATGTAACAAAAATTAAAAAAAATCAATTTAAAATTGGACAGAAGAAGATCTATAGATGACCTACAAGTGCAACCATTACTAATAATTAGAGATGTACAAATTAAAATGATAGAATACTGCCTCTCCCTGTAGACCCTTCAGACTTGGATGGCCACAGAAAGTGTTTGCTGAGAGTTGAACCCGTGCATGGCTTTCTCAGGGCCCTAATGAAAGCATAAAAGAAACCTAGTTCTGTGCCCTTGCTCGGGGCAGACTTGGCAAGGTCCAGTCTGAGGCTGGGGTCAGGATCTCAAATGAGTTATGGTTTCAGTTCCTGAAAACCTGGCTTTCCCCTCCTCCCCAAGGCCACTGTATCTTCAGTCTGTTGTGCACTTAAGATATCCTATGTTCCTTTGTAGCTTCTACCTGACTTTGTTTTATTGTATGGAAGCTTCCCACTGACTTTGTCCCATTGTCCCCTGCAAATAGTATATAATGACTGTGGGACAATGTTCTTGTACCCTGTAAAGATTTGTCACTTGTATTGGTTTAATAAAACACGGATTAATCAGTAGCCAGGCAGGAAGTTATAGGTAGGGCAACCAGAATAGGAAAATTCTGGGAAGAGAAAAGGCTTAGTCTGCAGTTGTTACCCAGTCACAGAGGAAGCAAGATGAGAATGCCTCACTGATAAAAGGTACCAAGTCACATGGCTAACACAGACAAGAATCATGGGTTAATTTCAGATGTAAGATTTAGTTAATAAAGAGCTTGAGCTAATCGGTCAACCAGTTTATAATTAATGTAGATCTCTGAGTGCTTCTTTGGGACTGAACGTCTACAGGAGCAGGCAGGATGAAAACCTCTGTCAACATATAATAAGATGCTGTACTTCTTAATAAGTTTCCTTGGCATAAGGAATAGCCTGAGAAAGACCTCTTGAACCCATTATTCTCTTTTTTATCCCTGATCCCCTGATCCCTCCTTCTCAGAACCCGGTCCTAAACTATCTGTTTCATTCTTTTTTCTATGAAAAATATGAATAGTGATAAAAGTTGACTTGGCTCTGGAAAAAGACATTAAACATATAGCTATCATCATACTGAGTCCTCAAATATTCACTCAAGAAAGGGGATGCATTAGTTTGTCCTGAGACTTGTTCATCACCATTCACAGAAACTTTTTTAATAGGAAGTTTAAACAACCTAAATATCCACTAACAGTTGAATAAATAGACAATTTGAGGAATAAAGATAAAATAGAATACTACAAACCAAAAACCCAAAAGAAGTTGATACATACATGAATGACATCAGAGTAATTACGTTTAATGAAATAAGAAAAGCAAAAATGAACATATAATATATAATTTCATTTCCATACGATATTAGAAAATGCCAGGTGTCATGCAACCAACAGGAATTGCCTGAAAGCAGTGAGGATGAGGGGGAATAGAAGAATGAGAGGAAAGGACCAAAAGCCAAGTTCAGAAAATTGGGTGGTGACAGACATACCCACCTTGGTTGAGTGACAGTCTCACAGATGCAAACATACCATTGTTCACTAATCAAACACTGTACGTGCACAGATTCTTATATGCCGAATAGGCTTCTATGAAGTTATTTTAAACCTTGAACAAACCCATGCTGTTGCAGAGGTGAGAAATGCTAGATGTTGAGAGATGGAGCTTTCTTTCCCAGGTATAAGGACTGGTTCTCCAACCCAGTGGGATCCTCTCAGAGTGGGAAAGAGGAAGAAGTGCTCTCTGATGAGAAGTTTGAGGCACCGCTAATGTCCAGCCCAGGATAGTTGCTGAATCCCAGGTTACCCCACTGTAGAAAGTAAGGCTGGGTGAAACTTGCCTTTCTAGAGTGAAGGGGAGGGAAGCTGGAAGTTGATCTACATGATAATCAGAGGCTTATAACCTGTGCCAGCCTCTCTGCATAAGTCCCTGACCTTCTTCAATTCTTTAAAATAAAATCCCCTGCTTGCCTTTCCCATCTCCATCCTTCTTCCTACCCTCCCTTGATTTCCCTTCCCTTTCTCACTGCTGTCTATTCACTGTCCGTAGTCCTGGGTTTCATAAGAACGTTTTACACAACACGTAATGCTCTTAGATGATGCACCCTCCTGGGCTTCCACAGTCCCTTTTATCTCCTCTCCCCTTTTCCATTCCCCTGGACAGAATTGTTTCTGCTTTTGTGTCAGTATGAAGGTTTCTCAACCATCAGAAAACAGACACACCGCATTACTCAGCTCTAGCATTCTGGGTGTATCTCAGAAGCAGGTGAACATCAGCGTCCACAGAAGCACCGCTCACAGGAACAAAGTGATAGAACCAAAGTCATTGGCCATCAACAGAGGGACGAATAAAGAAAGTATGGTACACACCTTGTCTTTTTTCACATTTACCCAAGACCACTGGTTTTGATGAATGAAGTTCTAAGTCCATGTCCTGGGACAGAAGCAGGGGCCTGCCTAGGCAGAAAGCATGGTACAGTATAGGAGAAACACAGAAAATGAAAAAAATGACAGTGCTAGAGGCAACTAACTTACTTCCTTTTAAAATAATTTTACTAGGTTTTGATGTTATAATATTACATCACTTTCCTCCCTTACCTCAAATCCTCCATATATCTCCTTTGTGGTCTCTCTTAAATCCTTAGCCCCTTTTTCTTTAATTGTTACTGTTGTTGTTGCTGGTGGTGGTATGCATGTGTATTTCTAAATATATAAATACAACCTGCTCAGTCCTTACAATGTTACTTGTATGTCTTCAACAGTGTTTTAGTTCTTGGCAACTTCTCCATGTTGCCTTTCATCCTTCAGACAGAAAAGGAAATGGTTGTTTCTTTCAGAAAGAGAACATAAAGCCTGGAGCCCTCACTGTTCTGTCATCTCTACAGAGACTGAAGTGGAAGGTTAGTTACTGGGGCATAGACAGCCTAGCTTCTAGCATTTGGGAACATGAGGCTTCCATATCTATGGGCACAGAACCAAATCCTGGGGCACTAGTGCCTTGCCATCTCTATGCACTCCTGAATGTGGCAGGATATATTGAGGAAGGAATACCTTGGAATCTGAAGTTTGGTAGATCTATTTGGTACCATGGTAACTACCTCTTGTTCTTCCAATCTATTCTCTGCTGTCTGCCAGGCAAGTATATCCCCAGGCTGGGAACTCACCAGTTCCTTGGATCTGTTGCTCATCCTGTAGAAGCTTTAGGTTATTTTGGGCACAATGATTTTTGGAAATTTGGTGATTCAAGTGGACATTTATCAAGAAAGTTGGTCTTGCCAGTTTGAGTTTGAGTTAGTTATGTTGAGGGCATTACTGGCTTCTGAGAGTTATTTCTCCTTTTAGAGAGTTGATGGAAGACATCCTCCACTGGTGTGCAATGTGTGGAGAGTCAAGGATACGGGGCTTACCTTTTTTATTTATTTATTAAAAATTTCCACCTCCTCCCCTCCTCCTATTTCCTTTCCACTCCCCCCACTCCCCCTCTTCCTCCCTCTCCAGTCCTAAGAGCCATCAGGGTGTCCTGCCCTGTGTGAAGTCCAATGTCCTACCCCCTCCATCAGGTCTAGGAAGGTGAGCATCCAAACAGACTAGGCTCCCACAAAGCCAGTACATGCAGTAGAATCAAAACCCAGTGCCATTGTCCTTGACTTCTCAATCAGCCCTCATTGTCCGCCATGTTCAGAGAGTCCAGTTTGATCACATGCTCATTCAGTCCCAGTCCAGCTGACCTTGGTGAGCTCCCATTGGATCAGTCCCACTGTCTCTGTGGGTGGACGCACCCCTCGTGGTCCTGACATCCTTGCTCATGTTCTGAACAGAATCCAGTCAGATGGGGAGGGAGGGGTTACTGAAGCTCCTTCTTGAGCAAGAGCAGGTGTGGTACCTTCAAAGTCAGAACTTTAGAAACAGGGGAAATGAAAGATGGGCAAAGTACTTCTGGGTTTGCTCATGTGCCATGCACATTGGAAACATGCATCATAGCGACCATGCTCCAGGTTTAGAGATAGGTGATACAACACAGAGGCAAGCAGCTTCGTTTGAGAGTCAAACCATGGGGATTTGCACCCCAGCATCACTTTTACAGCGTGATCTTGGATATGGAGCTTAAGGCCACAGGAGATGTGAGGCAGACAGAGATAATGGCTAGAAGGTGCTCAACGCAGTGCCTGGTACAGGATAAGGAATAAACTTAGCGAGGCGGTTGCTATTGCTTCCAATATTATCCAGGGCTTCAGGTGAAGGCCAGCAACTCTCCCTGTTGATATGCTGCCATCGTTAGTTAGCAGAGCTGGCAGGAAGCTATGCTGGTTTCATATCTAGTGACTCAAACTTCTACCCTTCTGGGAACCTGTCATGCCTGGAAGAAAGCCAGAATGACCTTGTTTGCCCTAAATGGTCTTCACATCTGCCTCTAGGCAACTTGAGCCAAAACTATGATTGGACCATAATAATCACACAGCTACTGCCAAGAGAAATGGGAGAGAGGGCAGGTCTTCAGATTAACACAACTGTACATGGATTGTCTATGGACTACCAGCCCCCCAACACAAAACCTACGACCAGTTTTTTCCCCTAATGCAGTGTCAAGCATAGCCTGTACCATGAAAAAAGGGGTAAGTCTTCCTTTTTCTTATATTTGGGGTGCCACACCAGTCTTCAGATAATAGCAATTGCCACCTCTTGCATGGCTTGCACTGTGTCAAATGCTTGCAAAACCTTTGAAAGAATTTGATTGGTTAATTGGTTGTGTAATGGAGCTTAGGTCTCACTAAGTAGCCTGAGCTTGTCTCAAACTCAGAATCCTCCTTCCTCAGCCTATACAGTGCCAGGATTATAGATATTCACCTCCAAGCCCAGATCAATTCAGAAATTATTTAAAAAAAACAGTTATACTCTATCCAGACACCCCCAAAGAGGCAGCAGCGAAATATGTCTGACGGCAAAGGCCACAAATATATCCCACACCATCATGCCTTGCACACATTTGAAGATCCCAAGTGGATGCAAATCCTCTTCATCAAACTGCCTCAATCTCCAGGAAATTGAGCAGGCATTCCTATTTGCTGGGCCCTGACAGGCTCATAAGAGATCCACGCCAGAACTCCCCACACTAACTTCTGTATCGTGCAGAAATGACTAAAAACTCAGCTCTCGTTTCTGAATCCAGGCCTGTCCTCCACCTGGTACCACAGGAAGCACTGGTCACCAGCACTAGCGAGAGTCAAATGGGAGCAGCTCCCCCCACTCCTTGGGATGTGGTCAGAAAATCACAAATGAAGCATTTTCCTCTTGTCTTCCTGACGGACAGAGTCTTTAAACCTTCTCCAGCTCTGCTTTAGAGCCACGACACAAATTCTTCCCAGCCAGAGGCAATGTTCTCATCAGTGTGCAAACATTTTACACTGCTATGAAAACCAGAAACATGTCAGATGGATCCATATGCTGCCTCTGGGAGCCCAGGCCTTTCAATTGCCTGGCGTTTAGCATTACAGCTGTCATCTTGGAATTTTTCATTTGCCAATAGAACCTTTAATCTACCTATAAAATATGATTCACATAATGAATCCAGGTATTTCACCCGGTGCTAAAATCCAAAAGCAATTAGCCTTTTTGTTTATTTCATGCAGGAGTTAGACGAAAAGCTAAATGAACATGCAGAAAAAGAGCCAGGCATTGGTCCAAATGCCTGAGTGATGCACTAATTAAATTGTATAACAACACTGCTATCTTTATACATATACTTTATTACAGGTTGGGGAGTCAGCCTGGGCCTTCACGGGAGCCCTTAAACAGAACAGCTCAGGGTAAACTTAGTGAGTTGACTTTGAATGCGATTGGGAAAGCATGGTTAATTTCTCTCCTCTCTCCCTGCTATAATATACTAATCAGGAGCGATTTTAAGTCTTCTTATTATGTATTCACTAAATGAACATGATGAAACTTGGGGTACATGGCGGGGACAATATAAAATTAACAAGCTCTAGTCCGGGTCTTCTAAAAGTGCTCAGACCCCCTTCGCCTGGCAGGGACATAGGTGTCTGCAAGGAAGACAGGTAATTGTCCCTCAGGGTGACCCAGTGTTAAGAGGTGAGCCCAGGGGAGGAATGTTCGCAATTCCTGGAGGGTGACTGGGGCTCTCGCTGCAAAGTGTGTCAGAGGGTTTCTTTCTCATCTCTCTCCCTCTCTGCTGTAACTTTCCATAAGGAGCTAACAAAATGCATACCGTTTAGCTTGTTTCTACAGCCCCTACTGTATGCCTCAGGGAAAACCTTGAAAGAGGAGAGAAACAGGAATATGGTCAGTGTGTGCCAAGGTTTTCTGAGTACCAAAGCTATGTGTGTCTCGTTTAGTCCTCAGTGGGACGTCAAGGTGAGCATGATGTGTTAGAACTATGCTCCCCAGTCTGGAGGTGGGGTTTGAATCCAGGGGTTCCGGGTTTTCCTCACACATCGTCTCTCAGGAATAAAACAGCTAAGTGCAGGTCTGGCCTCCTACATCTCACCCTATATATTATGTGACATCCCTGAATGCCCAATTTGGGAGCTGGTCTGCTGCTGCACAAAGAGGAAGAGCATGCGTGTGAATCAAAGTATGAGCCACGGAGTTGATCTTGAGCTCTTCTCCTACCCACCTGATGGAGGTGTGACTTCTACCTAGTCCAAGCTGCCGCCACAGCCATGATAGCAACACACGCCACATGGACCACTCACACTTTTGCAAATCATTGTCCCTGCCTGACTATAAAACACCAAGTACCACACATTTTCTCAGGCTGGCGCTGTGAATGTCCCCAGTTAGATATGCAGAGGGAAGTGCATGCCTGGTGGGAGGTCAGTCTAGTAAGTATTTCTCAGCTGATTTCTTCCGTGAGAGAAGCTAGTTAGGCTAACACATCCTCGGTGCTTTGTAACATCCTGCTAGGGTGACTCTCACGCCCTACCTCCCAGAATGAAAAGATTAAGGAAGCTGTTCAAATACAGAAACGCCTCATCCTGGTATTACAGCACCTCTCCATTATCCATTATAATGAAAACCTTTGGCAGTGACACTCACATAGAAGTATGCTCCAGAAAGAAGAGACACACTTCTGTGAAGATAATCCACGAGCTCCTTTCGCGTTCAGTGTGTTACAGTTCGGGGAAAATAATGAGGTTGAGTTTCGTCTATCAAGTGACTCCCTTAAATATGGTGCACCCCTCCAAGATTCTATTTCCAGTTTATGAGCACTTGGAACCCTCTGTCTTTGTCCCCACCTGGCCACCCACCTTGCCAGAACTCAACAGCACTCTGAAGGAGAGTAAGTTTCACATCTTTCCGGTAAAGCTTCTCAAAATCCACCCAGAATCACCTGTGGAAGCTAGCACTTCCAAGGTTCAAGATGCTTCTGTTGTTCCCATAGAGGAGAAAGGACAGATCTCCAACTTCTGCCTCCAGAAAAACAGGACCAGGCTAAGAAGCAGTTTTCACTGTCCTAAAATAGCCAAGGCTAGCCCATTCCAGCCTCTCTTCTAGCATTCTCCCTACTCCCCCAAGAAAGAAGGTCCTCATCCTATCCAGCCCAAGGTACACAGGGCTCTCCCGTTCTCTTCCAGGATTCCTAGAAAAAAGCCTGGAAGGGACAGCTAAGGAAGCTGGGCCCTCATCCTATAAGCTTCTCCAGCCTTCTCGACTCCCCGCACTCAGTTCCATCCAGGCAGACATGAGCCCCTGCAGGGCTGCTGTAAGACATTAGTTATCCTGGGCTCCATAGATGAAACCTACCTCTGGGTCCTGACCAGAACTCTCACATCAGGTACTAAAGCAGGTACCCAGAAAGACTTTCAGGTCTCTCTCTTACCTCTGAGCTCAGCACTCCTCTGTCCCCGAGAAAGACAACAGGAACTCTCGGTGGAGGTTCAGTTGTTCTGTTAAGGAAGACCCAAAACCAGCCTCACCTGGCCCAGCAGTCAGCAGCATCTTACACGAATCACACATGGTACCAAAGACATCAAGCTAAGATGCACCCACATTTACAAAGGCAGAAACACATTTCTCTAAAAGTCGAAGGGGATAACCACTCCATCTCCCTGTTTCATTCAGTCTGCACTGGTAATTCAAACACTTGATGTCTCCGGCTGGAGCATCAGCCACCAGACTTTCGGAGACACTACAGGTTTCCCCCCCCACGGAATAGGTACTCGAGGTTAATTCACTAAGAACAAGTTTGAAAACCTGTGCCAAAAGGATTAGCAGGACTAGAGCCTCTTGGGAGCCATGACTCTATCTTCAAACTCACTCATCTGACCTCAGCTCCCCAGCTACCTTACCTCACCCAGCCATCTGCCCCACGTGCTCTCCTTTACCCTTCCCTTAAAGGATCAACAGTCCACACTAGGCTGGGCACTGATCCATCTCTGAGGTCTCCAGTAAAGGTTCTGACCCAGCTTCCACCAGCCACAGCTGCACAGAATGGACAGAGGGACACAGATGGAATGAAGGCACATTGCTTAAACATCATTGGGAAAACAAAAGAAAAGCCCATTTTCCAAACATTGTTAGGAAGATAAAACAGAACCTATGAATTAAAATACCACAAAAACTTTCCAAAGCTATTTATATCATCTTAAATTATTATGGATTTTATCATAGAAGTCCTCAACAAATTCAGTGAACTGGTCATTTGATGATACCTGAAATATAATATGCAAATGTTAAAATACTGTGAACAGGAGAAAATGATTTCTATAATAAAATATTTAAAATAATCATAACCTAAGAAAAGTATGCATAATATTGGGATGCCCATTATATTAAGACAAAAAGTTCTTACCCATTTGTTCAACATTACTGACAGCTTTGATAAGACAGCCTTCTGTAAGCGCTTGGGCATCACCAGTGAATGAAACAGATCCCCAGGCTAACACTTATAATGAACTCTACAAGGCATCATCACATATTAGAAGATGCTAGGCACAGTAGAGAACAAAGGAAGTGTGTAGCAGGATGAGAACTCCAACTGCAAGAGGGACAACGCACCTGGACGGATAATTCTGGAAGCTGCACTAACTGAGAATATTCAGGAAAAACATCAAGAAAAACGTTCATTAACATTTAAGAGAGTGGCATCCATTAAAGATACTTAAGGTAAATAACTCCCAAAACATGTTTAAAAGGCAAATTAGTATGCTTAATAAGTTCAACAAGCTGGCCTGCCTCCTCGCATTTGAGTAATAAATGGGCAAAGGACCCTCTTCTAGAGTTTTCCCAAACAAACAAAGCCTACTTCCAGAATGAGCCTATGACCCTACATCTGGAACAAAATTGCTAGAAACTTCTAAATGTAGTCTTTTCCTGCTGTAGAAAAGGGAAACGAAGATGAGGTCTACCCTACCACTCCCCAGCTGTGTGCATGAAAAGGCGGGTGAATTCAAAGTCACTGTGGGAAGGAAATAAGCACAGGTCTGAGGTGGTACTTTCTCAGGAAGACTCAGGTGGTCCTTCCTGTAGATCTTGGATAAACAGGTTACAAAGTCATGGATGGGACCCAGTTGGGGAGTCCTTTGGGAGACAGAAACTCTTCTTTCTGGAGACCCAGCACAAGATAATTGTTCAATCTGTTTGTTTAATTAGTGACTTTTATTCTGCTTTATGTAATATAAATCCCAGGGCATGTTTCCTAGGAGAAGTGATTGTAGCCGCATCCGTGGCAGAGGAAATGCTGGCCTGGCTCTCACAGAAGCTGGTGTCCTGAAGAGGGAGGAAGAAATGGGTAGATAAACTTTACTGTTCTAGCTGGAAAGCAGAGAGGGAGCAAGAGAAAGAAAGAGGGGAAGGGATCTTCCTCTAGGAGCTTTAGGCTCATCAATAAAACCTATGAAGAGCCTCTTCAAAATGCAGACTCTAATGTAGCAGGTCTGAAACCTGTGGTTTTAGGTTTCTGGAAAGCCCCAGGTAATGCTGGCACTGCTGGCTCACACTAGGAACAGCAGGTTCAGTGTGGAATCCACAAAAGCCCACCTGAAATGATCCACAGAATGCTTCTTACACATCTGCATTTCTCTGTAGAGAGATCAATGCTACCAAGAGATTCTCAGAATGACTATTAAGTATCCAACTGTCTCAGCCCCTGTGGATGTAATCAAGTTAGAATTGCATCCTTGGGGTAGGCCCTGATGCGGTGTGACTGTGCCCACCATGATGAGAATGCCACCCGACAAGACAGGCAGACACTGGTAGCGCTTCAAGCCGGGGACACCAGCTCTGGTCGTGGCTGGTGAATGAGGTGACAGGGAGAGCAAGAACTCTATTTTCTGGGTTCTAGGAAGAGCAGTTTAGCTGACACCTTGATCTCGGGCTTCTGTACATTCCTGTTGTTTTGAAATGCCCTGTGTTGTGGTACTTTGTTAGTGTAGCCCTAAGAAACTAAGACTGGGCCGACATTGTACAACCACACTGAGAGAAAGCCAGAGATCAACACCACTGATGATGGTGGGCCCTATGTCTGTAGCCATCGTTGACACTTTGTAACTCTCTGCTCCTGTTTAGCTTCCTTTCTCCCTTGGACACTGAAAATGGCTCCTTTCCTCTCATGTCTCTTTCTCTGGAATTTTCAACTTGTTCTTTTCCTCAACCTATAGGAAGGTCCATTGTGGGACTCCTCAACCTGCAGGGAGGAACCTGCTGTGCCCTTCCTGGCACAGGTCTCCTTGGCCATGCTTTCTGACTTCATCTTGACTCTCCTTTAATCTTGTCCTTCTTGGGCTATAAAAAGAAGGCCCTTTGGAGCAGCTTTTAAGGCTTGACCTATGTGTTTTGTCTGGCGTTGGTCCCCATGGCTTCCCTGGATGCGCAGACTCTATGGATCAGGGGCTAAGACTCACAGATAACTCATGTTTCCAAGAATCTCCTCCACCTCTAGGTGGGTTCACATCCTCCATGTCCTCAATCAAGGACCACTGCCATCTCCTACTGCAGGTGACAAGGAAGCAGAAAGAAGATGTGGTAGTGTTTACCGAGCACACATATTTATGTGCAGTCTTCACTCCAGATACAGGCTTACATAGGCAAAGCGGCAGCACTGTCAACGTTTTACCAATCGATCCACAAACCAAACTAGGACACCAAGTCACAGGGCTTAGGAGCACAGAGCGTCTAATCCAAGCCCGTCTGCTTCCAAAGCCTGTGCTCTCTCTAACACTGCACGCAGCCTGTCTGAGGCTGAGCTAAACACTCAGATGGGGAAAGTAAAAAGAGGTTAGGCTTGACTCTGCTATCTTTAACTCAAATATTTTGGTGTCACATAAACACAAGCACCATCTGCCTGCGGGTGTGCCGTTGGTGGGATCCGCTCTATCTGATGCAAAATTGAGCCCCGTCAGCTGTTTGACAGACAAAACACCCCACGCAGTCCTTTCCACCGGCTGTTGTGTGCACACTCGTGGCTTTAGCTTCTCCACAATAATCCTCAGCCTCTGAATTTGCAACACCCCAGGGTATTTCTAGTCACTATAAGGGATTTTGGAAGAGTCTTAAAAATTCTCAAAAACAAATTAGTGTCAGTGTACTTTAAGAAGCAAAGAGGCTCTGCACCAGGCCTTCCAGGGTCACAGAGAAGCAGTATCCTGAAATCCAGGCAGGAGAGGCCATTCCCGTGGGCAGGAGGAGGAGGGCAGGTCTCTCCAGACAGCTTTGCTTACATTTCTCTTTCTCCCCACAAAACAGACAAATCGGCCCTTCCTCCAGTTACAGTGACAGTAATATTGAGCCTGGTAAACAATGCAAGCGAAAACAAAATAGGATCCAAAGGCTATAACCATTTCTGAGTGAAAGGAATAAAAAGCATGGAGTTGGTTTTGTTGGGAGAAAGGGGAGATGACAGGCAAGACTGTCGAGTTCTGGAATGACGCTGTGTGCATCTACGCCTCTGTTTCTGCTTCTCTCACCTGTAGCGAACCTTGACAGCACTCTAGTAATAAGCCAGGACCAAGAACCACTAGGGTTAGCTTATGCTTCTACATCTCCCTTTGTTCATCATTTGACCAGGAGAGAAAGGCATCCACTTGATGAGTTTCCAAAAAGATTCTGGAGAGCATCTTAAAAAATCACTTCTGCTAATAAAAACTAGTTGTGATTTTAAGCATAACTTCTTCCCTTTCTAACGAGGCTAGAAGTCTACACAAGCCTGATTCGGAACTGTCTCAACCAGTGACCAGATGTAAACCCAGATGGTGGCATTGCTCTCTGAGTCTAGTTTCTCGTCTGCAAAGCTATAGACAACATTGGGTTCTTTGGATTGGATAAGCATTACTAGAGGTCATTCACGAAATACTCCCTGGGTGTGAAATACTTCATAAAGCATTTCGCCTTTGTTCCTCAAACCTTGACCAAGCCCCAGCAATCATTCATTTACCTTTCTGGAGACCGCAAGGCGAGATGAAGCTGCAGAGCAGGAAAAAGGAGGGACAGTAAACAAACATGGCTTGTCAGGTTTATGCCAGAGGTGAGCTCTTGAAGGTCTCATGTAATTCAGGACTGGGTCCTCCTAGGAGCAAATGTAAAACGGAGGATGCATCCTAGGGACACATAAATCTGCAAGCATTGTCGAATGATTTGCTCTAATGCTGCTTTTCATTTTCTTAGCATTCGCTCTAATAGTTTGCAGAGGGCTCGTCCTTACATTTAATAGCATAGCGGCAGCAGTTTTCTGGAGCTTCTTAGTGTTTTATCACCTCTTCCGTTCCAAACGTATCGATTTTTCTAGTGTGTTTTTCAAAACTGTACCACCTCATCACTTAATGCGTGTTTGCATTCTTTGTTAAGTTATAACGACTGGGTCTTGAGGTAACAGAAGAACAGCCACCAAAAAAAATTCACTCAGTGGAAGTTCGGATGCTTGTAAAAGGGACCGCGGAAAACACTGACACCAGAAAACCAGCTTGATAGTTGAGATGGCGCCGCCACGTGGCCGCAGCTATAGATCACATTGCACAAGGTGTTCAGGTCTGTAGTTTGCCTGGCTCTCCTGGTTTAATTGCCATCCCTGGTTCTCATTTGGAGAAGTCACATTACTTGCATTTGTGAACAAAATGAAAATCGGTGTCACACAAAGCTGTAGCGTTTCAGGGGCATCAACCAGGTTCCCACAAATTTGTCCGTAGTTCTAATAACGTTCTGATGAAAGCAGGGATTGCTAAGGGAGTGGTCTGCTCAGCAGGATCAGTTCTGCTCTCGTTCCTGCGGGTGCTCTTTCTCTGCCAGGAGAGCTTGTCTGCTCTCGTTCCTGCGGGCGCTCTTTCTCTTCCAAGTGTGCTTGCCTTTACTGTCGCTTTCAGCTCTGGCAAGACAAGCACCCTCCCTGCCAAAACAGCAGCAATAATTCCAGCAGATATGTCTTCAACATGGTCCTCTGTTCTACTCACTAGCAACGCATAGCCCCTGATGTTGAGATGTCAGTCCGCAGGAATTTACAGAATAGCTGTGTGCCTTTTCAAAGCTTAAATGAACAGTTTAAAACAATTAGTTACCTCCCTTCTAGGTAAACTGTAGCTTGTCTGACTTGCTTTTTTAAAGCATGGGATATTTGTGTATGTTTTGGATGGGCATTTCTAATTATGATAGAATGCTGCCAATCATTTAGTAACTCAGAGGACAACACATCAGGCTGGACCATAGAAGATATTATCAACCTGTGGCCCACTCTCGCTCTGTGTCTTTCCTTCCACATTCTGTGAGGAAGGCTGAAAGAGTCTGTGTTGTCTTTTCTCTGGAATGTTTGGCTGCAAGGTTGAAAACCAAAGCTGACCGGAAGAGCCCTCCCCCTCCCTAGTTGCCGTCCTGAAAGCCAAAACTAATGGAAGAAATTATGTTGGTTTCTTCAGAGGATGAAAGGAAAGAATCCTGCAACTCCTGAGAGTGACAAGGGGCCTGGGCAGAGCATCTGGTAGCAATGGGTTAAGTATTGTGGGCAACCCTGAGCACATTCTCCACAAACCACAGCTTTCCAAGCTTGAGGGAATTCTTCATAAAATGCTCAAAAGTTATTGTGCTAAGCATGTGAAATTGGCCAGGCAGATTTTAATGGTCTGACCACCAGACCCACAAAGGAAGCAGACTTCTTGAAAAGTCACTCTGGTTTGTAGGATTGCTTGGTCTTTGCCTTGCAGGGAGCAGGGGCCTCCCAGGGACCTTGAGACACAGCTACAGACTTAGAGTGGGTGGCTGCCACCTACTGCTTCGACCTGGCCTGTCTTGAGAAGAGCTGGCATGAGTGGTCAGAATAGAGGTATTTCTGTGCAGAGCAGTCTCAACAAAATGTGACGTGGGAGCAGATAAGACCCACGCTGTTGAGAAACCATGAGGACATGAGCTGACAGCATCTTGGTCACATGCAGGACCCTGAAGACCAAAGCTCTTTTCAGAGATTCCGGACCAGGCAAGACTCTGCCCCTGCAAACACTGACAGTCTCGAAGAAACCCCTATATTTTAGAACCCCTTTGTGGTGAGGTGTCACATGTGGCTAACCCCAGCCAGCCTTCATAAGATGGATGAGGCCCTTACTAGAAATCTTAGTATATGTGAAGTGGCAAAATGAATTAGCCCTATACACAAGGCCAAAGGCAAGCTCATTTTCTAACTGTTGGGATGTATCAGGAACCTGTGCAGAAGTATCTATCACTAAGAGGATCCAAACTACATTATTAAAGAATGGGACTGGGAATATTTGATGATTACTCACCCTGAAAACATCTACAGGGACTCATTAATAGGCAGGTGCCAAGCAAAAATTAGTCATGAGGGAATGAAGGAATAGAAGATATGCCATTCTGGCCTTCCAGAAGCCCCTTGTCTAGTCAGAGTCAAACAAAAATCCCGGAGACCCTACATATCCTAATTTTCAGAAGCAAAATGGTCATAGAAGGGACCAATTCACTGACTTTTGAGAAACTATTGGGAAGGTCTTTGATTTTATTTTCAAAATAATGGAAATTATACATATGTAATTTAAAATATAATATATATTTTTTCAAAATAATGGAAATTTTATATATAATTTAAAATATAATATATATTTATTTTTCAAAATAATGGGAATTATATATAATTTAAAATATAATATATATTTATTTTTTAAAATAATGGAAATTATATATACAATTTAAATATTATCTATAATATATATTGCTTATTTGCTTTACTTTCAGCATTTTTCTAACTTTCTTAGTAAATAAAATTAAGAATTTATGGACTTTGTAATGAATGACAGGAATCAGGAATGTAAAAGAGAATTTTGACATATTCTTAACTCCTTAAAAGCTTTAAAAATGTCTCTTTAAAAATGACAAAATATAAATTTTGTCAAAATTTTTAATGGCTGTTTCCATCCCATGCACATGCATGGTGGCATGAGATGTGCCCATATGCCATCAGGAAGCAAAGGCATGGGATGTGCCCACGAGCCACTGGGTAACAAAGGTATCCTCGTGAGAGTGCTTCCCTTTGAGGCTTTTTCCTGCCATGAGCTGTCTGATTGTGTCGTGGACGTTAGCACACAGAGCACTTTACATTGGAAGCCATAAAATAAAATAGAAAGACCATTTCCTTTGCTTTGGGACCAAATACAATGAACACCAGGATAGCTGTGTCCCTCTTGTAAAAGAATCTTTCCTGATGAAGTTTTACACTCACAAAATCAAAGGAGCAATGGATTCTTATATGTGTCTAATGTGAAAGGTTCCACTCAGAATAGATTATGAGACAGTATCTCAGCTCCAAAACCTAGGATTTTATGAAAACTAGAGAAATTTACACCAGTTAAATAGCCTGGATTTAGAGCATCATGCCGTAGTACATACGACACAGCCAAGCATAAAAATCGTTTGGACTGGGATGATCTAGGCTCCATTTGTCTTAAAATAATCAAGTGCATTTGTTGTGTGAGAAGAGTGTCTCCATCAAGAGTGTTCCCCTAGCCAGAGTCAATGACTTTCTTCCCGCTCAAACATGGCCTCAGAATGATCTGAGCCACGTGAGTTCCCTCAGCATACAATGAGTGAGTGTGGTTGGTCCTCAGAACAGCCAGTGTCTAGTTTTGCTGTGCTTATGCCCACTTGACAAGGCTCCTCTGGAAGTTAAAAGACCTTTGATATAAGGAATATTTCTTTACAGAACTTGGAAATAAAGATGGTGGAGTCATAACACAGAGAGAGCGCACTGCGGTTACAACAAGTGTCTGGTCTTGCCACTTCGCTACAGAACAATATCTTCATGTGTCACACTGGCACCCATGTGATACGGACAATAATTCTAAAAATAAGTCAATCTCACTTCAACATAACAGAGCTGGGGTCTGGAATCAAACCCTGTGGACAGGACTTGCCAAGAATTACACATATAAGTTCCCTGGTTCCTCACCCTACACATTTTCAGCAATTGGTTAACCATAGGCAGATAGTCTTTCCTCCCTTCGTGACTAGCTAAACAGTTCTGAGACTAATCCAACAGGAAGTTCATTCATGACTTATCACTCTACCGGCAGTTTTAGCCGTCGTCGTGAGCCGCAACTCTTGCATCAAGACGCAGCAAGTCCCGTTTTTGACTATGCTAAAAAAAAATAAAATAAAAGTATGCCCTTACCAGGTTACCACTGTAGAAGGGGTGTGTGAATGAGGACAGTTATAAGCTCTTGGTGAGCTAAATAAAGGCTATCTGGGGGCGAGAGCCCAGAGTAGGAAGGCTTTACCAGCTGTTATATAAACCAAGCGGACAAAGGAATCCACGAAGATAACTCCTATTGGAAATCCTTAGATTCAAATACACAGCTGATTCTTCCCTTCAGACATTGACAAAGTTGACTTCACTGAATCAGAAGCAAAATTGCATTCTATGAATTCAACCCCAAGTGTTTTAGAGTTCCCAGTGGGCAGCCCTGCCCTCATCTATCAGACTGAGCTCTTGGCCTAGCAAATACTACTAAAAGAATAGTCTGTCCTTGTCACCAAGATGAGAACTCTAGCCTGTCAGCACATGAAAGATGTCTGCATGATGTTAAAAAAATATTGTTTCAACCTCTTGTTCTAACCAACCAACAGCAACCAGCAACCATCTTATGAAAGATGCTTTTCAACTGAATTAGTTTACTTTTATGTTTGTGTGTTGACCTAGCAAGACTTTTAGGACATGATATTAACTTTTACCTTCAAAACTGACATGGAGGCAACCAAGAGTCTCTGAGTGTTTGGAATTACGAGAAGTGAAAGATGCATTTCAGCACATCAGAATAAGAGCTGTGTAGAAAACTCACACAGTGTGTTTGCTTGCATTTTTTCTGGAGAAAGCATTCGTAGCTCTTATCACTTCTCAAACAACTACAACTCACCAATTCATACATACCTCTAAAAAGGACCATATTTTCCTGTAAATAAGTGTTTCTAAAGGGTCCTAAACTTGCTAAACAACCCAATTTCATAATTGGTGGCTCATCACATTGGACCTTTTCCATCAATAACCCATGGATATAAGGTTAAAAAGATGTTTCTATTGATTTCTCTTCCTATATGGTTTCCAATATCCATGTCTGAATCTTTGAGGTTAATACAATAAATACTCTCAGTCCCAACTCTAAAATTCACATGACTCCTAACTAGGGAAAATTATAACAAAATGTATTTCAAATGGTTAACTCTGAAAACAAGCAACAGAACCTTAAAGTTCCACAGAAGACTCAGAACTAAATTGGGGAAAGTGAAGGCTTGAAGTAAAATGTCAGATGAAATCACGTCTACATCACTCACGCCAGCTTTCTGAGGGAACCAAGTATGTACGCACACACATTTAGCAGCATGCCACGTATTGACCCGAGGGTGTGTGTGTTTGTGTGTGCATGCGTGTGTACTTGAGAATGTAAAATGCACAAGCAGCAATGATTTCCAGCCAAATGCATATCTTTTAAAGTGGAGAGTCAGCCTTCGTGATGCTAATGGAGCAGAAAATAAGTATTGGCCAGCAAGTTGTCAAATAGAGGCTGTTAAAGGTTGGAATTTCTCAAGGAAAATGTTAACTGCAGTTAAAGGGCCAAAATGGTCTTAACCTGATCTCAGAATCTAGAAATTTCCCTTTAAGTTCTAAATACCCAGGACTCATAAGACTAAATTTAGACTTCCCAGCACTGCAACTGGCATTTTGGAACATTTGGTCCATAACGATAAATCACCACTCTTGCTGAATGCAGAGCTAGAGGCGAACGGTTGGACACAACCAATTAATGCATCAGCCTGCCTTGCAGCCTGAGGAGTGGAAGTGAGGGTACAGGCAAGCAATGGACTGTTTCTCCCCATTTCAAATAGCAAGTATTTGAGCTGGAGCTCCCATCCTCAACCCCACCCACACACCCAGAGCAGCCGCTCAAGATTAGTGTCTACCTTCCTGGGGCTTTTGTCCCCAATGGCCTATGACTAGATCAATGTTCACTTCTCTCTCTCCCTCTGTGTCCTTCAATCTCAACCCTACTTACTTGCTAACCTGTGTGGCTGGCTTTTCTGTAACAGCTAATACATTTGAATTTCTATTGCAGGCTGTGTACTGTACACCTAATAGGAACAGCCTCACTTAATGCACACAGCAACCCAGTGATGGTGTTTATTATCATTCACAGAAGAGAAATGTCCAGGTCAGGAAACCGAGGTGTTCAGAGGGAAGATAACTTTCCCAGTGTACACACTAATTAGAATTCACTGAGCTATCTATTCATAAAATGGTCAGGCACTGATGTATTGTGGGGTGTACGTGTGGGGTGTGAGTGCCGGGTGTGCATGTGGGGTGTACATACTGTCTACTTGGATTTCTAAGTTCTTCAGGATGCCTGTATAACATTTTCCTCGCGTGACCTCCCCAGACCTGGCATCGTGTTATATTCATAATCAGTCAGTACTTATTGAGGAAGTAAATGAATTAATAAATGAATGCAAGTCAATGTGCCATCTGCAAAGCTCATGAAAAATTTAATTGATTTGGCCCACCCTGTAGCATGCGGAAGCAGGAAAGAAAGTGTTCCTGTTACTACATTTGGCAGCGAATGGCAGATCAATGGCTGACTGGCTGCCCTTGTGCTGGAGAGGAGGTCTCCATAAACGACTGTGACAACCCTTAGCTTTATCTCCAGAGCTCCTGCAGACCTGAAAGTGTCTACCTTGAATCTTAGACGCTACAAGCATCCCTTAGGTTTGAACAGAGCAGGAATTTCCCAGAGGCAGGGCCAGCTCTTCCTAAGACCAAAGCTGCTCTCATTCACAAAAAGACAATTCCAATTCCAGTTGGCTATCTTCAGTAAATGCCATTAAGTCTCTGGCCTAGAAATTCACAAGCTTGGCCATTCCAATCATCCAGGAGCTTTGAACACCTGGGCTTCACCCCAAACCAGTTGACTTAGAACTTGGCACTGACTAACAATCAGCCATGTGCTTTTAATCAGCTGTTTAAACAAAGAGTCACCAAAATCCAGCCTAGCACTGAACACCAGGACCTGGGCCATAGAGATGTAGACACGTAGAAGGAAAAGAACAGCAGGACAGGTGAAGCTCACTGCCCCCTGACAGAGCACCATGAAGACTCAGAAGGGAGGTACCTACCCCCACTGAAGATACAGCAAAATAAACAATGTATTTTACATATTGAGGTGAGCATTGGGCTGGGCACAGGTTCAAACCCAATGATTTTCTTGGAGGAAAATGTATGACCTACATTAGCTCAGATGACCACCCGCCATGTGCCCCCAAATGCCGCAAACACAGGTGGCCCTGTAGCCTTGTGAGACCATGTGACCCTTGTGGAGAGAATGAAAACAGCAACACCTCAGACCTTAACATTGGATTTTAAACTTTCTGTGAGTTCTAGTGAGTAGCGAATGAAGACTGATTATTGCTTTAAGTCTCTTCATCTGTTGAATACAGCAACATGCACTTTGCATGACTATAAATATTTATATTCTCATCCAACAGACATTCACTGAGTTCCTACTATGTTCTGGGCACAGCGTTAGGCACAGACATAAAATGATTAACAGCAGACCTACACTCTACTGCTCTGGACTTTACAGTCTAGTAATGGAGATGGACATTGAGAAAAGAATAATATCAACAATTTAATTGTTGGCAAAGATGAAAATTACCTAGAGCCATCAGAGCATATCATAGAAGACCCCGCTTAGTCTGAGAAATCAGGAAAGGTGGACTGGAAAGGTTATACTTAGACTACGTCTAGATGACGTCTAAGGAGATGTTAAACAAAGAGAAAAACAAAAGGGATCAGGTTGGAGGGGTCAGTTGGGAGGGGCCACTTGGGGGGATCAGTTGGGAGGGCCAGCTGGAGGGGTCAGTTGGGGGGTCAGTTGGGAGGGGCCACTTGGGGGATCAGTTGGGAGGGCCAGCTGGAGGGGTCAGTTGGGGGGTCAGTTGGGAGGGACCACTTGGGGGGATCAGTTGGGAGGGGTCAGTTGGGAGGGATCAGATGGAGGTCAGTTGGGAGGGATAGCCTATGCAAAAGGCTGTGGGAGAAGGGACCCCACTGCAGGAAGTAACCATAATCAGGCCTGACTAGCTGAGGCACGTAGAGCAAAGGGAGAACGTACAACACAAACTGGAAAGGGAGCTGGGCCCTGACAACCACATCCTTGTCCTAAGACCAACACCCATGGGGATGTTTGGCCCAGAACATGATAACACAGGCATTTAAGAAGGTCTTCTGGAGAAGCAGCAGGGGCCACAGATGGACCAGTTAGGTTGTCACTAAAGTAGTCCAGGCCGCACATGATTAAGATTGGTTTGGACTATACAGCTTTTGAGATGCCAGGTAGAAAAAAGCAGAATTTGAGATAACACGACACACAAATGGTAACTGTTTAAGTGGTGTCCCATAGATAGACAGGCTTATAAAAAATAATACTGTACTTGAGACAGGATTCCTGACTTAAATCAACCATTCCAACTTCACCTTCCTCAGACTATCCTTGTGAATAAAGCCCTCCCCTGGTACAAGAATGTGGAGCCAAGAGCCCAGAGGACCAGTGCCTTTGATTCAGCCACATGTCCTACCTGGAGACAACTACAGGATAATATCCTAGAGCCCAGGAGACAGGACTCTACCTGCATGTGGCTGGGCTTATAAATCCAAATCTATTAATAAGTAAATCCCAGTCCCAGAAAGTGGTGTCTGTTACTAACTATAGGAAATGAGAATTTCAAGTCCATTGTACCATGGACCCAAGGATTTCAGACCCAAAAATTTTGGTTGGCAAACTGACTAATGAGATCATCATCTAAACAGGCTGGTTGTGACCACAGAGCCACGTACCACAAAGGATGACCAGAGGCTTTCCTTTAAGAGCCGTCCTGACTTTTCATAGTGAACTTTGTCTTCTTGAGAAGGTGATTCCATGAGGTTATGAAGAGGCACCCACGCCCCACAGGGGCTTCATTGCACAGGAGCTGTCAGCAGTGGAAGATAGAGAGCGCAAGGCTCCTGATACAGTTACCATAGCAACCAACCCAGATCTGGACCATTTTGTTCACAGACAAAAAACCCAGTTCAGTGAACACTGTGGGGAAGTGGGAGCAGCTCAGATTAACCAGGCTATCTTCTGGCCCCGAGCAATCTGCAGGATAAGACCTTGCATTAGGCAAAGGTCTTCACTGTGACAAAGCAGAGGATTTGCTAAGCTCTCAGTTCTTACTGGGCCCATTTAAGTTCTAGTGTGGGATAAAAAAAAAATGCTCTTCTCCAGGCAGGAGGCCTGAAGTTTCACTTGTGCTCAGTTTGAAGTGGTAATGGTCACACCACAAAAAACAATCATCCAGTTTGACAAACTTTGTCACCTGACAAATCATGGGACTATAAAATCAACCCTTTCTGGATTCCGATTGACAGGTAAGGAAATGGGCTACAGTTTTGTAAGTGAAAAGACATTTGCATGGTGGCTTGAGTGTTGATATGCAATTCACATGTAAGGTCGCATTGTCCCATTTCTGAGAAATGCGTTCAGAGGAGCAACAAAGAGTCTTCTCAAGTGAACAGGCACTTCATCCATTCACCACCTGGGTTTGTGCTTGTTGAAGGCTTGCCCGTGCCTTGGGTTACAGAGTTCGCCAAAGCAGGAACTCTGCCAGGAGTTTCGTGAGTGACATACAGTTGATTAACAATATGTAAAAAGTTAAATGTTTTCTAAGTGTGTTGGTGAAGAAAGCTACAGTTAACTCAAAAAGAACAGATGCTAAATTTTGCCACACAGTAGTCCAAGACAGGTGGCCTTCTGCTGTGCAGACAAGAGAGTCCACACAGCTGCCATGTTCCTATAGGGTCGTTCCCCGAGAGGTCTCACGGACCAGGCTTGGGAGCTCAGTACACCACTGCTACTCACAGTCACGGGGTATAAGGTAACCATATGGCTGCACTTTCCTACAAGTAGTATTGAAAAGAGCGTGCCCTCCACCCCACGTACTATTCCGCAGTCCAACTGCCAGGGAAGAGGAAAAGAACATAATTTCGGGGGGAAAATAATCATCTCTGAAAATAAAAACATATGCACTTTTTCAAAAACAGGTAAGAAATAACTAGGAAATGTTTATCATACTGAAAAATATTTCAAATGCCTTTGAAGGAAATTACACTTATCTTAAACATATAAAACTATTTTTAGAAACACCAAAGTATGGTTTTCAAGTGGCAAAAAAAAAAAACCCATACTGGTTATTGTTGGCAAAGATCCAAATGAAAAAGGCGCTTACCTACAACTTCAGAAATTGCAGTGAGTGCACCAAGTGATAAAATCATGATGGACAACTGGTAAAATACATGCAGCAGAATCTTCAAGGCTTAAAAGGGGGAAATTGTCATACAATAGTATCTTCTGTCTACATATTAACCTCACTTCTGAGACCCCATTTTAAATCAAAAGGGGGAAAGTATATATGTCGATTAAAATTGCCAGCAACTTCTGCTTTAAAACTCAACTCTGAGGGGCAAGTTCATCCACCTCAGGGTTCCCCATTTGTGGGTTCTATAAACTAAAAATGGATTCTCCGCTGAAGCTTCCAGAAGTAATACAGTCACGCCAGTCACTTGAGTGGAGAGTCTGAACCCCGGAACAGTAGGAGAATGAGCATGTGTTGTTTAAAGTTGGGTTGTGTGGTGATTGGTTGCAGCAGCGCTGGGAGATGCATACATATTTTGGAACATGGAAGTATGGTGCGGCTCTAACAATTCATAATGGGCAAAGCTCTGAATATAAACAACGCTGAGTGCTCAGCTATGGATGGAATATCTACATTAACCTTCCACCATTCAAGGTTCGGGGGACTTCCAGGAAAAGGGAGCAGAACATCCTTAGCCATCAGAGAAATGCAAATCAAAACAACTCTGAGATTCCATCTTACACCTGTAAGAATGACCAAGATCAAAAACACTGATGATAACTTATGCTGGAGAGGATATGGAGTAATGGGAACACTCCTCCATTCTTTGAAAATCAGTATGGCAATTTCTCAGAAAATTAGGAAACAATCTACCTGAAGACCCAGCAATACCACTTTTGGGTATATACCCAAAGGATGCTCAATCATACCACAAGGACAAGTGCTCAACTATGTTCATAGAAACATTGTTTGTTATAGTCAGAACCTGGAAACAACCTAAATATCTCTCAACTAAAAAATGGATAGGAAAAATGTGGTACATTTACGCAATAGAGTACTGCACAGAGATTAAAAAAAAAATGACATCTTGAAATTTGCAGGCAAATGGATGGATCTAGAAAAAAAAACTATATTGAGTGAGGTAACCCAGATCCAGATAGATAAATATAATATGTACTCACTCATAAGTGACTTTTAGACATAAAGCAAAGAAAAACCAGCCTATAGCCCACAACCCCAGGGAACCTAGACAACAAAGATGACCCAAAAGAGACATACAGAGATCTACATAGGAAAGGGAAAAAGACAAAATCTCCTGAGTAAATTGGGAGCATGGTGGTCACAAGAGAGGGTACAAGGGCAGGAAGGGAGAGGAATGGAGAAAAATGTATAGATCGATAAAAACAATTAAATAAAAAAGGTTGGAGAGTTGTAAAATTTTAGCTTCTGGATGGGACACGCCTGTTGCATGTTGTCTTAGGTTTCTATTGCTGTGATGACCAAAAGCAAGCTGGGGAAGAAATGATTTATTTGGCTTACACTTCCACAACACAGTCTTTCGTTGAAGGAAGTCTGGTTCACAACTCAAGGCAAGGATCGGAGACGAGACCTAAAGCAGGAACCGTGGAGAAACGATGTAACTGGCTTGCTCCCCATGTCTTGTTCACTTCAGTGTTGCAAGTCTCTGTTAATCACAGCTGATTCTTCAGCCCCAACTAACCAGAACCACAGATTGTTAATTCAAAACGTCATTCAGACAACCCCCAATAACGTTTTCACTTACCTCGGAAACTTCACAGTCCAGATCTCTATCGTTAACATTTCTCTCAGCATTCTTCTCTTCGAAAATCCCACAGAACAGCCCGCTAATCTCTGATCCCACAAGTTTTTCCTGCCCAGACTTCAAATGCCACTACCATCTTCTCCAAAGCATATGGTTTAAGCCTGTCACAGAAAATCCCATGCTATTATAACAATTTTGTCCTAGTCAGGTTTCTGTTGCTTTGATAAAGACCATGACCAAAAGTAACTTGGAGAGGAAAGGCCTTTTATCATCTTACAATTTCCAGGAAACAGCCCTTCACTGAAGGAAGTCGGGGCAGGAGCTAAAGCAGGGCAGGAACATAAAGGCAGGAACTGAAGGCAGGAGTCATGGAGGAACAGCAACCGTGGTTACCTACATGAGACCCGCTCAAGGATGGTAGAGGGGTCCCGGAGGCCCCACCCCATCAGAGGAGCTATTGGCCATTGACTGATGAGGAAGGGTTACTCTCCTTTGGCAGTGTGATAATTGGTAGGTTGCTCATGCCCCAGGGCATGCTCCATGTGCATATGACAGTACTAATCAGACTCGGGAAGTTATTAATAATTTTTAAAATTTTTTAAATTGAAAAGAAGATGAAGTGGGAACTCTAGGAGAAGGTGGGGATAGTTAGTAATGAATGGATATGATCATTATGCATGGCATAAATGTGTGAAACATTCAAATAATAAAAATATCACTTTTTAAAAATGTATTAGGGGCTTTGGAGTTAGCAATGGCCAGAAAATGTGAGAATTTTGAAGAGCATGAAAGAAATGGCCAAGATCCCTTGAGGAAATTGTTGGTGTAAACACATAGCCCTGTGGTTTTGAACAGTATGGGGCTTGAATAAGAATGGCCCCCACTGGTTCATATATTTGAATGCTTAGTCTCCAGGGAGTGGGAAACGTTTGAGACGATGAGAAAGATTACAAGGTGTAGCTTTGTTAGAGGAAGTGTGTCACTGGTGGTAGCTTTGGAGCTTAAAAAAACCCATGCCAGGCCCAGTCTCTCTCTCTCTCTCTCTCTCTCTCTCTCTCTCTGTCTCTCTCTCTCTCTCTCTCTCTCTCTCTGCCTGCAGATCAGGATGTAGATCTCAGCTATTCCTCGAGCACCATGTGTACCACCATTCTTCCTCCAGTCCAGGGTCCTTTCTTTTTCCCACAGAGCATCCACATCCTAAACACTTACTTTATCAGGCAGTGAGCTGATATAAGCATTGAGACTTGCCAAAGCTGGGAGCAAGCAATGTGGCTGATCTGCTCAAGGAGAGGCTTTTGAGCCCAACTCTCAGATCTGAATCTGCAAAGGAAGAGTCAGACCCCAGGAAGCACAAAGAGAAATCACATCCACAGACAGAAAGGCCACAAGCATTGTGGTGTACAGGTAATAGTGTAGAAAGACATTAGCCACCACAGTAGGGGTTCCAGAGTCAAAGAGGCCTGATATTAACAGTCAGCAGCTTCCTGGCAGTCCTCACTCTCTGAGGTGAAATCAGGACAAGAATGGCCCCAGTCTCAGGCATATACGTGAGCACCGCACTTCTCAGAGAACCTGTGGTCCTCCTGCATTGTGCCCCTCTCAAACATGTCACTCACTCAACCCTGGCATTACTCCAACTCTTAGCTTAAATTAAATTATTTAAGAAAGGGAGGATAGCCAGCTAACTCTAGTGGTTTCATGAGGTTTTTTGAAGCTCTTGAGATCCAGCTTCGTATACAGAAAGTAGAAGTAACTGGCTGAACACACAACACAGAAAAGCCTGTCCACAGGCTTGAGAGTCCAGCTTGACCCCAAATAGCAATGGCAGCATACGTTGATCGTAACAAGATCTTGTGATAATGTTAATTGTAACATGATAGAACCTAGAATCCCTTGGAAGACATGCTTATGGGGAATTACCTTGACTTTATTAGTTAATAGGAAAACCCTCCACTGTGGGTGGCACCATTCCTTGGCTGGGATCCTGGGCTGTATAAATGATGGCATGGCTCTGAACAACAGCATGCATTCATTTTCTCTTCCTCAGATGCAAGGTGACCAGCTATTGCAAGTGCTCTCGCTACCTTGACTTAGTTATCTTGAGGGACTCGACCTCAAATTCTGACCCAAAATAAATCCTTCCTTAAGTTGTTTCTGTCAAGGTCCTTGTTGGATCAACAGGAAGAGTAACTAAGACAGATGTGAGGAGGTAGGGGTGGTGTAAAATCTGATAGATGTGAGGAGGTAAGGGTGGTACTGTAGTCTGACAGATGTGAGGAGGTAAGGGTGATACTGTAAAGTCTGACAGATGTGAGGAGGTAAGGGTGGTACTGTAGTCTGACAGATGTGAGGAGGTAAGGGTGGTACTGTAGTCTAACAGATGTGAGGAGGTAAGGGTGGTACTGTAGTCTAACAGATGTGAGGAGGTAAGGGTGGTACTGTAGTCTGACAGATGTGGGGAGGTAAGGGTGGTACTGTAAAGTCTGACAGATGTGAGGAACTAAGGGTGGTGTTGTAAAGTCTGAATAGTGAGCAAACAGTGAAGGAGGGAGACTCAGAGATGGGAATGAAATGAGAAGCATGCTGGGGCACAGAGGGAGCAAGGAGTTTGGCAGGAGGTCAGAGCAAAATCTTCACAGTCCCAAAATTTCAGTCCTGTAAAGAATTTTTCAAAGCCTGAACTTTGGTCTCTTAAAACTTGGTTCCAGAGTTTTCCCTTCTTTCTTTGATTGAATGATACAAATTGAGTATTCTCCAAAATGCCGAAAGCTTTCAGATTTTGGTGGACTTCTCTTTCAAATGTTTTAATACTTGTATATAAATAAGAGCTACTTGGAGAATGATGTCCAAATCTAACATGAAATTCATTTATTTGTTGTGGACCTTATACACATAGCCTGAAATTACTTTATACCAGATTTTGAATAATTTTATGAGTAAAACAGGTCTCCCACATTAAACATTAATCAAGAAAATACCCCCACAGAATTGCTTACAGGGTAATCTAATAGACACATTTTCTCAATTAAAGTTCCTTTTTCCAAGATGACACTGGTTTATGTCAAGAGGACAAAAAGAAAAGTCACATGCACCAGGTATGCCCAACAAAGACAGAAGGACAGTCAGGACTCAGATTTCAGAACAGACAGCAAGTCAGAACCTGAGTGGTCAGACAGAGGAAGCAGTTTAAAACACAGACCAAGCTAGGCGGTGGTGGCTCATGTCTTTAATCCCAGCACTCAGGAGGCGGAGGCAGACGGATCTCCGTGAGTTGGAGGTCAGCCTGGTCTACAAGAGCTAGCCCAGGACAGGCACCAAAACTACACAGAGAAACCCTGTCACAAAAAAAAAAGCAAACAAACAAAACTATAGGCCAAAACAACAGTAAAGAGCATGTGTGCCCAACCTGAGGGTACTTGCATGCCAGGCTGCACAGCACAAGAGTATCATGTAAAACCAAGGAAGTCTCGGTGAGGCCATAACAGAGAACACACAATTCTGTATGACGCTATAAGGGACACTTTCTGAGGAGACATGGCCTATTGTCCAGGCTATGTGGTATGGCCTGTCTGAAATTCTCTCTATTTTACTTTTAAACATTTTTTCAGAAATTGACATAAACAAAATTAGCCTGGGCCCACAGGGTCAAGGTCATCAACAGCACTGTCTTCACCTTTAACCCTGAGCCACGGGAAAGTGTTCAGGGTGATAACACACAGCAGGGGTTCATCTCTACGACAATTATACCTTCTAAAATATCTCCTAAAGAACCCACTAAGGATTTTTTTCAGTGAACTTTTTAAAATTAGAATTACACTCTAAAATGACAGTAAAAGTATAGTAAAGTAAATATGTAAATTGATAATATTTATTATCATATCAAGTATTATGTTTCACATATATGTATACACTAGGTTTCAATGATTGGCAGCATCATGTTTGCACCAGCATCACAGCACAGGAGGATTGCATCATCACACAGGGCTACAGCATAGGTGACAGACTTTTCCAATTTCCTCTTCGATCACATGGAACCACTGTAGTATATGCAATTCATTGTTGGACAAAATACTGTTATATGGACAAATGAAATTATTATTGTCCCTTTCTAAATCACCCTATATTTCATGTTAGAGTCAAGGCTGGAGAAACATCCCAAGAATTCAAACCAGTCAGTATTAGAACTCCCTTCCTCCTACCCCCAAACTAAGTCCTACAGTTGTTGAGATATCTCTACACATGACTTCTTCCTTGGTGATGAGAGAGAACCTTTGGAAGACTAGGAATGCATCCCCTATTTGGTGTACCCTCCTTCCATTTCCTTCATTTAGCAGGAGCAAAAAAAAAAATCATCATACCACCAGAGTGTAAAATTCCATGCCCCACACTATTCTTCAGAGAGAATCATCTTCTTCTCAACTTCTCCCCTCCAGCTTGGTGTTTCCAGCAGTAGCTGCTGGCGAGGTATCATTTCAAATTTATATCCTTTGCCACCCAAGCAACCTGCACATTTTTAGCTCTTTCTAACATAAACTGTTCCAGAATTTCTTTTATAAAGCATCTGTATCTCTTGTCATGGAATATTTCATCCCAATATTTGATCAGGGATTCTGAGTCATAAATGTAAAGTGATCTTGTCACAGAAGCAGATCCTCCAAATATGTGAGAAAGAGTAAGGGGCTGTCCCAGGGACCAGAGCATGCACCAGCTGGCTTCCATTTATCCCTAAGGATGGATAGAGGTATCTGTGAGAAGTTCGTTCGAGCATGGCTTGAGAAGGAAATCCTGGAGTGTAGTGAAAGGTATGGGTTAGGCAGTAGCAATTCTTTCAGGCTTGGCTCAATAAAGCCACACTTCGAGGTGAGTCTAGAAAAAGGGAAAGTATGTGGTGCTGGTTAGTGACTGCAACACATGAATGTCAACCAGTCTGCAACAGCACTCACCATCTGAGAGGAGACAGAGGGAGCAGCGAGCTGAGATAGCATGGGATCACAGAGGGAGCTAAGATAAGACCCGGGGGTGGGACATAGAAAAGAATGGGAAGGTAATAGAGGAAATTCTCTAGAGAACCTCAGGTAGTCAGGATAAGAATTCTTTTGTGAAGAGCAAGAGTGTATACAAATTTACCAACAGCCAAAACCTCCCAAGAGAGATCAGCATGGCTTAAGACCCAACTCCACCGGCAAGTTACTATTAGCTCTGAAAAAGTTGTTTAGCCTCTCTAAGACAAGTCTACCCATCTTGAAACAGGGCAAAGAATAATAGAGGTGATTCCCACGGCACACCTGGCGCAATCACTGATGTCTGCCGACTTTGTCCTCACTGTCACTGCGTGTATGGTCGTTACTGTTACTCGAGAGCTTTATCTCCAGGGCTGAGCACAGAGCATGGTGTGGAGAATTCCTTCACTGAAGGTGTGAGGTGATTAAAGGCGGAGCCAACTTCATGGTCACACAGCACAAGTTGGCTGACCCACGATGCCAACACTCAGAAGGACCCAGTGCTTCATATAATGCTCTGCTATGGCTATCTAGAAGTTCTTAATAATTTTTGCACGGGGTTCCACAAATTACGAAGCTGAACCTGAGTAAGGAAAGGGGGATCAGTAGGAAACTAAGGCATGAGTAATTTGGGGAGATGAGAAATCGACAGAGAGGCTACTAAGAATTATGCTGTCCCCAAATTTTCCTCTCTTAGATGAAAAGTGGAGTCAGAAGTTATCGCATCCACAGTTATTAATGTCCTTAGTCCATACTTAGTAGCACATTAGGTGGAAGTGGAGAGCGCATACCCCAAAATATCTGGCACCTGATTTTCTTTATCAACAATATTTTGGAGTTCATATGTCTTAACTCTAAGGCAAAAATAATATGGGTAAAATGTCACTTCAGCCTCAACATTGCTAGGTCTTGGCTCTTAATTTTTCTTTCTATTATACAGACTAAGAATGACAAGTATAATATGTACTTGTGACACAGTTACCAATGTTTTGAAACTGTTTTCTTATCAAAATAATTGAGCCCAAACCTTCACAGCCAACACATTACCAAGCAAAATGAACTGGCCTCCCTGAGACCAGCTGCTACCTATGCCTCCTAGTGTCACCAACTAGTCACTTACGGCTTCTCAATTCTGTATGGTGATATATTTTATAAGATACTTTACGCTGGAATAAAATATGCTTTCTTTTTCACAATGACATAGCCAAAGACTTTTAAGCACAAGATCGCTTCAGCCCTTCTAGAGACAGGAATGCCTGTGTGAGCTGCCATCTGCTATCTGGGCCCTCCCATGAATCACCCCATCTTCTACGGCCTGATTTGTGTTCAGCACAGAGGACCCAAATGCTTCTTCCTCTCATAGCTCATGACCTCACTAGTGCACAGAACAGGAGCACCAGGCCATCACTGAACTAGCAAGCAGATGACTTTCTACATGAGGGGACATCTGAGTAGAGTTCTGATGAACAAGAAGAGGAGAAGGCGTCCTGGGCAACCAGCAGTTCACAAAATACAGGCTCAGGGCTCCTGAGTTGTTCATGAAGATGTAAGTGCCTTACTAAGTTCTGATGTGTAGGCAGAAAGGAAAGGGCAGGACAGGGCAGGCAGATCTCTGAGTCAGTTTGTTCCTTTCTTCCAGAACAGAAAGAAACTACTAAAATCCAATTTTCTTCTCAGGGAATTTTTTTTTGAAAGGGAACTATGCTCAAATTCCAGAAACACACCCATCTGGAGTTGGAAATAAGGACTGAGGAGGTAAGAAAGGAGCAGATGTTGTAGTCTTTTTTTGTATTAAATTAGATTGTATTTGTTTAATTACAGTGGACGTGGTGGTTTGAATAAGAATGACTCCCATAGGTCATATATTTGATTGGATAGTCATCAGGGAGTGGAACTACTTGAGAATGATTAGGAGGTGTGGTCTTGTTGGAGAAAAAGCATTATTGGAGGTGGGCGTTGAGGTGTCAAAAGCCCAAGCAAGGCCCAGTATCTCTCTTTTCATGCTACCTGCAGATCTGGATGTAGAACTCTCAGCTATTTCTCCAGCACCATGTCTGCCTGCTACCATGCTTCCTGCCACGATGATAATACACTAACCCACGTCCGAGACTGCAAGTAAGCCCTGGTTAGATGATTTCTTTTCTAAGAGTTGCCATGGTCATAGTGTCTCTTCACAGCAATAGCACACTGACTAAGCAGTGGATCTGAGTCAGCACCCGGGGGGCGGGGCGTGAGAAGGGGAGGGCGGGAGCCGGAGAGCTAGCTGCTCACTGGAGACCTTTGGGAAGATTTGTTCCGCTGGATGTAATGAAGCCTTCTGGCCACAAAGCTCTCGGTAAACATCCTGTCTGCACAACGCAGACTTCCAGAGTAGCATCATGTTTGGGAAAATGGGACAGTAGACAAGGAGGGTCTCATCTTGTGGGCGGGGCTTGAGCTAGTGTGAGTCAGAGATGTCCAGATACTGTGAGGTTTTGCAAAGATGGCTACCCTGGGAAGAGACTGGGGCAGAAGGAAGCCTGAAACAGGAAGTGGGAAAATGAATGGTGCCTCCTGAAACTGACCTAGGAATAGACCCAAGGCGGTAGCCAGAGAACGGAATAGTGGAGGATAATGGCCCCGAAGGAGAATCAGTGCCATCTTGGGGATTAGTGGAGAAAAAGGAATGCAGAGTTCAGCTCAGGGAACTGCCCACATGCAGAACAGGGGTTCGCAGAGCATCCCTCTTGAAATCGGTTGACGTTTAGATATCTGAGGAACAGTCAAGGGAGCATGTGCCACAGGCAAGCAGATGAATGAGACTGGGCTGAAAGTACCAACAGCCCTTGTTCGCCAAGGCTGTTGCTCAGGGCTCCCAACAGGTTGCCTGCTGCTGCTTCTGGTGTTCCTACTCGGTTCTCCGTAAAGCATTCAGAGTAAGTCACAGGCTTAATGAGGCGCCAGCATTCCCTGTTCAGAAGCTTGTAAGGGCTCCTGTCACACGGAATTGTGGTCACGGCAAGTGCTATGACCCACGTGGCCTTGGTTGGTCAATCTCCATTCCAGCTGCTATGGCTTCCTCATTGTTCTAGCTTGGGGGGCTTGGCAGACATGTGGAGAAGTGGAGGAAGGTCCTTTTGGAGGCCAAAACATCTTTCTAGAGCATTTTGGGAGGCAGAGGGAAGCGGCCAGGATGAAAACAATGGGGGTAAACAAGACATTGCTAGGATTAGAAGATTGTTTCAGAGGGTCTGCCTCAGCTTCTCCTGGGCAGGGAGTGGGGTAGGGAACAGAGAACACAGCAGACTCGTCCTCTCCTTTCAAAGAAAATCATGAGAGAAAACTGCCTTCACATTCAATAAACTTAATCATTGTCAGAGGATTTAAGGCATTACACACTGCAGGTCATGCATTTCCATGATCCCTGCACTACTGGTGAAGGACAGCCCAGGCTGCATGGCACAACATTGCTCAAAACCAAAAAGGAAAGGAAAAAAAGAAACTGTCCATTGCCCACAAAGAATAAGAACAAGGCCAAACAATAGAACTTTAGAACGAGGCAATTTAACTTCAAAAGCTTGTATGTGTGCATTTACTAAACCTGGGCTTCTTCTTGTTGTTCTTGTTGTTTGGTTTTTATTTTTATTTTTTTTGCTTTTTCAGTTTTTGTGATTTTTTAAGGATTTTTTCATAAATTGTGTATACAGTGTTCTGCTGCCATTCATGCCTATATGCCAGAAGAGGGTGCCAGGTTCTCACTATGCATGGTTGTGAACCACCATGTGGTTGCTGGGAATTGAACTCAGGATCTCTGGAAGAGCAGCCAGTGCTCTTAACCTCTGAGCCATCTCTCTAGCCCCACTAAGCCTGAATCTTAACAAACCAAATTTTAACCTGAGATCAGGCTTCTTTTGCCTTGAGATAATGACTTGCATTTATATAAATAGTATATATACATAATTTTCTACTTAGAAAACTACAGTTGTAAGGCTTATTTTTTAAAATAACTTCCAGGGACAAATGAATAAATATTAACAGCCTTCTGGGATTTTTCTCCAAGATAAATAAAAATTGTGTGTGTGATGTAACATGTAGAAAAGAGACCTAGAAAGGCTAAACATTAGGGGATTAAAAAACAGACTTAATACAGGCAACAAACAGGAGTTATGAAAGACTATATAAGGCTAATTGTTTTTCTGCTCCCGTGGATTTATGTCTCTGGTGGTGGATAAGTACATAAAAATGTATTCAATAATGAAAGTATAAAATCCAGTGTAAAGTTTCTGTCCCAGATGACTACTCCAACTGTACAGAAGCTCACTGAGTTGTAAAGTCTTTGGGTCTGGCTAGTTCCATTGTGTGATTTTTTTTATTTCATTGATTTTTTTTTAATAATAAGGTTTAAAAAGCAAAATAAACTAAACAAATTTACCAAAACACTGAGGGGCATGGGGTCACTCAGTTCTGGGGCAGCTGAGTGGCCAAGGTCAATAGCAGGAACCGAGCCTCCAACATGTTCAGCTTCCACCCAGCCCCATCCACTACCATAATAATGGCTCCTTCCGCCTAAGCTTGAGCCACTTCTGCCTGGGAATGTCCCTTCCAAAGAGGAGAAGGCAAAGTGACGCAAGAAAATGACTGGACTTAGGGAAATGCTGAGGCAAGGATGGGAGCAGGCCACCTCGAGCTGGCGCATGGGACCACACGGGGTGGAACACACGGAAGATAACCATAGACCATCAGCCCAAAGCCTTCTGGAGTATACGATATTGTCAACTCCCAGCTCAGGCAGGAGGCTCAGCCAACCCAAAACACTCCTAAAATATCGCCAACCTCTCCTAAGCTCTCAGATGTGGCGATGATGAAATCTCACACACTTGTCCCCCAGCGCTGAAATGTGTTTATGCTCCTGAATTTAAGGTTTGTAATGGGTTTTGCTCACGGGAATGATTATTTTAGTGCCGACTTTTCAAAAAGCAATTGATAAGTTTACACAGCCAAAAGAGCTCCAGCAATTATCTTCAAATTCAGACTCCGTGAAGAAGAAACCAGATCACTTAAGACCCCCTGAATCCATTCCGAGGCCAAGATTATCCAAACTGACAAGCTAAAACTGAGATAATTTATGCTGTGATGGGGCTTATGAAGTCAAGATACCCGTCTGGATGGCTGCTGCTGGGAGCCTCCACGCTCTCTTTCTTGTTTTCTTCCTGTCAACACTTTCCCTCCCCTACTAACTTCCCCAACAAAGTTGGCAGGAAACGGGTTGTTCAGAACATCCTTGGCCTGAAAACTTGTAGGAATCGTGTGTAACTTTTTCATATGAAGCTTTGAATCATTTGTGATAAAACAGAGATCACCAGTGTCAGGGTTCGGGAAGGTGGTATGGGTTTTAATAGCATCTCTTGGCTGGGTCTTGGAAAATCCCAGCAGCAAGCAGGGGGTGATGCATTGTGAAATGGCCCCACTCTGCCAAGCTCTTCCGCTTATCCCTACCCATTCTACCAGGTGATTTCTGGCCATAGACCTTCACACTAAGGCTCTCTAAGAAGACTCTGAGCCTCCAGTGTGCCTGGCTTGCTTCAGTTCCTGCTTCCTGGATGTTCTCTGCACTCAGAGCATTGAAGAGTCCCTAAAACTGGAAACTACCTAGGTTCCAGTCCCCACAGTCTTCATCCATCAGTTCTCTAATTATTTAATTATATCTCCTTATCCTTTTTTTTTTACCCTAGTTATGGAATTCCTGGCTTCAAATCTTTGTCATGCACCCTCGCCCTTTGGTGGAATGAGTCAGGGCAACATAGAGGATAATTTAATTTATATAGCAAAAAAAAAAAAAGAAAAAGAAAAGAACTAAATCCGAAGAGATTAAAAACTAAGAGAAATAAAAATAAATTATAAGAAGCAACCATTAAAGGCCTTTCAAAAGGATAACATGATTTCAATTTCCCTCTGTCTCACTCGCTTCTCCCTATTTCCAGCCCAGAATATTCCTGCATGTCTATATATTTATACAGGGTTTTTTTTATTATTTAGTTAATATGAATTACAGGCCTCACGCGTCCTCCCTTCTAAGTCCAAAATGAGGAAGCTTTTTCTTTTCTCTTGCTCTGCTTTTTTTCTTCTCACCCCCTCACTACCACGATTTACATTCTCAATGTAATGTATTAAAAAGTTGACAGGGACGAGCGGATTCACACGATGTCTGCTAAGAAACCCAATTTCCATGATGAATTGCCCGGAGCCCCTGAATCACAAACCATTTTTTCTGCTGCTCAGAAGTTGAGGGTTTTTTTTTTTTCTCTCTTTTTTTTTTTTTTAAATCTTCTTAAAGCCTCTCTCCTAATCTTCGACTAGAAGAGATGGGTGAAAGGAATTTTTTTTTCCTAAACTAAGGAAAGCATTAGCATCTTGGCTGTTGTGCATCAAGTCTGAAAATGCAACGTTAGTAATATTTCAAATCAGCCATGGTCTAAAGCCCTTGATAAGTGATTGTGCAATCTCTCTCTTTCTATCTCTCTATCTCTCTCTCTATCTTTCTCTCACCCTTCCTTTCCTCCCTCCTCCCCTTCTTTGCCACAACACCCAGTTTTGGCATGCCTCATAAGAAGGAGCTTCGGAAAAGAGGAAAGTTTGGACTAGAGAGAATCTTCACAGATCTACCCCTCTCCTTGTGGAAGTCAAAGAATTGCAACTACAAAGGCCACTTTTCTAGAGCTGACCAGATGTGTAGGTGAGGGAAGAATTCAGCAGCAACACCCTAACCCTGGCTGTGCCTGCTGCCCCAGCAAGTAGCAATGTGTGTTCCCTTCCCCCAAGAGAAGTCACCCTTGACTGTCCATCATGAGAGAGCCACCTGAACTCTTACAAAGAATCTGAGAATTTGAGGGGAAAGCCAAGCCTTTCATGGACATTTGGAAATTTGGGGGTTCCATAGCTCCTGCAGCTTCAGCTGACCATCCAGTACACATGTACACACTGTCACAAACTAATGGGGTGTCACTTCCGCTCGGCAAGAGCTGACATAAAGATGTGCTAAACACCCTGGACTCGCCCCGAACATGGTCCCCTATAACTCTCACCCCAGCAGGTGAATCACTGACAAAGTCATTAACTTTTTCTTTAAAGAATTAATATAGTCAACTCCAAGGGAGCAGGGAGAGGAGAGAGGCCTAAGCACCTGCAGTAGCTACGGGATTCTGAGCCTCTCCAGAGTATAGACAGCCATCGTTGGGCTACCCCATCTACATCATGCTAAACGGTCTACTAATTTCCCTTTTGGCATATATTCATTCTACCAGTTCCAGCTTACTGTAACACAGACAGGATTTCATGTAGCTCAGGCTGGCCTCAACTCCCTGTGTAGCCGACGATGACCTTGAATTCACGCTCCTCCTGTCTCTGTTTTCTGAGTTCTGAACTTATGAATATTTGTCACCACATCCAGTTTTTTAAGGTGCTGCCATTTCTACCCAGAGTCTCATGCATGCTAGATACGCACTCTGTTAATGGAGCTAGTCAGCCCTAATGTCATTAGAAGCAACCACCTTGGGTTTGAAGGTAGAGTCTCTCACTGGGACCCAGGGCTTGCCAATTAGACTAAGCTGATGTCCAACAAGCCTCAGCTCCTTATCTCTGGACTCACAAGATTGTGCCACCTTGAAGTTCTTTATGTGGGTTCTAGGGATGGAGCTCAAATACTCTTCATGTTCATGTTCATGTTCATGTTGTATGAGCCTGCTTGTTTATTTCCCAACCGCCTAGTAGCCCAAACTCCCAAAATAACCACACAGAAACCGCATTAATTAAATCACTGCTTGGCCCATTAGCTCTAGCTTCTTATTAACTAACTCTTACATCTTAATTTAACCCATTTCCATTATTTTATATTCTATCACGAGGCTCGTGGTCTACCAGCAAGGTTCTGCTGTATCTGTCTCTGACAGCAGCTCCATGGCTTCTCTCCTGACTCCGCCTCCTTTTTTCAGCATTCAGTTTAGTTTTCTCTGCCTAGCTCTACTCTACCCTATCACAGGCCTAAGACAGTTTCTTTATTAACCAATTGTATTCACGCATACAGAGGGGAATCCCACATCACATGCCACAAGCACTCTATCAACTGAGCTAACTCCCCAGCATGATTTTTATTATGTAAAGCAATTTTTAACTTTAAACATAATTTGATCATGTTATTCCCTTCCCCAGGTCCTTCCAGAACCTACCTCTCCCTTCCTGTCCAACTTTAAAGTTCTTTCTCAAAAAAACAAGCGAACCACCGACACAACAACAAAACTTGCAATTTTTGAAGAAAATTAAAATCAAGTGAAAAATAAATTCTAGCAGTGAAAGACATTAGAAAGAAACATCCATATCCCTTAGACATATGGCTGACTGTTGAATGTTCACAAGGAGACTAAATGACAATGGAGGGTCTTTTTAAACTGCTTAACAGAAAAAGCTGAAACCCAGAATTTCACATACAGCAAACATATGAGGTGGAAATGGGTGGAGACATAAGAGAATTAAATGAGCACTAGTGTATCAAGAAGTCACAGTAATGAGAAACAAACGGCATTCTGATTGGTTTATAACACTATTTATAGCAAAGTTATAACAAATAGATCCAGAAAGTTCTCTGGTTACTTGGAAGACAGATAATTTAACTTAACTTTGTGTTTTTATCATTTAAACCTCGATATCATAATTTCCAAAGTAACTTCTCAAAGTTGTAAATAGAAATAAAAATGTTTTACATTGACCCGGCTTCTATCATTGTATCCCACCCCCCAAATAAAAACCTATGAAAAGGCACAAAGGACCTGGAAGAGTAAACTGAAAATTTTCTCAGTTACTATGTCAGTTATAATATTTCAAATAGAAACAAAACAAAATTCACACAAATAGTGGGTCAAATTTCTCCTGTACCAACGTCAGAATCCACATTTACTACTGAAACCACCTCACCTCATCCCAATGTGATGTACATTCATTCAAATCCCTAGGCATAGTTCTTTGTATAGGTGTGCTCAAGACAAGGAAAATTATTAGTTGAAAAGCTATCAAATATTTTATTTTTTCAAATATATATATATGCATATATATAAAAAAACATCAAATGCATTATCATCAAAATGTATAGTTCTTCACATTAAGGACATTAGCTACTACAGTGAACAAAAGGAAGAATTGCACTTACTCAGGAGATCAAATACTTCAACAGAGATGGGGAGTTGGTGATGGAATCTAAAAACCAAGACGACTCCAAAAGCCTTTTGAAAGGTTGAAGATGTGCGCCAGTTCCACAGCCCATTTTATCTCCATCTGGCCAATGTGCCCTTTAACAACTGTTCCATTTAGAAGTCCCAGAGTCAGCAAAGTTCACTGAACTGAGACGCCATATGTAGAATGATAACTGTGCTAGGACACAACTCAGTTTCAGGTGAAAGAAGGGGGCAGAAAGGTTTTTGTGGATACTGAGCACAGAAACACAAAAATCTGGATGCTCACCATCCAAGTGAGCAATGCAAAAGCTTAGCATCAAGCCGCCAATGTCAAGCTATTATAATATTGTATCTAAGTTAGTTTTTTATTCTGCCTAAAAAAAGCAAAGGGATCAAGCCCAGGATCTTGCTGATAGAGGACATAGAGAATATCAGCCTCAAGTGAAAGTACAAACAAACACATAAACAATGGACTGAAGAGGCACAACAAAGTGTTGGGTTCCTTTCTTGTTTCTACAGATGTCCTGAGAGACTTAACCAGAAGGAAAACCAGACTAGCAGCTGGTTTGCAGAAAGATCCCGGGGACACAAAGGCCAGGTGAGTAAGCAGAATTGCCTGTATGAAGAAGCAAAGGGTAAATGATGCCACAGAATGATGCAGATAAGCACACAGCTTCCTTGTTACCGTATGGATAACTGCATGCCAGTCAGATTCAAATCAGACACAGCACATTTCCCAGCAAAAGGAATAAATGGAAAGGACGTCCATTCAGCATTTGGTCCCAATTCGGACCTGATGACAATAAATACTCAAAAGAATGGCCAATAGTAAAGACTGGACCCCATCTCAGAGTCCTCAGGAACTCAATGAGTGTGACATCAAAAACACAGATGCCATTCAGCACATTCCACTAAAAACTAAAAATGTTATTAGGGTGAAATGGGCAAAGAGCGTGGGACCAAGGATGATTTTGGTAAGAAAAGAACTGAACTAAGTTTAACTACGTAAAGGTGTGTTGCATTTGTTTAACTATGTAAAGATGTGTTGTTGTTTCACTTTGCCTGCCTAGGACACCTGATTGATCGAATAAAAAGCTGAATGGCCAATAGCTAGGCAAAGGAGGGATAAGTGGGGCTGGTGGGCAGAGAGAAAACCGGAGTCAGCCAGTCAGCCAGGGCCCAGCCAGCTGGGGGACAGCCAGTTAGACAATGAGGAAACCGGGAAGAAGGCTGGATAGCACGTAGATGAGGTAAATGGGCATCAGGCAGCACATAGAGTAATATAAATTGATTAATTTAAGTCTAAAAAGCTAGCTATAAACAAGCCCAAGCTAAGGCCGAGCATTCATAATTAATAATGTCTTCATGTGACGATTTGGGGGCTGGCAGTCCAAGAAAGTCAGCTGCATTTCTCAGAAAGATAGAATTTATAATTCACCAGTAATCCCCCCCCCCTCAGATTTGTTTCAGACCGTGGAGAGGAATCAGATTTGGGGGTTTCATAGACTGGAAATGGTGCTGAAAGTTAGGAAGAAAATTTAAATAATCTGTTGTCAACATTTTTCTCTTCCCTTTCAACTTCTATATTAGACTTTTATACTTTAACATAATATGCTTTTCAAAAATGGCAAGGATCATATTCTTGAAATTTTTATAAAGAGATACATGATCCTGGAGTTCTTTGCTAACTATGTTTAGAGAATCATGTATAAATATTAATAATGGTGATATTTACAGTTTTTACAGGATTAAGTGTTGTTACAGAGTCATTAAAAATGAAAACGTGTATAACTATAAAAAATAAGACAAAATGCAATGTGAGTCAAAACTTATCCCTACAAGTCTTCATAAAGACAAAAATATTCAATTTGTGACTAAATTAATTTTAAATGTATGTACATTTAATGACCTGGCTTAATTAGAACACTAAGACTGAGATCATACATGAAAAACAAAACCATAACCTACAGCAGCTTCAGCATCTTTCTCAAGGATTGACAGGATCCACTGATAAAAATCAGTAAGGAGATAAAGGATTTGAAAAATACTATTAGCCAAATGGACTTCTAGAGAAGACTGTCTGACAACCACAGGACATGTACATTTCTGCAAATACATTTGGAAGAAAATTATGCTATTTGTAAAGCAAAGAGATATCGAAAACTTCTGACTGAGCTCAGACCATGTCCCTGTACAATGTACAATCTAGAAACTTTGCTTAAGTAGCAATGGTTAGATTATCGAATATATAGATGTTAACACAGAGATGTTGCTCTCTGTATAGCACAGAGGAAACATGATGGAAATTTCAAAAAACTTAAAGCCAAACAACAAAAACACTATACACTGAAGCCTTAAAATGAACCAATTCATAAGAAGAAGATGAATCAGCAAAGAACCCTATAGAGGTGCTAGGAAAAAGAAAAGGACAGAGAAGGGGAAGAGATAGAATCAGTGAGATAGAGGAAGACCAACTCACCACATCAGAAACAAATTCAAAGTTGACTCTGGGATGATATGAAACAGTGTGGATGGGCAAATCCGTGCAGGAGTAGGAAGAGAACCCCTTTACATCCTAAAGACAACAGGCAAAATGGCAAACGACCAAATGCCTATGTGCTTGAAAATATAGGTGAAAGGGGCACCGTGCACACTTGGCAAATGTGACACCAAGGTGAACATTTTAACACCACCATCTCCTATGCAATAAAATATTTTAATAATTACCAATAATCAAACACATAATAATAATTACCAAAATGGAAAGGCAGTGGAAATTTTTAACTGAACTTTATACTCTAGTAAGCACAGATACCAAAATATTATAACAAATATTACAGAATAAAGTTTGAAAAAAAGCAATGGGCTCATCTTTCTATGTTTTCACAGAAGGGTTTTCTTTCCTTGTGTTTGACAAGGAAAATATTTACACACATATATACTGGTCTACCACAAAAATAATATAAATATTATTGTTCCTATTTTTGAGACTAACCTGCATATCTATTAGTTACCCCATCATAATCCATCTTCACCTTACGCATGTTCATAGCCCATCTAGACAGATTTGTCACTTCTTGGAGAAATTGAGAAAGAAAGAAAAATACTTTGTGTATCTGTAATTTTTTATTGTCCAGGAGCACTTCTCAAAATGCTAAGTGCTTCATAAAAACTTAAGCTGCACCATTGCTAGGTGAAATATGGTACTTCATGCTTGCCCTGCCCAGTCCATCACAGTGAAGCTGCTCACGGCCTTTGAGAGCCACGCACAATGCCCCATCTCTAGGCACATTATCAACCCATGTTGCCACCAAGCAAGCCATAGCGTGTTGTTCACAAACCCTATTCAAATGTTTGATCTGAAAGAGCCAGAGGTTGTGCTAGCAGCACAGCCCTGGAAGCCAGCATTTTAAAATGGTGTGACATTTTTCCTGCTACTGCTGAATCAGAAAAACCTCTCATAAAGAAGCCACAGTGTGCCACCAGCAAACAAAGCCCATTCGGGGAAAAAAAAAAATGTGGCTAAGCTTTGCTTTTTAGTGTCTAGAATTCCTTTGCAAGCTCTCTCGGGTTTTAAGTGGGTTTTAGTTGGTCGTGTGGGCACCAATTTGTTGGAGGGGGCTATTTGTTTCCCGACTGCTCAGCTGCAAAGTAATCACACAGAAACTATATTAATTAAACCACTGCTTGACCTATTAGCTTTAGCTTCTTATGGCTAATTCTTGTGTCTTAATTTAACCCATTTCTATTAATCTGTGTATCACCACATGGCTGTGGCTTACCAGCTAAAGTTTTGCCATCTGTCTCCAGCAGGGCTACATGGCTTCTCTCTGACTCCGCCTTCCTTCTTCTAGCATTCCGTTTAGTTTTTCCCACCTAGCTCTGTTCCCTTATAGCTCTGCTATAGGCCCAAAGCAGTTTCTTTATTCATTAACCAATAAAAGTAACACATAGATAGAAGGACCTCCCAAACAAACACTGTCTCAAAAAAAAAGAAGGAAAGAAGGAAGGAAGGAAGGAAGGAAGGAAGGAAAGAAGGAAGGAAGGAAGAAAGGAAGAAAGGAAGAAGGAAAGTCTAGATGCCAACAACTGATGAATGAATAATAAAATGTGGTACATATTTGCAGTGGAATTCTATTCAGATTCAAAGAAAAATGACATCATGAAACTCACAGGTAAATGAATGGAACTGAAGAATATAATACTCAGAGAGGTAATCTAGAGTATAATATTCTAGAAAAATGACATCATGAAATTTACAGGTAAATGAATGGAACTGAAGAATATTATACTCAGAGAGGTAATCTAGACCCAGAAATATAGAAACTATATGTTCTCTCTTACTTGTGGATATTAGACTCAAAGCTTTAGGTTTGACTGTATAACAGTAGAAGCAAAGAAAATAGAAAGACCATTGAGAAAGAGGAAGAGAAGGAGCCCACGAGAGGAGAATAACAGGATACAGATATTATGAAGGGAGAAACAGAAAGTTGAGAGAGGGGCTTAACTAGAGAGGTGAGAGGAAGATTAATTCAGAGGAAGAAGAGGGACTAAATAATACTAAGGATATTTGAAAAAAGCTATAAAAAATCTGTTATTTTATAAGCTTACTTTAAAAACACACTAGAATAGTGTTTCTCAACCTTCTAATGCTGTGACTCTTAAATATGGTTCCTCATGTTATGGTGACCCAACCATAAAATTACATTATTGCTACATTATAACTGTAATTTCGCAACTGTTATGAATTATAATGTAAATACCTGATATTCAGGATATCTGGTATGAGGCCCCTGTGAAAGGGTCGTTCAACCACCAATGGGGTCATGACCCACAAATTGAAAACCACTGCACTAGATGGAGAAAGGAAGGGAGGGAGGGAGGACAGAAGGGAGGGAGAGAAAGAATGACAGAGTTTTAGTACAGTTACTCTGTATGGTAGGATAATGCTCCTTCCAGAAGATACAGATTACCTAACAAAATCTCAGTGCCAAGCAGGGATTAACTCCCTTAAATATGTTGGTCACAAGGGGTCCAAGGAGACCCAAAACAATGTAGTCTCTTTCCGTGGCTCTTGGTTGCCTGCCAGAACTTAAAGGTAAGACCCTATTACTGAAGACACCACAAACTTCAGTGATAAGACTTGGGGAATTCAAGCTGCTTCTGACCTGAAAGTCTCTTCCCTGAGTTCTACACTCACAGTTTCGGAAGGTGCTAGGGAACTGCCAAGGGAGAAAAGTTACCAACAGTCCTGTGGTGGTTTGAAAGAAAATGGCCTCCAAAGGTACTGACACTATTAGACTGTGTGGCCTTGTTGGAGGAAGTATGCCACTGTGGGGGCAAGCTTTGAGGTTTCCCATGCTCAGGATACTGCCCAGTGTCTCAGTTAACTTCCTGTTGCCTGCAAGGTGCATTAGTCTCAGCTCCAGCACCACATCTGCCTGCATGCTGCCCTGCTCTTCTTCATGGTCATAATGGACTAAACATCTGAAACTTGAAGTGAACCACCACAAATAAGTGTTTTCTTTATAAGAGCTGCTGTGGTCATGGTGTCTCTTCACAGCAATAAAAACCCAAACTAAGTCCTATACATCTGTAAATTCTGACAACAAGCAAGAAATCGCAATGGTGCAATGATGGCACTTGTTATTGAGGGGCAACCAACCACTGTCTAACTGGAGCTTAAGCCTGGTCAGTTTATAACTTGTGCCCGGTGTTAGAAACTTTGTTTAGTTAGAAACTAGCTAAGAAACTTTGACTGGGGAGGTTATAGGCCTAAAACTTGCTTTTTAAATAGTACCCTTATACATAGTTGCTACTCTCAACCCTCAGCAAAGAAGGTTCTTTTTGCAGGAGATGTAGACTATAGAGAGCACCATAACCAGTCAAAATTTAGAGACGATGTGATCATGAAGTGCGCACATCCAAATGGGACCATCTACAATACAACGCCTATGCTTAAGGCTCAAGCAACATAAGAAAACAGGGCAGAAAGATTTGAAGAGTCAGAGAACTGGGTCAATTACTGCATGACAGTTTCTTCTGAATGGGATGGTGATGTTACTACCATGAAATCTCAACAACATGACTGCCTTCACAAGACCTGCAAAGACTACACCAACTGACAAGGCAATGTGTACTTAGGAAAATTTCAAAAGACCCCACTCCTAGATGAAAAGCTACAGGCAATCAATGGATACCAAAGGAGGGGGGAAAAAAATCAATGTTTAGGGCTTTCTTTTCTTTCTTTTTTTTTTTGATCCCAATCCTAATGGATGAGCCTTAAATGCATGCAAATAGAGCAACACTTATTAGACTAAGTAGGTTTTGTGTGTGTGTGTGTGTGTGTGTGTGTGTGTGTAGGTGTGGTTGTATAGATGTGTGTAACAAAATCAAATATGAAAGAACAGGTTATAAATTTGATGGAAGGAGTTGAAGAGGAGAGAGGGGAGGGAAGAAGGCAAATATGGTATGCCCATAGAGGAGATCTTCAAGTTAAAAAGAATAAAAATACTGTTTTTGGAAAATGCATTACTTTGAAGTGCCAATTTAAAGATTACACAGAAATTATGAAACTACAATCAAAATGCCATTGTTTTAAAACTTAACCAACAAAAATTTGGGCTGAGGGCAGGAAGATTTCTTGGAATTGCTGCCATTTTTCTTCGATTGTATTGCTGTTTCAGATTCTTTATGCACAGGACGCTTCCTTATTGAATATATCCAGGATGTACAGTTCCTGTAGCCTTAGTCTCAATTTTTTTATCAAAGATTATTCTGTACACCAAAATAGGCAAACAACAACTGTTCATCATCATCAAAAACGTGAAATAACCTTAATGTCCATCAACAAGAGAATGCTCAAACGGTGCAGCGTATAGTTATGTGACAGAATACTGTATGCCCAACCTCCAGAACAGCACTCTCTATTCTTTATTACACATAATGCAATTTCACAATGCACTTCTTTGTTTTTGTTTATTATATTCCCCGATCTAGTGATCACTAGGAAGAAACAGCTTCCAATTTAAAACTAACACCCAATCTGGTACCTGAGAAATGGTAGGCAATTGAAACTCATGAATGAATGAATGAATAATGAGTGACATATTCTGAGCCCTGGAAGCCTATCTGCTGAGCCTATCTGAAAGCCATTTCTTCACTCTGAAGCCACTCTGTTGTGATCTAACGTGGCTGTGCCAGCTTGTACTCCCACCAGCAATGGAGAAGTGTTCCCTTTTCCCCACATCCTCTCCAGCATAAGTTGTCATCAGTGTTTTTGATCTTGGCCATTCTTACAGGTGTCAGATGAAATCTCGGAGTTGTTTTGATTTTCATTTCTCTTAAGGCTAAGGATGTTGAGCATTTCCTTAAGTGTCTTTCAGTCATTTCAGATTCATCTGTTGAGAGTTCTCTGTTTAGGTCTGTACCCCCTTTTTTGGATTATTTGTTCTTTTGATGACCAGTTTTTTGAGTTCTTTGTATATGTTGGAGATCAGCCCTCTGTCCAATGTGGGGTTGGTGGAGATCTTTTCCCATTCTGTAGGCTGCCATTTTGTACTATTGACTAAGTCCTTTGCTTTACAGAAGCTTCTCAATTTCAGGAGGCCCCATTTATTAGTTACAATACACACTTTTTTGTTTCATTCTCAAAGGCAACCTTAATTTTCTCATTTCCAAAATTTGGGAGGATCTTCACTGAATGTCTAAATACTGACAACATCTAAGTGGTTGATATCCTGATCTACTCTGAGGACTCCTAGCTTCAGGAACAATAATGATAATTAACACTTATTGAGTGAGACTCTTTGCAGGCACCATTCTCTGAGACCCACTGGTAACCTCTTCAGCATTCACACAGTAATATGACTGGGTGCTAGTGTTATCATCAGATAAGGGAAACTGAGGCACAAAAAGTGACTTTTCAAAAATACACATACTTGGTAATTAGTAGAATTAGATTCAAAGCCCCAGCCACAGTGTGTCACACTGCATTAAATACTCGGAGCTGAAAATGAGAGCCATTAATTGCAGCTCACACTGCGGACGGGTTGAGAGACTGAGCAGCCAGTTCCAGGTTGCATGGCAAAGGACGAGTTCCAGGTTGCATGGCAAAGGACGACTGAGCTGATGGGCTCCACATGGAGCCTGGGAAGGCAGGCTTCAGAAAGTCAGCGCCCATGTGGGCTTCAATAAAGAACCCTTCAGATCCCGCCCTTTTCCTGTGCTGGGTAATCACAGGATTTACCTGAAGGAGCCAGGATTGTGTCTCTTGTGATCCTGGCTGGGGGCTCAGAGCACCCGTTGCTACTGGAGTCATCTATAATTAGAGGATTAGGCCATCTCACATTTGGGCTGACTGCAGGCATCCTTGACAAACATCAGTCTTGCGGATGGATATGGATGTCTCCGCGGTTGTGGCTCCATGTGGAGAGGGATGGGACTTCAGAAAAACAGGACAGGAAAATAAACTGCAGAAGCCTTTCAGGCTTTCGATTCTGACTGCTCAAGTTTTATGCCCCTCTTTGAACATTTCATGCACCAGAGATCTGTAGCCATCCCCCTTTTCCCTCTGCCATTCTGCAGACGGGCTGAAGCCCTCGTCTCTTCCTGCACTGTACTGGATTATCAAGCCAGGCAACAATGGTACTTCTTACCCTGGGTTGGTCTGGCATGGGGATTTCTTCCAAAGCCACGGTTCTTTTCACAAGCTGCTCTGTGGACATCAGCTTCTGAGCTGGGGTAGATGTACACAGTGTATTTGCACAGCTTCTTATAGGTAACAGGAAGAACTGACCCTTAGATGCTCAGCCATCCATTGGTCTTTCTGGCTTCTCCTAGGGTCATTATGGAATGTTTCGAAATTGTTGCATGCTTGTGGCAGAAACATCAAATGAAATAAATCATAGTACAGAGAACCCGACACTCCTCGGTGAATCCACCCAGACCCTACAGACAATCCCTGCTGTTAGCATGGCGCCTATATTCACAAGGCAGCAAAAATTCCATAGAAAGATGACTATTAACATCTTCTAAAAGACTGTTTCTACTATTTGACAGTTTCATGAGTCTTCGTTGGCTTTACCCAGATAGAGTCATGCATGGGCGCAAAGCTCTTGAAATGCTGGTCTGTAGCTGGTGTTTCTTCGCTGCGTTGGAGAGCAATGTGTGACAGCACAGGTGGTGGGAACTGTAGCAAGTGGCGCCATCTAACGTTCCAGTGTTCCTGTCCCATGCAGACCTCTGTTACTGAGACGCCGATCCCTTGGGATTTTGCAGGCCTCAGGCCTCAAGGCCTCCGGTTTTCGGAAGTAGCCAGTGTCACTGCCCTCGGTTTGAGGCCCTTGGCTTTGGTAACTTCACAGCCCTCTGGGACTCTTTGGACATTCACAACCTGCAGGTCCTCTTCTCTGGCTCCATTTACAAACTTTTTGATTTTTCTTCTTGGTCTCTACTTCTACTGCCCTGCTTCCTGCCCTGACCACTCTAGAACTGTTAAGACGAATGTTCGCTGTTGGTGGCTGCTGGAAGGCTAAGGATGACTGCCATTGGTGAGGCAGCAGTAGGGAGCCAGAGCTCCCCGCAGACCATTTGCTCAGATGCAGAAGTCCCCTCCTACCAGGGCAGGGTCCCGGAGGTCAGGTAAGACCCTGGAAACACCAGCAGGTAGACCTCAGCAGCCACACCACATAGAGCTTCCAAGTGGGTCCAGGTGATGTAAGGGACTTTCACCCCTTAAGCCGTAAAGTGGGTTTGCCAGTGTCTTGAGACTGGAAGCCAAGACCCGGGCCCTGAAAATCAGGGCAACAGACAACAGGACAGCTTGGAAGCTCATTGCCAGCCCCTGGAAATTGGGCACCAACCTCTGAGACTGTCTCCAAGGCCAGGACTGTTTCGGTTATTAAAAAAGCAATTGCAGACATTATGCTCCAGGCTGAGAAGCTGCAGTCTGGGCTGTTCCAGAGACCAGAATGAAGGAAATGGGATGGAGTGTAGGGACAGGGCCAAGCAGTGTTGGAATCTAGTCATACTGCAGGTGGCTCCAGTCAGCGTCAGAGTCCCATGGCACCCAGAAACCACCAGTGGTCTACACTTGCATAAGCGGTGTATGCCTCACCTCTGCTGCTATCCTTTGCTTACTGCCCCTCTCCTGTCTCTGTGAGATTCCATCACAGTCAGTAAGCTACGAAAGTAGGCAAGGAAAGACCACACAAGAGAAGCCTTTATTGAACCAAACTGCAACACTAGAAGAGGTAACACCAGCAGCGGTGTCTCCCAAACAACTCACTGAGCCTGTGCCACCAGCCTGCATAATCTGCTCAAGAAGGCATGCGGGCTGGGCATGGTGGTATGCACCATTAACCACAGCATTGGAGAGCCAGATCTCTATGAGACTGAGGCCAACTTGGTCGATATAATGAATTTCTGTCCAACCTGGGCACACACTGTGAACCCTTGTCTCAAAAATAAAAAAAAAAAAAAACGACACAAACGAAAGGGTTGTTTGGATCAGTTATGGTTTGGACAAACTGCCTTTCATTTGAGGCCAATCAGAATTATTAAGGTTCGTGCTTTGAACCAATCATGGCTGTCCTATCCATAGCTGTCCACCTCAGGAAGTGCGCTCCCTGCGGTGGTTGAATTGGAAATGGTTCTTAGATGCTTCTAATAGCAAAAACAAACAAACAAACAAAAAACCTTTGCTGTACATTGTTTCAAAGCCCAGAAAAGGAAAGGCTGTGCTGGACGCTGCCCTCCATAGCCTGGGAAAACAGCTGCAGTCTTCTGGAGTGTTCTCTCAAGACATCTGTGGGGTTTCGAGGTTGCTCTCTGATGATCCGCTTGCTTCAGAGAGCTTAGGAAGCAGGAGAGCCCCCATTAGTCAAACTGCCCAATCATCAGGATCTAATTATTACAGAAGAGCGGACATCAGAGAAATGACTTCCAATCAAACTTTCGCAAGTTGATAATCCCAAAAGCGATGTAACAAGCTTCACTCTGACACCAATAGTGGCTTTAATAAACTTGAACGCTGTTTTAAAAATACTTTCTCCCTGCCCTGTGCCCAGGTAAGGGAGGTTCCTCCTCATCTGTCATAAAACGCTATGGATGTTGACCCATGTGTGCTCATTAATGGCTGTATTGTTCCAGGACAAACCAACCAGAGCATAGCGCATCACCACTCAGATAAAAACTGGGTTTCCTTCCACATGCCTTTCCCACTGGACACCTCCCCAGATTCTGTCATTTCCTAGGTCCACGTAAGTTCACTGCCTAAAGTCACTCACGAGCACCTGCTTTTCATTTTTATTACCAAGGCTCTAATCTAAACCCCAGCTATTTTACCCCGAGTCAATGTCTAAGTCATCTAAACTAGAATTCCGAATAGTTTCACCATCCCCAGCACCCATCCCTTTTTGCTTAGAAGTGCTAGGATTCTTTCCCTTGTTCTTGAAATGTGGGCACGGCTTCATGTTCACCCGTGAGGCCCCCATGGAAATGTTCCCGCTGCTGCAGAAAGCCATACACTCTTAAAGTTTTCATAATTACCTTCTGTTTTCTCTCCAAACCTGTAGTGAGGTTACATCACCACCAATGGTAGTTAAAAGTCAAATGAGAGTCTGATTTTGTAACTTCACCATCAGCACCACTATTGTATACTAAAAAAAGGAAAAGAAAACCCTCAGAGCCTAAATATTGATTTAACCGACATTATGTCTTTACATCCATAAAATAATATAACTTGAGGCAATTTCAAATTAATCCAGGAAATGCTGCCACAGTGCCAGCTCTGCCAGCCATGTAACTGTACAAAGACTCAGTCGGGAGGTAATTACAAACCACAGCTTCCTGGGCCTCCCACCGACCTGTAAGTGGGTGTGTCTGCTTCCTTACTGAGCCTTGCAATTCCAGTATCTCTGGGGCAGCCAGCTGGAGACAGCCGTCTGGTTTGTAGAAGGATGTCCCTGCATGTCTCTTTCTTCAGTCTAGAAGAGAGTTTGCTGTCTTTTTTCTTGCTTTAACTCTTCAATGAATCTTTCTGAGGTCACAGTTCCTCCAAACCCCACCGTTTCTCCAGGGTTAACTCTGATTAAGAACAGCAAATTGTGCAGTCTCTGGTCTGAGAGTAGAGGTAAAGGCACCTAATCCAGATTAATCCCTGTTTGATTGTTTAATCTGGACCCTGTGTTCAGTTTCAACCTGCTTAAATCCTATTTCCCAGGGTTTCTTTCATTTCTTCATTTTTTTTTCATTTTGTATGTATGGAGCAGGTACATGCATGTATGTATGCTCATATATGTGTGAATGTACATATATTTAGGTGTGTATATGAGTGTATGTGTGTGTGTGTGTGTGTCTGTCTGTGTGAATGCAGAACCCAAAGTTGACATCAAATGTCTTCCTTCAATCCACGAAGAAAAGGCCAGGAATGACCCTTGCTTTTATGGTTGCAGCACAAAGTAAGGTTTGCAGGAAGCAGAGCCTAAGACATAGCATCTGACTTACTAAGGACCACACTTCCGTCCACATCTGATGCCAGAGCCTCATCCAGAAGGAGCCCTGAGCTGCCCACAGAGTTTCTGCTGTGGCTTCCCAGAGATGGCATCCAAAGCAAGATGGAATTTTCTCACCCTCCTTGTTAGGAATATTTCCTAACACGAGCTCCCTGCCGACGCAAAAAATTCCCAATCAAACCAAATCAAAACAAGCCATTAAACCTGGATATTTCTTAATTCAGCTTGTTTTGATTTTGCTTGATTGGGAATTTTTGCATCGGCAGGGAGCTCGTGTTAGGAAATATTCCTAACAGTCATGACTTTAGTTCCCAAGAGGGTTCTGCTACCTTTCCTCTGCTTTTAAATTATATTTCTAGTTCTTATGGCTCATTATATTATTGATCCCAACTTGTCACCTCCTCTTGAATTTTTGCCCATCCCGCAGTGACCTCACACTCCTACTGAGATCATGAACTCATGTGACTTTCCTCGGCCTCTCAGATATCAGCAAGCATGGCATTAATAAATATAGTGGGCTGCTTTTGTGGGCACACCTTTATGCTCTTCTGCCACTACTATGATAGAATCGTGCCCTAAGCAGGCCACTGGAGGAAGGATGAAAGGTACCCGGACCACCTAACGAGTTAGGCCTGCCAGACCTGCACTAACCCAACAAGCTCACTGACAAGTGCATGCATGAGACTAGATGTTTGAAAGCAGTGAACTTCCAGTGCTTTCTTCCACAAGCAGGTGATGGGAACAGTCTCCTGCAACTGCTGTAGCCATCCCTAAGCCTCTCATCACTAGAGCTCTTCAGTCTCCCTCCAGAAATACAAACTAAAAGATGGCAATGCTTTACACTTTGTCAAGGGAGCCTGTCAAGAGAGCTACCACAAATGGGTGTTTTCACTACAGACAGGGCTATTGCTCTTCCTGTGTTTAACTGATAGTACGACTGCCTCTGTTCTCTCCACACTTTCTCTCTCCAGCTAACAGCACATGACTTTCTAGGTGCTTCCTTGAAGAGCGAGGGAAGGAGACGTTGCGGAAGAGCAACAAGTTCGCATTTTTAAGCATGACTCTGGGTTTTATATCTTTGTGTGTACGTGTGTGTGTGTGTGTGTTTGTGTGTGTGTGTGTGTGTGTGTGTGTATTCTATCATGTACAGGTATTGTTTACCAACAGATCCATCTCCGTAGCCCCGCAACTCTGAAATTTTGTTACTTGTGTGACCTTGAACTTTAGGGTAATTAAAGGTTTCTGACGGTCATTTTATTCATTAGGAAAATGAAACATTACCTATCTCAAATGAGATAAAATTATTTGTATGAAACTCTGAACTCAACTGTGATATTTAATGTAAGTTGTGAAATGTTTAGTACTTCAGTGTTGCTTTATATCTGTCATTAATTTGTGGGGTTTACTCTTACTATTCTTTAGAGATGGAAACTTACTACATCCAGTTATGAGTTTCATGAATATTTTCATTAAAGATCATCATGTCCTTTGACCATATTTACCTCAAATGTCCTCCTCTTTCTCCCCCTCCCACAAGACTCCTTCCTTTCTCAAGCAAGCCACACTTTTACTTTCATGACATTATTTATAGCATGTCATACATATTTATGGAGATACATTGTATATAAAAGTGATTTTATGTATCTAGTTAAAACCTAGGAACCACAAGTGAGGGGAAACTTGTGTGATGCTTGCCTTTCTGTATGGGGCTTGTTTCACTTAATGTGAGGATCTCCAGTTACATCAGCAAATGACAAGATTTCCTTCGTTATGATTGAGTACAACTCCTCTTTATATTGTCTGTGCGTATGTGTGTATATCTTCTTTACCATTCTTCCGCTGATGGACACCTAGGCCACTTCCACAACTTGACTACTGTGAACAGTGCAACAATGAACATGAATGTGTAAGGATCTCTATGGTGCACTGACCTTGATTTAATCAGGTATGTACCTGATTGAAGACTGTTTGAGCTGGACCAAGTAGGTCATATAATTATTCTATTTTTTGCTTTTTGAGGAGCCTCCAGAGTTGCAAATTTACTCGGCAGTATATAAAGGTTCCTTTCTGCATCCATTAACATAGTGAAAATAATCTCACACAGGCCTGCCAAGAAACCCATGTCCGTCCCAGGTGATTCTAGTCTCTAACACATTGACGATTAACACTAGCCATCAAAGTCATTATGTGAGAAGTTCAAGTTCCTCCCCCCTCCCTCCAGGTCCAGGAAGGTGAGTGTCCAGACAGACTGGATCCCCAAAATCCAGTATATGCAGAGGAAACAAGTCCCATTATCAATGACTTTTCAGAAAGACTCCGGGTCAGCCACATTCAGAGAATCTGGTTGGATCGCGTCCTGGTTCAGTCCCAGTTCAACTGGCCTTGGTAAACTCTCATTAGGTCCGTCCCCTTGTATCAGTGGGTGATTGCATCCCTCGCAGTCCTGATTTCCTTTTTCATTTTCTTCCTCCTTCTGCTCCTCATTTGAACTTCCCACAGGGCAGGAAACCCTGACTGCTCTTTGGGATGGAGAGGGAGGAGGAGAGGGAGTGGGGAGAGTGGGAGGGTGTTGGGAGGAGGGGCGGAAATAAAAAAAGAAAAATTAAAAAAAATAAAAAAAAATCATTATGTGATGTATTACACTTACTTATTGGCTTGCATTATTGAAACATCCCTGCATCCTGGGATAAGTAATAAAGTAATCGGTCCTTTGTAACCATAAATACAGCCTACCATTAAAAGAATATCTTGCTTGCTTGCTTACACACTGCTAATTTATAACAAGTTGTTTGGGTATGAATGTTTATGGGTACTTGGGATAATTTGTTTTTCACCTGTAATACACAAAATGTTTAATCATGTAAGGTATATGGAAAACATGCTTTTTTAACTTGTAGTCATTGTAATCATTCACTTAAAAAACAGAATGTAACCACATGGTAATTTTTATACTGCTTGAAAGATTTTGCTGTGGTATATAAGCTGTAAGGGAAAGAATAGAGTTAAAATGCGTTAGAAGGAAAACATCAAGAATGAGAGAATTAGGAGGAAAACATCAAGAGAGTTAGAAGGACATTTTTGGATAGAGATAAGAAAAGAAAATATAGAATACAGAAACAAAATAAGAAAAAGAATTTTAAAAGCTCTGCAGGAAACTGTCAAGAGAGTATGTGAGTGTCTTTAACACCCGCCCCCAGATACAGAAGTCTAGTGCACGCACACTCTGGGATTCCCTTTGAGCCCTGTGCTCCTGGAGGCTGGCCCTCCAGGCAGTGAGAAAGGATAGCTTTTCTAAGGATAGAAATCTGGAAGGTCAGGTGATATCTTTCAGGACTTAAACTACATCATTTCATATCTTCCTGTCCTTCAGAGTTTCCCTTGAGAAACCTGCCTATTACTATGTTAGGCTTGTCTTTCTATGTGACTTGGTGTTCTCTTCTGTAGTTTCAATATTCTCTGCTCCATATCTTAGTGTTCAAACAGCAATACGATGTGAGAAAGCTATTTTACAATCTCGTCTGTCTGGCATTCTAAATGACTCCTGCTCATGGGTGGACGCCTTTTTCAATGGGTTTGAAGATTTGTCTGTTATAGCTTTATTGAATATATTTTCTATACCTTTAACTTACATTTCTTCTCTTTTTATATTTCTGATTCACCAATGTGGTCTTTGAATGCTGTACTATATATCTCATATATAAATTTTTTGTAATTTCTTCATCATTATATCTTTATTGTTGTCTGAATGCTCATATTTCTCTACCTGGTCTTCAGGATCTATTATTCTGCCTTATACTTAGTTCCTTCTATTGGTGAGGTTTATCATTGAGTATTTTTAATTTGCTTTTCATTTCCAAAATTTCTATTTGTTTTTTCTTCAAAATTTCTATTTCTTTACTGAATTTCACTACTACATACTCTACTGACTTCCTTATTTCATTAAATTGTTTGTATTAGCCTTTAATTCATTCAGTAGTATGTGCCCTCTTTGATTTTATTGAGCATTCTTTGTTTTAATCATAAGTTTGTGCCTGTGTGGCTATGTACACATTCATGCAGGTGCCTGTGGGGGGGAGGTCAAAGGTATTAGGCCCCTTAGAGCTGGAAATGCAAGAAGTCATGAGAACCTGACAGGGCACTGGGAACCAAACTTGGATTCTCTGCAAAATCAGTACACATTCTTTAGTGCGGAGCCATTTCTCTAGTCCCTTGTTGAACGTCCTCACAGTCATTCTTTGGACTTCTTTGTCACAGATTTCATCTACTTCATTCTCATTGGAATCTTACTATGGGATAAATGATTTTGAGGAGTCGTGTTGCCTTTATTTTTCTTATTTCTTGGAATTCAGCATTGGGCCTTGGGCATCTGAGATTATGGTAATTGGTGGGATTTTTTATATTTTTGAGACAGGGTTTCTCTGTGTGACAGCTCTGGCTGTCCTAGAATTCACTTAGTAGACCAGGCTGACCTGAAACTCAAAGAGATCCATCTGCCTCTGCCTTTCAAGTACTTGGATTAAAGAATTATATCCCCATGCCTGATGAATTATTTTTTTAATCACCCATGAATTATTTTTTAATTCTTTCAGTTGTGGCATTTTTAGGGTTCAGCTGGGACTAGGCTATAGTAGGGTCAAAGTGTCTTTCCTCCGCTCTAGACTAGGCATGTAGCTTGGTTACTAAACGTTATCCCTCATGTTCCATGACCTTCAGCCCCATTCTGATAGTGGACTACTAACAGCAATAAGACTGGGGGCTAGGATTTCTGCTAATACATAGGACTAGCCCTTTAAAAACAATTTCCTTGGACTCCAATAATTTGGGGGGACAAAGGAAGAAGACTAGTGTGGTGTGCACTACAATACTAGTTACTAACTGTAAGCATGAAAAGAAAAGAAGCAAAGTAGTAGAGCTGCGGAGAAAAAGCAGAAGGTGAAAGTAAACAGCAGAAACAACAACAAAGATGTGGTAAAGGTAGAGTGAAAAGAGAAAGAGGTAAAGAGATCAGAAAACCCAAAACAATCCCAGTACTTAGGCGGCAGAGACCGGGCCAACCCCTGCTCCAGTCCCAGCCCAATCTGAGCTCTTCGGAAAAAAAAAAAAATGCTCTCAAAAACATAAATTAAGGGAAGTTTAAAAGCAAAGGAAAGAAAGTGGGTGGTGTCTCATTCTTTCTCTCCCCAGTTCACCTTGCTTATCTTGATCTAGCTTTTGGATGGTGCCTCCCAATAAGAGCAGAACCTTTATGATCTTATTCTTCTTGAGTTGATCTTGTGTTGTTTGCCCCTAGAGAGTGTGGTTCAGGGGACAGCCCGTGCATCCTAATTCCAAGTGTCATTCAGTCTGTAAGCATGGATAGGTCTGTCATCAAGGTTCCTTTGGTGTGCCTTAGAGTCCTTTGTCTTTCACGGAGGTGGGAAGTCTCACTCCAGCCCAGACTGGTGTTGACTTAGTTTCCCCTTCCAACTGCAGGTAGTCTATAGGTCAGATCTCAGAATATGGGTTCCTGACACTCCTGGGTTCCCAGAATTAGCCATGCAGGAAGGGACCTTTCCCTCTAGATCCCTAGTCACTGTCTCAGCAGACACAGCATGCATGTCTGTAATCCCAGTGTTAGGAGACACAGGCAGACTCAACTCTAGAGCTCACTGGCCAGTCAGTCTACCCAGCAAGTAAGCTCTGGGTTCAGTGAGAGATCCTGTCTCAAAAGCTAAATTGGGCACGCTCCAGTGGCTACCCGCTCACACTCATGAACATATAGGCAGGACAAGTAAACTCCTCTATAGGCTATAACAAATAAAACAAGATAAACGATGACATGAAGTTGGGAGTGTGGAGCCAAAAGGAATTAAAATGAGGGATGGGGGGAATACAATCTAAATACCTTGCATGCATTTATGAATTCTCAAAAAATATATTTTTAAAACTTACATAAAAAAACAAAAAAGGTAGAAAGTGACTGAGGAAGACATTCAATGTTACTTCCATCTTCCACATTTGTGTACACATGTACATATATATATATATATAAGTATATATATGGACTCGCTCATGCATGCACACACACCACACACATAAATACATACATAAATGGTTTCTTGACACTGATTCAAAAAGCAAAGGATTTTCAGAACACCTCCATGATATGCAGCTCCAAGATGCCTGCCTGGTGGAACTACAAATCCATTCCATTAGTAATACAGGCCTGGTTATATTTTAATCTGTTTTCTCCTTTTGGTCCCCTCCCCTCCACCCATCAGAGGGACTGTTATGGAACTTTGGGCCCTTTCACCATTTCTCTTCCCCCACCCTCTCTCTCCCACCACCACCACCACCCCAACCCGGCTCTCCTCTCTCTCTCTCTCTCTCTCTCTCTCTCTCTCTCTCTCTCTCTCTCTCTCCTTTGCATGCTAGGCAAGCATTCCAGCACTGATCTACATTATCTCCATCTTCTTCTTTACTTTTAATCTTCAAACCAGGACTCTCATTAAGTAGCCCAGGTCTGAACTCCCTGGTGACCCTTGTGATCCTCCTGTCTCAGGCTCCCAATTAGCTGAGGTTAAAGGCTCACACAAATATGAACCCAGCTACGAATCTTAAAGAGGAAAGATGAGTTTTGAAGACTCTTAGAAGATGATAGAGGTGAGGTGCCGAGGACACCCCTTACAGAAATTACCTCTGGAGAAAGCATGGAAACAGAACAGAAACACAGTTACTGGTATAACACAAGAAAAATTCCTCGCTATAACAGAAGAGCTAATAGGGGTGTAGAAAGTTACGAAATAGGATTATCAACAAGACTTTCTTTCATTATTGAGGACCAAAGAATTATTGAAAATGAAAAGATTATTTGGGTATCCCTTTAAGAAGTCTCCCGCCATGAAACTGGACAGGAAGTACTTAGAGGGAAGAAGCATGATCAAGGTATATCGTATGAAATGTTTTTCAATAAATAAAATAAGAATAACAAGTAGTCCGCTCTAAGGAAGTAAATGCCAGATATATAAAGATAACAAACTTTTCAATACTAAACCCACGGAGCGCTAAGTGCTTCAGGCCCTTTCTGTGGCACACTGCCAGTCAAGAATGGGTAGAGGAGCTATGGCAGACCACAGCGCCAACGTCAAAGACCAGAGTCCTGTGGGGAAAGGCTTGGCACTCTCCACCTCTATACCCAGATAGCACAACTTGAAGCCAAACAGCAGAAATCTGCAGGCCGTGCGAACTAAGAGGAAGCCCAGTGAATCCATCTTGGAAAAGATCGTGCAGGAAAATCCAGAAGACCAAAGCCAAATCCCAGTGTTAAAAAGATGATTCGAAAAGACAGAAATGCGGCCCAAGGATAGTGAGGGGTCGCAAATTCATTTAATGGCAGATATGAGACTAAACCAAGGTAATTATAGAATTATAACTATCAAATAGAAATAATTTATACTATGACTCTTTTAGACATCACTGAAAACTCAAAAGATGAAGAGAGTGGAAATGAGGTGAAAGAAAGATTAAAAGTTTTAATTTCCTTATCTTTCACAGCAGGGAGTCGATCAATATGTCTAAAATTAAATGTGGATCTTAAAAACCTCTAGCTTTCTTAATTTTTCTATAATCTTTTTTTGTAACCTTAGGGAGGACTTTTAGGATCTAATATCTCTTCAGTAAGAACACATTATCAGAAGTTCCATAATTCCTTTGGTTTTTCTTTAGTGTCTTTTCCTTCTATTCTCAAGAAAAATTCAGTTTAGGGCTTTTTTTCATTTTTCTAAAAGTGTAGCGGAAGACCCAATTTTTATAAAATTATTCTGCATTTTCCATCCTATTCACATACTTGAGGAGCTACCTGGGGAGGCGTGGAGCTATTAATACCTCAGCCAGTAAAGCATTTGTCCCACAAGTTGGAGTACCTGAGTTTGAACCCCAGCAGCCATATAAAAAGCTGGGCATAGTGGGGTGCTGTGATCCCAGGGCAAGGACAATGGAGACAGGTGGGTTCCTGAGGCTCACTGGCTAATCTTATAATCTTTTATAAGCCTCAAGTCCTGGTGAGAGAATCTGTCTTTTAAAAAGTCAATGTGAATCGCTCCTGAGGCCGGGCATTCGAGGCTGACCTCTGGCCCCAAGGGTAACCTGCACATGCATGTGTCCCCATGTACACAAACACACACAAAAAGAGCCACCTAAAATGATTTTTGCTTAAAATTATTAGACAACTAGGCAACAGAATTTGTAAAATAGATATTCTCTATTTGTTTCTTCTCATAGTTTCTTCCCTTGGAGTACTGGGGGTCAGGGTCTCACACGTGATAGGTGTGTGCTCTATTCCTGCAATATATTCCCAGCCCCTGCTTATATTTTATTCTGAGACAGATTCTGAGACTACCATGTGAAGAAGCAAAGGCAAACAGAAGAGGGTGAAAGGTCAGGTGGGCCAGATACGGACTGGACCACTGACAACTGGTACCAGCCTCCCCAGACCGCAGGCCACCTGGCTCAGGAGAGCTATCACATGGCAACAGCCACTGTGTAACCCCAGAAGAGACATTTTACAATGCTGTCTGCTGAGTCCAACTCAAATTTCTGCCCCCCAGTTAATGGTGTCCCCACCTTCAGGGCACATCTTTCTCCTTCAGTTGCTACCTGTGTGGCGACTAACTTTCAGCTGCCCTCATAGACACGCTCAGAAGTGTGTGTGGCTAATCCCCTAGCTGTCTAAATACAACCAACCTGACGAGCGTTCAACTGCATGAGCCTACCCCAGGACGCCTGTCATTCAATATCCTTACGTGAACACAGTGATATTCTTGTGTTAAATGGATAGACATGAGACCATTCATTAGCTGGCCCAAATTTCTGAGCAAAGGATTGCATAAGCTTAACCCATAGCCCCTGGAATACAGATCACCCTCCTCCCGAAAGTGCCTTCTAGTCCCCTCCTGGTATCAGTAATCTATTGTAGCCCAATCAGCCAGGAAGAGCCCCATGGCTATAATGCCAATACTTGGTCATTTTTCCAACTCTATGGGCTGGCTGGTAGTTCTTTGCTAGTCTCATCTGGACTAACACATGGAGCTGCTTCAGAAGGGGAGGTCCTCTTCATGTTCAAGTGGGCTGAAAGAGCGAGACAAGCCAGGCCGCTCTTCATCCTGCACCTTCCAAAAGACCATGCAAAACTGAGCTCCCACGAGGCAAAGGCAGCACCCAAGACAACAAGGCCAAGTACATCAGCACTTACTAAGTTGTTGCTTGCTTTAAGGACGCTAATGCCCCCAATGACCAACGTGTAACCTACAGAGGCAATCAGAGGTTACAGGGGACTCCAAACCATCTGCTATCCGGGTACACAGGCTGCGCCTTTCGTGCCTTGATCCCTAGTCCCGGTCTATGGTGTGATGGACGTACAAATAGTTGACTAAATGGATCAATGAATGAGTGTGTGAGTGAATCAGTGAATGAGAAGAGCGGAGCTGACCGAGCGTGGAATTCTCAGCTGCTGCAGCCTAGCTTGCTAGGACATCCCCAGGGAGGGGCTACAGAGTCTGACCTTCTAATCACTTCCCAGGTGAAGCTCCTGAGACTGATTAGAGACTCTGGAAGGCAAGAAGAAGGTCAGGTGAGGAAGTGCTGTCACAGAAAAAGAAAGGCCCTAGGGGAACACAAAACCACTCATTCTGCAGGGCTGCAAGCGTGGAATTTGGAAAGCTCCCTGGAGGTAGATTTATGACTCAGCATCAGAACAGTTTTTAGGGGGCTGAAGAGATGGCTCAGCCATTTAGAGCACTGCTGCTCTTGCAGAAGACCCAAGGTCAGCTACCAACAGCCACACCGGGACAGTCCACTGCAGTGCTAAGGGATCCAATGCCCTCTTGTGACTCTGCAAGCCTCGGCAGCAGGCACATACATGGGCATAGACACACATGCAGGTAATACTCATACACATTAAAGAAAAGTAAACAATTCCTTCATATTTTTTTTCTATTAACTTGGTGAGTGACAAATTCGCTGGTCCCTTCCAGCCTCCCTGTCTCTTCCCCTGCCTGGCCTTCTCTTCTGAACTTCCCAGCTTCCAGGTCAGGGAACAAGTTTGCAACCCTGTCTGAGAATACAGATTTCGCCTTTCCACATTCAGAGACTTCTCTCCTAGAAAGCAAACGTCAGCAACTCCCTAAACATTATGAGAGCGGAGAAAAATCAGTCCCTAGAATGTGCATTTGTCTCATCTGGTGCTATAATATTATGTTGAGTTTTAGCTCAGATAAGCAAAGTAATGTACATCCAGTCATTTCAATGTATTTACCCCTTGCCACTAATTTCCGATAAGAATGTTGTTGAAACATCAGGTTCCATTTTAACACGCCGACGCTATTTTTGTTTCTCCATGGAATTAGACGGACATCCCTAACAGTTTTTTGCTTTTGAACAGAGTGCCACACAGGAAATGCTGATAACACAATTTCTTAACACATGTCGAGGACGCAGGTTACACTGAAGCAAATTCCGCCACGGCAGCTTTCTGGGCGGGCTGTTGAAAAGTTAAGTTTCTCTTAATGAAACCGGGAGAGAAAGGGGCTTTGCTTTGCCAGGCACCCCGGCTTGTTCCTCTTTGCGGCTTTTGATGTTTCCCTCTCCCTCCTGTTATCGGAGCTTCCTCCTCATCTCAACTTGATGACATGTTGCTGAGACAACTAAGTCGCTAACCTTCTTAACTTGGCTTTTGTTGAGCTTCGTCTGCTTAGGAGGGATATTTCCATTCCTCACAGAATGCCGCATCGGCTCTGGGAAGGGCTGTTCGATGTGGAGGTGGAGAACAAGGGATGCTTTTTAAGTGCTTGCTATTCAAATCGCTGTTTTGCTCTGTTTAAGCCCATGGTTTGTGTGATGGGGTGGTAATGGAAGCTCCCCTCGCATCTTATGGTCAGGATTAGCTTATTCAGTGATGTCGTGCTTGTTCCAAGCAGACTCTTTTAGAGGAAGGGAGCGCCTGAAGAAAGAAGCAGGCGCAAAGTTTCCTTCACCCTGATGCCTTTACTTTTCATTTTCTTCAGATTGCCGAAAGTGGAGGGGCAGCCTAACTGCAAAATAGTTACTCTGGGCACAAGTGTGTTAAAATAAGGTCCGTGGCTGAACGAGGCCTGCAGTGCTCACAACCTTGGCCTAGTCAGTGCTGAGCTGGCCCTACATGCTCCATCCTTTGTCCATGTCCCTGTGCCTGCCTCCACAGGCATGGCTGTGTGCTGCCTGTTCCCACAGCCCCACGCTGTGAGTGTTCACACAGTGAGTACCTCCTGCTTGGAAGGCAACACAGCCCCTAGAGCTGTCAGAACACAGCTTCCAAGATTAAAGAGAGTTTTCAAAGCTAATGTCTGACTTTGTGCACAAAAACTCATCAAAACAACTCCAAACCAGCATAGAGAATGGCTACTGCTTTGAAACAATTGTAGCCCATCTTCAAAGTAGTTTATGTAGGTCTTTAAATTTTCAAGCAGATTGTTTTTCTTTGACTTGTTTGTTTCTCTTTTTCTTTTTTTTTTTTTATACAATTGCGATTTAAGCTCCATCTCTGTATGTGCCCTGATTTCCAAGTATCTGGGGTTCCATTTTCCATGTCAGTAGACATCCAAAAAAATCTTCTAGGTTCACATTCATATTCCTCCTACACACACACACTCATGGGTAGTCTGTACTATATCTCTCCTCCCATCCTAGTCCCTGATTGACTTAAAGTTGAAACATAGTCCATTTAATTCCCCATGTCAAATGCTCACCCAGGCTAATGCTCCTGGGGCATAGAGTGTGGTTTTGAGGCCTGTTAGGTCATAGCACATAAAACAGGACCTGAAACTTGTCCAACAACTGAGTCCTGCAGCAGCCCCAGCTTTCACCAAGAAAGAGCTAATGAGACACAGATTGCCTTTTAAACAATGAATATGGTCCAGAGGTTCCTGGAAATTTCTCAGCTCATAGTACAAAGCTGGTGTGTATTGTCTTCCCAACTCATCATCCAGGAAGAGGAGCAAGAGCATTAGCTTCCCCTGTTATGTGACCAGAACACAATACCCATAGTGACTTTGCCAACTGCTCTTCAATTGGCTGCATCAGTCAGATTTTCTGTATTTTGATGCAGTAACAAGCATCCCCTTTATATTGGTTCCCAACAACACAACGTTGCTTTCACTGCAAGACAATTTTCAGTTACCAATGACACCAGTTAAAAGCTAATCAGAAAACATATAGAAAATGCATTCTCCTTTCTACCTTGTTCTTTTTTCTTTTCTTTTTCAGTGGGTTCCATTTCACTACTAAATTCTAAGTTCTTTGAAGGTAGGGCTGCAGTTAATACTGATGTTCCTCTCACTTTAGCTGGTGTGTGCTTAATCATTTGTCGAATGCATCGATGGATAAATGAGCCTATTGAAGAACTGTGAACAGGTATGTGAGTTAATAGGCATGAGACTTTACATTGGGCTTCCTTGTTAAATAGCAATTAAATGCATTGACATTCATTATATCCTGAATACATTGAGAAACTAATTGCTCACATGTTGCCCATGTAATCTCCAGCTCTTCAATGACAATTTGATGTCTCTCTGACATACTTATTGTACCTGGATCAATGGCTATTTAACTGCTAATTGATCTTTTATTAGCATATAATAACTCTTATTAAATCTAAATTAAAGTCTTAATTGAGACACTTTTATCTGCAGTGTTTCCACATACGGTCCTCATAACACAATGGGTAATCGACAGGGATGCTAGAAACATATTAGCTGTCACCTTTCTCATTGACCTGAGAACAGATTTTCAGTTTGAAGATTTTTTTTTTCATTTTGTTAGGAAACCTGAATGGCTGCCTCCACACCTGGGAACATATCCACATTGGCTTCTCAGTGTCTACAGACAGAACTGGCTCCCTGGCTTTCATCCTCACCCCTAAGATGAGGTTGCCTGGCCACCAACAGGAGACAACAGAATTCTAACTACTGCTTTAAACACAAAGACAGCCATCACAGTCACACACGTGAGTAGGATGCTTCACCCAACAGCTTTCTCAGCTCCCTACCCTCAGCACTTAACCATCCTTCCTCCTTCACCCTGACCCACCCCTTCCTCTATCGTCTTGACCTCTGTGTGCCAAGTAAAAAGGATGCCCATGACCCTGGTCCTCCCCCTGCGCTTGGAAGCTCCCCTTGCTGATTTAACCTGTTTCTTCCTTTTACTTTTTATTTTTTAATTCTTATGAGAAAGGATTTCTTGTATCCCAGGTTAGCCCCGAGCTTGTTATGCAGCCAAGAATGATCCTGAATGTCTGGATCCCACATTCTCGGCTCACATGACCTTCGTTAGCCTTGGTCATGGTGTTTTATCACAGTAACAGACAGTAACTAGTGCAGTCCCCCATAGGGTCACGTGCTTGAATTCTTGGTTCCCAGAGGATGGCTCTGTCTGGGAAAGGTTGAAGAACCTCTAGAATGTAGAGCCTACTCAATTTTGTTTGTGCTAGAGCTGTGTGTAGGAAAACTTGGACTATAAAAAAAATTCTTTCATGCTCAGAATAATTTTAGAAACACATTCAAAAGTAGATGTGTACATTCATTTCAGAGACAGAGATTTTATGTGGCATATTTAATAAAAATAATAACTTTAAGGAAGCTGAGGATATAGCTCAGTGGTAGAGGCCTTGCCCGTGATCCATGAGGTCCTGGGCTCAAGACCATGCACTGCAAAGAATAAAATGTTTTTGATCTGTTTGAATGAATCATTTTTGCTCTCATAAGGTGATGAAATACTCTGTGGGGTTAGAGCAGGTAATATGAGAAATGGGATTTCTAAGCATTACCTTTCACCATGCAAGAAAGTCAGGCACAGGCTTTGGGAAGTCCAGGGAAATGGCTGTTTATTTTCTATTGGGCTTCCTTCTATCTTCGAACCTCCAAGGGAAAAAGATGAGAAAAATGGCTGCCTTCTGCTAAACGGGTATTGAGGGAAAATAGAGCACAAGGTGCCTGGATTTGCAGCTCACAGTGAGTTTAGGAACAGGAACTTAGGTCTGAGAGTAGTGGCAGTGTCCTTATTACTTTAGTGTGAGAGGCAGGCCTGTGTGGGGCCAGAGAATAGCTTGTAGCAGTCTCCTTCCACCCTGAGTCCCAGGGATCTAACTCAGGCCACCAGGCTTGGCCACAGTGCCTTTACCTGATGAGTCATCTTTCCAGCACACACTTTGGATCTCTAAAAAGTTTCCTTCATTTCTGAATTTTGTAATAATGTCCTTTGATAAGTAAATTAAAGTTTTTGATGAGCTACAATTCATTTGATCTATACTTTTCATGGCTTACTCAAGATCAGGAAATTTTTCTTCTAAACTCTTTATATTTTAACTATTAGAGCTATAATCCATCTTCAAATTTTAAGAATATCATTTTGCTCTGGTTTCAGTTCTTAAACTATTTTTCCTTGTTGAACAGCCTCAGTACTTTTGTCAAAAATCAGTTGATCATAAACATGAGCCTACTTATCTTTTATTCAACTCCTTTGATCTGTGTATCAGTGTATGGAACTGCAATTGAACATTTTTTTCATTCTGTTATATTAAAAAATATTCCTCAATAGCAATGAAATACTTGGAAGAAGAAATATATCTGAGTCAGGTTGCCAAACATCATAAATCACAAATGAGAAAACTTGTTCTCTCAAGACAGGTGTTGGTGTAGGAGGGTCTTCTTTCTATGTGTTGCTTTCATTGGTCAAATAAAGAAACTGCCTTGGATTTTTGATAGGGCAGAATTTAGATAGGTGGAGTAGACTGAACAGAATGCTGGGAGAAAGAAAGTAGAGTTAGGCAGATGCCATGGCTCTTCTCTCCAAGACGAATACTGGTTAGATTTATGCCGGTAAGCCACAGTCAAGTGGCGATACAGATTATTAGAAATGGGTTGAATCAATATGTGAGAGTTAGCCAATAAGAGGCTAGAACTAATGGGCCAAGTAGTGTTTAAATTAATATAGTTTCCGTGTAATTATTTCAGGTGTAAAGCTAGCCAGGAGCTGGGCAGCAGGAACGCAGCCCACCACTCTTTTTACAACAAGGTGTGGTAGCACACATCTCTCAGCACTTGGGAAGTAGACGTAGGAGAATTGGGAGTTCAAGACAATGAGTTGGAGGCTAGCCTGGGCTACATGAGGCCCTGCCTTACAAAGACAAAACCCAAACCCAACAACAATAACAACAACAAAAGAAACCTGGTTTTTTAGCTCAGCATGGTGACACATGCCTGTATCCCAAAATCTGAGAGAGCAAACAAGGGCCAGTCTGGTGTGCAGCTTTTGATTTTATGTTTGTAATTCTCATCTTGAGTTTCTACTTTATGACTTTGAATTTAGAATTCCTGCTTTTTACGAATGTCCAGGTCATTGCCCTGATTTGGAATTCTCAGCAACTGGATATGTACTTTTACCTCTTCACTTTTCATCTCTTCTTTTCTGTTACTTGGGCTAAAGAAAGAACTATAAAAGACCTGTAGCCAGAGGCTGCTCCTTAGTTTCTAGCCACTCAGACCCAAAATAATCACACAGAAACTATATTATTTAAAACACTGCTTGGCCAATAGCTTAAGTGTATTGCTAGCTACCTTTTATATCTTAAATTAACACATTTCCATTATTTTATATTTTACCACAAGGCTCATGGTTTATCAGTAAAGTTCCAGGGTGTCTGTCTCCTTCGGCAGCAGCTACATGGCATTTCCCTGACTCAACCTACTCTCTCTCTCTCTGCCTCTCTGTTTGGATTTCCTGCCTGGCTTTACTCTGTTAAGCCATTGACTGAATGCAGCTTTATTCATTAACCAATAAAAGCAACACATATACAGAATGACTTCCCACATGGAAACTGCTTGATTATACTTCCTGCCTACTCAAGTAATATTATCTCCCTTCTCAGACCTTCGATGGGGTTGAAGATTATATAGTTATAGTTACCTTCCTCTTATGATCTAGCCAACTCATTTCTAATACAAGACTTAGATTCTTTAGGATAGAATAATTATTGAAACATTTAGCATATGTTTCTTGCTTAATATTGTTTATATGGGCTGCAATTCTAATTTTTTTTAGTCTAAAAAGTATAATTATTTTATTTCAGTACATAGAACAATCTCATATTATGAACATAATACCAGTCATGAACAAGATTGACCATTTTGCCTTCACCTATAGCAACAATTACAACAATGGCTTAAGCTTTAAACAGATTTGTGAACTGACCTGACCTGACCTGACTAATTTGAAATATGAAAATTTTTCAACAGTATTTTGAATATTTTCATTTATCATTGCTGGATTCTTTATATCTGAATTACTGCTGATGTTTTCATCTAATAAAATGCCAAATGTTTCTGAGACCTAAATTTTTTTTAAAGTTTATTAAAATATAAAAGTTTCCATTTTCACCCATCCTCCCAACACCCTCCCACTCCCCCCACTCCCTCTCCTCTTCCCTCTCCATCCCTAAGAGCAGTCCGGGTTTCCTGCCCTGTGGGTAGTTCAAGTTCCTCCCCACTCCCTCCAGGTCCAGGAAGGTGAGTATCCAAACAGACTGAATCCCCAAAAATCCAGAATATGCAGAGGAAACAAGTCCCAGAGTCATTGTCAATGACTTTTTAGAAAGACTTCGGGTCAGCCACATTCAGGGAATCCAGCCTCCTCCAAAGAATCTGGTTGGATCAAGCGCTCCATCAGTCTCAGTCAACTGGCCTTGGTGAACTCTCATTAGATCAGTCCCCTTGTATCAGTGGGTGATCGCTCCCCTTGCGGTTCTGATTTCCTTTTTCATGTTCTTCCTCCTTCTGCTCCTCCTTTGGACCTTGGGGGGCTCAGTCCGGTGCTCCAATGTGGGTCTCCGTCTGCATCGCCATCCATCGCCGGATGAAGGTTCCCTCTGATCTTGCTCTCCCTGCTCACGTTCTTCTTCCTTCTGCTTCTCGCTTGGATCTAGGGAGTTAAGTCCAGTGTTCCAACGTGGGTCCCGGTCTCTATCTCCATCCATTGCCAGATGAAGGATCTGGAACTCTTGTCTATTTCCAATCCCCAGGAGGAAAACTACCTGCATTTTCTTCAGGTTCACCTTCTTATTTAGCTTCTCTAGGATCACGAATAATAGGCTCAAAGACCTTTAATTATGGCTAGAATCCACTTATGAGTGAATACATACCTTATTCCTCTTTTTGGGTCTGGCTTACCTGACTCAGTAAAGCGTTTTCTTTTTTTTATTTTTCTTTTTATTTTTTTATTTATTTATTTTTTTATTTAATTTTTACTGGGAACCCCTCCAGAATCAAGTCTCTTGCAAACCCTAGAATGGCTCTCTTAGTTGCGATATAAACTTCCCTGCTCCCATAACCATCCTTCCTCCCTCCCCCCTCCCATTCCCCCAAGCCATCCCCAATTCTCGCCCTCTCCCCTCTCCCTAACCATCTTCCCTTATTTCCACCCCCCACCACCATGCACCCGAGTTTGCTTGGCAATCTTGCCTAGTTGTATTATCCAGGAGGATAACTATATAAATTTTCTTCAGGTTCACCTTCTTATCTAGCTTCTCTAGGATTACAAATTATAGGCTCAAAGACCTTTAACTATGGCTACAATCCACTTATGAGTGAGTACATACCATATTCCTCTTTTTGGGTCTGGCTTACCTCACTCAGTAAAGCATTTTCTATGTCCATTCATTTGCATGCAAAATTCAAGATGACATTGTTCTTTACCGCTGAGTAAAACTCTAATGTATATATGTTCCACACCTTCTTTAACCATTCTTCTATTGAGGGGCACCTAGGTTGTTTCCAGGTTCTGGCTATTACAAATAGTGCAGCTATGAACATAGTTGAACAAATACTTTTGTAGTATGATAGGGCATCTCTTGGGTATATTCCCAAGAGTGGAATTGCTGGGTCCTGAGGGAGGTTGACTCCCAGTTTCCTGAGAAACCGCCACACTGATTTCCACAGTGGCTGCACAAGTTTGCATTCCCACCAACAATGGATGAGTGTTCCCTTCATTCCACATCCTCTCCAGCATAGGCTATCATTGGTGTTTTTGACTTTAGCTATTCTGACAGGTGTAAGATGGTATCTCAAAGTGGTTTTGATTTGCATTTCCCTGATCGCTAAGGAGGTTGAGCATGACCTTAAGTGTCTTCTGGCCATTCGAAGTTCATCTGTTGTGAATTCTCTGTTCAGATCAGTACTCCATTTTTTAATTGGGTTAATTAGAGTTTTAATGTCTAGTTTCTTGAGTTCTTTGTATATTTTGGAGATCAGACCTTTGTCTGATGAGGGGTTGGTGAAGATCTTCTCCCAGTCAGAAGGCAGCCTTTTTGTCTTACTGACAGTGTCCTTTGCTTTACAGAAGCTTCTCAGTTTCAGCAGGTCCCATTTATTCATTGTTTCTCTTATTGTCTCTGCTACTGGGGTCCTACTTAGGAAGTGGCCTCCTGTGCCTATATCTTGTAGACTACTTCCCACTTTCTCTTCTATCAGGTTCAAAGTGGACAGATTGATGTTGATGTCTTTAATCCATTTGGACTTGAGTTTTGTACATGGTGATAGATATGGATCTACTTTCATTCTTCTACAGGTTGACATCCAGTTATGCCAGCACCATTTGTTAAAGATGCTTTCCTTCTTCCATTGTATACCTTTAGCTCCCTTGTCGAAAATTAGGTATTCATAGGTTTGTGGGTTAGTTTCCAGGTCTTCTATTCGATTCCATAGGTCGACTTCTCTGTTCTTATGCCAATACCAAGCTGTTTTCAATACTGTAGCTCTGTAATAGAGTTTGAAGTCAGGGATGGTAATGCCTCCAGAAGTTCCTTTATTGTATAAGATTGTTTTGGCTATCCTGGGTTTTTTGTTTTGCCATATAAACTTGATTATTGTTCTCTCAAGGTCTGTGAAGAAGTTTGATGGGATTTTGATGGGGATTGCATTGAATCTATAGATTGCTTTTGGTAGAATTGCCAGTTTTACTATGTTGATTCTCCCAATCCAAGAGCAGGGGAGGTCTTTCCATTTTCTGGTATCCTCCTCAATTTCTTTCTTTAAAGGCTTAAAGTTCTTGTCAAACAGGTCTTTCACTTCCTTGATTAGAGTAACCCTAAGATATTTTATGCTATTTGTGGCTATCGTGAAAGGTGATGTTTCTCTGATTTCCCTCTCCGTTTCTTTATCCTTTGTGTATAGGAGGGCCACTGATTTTTTGGAGTTGATCTTGTATCCTGCCACGTTACTAAAGGTGTTTATCAGCTCTAGGAGTTCTTTGGTAGAGTTTTTGGGGTCTCTTATGTACACTATCATATCGTCAGCAAATAACGAAAGTTTAACTTCATCCTTTCCAATTCGAATCCCTTTGATCTCCTTATGTTGTCTTATTGCTATTGCTAGAACTTCAAGTACTATATTGAAGAGGTATGGAGAGAGTGGACAGCCTTGTCGTGTTCCTGATTTTAGTGGAAAGGCTTTGAGTTTCTCTCCATTCAATTTGATGTTAGCTGTCGGCTTGCTGTATATTGCTTTTATTGTATTTAGGTATGATCCTTGTATCCCCAGTCTCTCCAACACCTTTATCATAAATGGGTGTTGAATTTTGTCAAATGCTTTTTCAGCATCCAATGAAATGATCATATGGTTTTTTTCTTTCAGTTTATTTATATGATGGATTACATTGATAGATTTGTGTATGTTGAACCATCCCTGCATCTCTGGGATGAAGCCTACTTGATCATAATGGATAATTTTTCTAATGTGTTCTTGGATTCGGTTTGCCAGTATTTTATTGAGAATTTTCGCATCGATGTTCATTAGTGAGATTGGCCTGTAATTCTCTTTCTTGGTTGTGTCTTTGTGTGGTTTTGGTATTAGGGTGACTGTAGCTTCATAAAAGGAGTTTGGCAGTGACTCTTCTGTTTCTATATTGTGGAATACATTAAGGAGTATAGGTATTAGCTCTTCCTGGAAGTTCTGGTAGAATTCTGCATTGAAACCATCTGGTCCTGGGCTTTTTTTGGTAGGGAGATTTTTGATAACAGCTTCTAATTCTTCACGACTAACAGGTCTATTTAGATTGTTCACCTGGTCTTGGTTCAACTTTGGTATATGGTACTTATCTAAAAAAATGTCCATTTCTTTTACATTTTCCAACTTTGTGGCATATAAACTTTTGTAGTAAGATCTAATGATTCTCTGAATTTCCTCTGTGTCTGTGGTTATGTCCCCCTTTTCATTTCTGATCCTATTAATTTGCAAGTTCTCTCTCTGCCGTTTGATTAGTTTGGATAGGGGTTTGTCAATCTTGTTGATTTTCTCCAAGAACTAGCTTTTTGTTTCATTGATTCTTTGGATTGTTTTCTGTGTTTCTATTTTGTTGATTTCATCCCTCAGTTTGATTATTTCCAGTCTTCTACTCCTCCTGGGTAAATCAGCTTCTTTTTTTTCTAGAGCTGTCAAGTGTGCTGTTAAGTCTCCAATGTGTGCTTTCTCCGTTTTCTTTAATTGGGCACTTAGTGCTATGAACTTTCCTCTTAGCACTGCTTTCATAGTGTCCTATAGGTTTGAGTATGTTGTGTCTTTGTTTTCATTAAATTCAAGGAAGAGTTTAATTTCTTTCTTTATTTCTTCCTTGACCCAGGGGTGATTTAGTAGCTGACTGTTCAACTTCCATGAGTTTGTTGGCTTCCTGGGGGTACCATTGTTGTTGAATTCTAATTTTAATCCATGGTGATCTGACAAGACACAGGTGGTTACTAATATTATTTTGTATCTGTGGAAGTTTGCTTTGTTACCGAGTATGTGGTCAATTTTCGAGAAGGTTCCATGAGCTGCAGAGAAGAAGGTATATTCTTTCCTATTTGGGTGGAGTGTTCTATAGATGTCTGTTAAGTCCATTTGATTCAGTACCTCCAATAAATCTCTTATTTCTCTGTTAGGTTTCTGTCTGATTGACCTGTCCATTGGTGAGAGAGGAGTGTTGAAGTCTCCTACTATTAGTGTGTGTGGTTTGATGACTGCCTTGAGTTCTAGAAGAGTTTCTTTTACATATGTGGGTGCCTTTATATTAGGGGCATAGATATTCAAGATTGAGACTTCTTCCTGATGAATTGTTCCTGTTATGAGTGTGAAATGTCCATCTCCATCTCTTCTGATTGTTTTTTGTTTGAAGTCGATTTTGTTAGATATTAAAATGGCCACACCCGCTTGTTTCTTAGATCCATTTGCTTGGAAAACCTTTTCCCAACCCTTTCCTCTGAGTAGGTGTCTGTCTTTGTGGTTGAGGTGTGTTTCTTGTAAACAGCAGAATGTTGGATCCTGTTTTTGTATCCAATCTCTAAGTCTGTGCCTCTTTATAGGTGAGTTGAGTCCATTGATATTAAGTGATATTAATGACCAGTGATTGATGACTCCGGTCATTTTTTTGGGTAGTAGAGTATATGAGTTTTCCTTCTTTGAGTTGTGCTTGTGAAGGGTCGCTAGATGTCTGAGTTATTGTAAGCAGTGTTGGGAATGTTGGATTCCTTGGATTGTGATTTTCCTTCTAATATTCTCTGTAAGGCTGGATTAGTAGCTATGTATTGTTTAAATTTGTTTTTATCCTGGAATATTTTGTTTTCTCCGTTGATAGTGAACAATAGTTTGACTGGGTATAGTAGTCTGGGCTTGCATCCATGGTCTCTTAGTTTCTGCAGTACCTCTATCCAGGACCTTCTGGCTTTCATGGTTTCCATAGAGAAGTCTGGTGTAAGTCTGACAGGTTTACCTTTATAAGTTACTTGACCTTTTTTCCTTTGCAGCTCTCAATATCCTTTCTTTAGTCTGAATGCTTTGTGTTTTGATTATTATATGGCGAGGGGATTTTTTTTCTGATCCAGTCTATTCGGTGTTCTGTATGCTTCTTAAACCTTCATAGGAATATCGTTCTTTAGGATGGGAAAGTTTTCTTCTATAATTTTGTTGAGTATATTTTCTGGACTTTGATCTGCAATTCTTTTCTTTCTTCTACTCCTATTATTCTTAGATTTGGTTTTTTTATTGTGTACCACAGTTCCTGAATGTTTTGAGATGAGAATTTGTTGGATTTGCTGTTTTCTTTGGTCAGAGTGTTTAATTTCTCTATGGTGTCCTCAGAGTCTGAGATTCTTTCTTCTATCTCTTGTATTCTGTTGGTTATGCTTGTTTCTGAAGTCTCTGTTCGTTTACCTAGATTTTCCATAGCCAGCTGGCCCTCGGTTTGTGATTTCTTCATTGACTCCATTTCAGTTTTCAAATCTTGAACTGTTTCTATTACCTGTTTGATTGTTTTTTCTTGGTTTCCCAGAATTTCATTTACGGATTTACTCATTTCTTCAAACTTTTTGGTATATTTCTCTTCCATTTCTTTACTCATTTCCTCAATCTTTTTGTTATACTTATCTTCCATTTCTTTACGGCAGATTTTCACCTCTTGTTTAAGTTCCTCTATTATTTTCATAAAGATCCGCTTAGAGTCGATTTCTTCTATTTCTTCTGGAGTAGGGTGTTCAATTCTTCTCGTTTCGAGCTCCCTGGATTCTGGAGATGTCATGTTGCCTTTCAGGTTGTTGGAGGAATTCTTGCATTGGCGCCTGCCCATCTCCTCCACTCTGGATGAAACTCCTCAGCACTTTCTGGATAGAACTCCTCAACACTCTCTGGGTAGGACTTCTCAGCACTCTCTGGATAGAGCTCCTCAGCACTCTCTGGGAAGAACTCCTCAGCAGTGCAACAGGGCTAGCTGGTCTTCCCAGGACCCGGGAGACAAAGGGCCAGCAGCAGTGGGGGGAGGGAGGGGTCCCGTGGAACACCGAAGACCCTACCGTAGAAGCTGAGGGGGGAGGGGCTGTGCTCTTTTCCCGGACAGGCAGGACGCCCAGGCGAGCACCCACTCACCTCTCTGGGAAGAGCTCCTCAGCCTGCAATTCTAATTTTTATACTTGATATCTGTTCTTATTGTATATAGCTTTATATTGGGTTTGGAATTAGCCTATTTAGATAAAAGGGGAGGTGATGGGGAACCTCCTTCAGCCAGTGGCCTTTGAGAGGCTGAACCAGGTGGGGTGTGGCTTTTGGGTATCAAAAGGCCCACGGGAGCACCTGCTTGACTTCTCTTCTTCTTGTGTACCCACATACAAGGTCCTGGATGTTGGACCCCGTTCCTGTTTTACTCATTATGATCTGTGAGTTTCCCTTTTAATAAAACCTTAGTATAGCTATTCAGAGCTAGTGTGGGATTATTTCATTCATGTTCCCCTCTGCTGACACGTTCCACTTCAAGGGCCCAATTGATTGGAAATGGTTGGACTTAGAAGCCAAAGTTCATGTACTACAATGTAATCCTGAGTGAAAGTTCTGATCTGTTGAGAACTGGGTTTTTTTTTTTTTTGAGATGGGGCATTTGTTTGTAACCCAGGTAGGCCTGGAACTTACTATGTAATCTGGACAGACCTCAAACTCAGCCATGAATCCTAGGCTAGCCTCCAACTTAGAGCAACCCTCCTGCCTCACCCCCAAAGTGCTAGAATTGCAAGTAAAGTCCACCATATGCGGCAGAGAAATGTAAGCCTCACGATGTTTATGTCATAGGGCTCTGTTCACAGTGAGTCAGGGTCATCAACTTGGGTATGGACTCATTTGTGAAAATAGACTTGTCATAAATGTGGGTTCAGGCCCCCTCTTCTATTCTCTCGTGTTGTCTGGGCCTTCCACCTTCTGCTGTGGGATGAAGCAGCATGAAGTCTCTCACTTGACATCAGCCTCTCCATCTTAGCCCTCACAGTCCCAACAACTTTGTCCTTTAGGTACCACTAGTCCCAGACACTTTAGCCACACAAAGCATGCCCAAACTTAGGACTTTCCTGAGATTCTGTTTAACCATTAGCTACATGAATGCCCTCACACCAACCCTAAGGAGGCGGCATCCTCTCCTGCTTATTATTACAGCCTCTTTCAGGTGAGACAGACCCAGTGAGTATCAGTGACTTAGCCAAGACTATGTTCTAAATAGGAGAAACGGTCTCTACTTTGTGTCAATTCTCTTCCTGGCTGGGAATACACACGAATTAGTAAGACTACATTAGTCAAGTGTTCTGTGTTCCCATGCCCATCCAAAGGGCAATCAACACCTTGTAGAAAGGGTTATCATTTTCACCATGTCATATCCTCTTCACTGGGCTCATTCTGTGGTGACTCACAGTTAAAAAGGTATAATATTTCTGTATGGTTGATAACAAGCTATTATCTCAAACTTGTCCTTCAAGATGTCCCCTGGTCTCTACAAATGCAACAGCAAGGAATTAACCAATAGTATAGCAAGGGGCCCCAATCCTTACCCCCTACAACCTCAAGAGATCTCCCATCTGGTACATGGGCATGTGAACTTCCGAGGGACAAAATGTCCGTAATATCTTGTCCAGGAAGAAACGGTAAGCACTGTTTGCATGAATGCATCTCGCCAAACCAAACCAAAGTCTTGTCCTTGGCAAATGGAATTTAGATCCAGGGATTTTGACTCCAAAACCCAATATTTATGCTTCAAAGAACATCAGAGTCTGTGGACTCTGTGCCTAAGCTCTGAAAGCCAGGAGGGTCTTACTGCTCACCACAGGCACGGGACCCGAGATGAGAATCCTAACTGTTTCCCTGCCTTGCAAGGCGCTCACCACCTTGTCTTCCCAGGTTCACCACGACCCTGACAGATTCTACCTGCAGTGGCTCCTTAACTGGAAAATCTTTCCCAATGACATTTTGACTCATTATTCATGTGAATGTCACCTCCTCAAAGAGGCCCTCTACGATGGAACTTCAAAACCACTGTGCCCTTACCACAGTCATAAGAAATACCCTCTTCACTCTTTTATCTTCTCTTCTCTGAGTGTGTGTCTCTCTCTGTGTCTCTCTGTGTCTCTCTCTGTCTCTCTGTCTCTCTCTCTGTCTCTCTCTCTCCTTCCTTCCCTCCACCCCATCACTCCTACTCATTTTTCATAGCATACAAATAACATAAGGTCAGCAGAACGATGGTGATGCACACCTTTAATCCCAGCACTTGGGAAGCAGAGGCAGGCAGATCTCTATGACTTCAAGACCAACCTAACCTACAAGAGCTAGTGCCAGAACAGGCTCCAAAGCTACACAGAGAAACCCCATCTCGAAAAACCAAAATAAATAAATAACATAAGATCGGGGATCAGTCTCTCTTTTATTCATGGTGCCTAAAACACTTCTAAATAAACAAATGAGAAATAAGTGTGTGTGCATATGTTTTCATGTGTGTGCATACATGTATTGCGTGTGTGCATGTGTGTGTTTACACTCATATCTATGTGTCTGTGTACGAGCAAGTGTGGTGTGTGTGTTTTCAGGAAGTGATGTCCAAGGCCAAGGCCAGACAGCAGTGAAATACAACAGAAAATAATCAACAAAGCCCAATTCTGGCAAAGACTCATCCTCTCCCAACACTAAGTGAGCACCAGCTTTGTCAGGCACCGTCCCAGGAGTGCCCAGCCTGTGGCCTGCAAGCCTTGTGCACTCCCTTGAGACCCAGGAGAGCTATGAGTGTGGCCCCACACAAAATCATAAACTTAGCTAAAACATTATGCATTTTTTGAAAATGTTCTTTCTTGTAACTCAATCCCACGATTCTCGAGCACAAACTTTGTAGATAACAATATTATGTTGCACTGTCGAGAGGTTGGGCATGCCAGCTAAGGACTAGGATACTTGGGAGGAAATGAGCAGGCAGAAACCCCTGGCTTCCTGGGGCTTTTCTAGGAAGGAGAACCGAGCAATAAATAAATACATGAGTACAATGTATTGTACAGCAGATGACGGTGTGTGATAAGGAAAGAATAAAATGTGAAGCAGCATTTGGTGCAGAGTAAGGAGAGCAGGTGTTTGAGGGGCTGAAGTCAGAGCAGCAGTGAGCACGTGGTTATCTGAGGGAAGAGCCGTCCACACTCAGTGAACTGAAAGTGCGGTCCTTCGTGCAAATACCATGGGCATTACCTCGGAGATGTCCAGAGTGTCTGGGACAAAGTAAAGAGGAGAGCAGATTAGGGAACTCAAAAGTAAAATGAGATGAGTGAGACGGGAACCACGGAGGGTTTTGAGAGGACAGACATCCTCTACTCTTCGAGAGCAGGCTGGACGGTGTGCAGAGGGAAACAGAGGCATAGGGTGGTTCATAGGCTGTTAAACTGCAGCAGCGTGGGGACAAGCAGCCCCAGGGAGGCTAGGACCAAAGTGATGGAAGTGAAGACAAAGAGAGGTGACAGACTCTGGTCATGAGTCAACAGTACTCAGAGACGTCTCAGGAGTGATGCGGAGCTGGAGGGTGGAGAGCTGGACTTCCAAGCAGGAGGAGACCAGGTAAAGAAAGGAAGACAGAACTGAAGTTGTGAGCAGAGACCTGAGACTGTGGGAGTAAGCATGAGAGAGAGCATTGCCAGACAGGCCCAGAAAGGAAGAAACAGCATGGAGCAAGCTCTGCCTGGTCCTACCCCAGAAAAACCCTGATGTGGATTCCCCTCTGCATGTTGTGAATATGTTTTATTACCATTGGTTAATAAAGAAACTGCTTTGGCCTGTAACAGGGCAAAATATAACTAGGTGGGAAAACTAAACTGAATGCAGGGAGAAAGAAGGCAGAGTCACACAGATGCCATGTAGTCGCCCAAGAAGCAAGATATGAGGTAACAAATCACACGCCTCATGGTAAAACATAAAATAATAGAAATGGGTTAATTTAAGATGTAAGAGCTAGCTAGGAATATACCTGAGCTGTTGGTCAAACAGTGTTGTAATAAATATAGTTTTGTGTGATTATTCGGATCTGGCTGGCCTGGAAACAAAAGTTTCCTTTTGTTTGGCCTTTACAAAGCTGTGTCTTCAAACACATCCTCCAATACAGTCTTTCCAGAAGGTAATTGGCTAGGGGTCAGCACTGGTGGGCACAGACCTGTGCAGAACCCCTTAAAAGAGATGCTACACTTACTTTAATGGCTCTATCCTGAGACTCTCACTAGTTTTAACAAGGGATTCATATTTTCCTTTTGTGTTGGGTCTCACCAATTAGACAGCAAGATTTGCTGACATCACTCTCCCTGTAAGTACGACCCCATTTATAAAAGAAGTCTCTGGGTTGGACACTTCATAGGAAACTCTGAGCTATGAAGCTGGGAGCTGGGACTCTGTGGAGGGAGGAGAAGGCATGTTTGTCTGTGCTGTAAGCAGCACAGAGCTGACTGCATAACATTAGCACACGCTCTTGGACCAGAGGGCTTCATGGCCTCTTTAAAGTGAAAACAGGGAAAGAACAAAACAAGCAGCACCGCTGGTGGAAAAATACAGCATTCCACCTCTCCATACTTTATCTCTGTCCTCCAAAGGCCAGTGTGTCAAGGGATGAGCCCAGCAGCCAAGGTTGTTATTTCGATTAGTGCCAAAACTTGGGACCCAGCCATGATTTTACGATTGATTCTGAGCCACGAAAAGGAAGACGTTAATACTGATTTATCGGTTTGTTTTCTTTATTTACTATTCATTCATTTACCCAGAAGAGCCATGGCAACTAGATACTAGAAAATTAAACTTAAAACAACTCCTCATGCTAGGTAGTCTTCTCCCCCTTCCCCTTTCCAGGGCTGTGGAAACAACAATCTAATGCATTCATTAGTTTCCTCTTTTAAATATCACACAATGCGCTGAAGAGGGAAAAGGATAACTCACCAAAGAATAACAATAATAATATTGAAATAATGTAATAAAAATTCTGCAATCTGGGCAGATTGTGTTACTGTCTATATATGTGCTACAGACAAGCAAGCACCATAATTTTTTACTTTGGGGATAACTGTTTTGATAGCATCATGGACAAAAAGGAGATCAAGGGTAGCCTATGCAGTAGGTAGGCATATCTCATAGGATCAGAATGATAAATATCTTTTGGTGCAACACAGCCATTCCACATCACAAGAACATGGGAAAGAGCCTCCCCCATGTGAGCCGTAGGAAGATTCAGAAACCATGGGTGCTTTGTTGCAATTGGGGCACCGTTAGAGTAAAGTCAACCAGCTGATGACCAATAGTATCTTGATCACCTACTAAGTAAGACACTATAGTAATGTTATTGGAAAATATTCACATTTTATCTCAAAGAGCACAGTTTTGAGCTTATGTCTCAGAACAGCTTGGGGGGTTCACATCTTCCATAAAAAGACAAGAGCTGGAATGGTCGTCAGAGATTACATTTCCACACGTGAGCACCTCTCTACCCAACACCAAGGCTCCAAATACAAGATCCTTCGCCACAGGAAACCTCTAAACCTCATCCCAGAATATCTCTCTCTCTCTCTCTCTCTCTCTCTCTCTCTCTCTCACACACACACACACACACACACACACACACACACACACAACTGAAAAGTAAACAATGAAAAAACTTTAAGCTAAACTTTATTGGAGAAGGTTTTAGTAACTATCAGTGGATACAACTGAAGAGTCCTCACTATCGGGAAGACTGTGCCCCATGGGCCCCTAACCAGATCAGAAGTCAATATGCCCCCACCCAGATTACCCCAGTTTGTACTCTGAGGGAAGTTCCACCCAAGGAAAGACATGGAACTCCTCCAGATGCACTGTGAAAATAGTTATCCCTTTGTTCTGCGGGAGATATGTGGGTACCCCTTAGGGAGCCCATCAAGATGGAAATGCCTGCTGTGGATGTAGCTCATTGGTGGAGAATCTGCCTGGCACACATGGTGCTGAGATTAACGCCCAGAAACCAAAAGGAAAGTGTCCATTTATAAGAACAAAAGGATATCTTTCTAGCTTTCTTTCTTTCTTTCCTTTTCTTTTCTTTTCTTTTTATTGATTTTCTGAGACAAGGTTTCTCTATATAACAGTACTGACTCTCCTGGAACTCACTCTGTAGACCAGGCTGGCCTCAAACTCACAGAGTTCTGTCTGCCTCTGCCTGCTGGGATTAAGGCTTGCACCATCACTGCCCGGCCAAAAGAATGTCATTTTCAGTCTGAATGTGAAAAAGGTGCTCTGGTCAGAAGCCACTATGCCTAAGCTGTCACCCACTCCCATAGGCACTGCCACAGCCCAGCCTCATTCCCTAGAAATCCATGCTGAGATTCAGATACAGCTACCAACCAAGGGTCGTCTTCCTTGCTTTGTTTCTGGGCTACATGTCTAAGTGAGATTCCTCCACTTCTGAAACACAGCCCCGAGTCCCAGCTACGTCACTTCCCACTGTGAGCAGCAGAGAACAGAAGACTGAAAATTCAGTGGTTTGCTCGTAAGCATTGATTCTCCGTGGATTAAAATAAAAACTTAAGGAAATCTGGCTTTCCTTGGCAACTAAGTAATGAGACATGAGTGTGTATGAAGACATCCTTCCTAGAGCAGGTGTTTCTGACATACTGACTAACAACAAGGGATAAAGTTCATGTTTTGACCCAATTTTTAGTGACTACCCTTGTTTTGAGATGGAACAATTGATATACTAAAAACAGACTTTGTTTCAGTCTGGCCTGCCACTAGCTTGTTAGCATGAGAGGCCACATTAAAGGAAATCCATTTCTCCTTGCCACTCTACAACACAGTGAGGATTTTGAAAGTCGCTGTTTGTTTCTCTTCAAGTAAGAACTGAGTCTAGGAGAAATGTTTATCTAACCTCTTTTAGATTGGAAAGCAATTCCCAAGTTAGGCCCATACTCATTTCAAGTGAAATTTTATTTCAACAGAGGCAGCCACATGATTGAAAATAAAAGTGCTTTGAAATGTTTCAAATTTTATTTTGCAAATTAAAAATAATAATAATAGTAATTTTATCCCAGAAAAATCTAGCTTCTCCTGAGATTATTTCCAAAGCCAACCTCTGGCCCCAGTGCTGTGCCCTTACATAATCCTGGCTCTGGAGTTAAATTTGCTTGCAAGATTGCAAAGCAGTCTCCCAAGATGGCAAAGGGCATTTGTTGGGGACTGTGGATTCCCTGACCCTGAATTTTCTGTGACCCACTGTGTGCCGGAGTAAACAACGTGTTTTCCTATGCTTGCAGCTGCTCTGAGTATGAGACCCTTAGGAGTTCCTGATGGCAGGGGAGTGATTTGTGATGGGCTTGCAGCTGAGAGTTAGGGCATGGCCATTAGTCAAGGAGACCCTATATAAGCTGCCCTGGAACACAATAAAGGGGCATTCTTGGAGCATTCTTGGCATTACCCATGTCTCTCTCTCTCTCTCTCTCTCTCTCTCTCTCTGTGTGTGTGTGTGTGTGTGTGTGTGTGTGTGTGTGTGTGTGTGTTTCAATCTCCAGCCCCTTGCCCAACTCACGAACCATGCCATAGCACATAGCGCATAGAGCAGGATTTGCGCTACAGGCATTGGCGTTTCCTTCCCTCCTTTTCAAATCTTAAAGGTCATAGCTCTATAGTCGTCTGTATGATGTGCAGCAATATGTTTCAAAAATAATGAGCATTCTAAAAAGCGAACACTTAGAGAATACCTAGCATATAAAGGCATTGGCATGTGGGAGCATCTTTCTTCTTCCCTTGCTCTTCTGGCCATGAAGGAGTTCAAAGGACCATTGGCACAGCCTGCAAATAACATCTTCCTGCCATACCTCCTTAGAGACCCACTGTCAGTCTTGACAGGTCTTTTCAGGGTCTTTCCAGAAACAAAAACAAAAATTACAATCAATGGTCAAAGTGTTTTCCTCTTTGGAGCCACCACAAACTTTTTGCATAACATTAAGATAGAGATGCTTCCTGTACTATGGGAATGTTTCAAAGAAGAAGGAAAAGGTACCAACCATTTTTACTCAAGTTTCTGATAAACACAATAATAAAGAGATACTGTGTAACAAAAGAGAATTATAAGTTAATTTTAATTAAATTATTTAATAATTAATTATTATAAATGGAAGAGTCCAAAAATGTTAATAAGTCAATCTAATAGGATATTCTTTAAGTTGTATCACAATTTGAGGGTTAGCCAAAGATGCAAAGCAAGCTCAACACCAAGAAGTATGTTCAGATGTAATTCACACTCATACGAAAGGGAAAAAAAACTAGACTTGACATTGATGAACCATTAGCTAAAATTAGACATGCATTTATCTGTTTTCTAGCACTCTTAGTAATCAATGAATAGAATAACAGATATTAATGAAATAATTGTAGTATGTACTTACTTACTGTATATGTGTGCAACTCAATGCAGATGTATGCATTGTGTACGCAAGAACCCACAGAGGCCAGAGAGGGCATCAGATCATTTGGAGCTGGATTTATCGGGGGTTGCAAGCTACCCAACATAGGTACTGGAAACTGAGCCCAGGTCTTCAGAAAGAGCACTAATCAAGCTCTCTTGATGGCTGAGACATCTCTCTAGTCACTAATAAAATTTTTAAAGTATCCATTGGAAACCCAAAGCTAGCTACATTGATAATGATGAAAATTTAGAAATTCTATCACTAAATTTAAATAAGGATACCTCTTGTCCCTGATTTCAAAGATCAACATTGTTGTAGAAACCATAGACTATGCAGTGGGAAGACAAAAATTTGGGAAGGGGAAGTATTAACATGCTATGTTTGCAATTAATATTCTTTCCCATTTATAAATGCAAGATAGTCTGTAGAGTGATTGCTAGTAACTAAGACTATTCACTGACTACAAAACCAATACAAACAACATTTCTATACAGCACGGGCAGTTACAATTAAAGTGTGTAATAACACCTGTGTATATATACACTTTATGATAGCAAAAACAATTAAGAAACCTAAAACATATCTAACAAACCACTTTAAGAGGAAATCATAAACTATTAAGAAAGAACATATGAGAAATCCTGAATAAATGAACCGTGTTCATGGATGGCAGACTGAATGAAGATGTATTTTCTGATAATATTAATATGATTCCAACTCCAATGCAATGACAGTAAAAATTATCAGACTGATTCTTAAGTTCATGAGTTTAGAGAAGTCAGGTCCTAAGAAGAGCCAAGACAACTTTAGAAAGAGAACAGAAGCAATGACTAGCAGATGCCGAGGTATCGTAAATATTTTAGCAATTCAAATGGTGTGGCATCAATAGAAAGCCTAGAATATGGTGTGTGACAGCAACAGGTTTGCCTCTCAAAAGGCCAAGGACAAAACACTCATCATGCTGAAAATTTTGGCTTTCTATCTAAAAAATAAACAATAAACAATAATCTCTGCTACATATAAAAATGAGTTCCAGGTTGGATTAGAGGTAAAAATGTAAGAAATCAACACATTTGACTACAGAGAAAAATAAGGTCAAACCAGCTTCCAATCGCCACGCCAAATGTGTGTCTCCACTGCATCTTGACTCCAAATGAAATGACAGCGGATGGATTTCCAAAGCACACCACAAGACAAGCACCACGGGCAGATAAACAGCCGTGGCACGAGGCCCAGTCTGGAAAGCAGAAAGGTGAGCGGTAACTGCCTTAGCAGATGGAGAAGACCTGATTCTAATCTGGCAGCAAGAAATGGAGAAGCATCTCTGATTTACTGGACAGGCTCACCCGAGATTTATCATCTGGCTTTTCCAGTAACACTGGACAGACAGGACATGGGAGTAGAGATGATCTATAAACAAGAAAACAGGTAAATGTCTGTTTAAGAAGCATTTAGACTCCAAATTCTATTCTTACTTGCCCAGTAGAGAAATTGATCCTCTATGGCCCTGTAGTTAATTCTCTGGAGAGGACAAAATAGTCTATGGATTAGAGAACAAGTCTTAACTCTGAAGACTGGAGCCAGTAGCCCTTCTTCTCCACTTGGTTCTCAGACGCTGGTATCCAGAATTATATTCCAATCAAGAACACAAAAAGTTTAGCCCATTACTTTGCATGCCAATCTAAAAAGAAAATTAGTTTAAAAATAACACTAAAAAAGAGCACAACATGCCTCTTCTACCAACTAAAACTGCAGTGTTTGTTGGCATATTCAAGTTTAAAGGGAAATGGCAGCGGCCATTTCTAAGCAAAAAAGCCAGACTTCCTCTCATTGAAGCCTAATTTATGGAGTCCCTAACAGGTTGACTAACCAACTCAGATGTGAGTGGGGGTCAGTGGAGGGTCCCAGGTATTTGCAGTCCTCTGTCAGATGGGGGAAACAATTTCAAGGTGACCAGACTCCATGTGGGAGAAGAAACATCCAGAATTATTGTTAGCAGCATTGCAGATGTGCGGGTGATAGCGAGTATCCCCACACTAAGAACAAGATACCATTTCTAAAAGAAGAAAAGTGGAGGGAAGTGGCTTTAAGGGTCCCTGGGAACTAAAGATGATTCAAAGAGAAGAAAAAAGTTCCCTTTGAGGATCAAACAAGACTTTTTTTAAGTTGAGCTCTAGTCTTAAAGTAGAACAAAAAGATGAATTGGCGGAAAACGAATTTAAAGCCTCCACAGAACTTAGGAGGGACAGTGCAGGACAACTGAGTGACAGAAGATGCAGGGAGAGAGGATGGGGCCAAGTAGGGAGAACATAGCGGAAATGAGTGAAGAAATCTCCAGAACTAAGCGGGCCCAGTGTGCCCTGTCACTGCCCAGGTCAGGACACGCTGCTCCAAGATTTCGCGATGCTATGAGGACAGCAAGAGCTGTCGGAGCGGCACGGGGCCCTGAGTGTCTACAGTGGAGGCAGAGGACAGTGGTGCGCTGTCTTTAAACTCCCTTCAGAAACGTGTCCAGCATAGCGCTATGTGGCCAGAAAAAGCAGTAGTGTAAAGGTAAAATACGCTCATCTTCAGGTTTCTGAGTTCTCACAACTCTCATGCTGCCCGTCTCAGGAAGCTGTTGTAATATGGTCTCTGCCAAAACAAAAAAGTAAACAAAGAATTGAAGGCCAGAGTTCAGCCAAGAGGGAAAGCAACCCGTAGGAGCTCCATTCTTTTTAGCACACACTGGTGCCAGGGGACATTCTGATGGGGGACACTCAGAGTTCTCAGCATGGCTGAACATAGCAAAAGGCTGGTTTTTATAACCCCATACAATTAAGCACAGGACAGAAACTGAAATGGAACAATTCACACATCTCAACGTAGAAAGACTTAGACGATAAAATCGTGAACGCCCAATGAGAATTTAAAAACTAACAACAGAACATATGTGTGAAGATGCCATAATGATGTATGCTAGCCCAAAATTACTAATTTTATAAAATAAAAAAGCACACATGCACATAATAGCAATAAATTCAAACAGGTTGTTACATGTTGTAATTCCAGTATTTGGAAGGCCGAGGCAGGAGGACAGTGGGAGTTTAAGACCCACCTGGGCTACATAGCAGAGCCCCTGTCTTTAAAAAATAAATAAGTATTTTAAAACAACAACAAAGACACCAGCAAAACTGTAGGGATTTTGCAAGGGAGAAAAATAAACCAATCAGTCAGGCAGTGGTAGCACACAACTTTAATCCCAGCCCTTGGGAAGCAGAGACAGGTGAATCTCTGTGAGTTCAAGATCAGCCTGATCTATGTTCTGACTTCTAGGACAGCCAAGGCTATACACAAAAACCCTACCTTGAAAAACCCTAAATAGATAATAATAATAATAATAATAATAAACCAAGGTCATAAAGTCCCCATTCCTGGGGACAGAGGAATGTGAGAGTATACTAGCGAGGGAAACTGAAGGAGATTTCAATTTTCATGACATCCTGTTTCTTATAAATGACTTTAAAGCCTAGAGCAAAAATGGCTGAAGTGTCGCTTAGTTAGCTCTGGGTGGTGCACGTGTGGTTGATCTTACACCGCTGTCTATTCCTGTGCGGCTTTTCTTTCCCAAAGAGGACAGGAATGAAAATGGCAGGCAAATGCCATCATCACAGCTTACCAGGGCCTGGACGCAAGAGCCACAATGACCAGCAGGCCAGACAGGCTCACCCCAGGCAGCCCTCCTCCTCACTGTGTCCTTCCTTCATGCCACCTAATCCACTGCGCACAGCAGAACACAACTTCTTCTACAACGTGTATATTTTCTTTCTCGATTAGAAGCCCTTGTTACATTTCAACCATTTTTTTCTTTCTCAGCGTAATCCATGAATTAGTATAGTCTCTGAGCCAGGTTTAGGGAGGGTTTGGTAATTAAAACATACTCACTACTTGAAATACTACTTAGCATAAATATTACCCTAATGGAAGAAGTGGGAGAGACAGCTCCCTGCGCATCATCTGTACCTAGCTCCTCAGGCTGAAGATGCCCTCTCACCTGGTGATGCCAGCCCCACAGACAGCAAAGCGTCGAGGGAGGGGGCAGAATCAAAGTGACTTTCGATTCTGCTGTCAAGAAGGTCAAAAAGGTAGAAGTCAGGGGCCGGAGCCTTGGGAGTGGGGCTGTGAGGTGTGCGCGCTGTCTAACACCAGCTTTGTCCTTGGTGGGAGAGAACCTGCTAACGTCAGCCTGAGTGCAGGGTCGCAGCTCCTGCAGGACTCCAGAGAGCTGAGCCTCCACTTACCAGTGCTTCTGGTCTCAGACTCGAAATAGTTCCTGGCTGGGCTCTGTCATTTGACTTGGACCTGAAAGGGGAATTGCAAAGAAGACAAAATGAGAGGTGCTGGGCAGTTATCCTTTCTCTATTAAAAAAAAAAAATACCCTGAAGTTTGATGAGAATGGGGGTGGGGCTAGGGTCAGTGCTTATATTGACTGACGCTTGATGGATTTCTGGCTTCAAATGTTTTATCAAGACAATCCACCTTGTAGCAATCTCTAAAGAAGACTGGGTGCCCTATTAAGTCCTCAATTTGCTTTTTAAAAGTTACTAAATGCGCTTTTTCACCACGGGCGTAGAGTCATCTGCCTCCTGGAGCAAGCGGAGTCTGTCACCCAGCTTCCCCTGCTTTACAAAGCCAGCCATCAAAGAGCAAAGGAAATGGCTTGACTTTGGAGCGGTCAGAAAGCCCTTAAGTCGCAGTGCAGGCTATTTCTCCTTTTGTGGCGCAGAAAAGAGTGGACAAACACAATGAATAAATAATCCCATTGTGCTTACACATGTGTAACAATCCTCCAAAATGAGCTGAGGGACCAAGATAGGAGATAGCACGGCAGCCTGGGTCTTAACAGGATGGCTGGAAATTCTAGGACCTAAACTGCTTCTGCAAACACAAACACACACGGCGGCGGCAGCCATGAGAAAATGAGAATTAAAAATGGCATCCAATTCAGAACGCCCAGAGGCTTAGCCTAAATGGCCCTTCTGCATAATTCACTTTGGACCCTTTCAGCCTCTGTCTGTTCAGGAGACAGGTCGGGGCCAAGGTTAGAGTCTTAAACCATTCAAAATAACTGACTTTTAACTTATCGCCAGGGTCACCAGTAGTTGCTTAAAACACTTCTTGATCATTGTGACTTCGCTGAAGCCTTTCCTTCCGCTTCTAAAGAAGCTTTGTTGGTTTATGCGCTGGTATTTGCCCAAGGCCAACATTTTTCAGCTGATTCCTGTAGCCACCCCTTCTCTGCTTTGAATCTCAAAGCAAACAGAAGGGTGTGAGAGCATGGGGTACCCCGGGTAAACAGAGTCTGCGTGAGCACGGGGTACCCCGGGTAAACAGCTGCATAAGCACGGGATACCCCAGGTAAACAGAGGCTGCGTGAACACGGGGTACCCCGGGTAAACAGAACTGCATAAGCACGGGGCACCCCAGGTAAACAGAACTGCATAAGCACGGGGTACCCCGGGTAAACAGGGTACGTGAGCACAGGGCGCCCCAGGTAAACAGGGTACGTGAGCACGGGGCGCCCCAGGTAAACAGAGGCTCTGTGAGCAGGAGAAAAGGTAACAAGATGAACCAAATTTTCGCTGGTATTCCTAAAAAAGCTTAGTATTCTGGTCCAGCTCTTCCGAGTCCTATCAAGCTGATGCATAAATGACCACACTTTGCAACTTCTCGTCCCCCTCTGTACCATCAAGAGCCAACGGCTGGGGAAGACAGAGGCCCAATAGTGTTTTCCAGACATGACAGGGTCACTAGACACATGGACTCACAGCGACCATGGTTGCTTGCACAAAACCCACACAAGATCACGCCAGTCAAACTTAGCACAGATGGAGAAGGACTCACAAGGTTCCACCCCTAGCAGAGGAGCTAGTAGAGGTGGCTACCAAGGAAGGGAGAGTCAGTTTTCTTCAGGGAGTTGGCCCCTGGTAGGTTGCGCATCCTCCAGCCAATCACCCCAGATCCCTGTAAGTAATTAGACTAAACAGACTTCTGAAAAAGAGGACATGAAGTTGGGAGGGAGACACGGAACAGGAGAAAAGTTGGAGTGGGAGACTGGAGAATGGATATGACCAAAATACGTTGTATACATGAATGGAAGAGTATATGTTAAACATGGTTTTTTTCTAACTATATTTCTAATAACACAACATTTTGTCTATGAGTGCTTCATACTTGTCCCTGGGAATCTTCTTCAAGCTACAAATCCTATTCTGCAGGTTTTGGAGCTAGAATATATTTCAAAAAAGAAAAAACATAGTTAAGGTAACTGGAAGACATCATTTCTATAAGACACATCCGGATTTCATGCCAAGTTAAAACCCTGACAGACACAGTCGTTGTGTTTATAATACCACTCTAGTTAAGAAGAGGGTGAAGCGGGGCAAGGAGGAGGAGTAGACAACAATTTTGTTCTTTAAAAAAAAAAATGTTCCAGCCACCCCAAGGTGAAGCATCGTGGTCAGAGGGAAGGGGTGCTGACATTTTCTAAAATGAGAGTACAGACGGGGTGGAAGCAGAGAATCTTCAGGCCACAGGCATGTTTTCCAGATAGAGAAATATCAGGAAAGAAGGCATATGGAATAAGGGGGCCAAATTTTCTGTGTGCCCTCATTTCTCACTGGAAACCTTTTGAGTATCTTTGGAGATGTGGCCTCCAGTCTGAAGACCTTGAGAACAGCTTGGTGTCTAAAGTTCAGGAGTCCAGTAGGTTAGGGTCTGGTCTAGGATAAACTGACTGCCCTGCTACTCCTGTCTGTGGAGGATTTGGCAAAGACGGCATGTAAGAGAAGCTCAGTTCCCATAGCCAACAGCCCAGAAAGGCACAGACTCCATCCTGTGAGCCAACAAGCCACAAGGGAGACATGCGTATAACTCTTGCTGGTGTTTTAACAAGACAAATACTGACATCCCCCTCACACAGATTCATGGTAAGAGCCCCTTGCTTTCATCACAGTTTGACTCAAAGCCCCGTCACGTGAACATTCAGCCAGCGAGCATGCCTAGGTGCTTATGAAAATGAATGATGTTTTTAAAACGTTAATCCCGCTTTAAAATTAATGGTCCTAAGTCCCGGGGCTGCTGTGATAGGATCTCAGCCATCTGCCCCCGCCAGCTCCTGTGGCATCCTCTGATGAGCAGAGGCTGAAGACACGAGGGTTTGATTTCACTTGAGCCCATTCATTCCCCGCAGGCCTCACTTAAGAAGACAAACAAGTTTTCCTTGTCTTCCTTGTCTTAGGGAACTGGGCAAGAGATGCCCCAGGACTTGGGGACTTTTCCATTCTAGTGACTTGGGACATGACTTTTTCCCTAGAAGCTCCCTACTTCTAGATAAGTGGTTTTCTCGGTCTGTGTCCAGCTGCTCGCCAGCTCTCGGGCATATTCTGCAGATTCGGTGATGCCTTCACCGAATCAGATCTCTGACAACTTAAACTTGAGCAATGGCTTTGAAAACACGAAATAACAAGTATCTGGCAGTGCTCAAGAAATGAATATCCCATGCAGTGGATACATGGGACTCAAAACATTGTAGCAGTTCAGGTTTCCATCCCCCACGAAAGCCAGGCTTGTCAAAAGGAACGCAATGGAACTTTCTGTGGCCCCACTCAGTGGCTGCCTTCAGCCCCTCTTTCACTCACCGGCAGGAATAACTTAGCTCTCTCTTGATAACGGCTATCAAATCATTAAGATATTTTAAGTTTGAATTCCTCAAATTCTTGTGTTCCGTGCCCCTATTCTGTTTCTTTCTACTCCCCTTTTGACCCAGGCTGGCGGCTAACGGCTAACACAGCAGCACCAGTGTCCAGGAGGTGGGAAAAGCCATGGGAGAACCAGTGGCTGTCACACCCTTAGGTCTCTGCTGGCCCCCGCTTCAGCTTTCACAAGCATCATGCGCTTCCTACCTCCCTGATGACCACTGCTTCCACAACTCTAAAGAGAATGTGACCCTTTACTCCTCCGAGAAGCCCGCATCCACATCTGAAGGCGTTCGGAAACACCTCTGCGTCTCAGCCCCAGAAGCATGCTCGGAAGGCTTTCTCCCACTTCACCCTTCCCGCTTCTCCAGCTCGTGTCTTCCCTCTGAAGTGATGCACCTATTACTGGTGGTGCCAGTTTCCTCTGTGGAAAACGTGAACATAAAAAGTTTAGGGTATTTCTCTAATGGTTTTTTATTTTAAACATTTCAAATCTATATGGAAGTGTTAAAAGAATAATTACAGTGTTAAAGTTAAGTGTTAAAAAAATAAATTACAAAATTTAGTAATTTGCTGTGAGATCATCCACACGGTGGAGTCGGTCAGGAAAAGATGGAACAAGACATAGATGTGGCCAATGTCAACACTTACTTGTCCTTGGCTAAACAGAGAGAACAGCGAGCCACTTTACTATTCTCTCAAGCAGTGGTCATTTTTTTTTAATTTCATGTTAAAGCAAAATTGAATTGAAGAAAAAGGGGAATCTTGCTGTATCTGGTGGGTTGGGAACCACTGTTTGGAGTGAACGGCATCCCCAGCTTCTCCCAGGGTTTACTCTTTGGAAGAGAAAAAAAAGTTTCAAATCAAAAGCATTGGCTGTCAAGAATGCTGCCCCTGCTATGAGTTGGTAAATCTATTTAGAAACAAACTCAACTGTCAAGAATTGGCTCTTGATCTGCTCCTTTGTTTTCTCTTCAGTGACCTTGGCAGGCTGTGTTGTGTAGGATGAAAGAGAAAGGTCACCAAAGAAGGGCAGAGATCACAGAGAATGCAGTAGAGGGGAGAGATCCTTGATGGAGCCATGTTCCACTACGCAGTCTCCTTGCATCTCAGGCCACCTATGTTTCAGGCTTCGGGTCTCTCCTTCAGGAATGTGAAGCCCATGATGCCCAGCTCTCTGCCCTCCCCTCCCCGGTGACTGTTTACTGAATGCTGATCCTAGACTAGCCAGACACGGCCTTTTCTGAAATACTTTGTGCAAGAATCACCCCTGGCAGCTTTCTCCCCTGGCCTCATCTTGGATCCACCTCTGTTGTGGGATTGTCTCAGCTCCACCTCCCCAGTCAGAGCATCCCTTGCAGGTCTTTCTAACCTGAGATAGATATCTTCCAGTTTCCGGCTCTTCTCAAAGTACCATTTGAAAAAACACTCTCATTAAAACCAGGGCTGGGTGGGGGGAGGACTTACTGTACATGGCGGGGGAGGGACATATTCCCATCCTGTCCTCTCTCTTCTCTCTCCATCCCTGCCTGGACTTGTCTTCCAAAGTCTCACCTGACTCCAGGCCCTCCCGGTGGAAAAAAAAAAGAGTCCTAGAGAACTCAGGTTTAATGATGAGAAAGACAGCTCTAGTTAGCTGCTATTGGTCAGTTTTTCATCAGTGGGACAAATACCTAAAAGAACCCATTTCAAGAGAAGAAGGATATGGACTCAGAGTTTCAAAGGTTTCTGCCCGTGGTGGCCTGGCTCTGTAACTTTGAGCCTGAGGAAAGGCAGTCCCCTGTGGTGATCCAAGCATGTGGATGAAGAGATCAGGAAGCAAAGACAGCTACAGGGAGGGACCGGGACCAATTTATGCCCACTAAGGACACACCTTGCCTCCTATTTTCTACCACGTACCAATAATGCCACCTGATTACCGGTGTACCCAGGGTGTAATCTGTTGTTGAGGGAAGAGCCCTCACAGTCCAAACGTATTTAAATAGCACCAGCCACTGGGTACCATAAACCCTGAGGTGGAGGAGAGCACCGTAGCTACGAGATGTGAGACCTCTTGGGGATAGTCACACTTCAAGGTGCCTTAAGACTGCCTCAACCCTCCATCTTCTCCAGTTTAGATCTTCCTGATCACTTTCTGCCTTGTTCAAGGCAGAGCATGTGGCTGATCACCAGAACCATTTTCTCATGCTCATACGCTGTACCCCCTGCCCAATAACATGTGGTCCTCATGAGTCCCACCAACCGCCTGAAGTCTACCACCAACCGCCTGAAGTCTGCCGCCCCCCGAGGTCAGCGGTCCTCTTTCTACTCTGCCTCTCCTCCCTAGCTCAGTGCTCCCCTTTCAACTCTGCCTTCCTAGATCAGCACTCCCCTTTCTGGTCTGCCTCCCCTCCCCAAAACGGCGCTCCCCTGTCTGGTCTGCTCACCACTCATCTTAGAAGAAAGTCTAGCATTCCTGGTGTCAGAAAACAGTTAACTTCCAGTTCACAACTACGGATCCTCTCAGACATGAGGCACTCCTCCAGAACCGCCCTCTCTAAGGACAGCCATGGCCTCAAAAGCTTAGTCCTCTGGACGCCAGTAGGTACCAGTCAGTGGCAGGCCAGGCTTTTTACCTGTTTCATGGCCGTGCCTCTCCCGCTGCCAGCCCTGGCAAGGGCTTCCCACCAGCGTCCCACTGACACTGCCTCCAGAAGGTGTCCCTGAACCATGTGCCTGCCCTGGTGCTCAGCACTCACCTCGCCTTTAACATGTGTCACTGCGTGTAGATTTCCCCAGGTCTACACCAGCGGTCCTTCAGGGCTCTGGCCAGGACCTAACCCAGAGGAGGGAAAGGGTGTTTCCTGGGCCAGAGTCTGAGGAAAGCACACTGGAAACGCCCTGGGTTTGTTCTGGCCACTGCGGTAACGGGGTTCCAGTTCCCCGCCAAAGCTGGCTATTGGTGTGGGACTGGTATCGCTGGAGCCGGTGAGCACTGTCAGTTAGCCTAAGAGAGTGTCAGGGGAGTGGGGTTCCCATGTACACCCTGGTGACATTAAACAACTTCAGACCTAAACATTGGGATAGAAATTTGTTCTGCACTCACTTAGGCCTCATATTAAAAATCATTTTAAAAATCTATAAAAATCTCTCCACTTAAGCCTGAACGTGGCAGTCAGTGAAACCAAGGGCTGTCTTTTCTTCCAGGACGATTCCCTCCTGTGCCGCCACAGGTCACAGGAGCCGAGGCGCCCGGCAGGCTGGGCACTTTGCCCCTTCCATTCGGTGCTCTTCCAATCCTGCTCTGTAAATAGGAACTTACATTTTCCAAAAAAAAAATTTAAACTGAAATTTAAGGCTTACATCTCACTGTTTTCTTTTCCTAATAGCTAGAGTTCTCCAGAGAATAAAAATCATGCATATCTTCTGATTAGTGACCAACTGGGAGACAATTCACAGTTCCTCCTGCATTAATATTATGTTTTAAAATGCAAAATTAGTCAATTCCCTCACTTGGGCAGCAGAAGGGCTCTCTGGAACCTGACCAAGTCTGCCTCTCTCGGTACCTTTCCCTGCCAGCGACGCTCTCAGGAATCAAATGTGGTATATTTCATTTTAAGTCACCTTTTTTTTTCAATTCAGGAAAATGAATGTTGGAGCCAGATAAGAAACTATAGCCTGCTTTCAAGAAGGCCACAAGAAAACTGCACCTTGCATTACTAATCCTTTATCTGCATGTTAACAAAAAGATTACTGACATATTTTTGAATGAAAATAAAATAAAATAGAAAATGCATCTTAGGAAATGTGTAACTTTCATGCAACACACAAATCAGTTGTTAAATATTGTTAAGTGAAAGAAAATGCATAATAAATGTTTCCTTTGGAAAAAGAAAAACCAACTTGGGGACTAGGAAAGAAACTGGCTTTCACAGAACGCACGTTGAATAAATTGATTATACCTAGAACTTCTTAATACACACTTACTAAATATTATTTCATCAGCCCATAGAATTGTTGTTTGGGAAGAGGGACGCTCCTGGGATATCTTGGTGCTTCTTTCCTGCCGGGATAGGTTGCATGCCTGTGAGTTCCCCACAAAGAAGAGCCAGGGAGACTGTCTAACTGTGCAGTTATCCAAAAGCTCAAGACAGATGCCAGAAGCGAAGGGAGCTCCCATCAGTCAACAGTCTTGACCAAATTTAGCCACAGCAGAGAGTCAGGGCAGGACCACCATCCTCAGTAGCAGGTGGGTCTGAACTCAGCCTGGGGTGGGCCACTCACAAGCTTGGCACTTTGCCAAGGGCCCTGACCATTCTGCTTCTGGCTCCTCATCCATAAAATAGTCCATAAAATACCTAACTCGCAGAGTTAAGTTAGTTAATACTTATGGTTAGCACAGTGCCCAATGCTATGAGCCCTATGCCAGCATTTGACTTTATAAATAGTAATGTAATGACACATGGTGAAAGCCAGCACTGATTTTGAGTAGAAAAAAAGGGAGAGTGGGCTGTATAGTGGAGGAGAGAAAGAGGATGAAGGAAATGGGATGAAGGCTCAAGAAGATACATGATTGGCAGAATTTAGAGATTGTGGAGGGCTCATCTGGTGAACCGTTTGTGAGTTTTGCTTTGTCTTTTGAAGTGATGAGAGTTACTTTTGTTCCGCCTTTGATGATCTAGTTTTCTGGCAAAGCATAATAGCCTAGTAATAAGAAATGTTCCTTTCTGCAGTTTCTAACTTTGCCATCGTCCGAGTTAAGCTGTGGTGAGAATGTTCTATCGCCTGTTTGGATAAGTGAGTGACAAAATATGTAAGAAACTTACCCATGCTGGCGGGGAAACATTGGCAGGAGAATAGTCCTGCACCATTTCTATTGCCTGTGTTCCCGGGTGTGAGCTCACTTAAAACACCTGAGATGAATCATCTTCATCCTGTTTTACAAACAAGGCTTACCTGTAGTGATACAATAGCTGTTAGCATGCATTTCAGACACACTATTGTTCTGAAACTTAAGTTCATGATGCAAATCACTGCATGCTACACTAGAAATAAAGTAACAATGCCAATTAAACATGGAAGTCGTATTAGTTCCAGGTACAATTATTGGCAACACTTTTATGCTGTATGAGAGACACAGAAAGTGGGAAGGCTTCTGGCATTGTCCATGGTGCCTGTCACAACCCTTCTCTCTGCGGGTTTGATGATACCACATGTTCTGTCTCAGACACATGTATCACAAGGACCTACCCAGTTCTATTTTGTCCCCTCATAACTCAGCAGCCTCAAAGTTCCTTCACCCACACTTTCATTAAGCTTTTGGTATTTTGGTTTTGTTTTAGTTTAAGTCTTTGTTTTTGTTTTAGATAAGACCTGTAGTTACTAACATATTTTCACCTACTAGGGATTTATGGATTTTACGCTAACAGTATTTTTATTAGGGATGGTTGGTTCTATTTATTGCAGATATATGTATTTATGTGTGTATTCATATGCACATGTATAAGTGCATGAGTGCAAGTGAGTGTGCCCAGGTGAGATCATGTGTATGCAGATGAAGGTGAAAATTAAGTTTTTTGGGTTTTGGTATTTTATTTTTCCTTTTCAAGACAGGGTTTCTCTGTAGCTTTGGAGCCTGTCATGGAACTAGCTCTTGTAGACCAGGCTGGCCTCAAACTCACAGAGATCCACCTGCCTCTGCCTCCTGAGTGCTGAGATTAATGGCATGTGCCACCACCACCCCGCGTTTTCAATTCCACTCTACATTGCTTTTTTGAGACAGGATCTCTCATTGACCCTGAAGCTCATCAGTTCAGTTAGATTTGCTTCCCAGCAGGTCTTTGTCTCCCTCTCCGCAGTGCTTAGACTTCAGGCACGGGCCACCATGACTGGCTTTTTTAATGAGTGCTGAACAACAAATTCAAGTCCTTAGGTTTACATGACAAGCACTTTATAGATCAAGCCATCTCCCCAGTCCCCACAAATATATTTTATTGTTCTAATGACAACATTGATATGTTTTGAGCAAACTGCTCCCCTAATCCCTGTTCTACCTTCAATTTTGTAGAATAAAGGTTTTCCCAAAATACCCTCTCAGACTGTGTCAGAATGATGTGTACAAGACAGAATGTGTAAATTGACTCTCAAGTTATCATTTTTATTTTTTATAATTATTTATGAATTTAATAAAAGAGATAGACAGACAGAGATATAGATCACAGCTGGATAGATCATAGACAGATAGATGATAGGTAGGTAGATGATAGATAGATAGATAGATAGATAGATAGATAGATAGATAGATAGATAGATAATAGACAAATGATAGATGAGAGAGATAGCTAGATAGATTAGATGGGTAAATATAAGATAGACAGATAGATGATAGACAGACAGATCATAGACAGACAGATGATAGACAGAGACAGACAGTAGCAGACAGTAGATAGATAGATAGATAGATAGATAGATAGATAGATAGATAGATAGATAGATCTTCCTATTCCTCCCAATAGGTTACAAGTGGTGACATCATGTTTTTAAAGCCACAGCTCACAGAAGCAGCACTTGAGGCTCTGCCTGCCTGTGTGGAGACTGGAGCCTTCCCCGCATGGTTTACAACCTTGAAGAAGAGCTCCTAAGAGCGGAGCAGCTAATCTTCCTAAGGGCTCAGATGACGTTATCATCTTTATCCTCTCCTTATACAAACGTTCCCAAGGAACCCTCAGAGTATTCACCATTCAAACTTACTGTTGGGTAAAGGTTAAGGGGCCCTTTAATTCTGATTAAATAATCAGTAAATTCCAAGCAGATGACAAGAACAGAAAAAACACCCTATGCGGTAAGGAAGGCACTTAATGAAAGGAGCCCTCTGGAGAAAAATAATAATAAAACAGGATGCAGACTGTGGGGACCAAAAAGTTCTGCCTAACAAAGCGACCTGACAGAGCAGCTTGGCCAGGACCTTCCTCTGGAGACACTCCTTACCTAGGCCCTGCGGTCCTGAGGGGCTGTCTGTCAATCACAGGGCACTCCCTCCTGCCCTTCCTCCTCCATCTCCACCACAACAGTGATTGGCTTATGGATGAGTCAGATCAGACCAATTAGAGTCTTGCCGGGACTTTTCTGGTATAGTCAGGTTGGAAACACTTCTTTTCGCATTGGGGGTCACAGTGCAGGGTGGAAGGTCCGAGACCCATCTTCCTTGCCTCGGGAGAACAGGCTTGTCTATTATGGGGATGAAAAGAATGATAAAAGAGAAAGAAGAAAGTCTAAGAAAATGCTTCAGAGAAAGTTCAGGTGGCAGCTATAGGTCACTCAGGTTCTAAATTAAATGGGTCAATAAACTCCCTATCTGTTCAAGCCAAAGTGACTGTGGTTCCCTCTCCAACCCCTTCTAACTCAAAGACAACTGACACACAAGGCCCTTTCTGCTTCTGTGCAGAGATGAACTTGTCAGGGCAAAAAAGAACCCGCATCCAAGAATTTTCTAGATGAAATGTTCTATCGAAATAGCAATAAACCACGTTTTGCAGATGTCCAATACGATTCACCTAAATATATTACTGCCATCCATTATTCTTCGCTAATGAGTTCTGGGATGAGATTTAAGGCTGCCTAAAATTAGAGGGAAAAAATTTAGAAAGAATTCTGCCAGATCCCCAAGTGTCCTTCTGCAAGGAAACTAGAAGGACCGAATGTGCCAAGAAGTTACACTAATTGCTAGAGTTAAGATTTTAATTGTCTCCTAAAAGTTAACATGCTGAAAGCTTGCCCAATAGCTCTTTGGGCTCGTAACCTAAGGAGGGTTGAAAGAATCTTTAGTGAGAGGGAGCTAGGGGAGGAAGTTAGGTCACTGGTCCTCAAGGAGGATGCTGGAGCGTCACATCCTCCTCTCTCTCTTCATTCCTCCTCATTATGAAGCAGGTAATGTCCTCCAGGACGGTTCCCAAGTGCAATGTCCTGCCTCTCCATGAGCCCCAAGTAACCATGGGACAAAGCCCCCCGAGGCTTGCATCAAAGTCAATCTCCCTGCCTTTTACTTCCCCTGCATATATTGTCACTTTGCAGAAAGCTCATAACTGACACACCAACCACATCGGAATTTGGAAGAAAGTAAAAACGTCAAATTGTCAGAATTTCCTAAAAAGGAGATGAGTAGAAGTGGTGTTATAAATTATTGTATTAGTATTAGAACTGAAGTCAGTAAAAGCATCGGCCCTGACTTCTGAGAGGCTCAACATCTACCTTATCAAAACTCTCAAGCCTACAAAGGAGACATTCCCCAATTCATTTCATGAAGTTTCTATAACCTGAAACCAGGACTAAAGAAAGAGTGTGTGGAAGAAAAATATGGGCCAAGCTCACTTATAAACAAACGTGAAAATAATAAAGAAAATGTTAATAAATCAAATCAAGAAAAGTAAAGCATCACAGCTAAGGAGAGTTTATTCCAGCATACAAGGATATTCTAGCAGTTAAAAAATTATTATCCAGCCAGATGTGATAGTGCATGCCAATAATCCCAGTATTCAGAAAGCTGGAGCAGAAGGGTCATGAGTTCAAAGCTAGTCTGGGCTATATACTGAGACCCTCTCAAAAAATAAATGAATGAATGAATAAAAGTCTATTATCTTTGCCACAAAGTAAGATATGCATGTGTGTGAACATGTGCAAATGCATTTACATGAACCCACACAAATAATAATAAGTACTGTGTAACCCACACCATAAGTGATATTTGCAGAACGTATATTCATGTGATTACTAATCGACCATATATAAAGTACATGCATTCATATGGTACCCTTTATCCTCCCAGACTTTGAAACTACTGCCCAGTCCTTACCAAACCTAAGCACAGAAAAGCCATTTTCCCTTCTCTCTGACCCTTTACTTCTGAAGGTTTTCGTGTTACATTTTTAAAAAAAAGAGATACATTAAGCACATTTGTTACGTGTCTCTTATTCATCTGTCCTTGGTGGTTTTGCTGGTGTCACCTTTGAACTTTGTACTAGCTGAAAAATGATATGTCTTCTCCCCAACTAGTTATAGTTTGTTGAACAACCAAGGATCATAAGGTTGGAGGCAAAACTAAGGTGTATCTATCAATGGCTCTCTCTCTCTCTCTCTCTCTCTCTCTCTCTCTCTCTCACACACACACACACACACACACACACACACATACACACGTGCATGCACGCATGCGCCACACACACACACAGCAGCGGGGGATACACGAAGTAAATTTTGAAGGCCAATTTGAAATTTGAAGAGCTGAAATGAAGTAGGGGCGTAGGAAAAACAGCTCACGGTGGTAACGTGTTTGTAGGAAGGGAAAGGCTCATGAAAGAGTTTTACACCAAGCCCCCACTGCATCAGAAGGTGGGGACATGGAATTGAGCATTTGGACATTCTCACCCCAAGGACAGAATGGTTACTATCTTGGTCTCAGGATTCCAGCAACTTAACCCAAAACCCAACACCCCACAAACCTGGGCACATTCCCAGACCTCTCCACTTACCCCTAAGAAGGCATGTGAGGCATTTGACCCTAATTGTTCCCCCAGTATATTTTTAAATTACAAAAATCCCACATAACCTTGCGATAACATCACATACCTATACACTACCCATAAGTGGGATTTTTGCCGTCTCCCCCCTAATTGCTCCCTGCAACACACTTGATGTGAAATGATGGCCATTAGAAAGATCATCCTGTCCTAGGAAGTGTCTTCTCCCTTGTCCTGGCTAAAGCTAGAATCAGTCAGTAAAATTAGATTAGATTTCTGTGGAATAAATAGAACAAGCGAGTTAAGAAGAGATGGATGTGTCATTCGGGTCTCTTTCCTGTGCTTGCTGTCGCTCACGAGCCCCTTGTGTCCGGTAACGGAACTGCAGGAGTGTGGGAGAGAGGCAATCAGCTCTAATGTCGTAATTGTGTTCCTACATTCTCACACATCTTGCTTGAAGTTCATTCTAAAATAAGCCTTTTGCCCCGCCCTACCAGCCAGGAAGATGTGGCCTTACATCCTGGCTCACTGCTAATGAGAGAAGCAGTTCATGAGGAAAATATCTGAGATCTGGATTATTAGAACAGAGCTGCTCGGCATCTGGTTCCGAAGTGCCCGGTGGCTTTATTCAATTGAATCTTTTCAAAGAGGCTTGTGCCGTGACAGTGGCTATCATAATAGTTGCCCATCATTCTAGCAACCTACGACATAAGTGATGTTGATGTTACTATTTTACAGATGTAGAAAAGGAGGCTTGTTCTGGCCAGCCCTTATCCAAGTCCCCAAGGAGAGTGGTGAGATGCCAGCTCAAAACTAACTTTGCCTGACCGTAAAGCCCACGGAGCTGAAGCACTGTGTCTCCCCTGGTGCAAACAAAGCTTCTGCTGAAGATGGGAGTGTTAGCCGTCAAGTAGAAATATTTCCGCAAAGACACAAACGGTGTCGCTCAACTTTCTGGTCTTTTGAAAAATTTGAGCAGCTCTTCCATCCTTCCTAACCCAAGCAGCTTGGAAAAGCCACTGCGGAGATTTGTTTTCCAATCTGAGACCCACTCCGAGGGGGCATACTGGAGTTCAGCAGACAATGAAAAATCACCCTATGCTCTACCCCACTAACAACTGGCACACAGGATTCAGGCTCTCCGTCAACTTCCCAGCTCCAGCCAGCTAAAAGGGCTCTCTCCTTTGCATGCAACCACACAGAAGTAATTTATTTTCTCATTGGAAATGGTGATGCAGAGGGAACAGAGCCGTGTCACACATGAGGAAGCCACCACTATAGGGGACAGAACTGCCTTCCAGCTTGGCTCAGCTGCCATCTTTCAGACCGCTGTGTAAGCGGAGAGAATGGTGCGTGCCCAATCCCTCCCTGTCTCCAGTGGGATCGAGGGTGTCTCGAATCCCTGCCTTCCTGCAGAGAATAATGGCAAAAGGGTCTGCAGAGGAGGAGGGGAGGCTCTCCCTTGAATCCCTGACTATTGAGCGCCACAGAGATGGAGTAGCCTGGCGTAGATTTATTCAGTTTCTTGGGTAGAGAAGCTGACACACAGATAATATAAGTTTGGTCGTGATAGCTTAGAGCTAAATCTGCATCCTTAAGCAGAATCTCAAACCAATAATTTTGAGAAGACATAATAGAGAACTGTGATAACCCCAAACTCCATAAATAATGGAATCATGCCTCTCTTATCCGCTAGCCAAACAGCCAACACCCTCGGCCACCCAGAGCATCTGAAAACGCACGACTGTCCCTAGCGGTCACCCTGCTCTGACAGCAATTAGAAAGCCAGGGAGAGCACAGAAGGGTACATTACAGAAGAACTGACATGATTGGTGGGTTTGCAATGAAAGGAGCCTCTCATTGGTGACCAATGACTCTAAAACTCGAGTGCAATTCAGAGCAAAAAGAAGGAATGAGGAAGAAAACAAGAACCCATAAACTCCACATCCTAGAGAAACACACTCATATCAACACTGTCCAGTGTGAGAGTCACAGATGCAAGCCGCCTACGTAATTTTTAGTGAAACTATTCTCTAATAGCTGGCCACATTATAAAAGAAGAAGAAATAGGTACCATGAACTTAATGATTAAAACTATTAAGATTTGTATCTTCTTTTATGTACTCAAGTATCTAAAATACAACATGCATGTTGTATTTACAGCATAGCCCAATTTAAATCGTGCAAGTGGCCTGGGTAGTGGCCAGATTCTGGGCAGAGGGTCTCAGTCGTGGTGTCAAGGGAATCAAGAGGTGTGATGTACAACTGTGTTGCAGCACTATGGTAGTGAAGAGAAGCTTGCCAGTTAGTTCCCACCAAAAAGTAAGGAGTCAGTGGGTGGTGGTGGTGCATGCCTTTAATCCCAGCACTCAGAAGACAGAGGGAGGAAGGTCTCTGAGTTTGAGCCCAGCCTTGGTCTATAGAACTAGCTCCAGGACAGGACAGCCAGGGCTACAGAGAGAAATTCTGTCTCAGAAAACAAAATAAAACAAAACAAAAAGTAAGGAGTCCATCCTAGTACATTAAAACTCAACACAGTGAGTTCCCATGAATGAGTGAGAAGAAAACCCTGCACAAGCTCCAGCCTCGGTGACAAGGGCAGTTTATACAACCATTCCTGCCAAACAGAGCTTAGGTAAAGCTTTTTGTTTGTGTTTTTTTGAGACAGGGTTTCTCTGTGCAGCCTTGGGTGTCCTGGAACTCACTCTGTATACCTGGCTGGGCTCAAATTCACAGAGATCCGCCTGCCTCCTCCTTCCAAGTGCTGGAATTGAAGACATGCACCACCACTGCATAGCTAGGTAATATGTTTCAATACCCTCCTCTGTCACTCTCTCCCAAAAAAAGTGCCACTTTTCAACACCAAATATGTGTAATGTGGTTAAATAAGTCATGTGGAAGGATTGTATTCAGCTTCTTCAGAAAGCAGTCAGATCTGGGGGGAGGCAGAGGGAAGGAGAGAGAAAAGCTTTGCGAAATCCACAGGATCTCAGTTGACTACATACTGCCTTGCATATCTGAAACCTAATCGGACACAGCAAAGGGAGAGTGTCATTAACAATTGCTATGTCAGTGTTGGGAAGGGAAGGGTCCTTAGCTCATTCTCAGTTCTTTTGTGGGTGACTGGTGCATTCTGTGAAGGCAGGAATGGAGAGTGAGAAAAGGAAAAGAAAACAAGAAGAACTAAGGTGAGGCAACAGGATCTTGGGCAAATTCTACCCACCTCTTCTACAGAGTGGCCCCAGGTGGCATTCGCCAATGACCCAAGTATTATTGTGTCCCACCGAAGACACTGTAGGACATTTGGGGCTGAGGGACCCGTGTGTGCCCTCAAATGGAAAGGAAAACATCCCCCTGTTTTCAAACATTTTATCAAGACTAAAGACCACTTGGCTTTATTGGAGACACCATTTTAAACAGTTCACACAGGGCACGGGGTATGCAAGGGATCAGCCAGCAGTTCTCTGGAACCCAGGCAGAGCGACTTCTCCTGTGGCAACGGTAGGCGACGTGATGAAGCACATTTTCCCGTGGCTCCAGCAGTCAGTCCTGGCGTTCTCCATGCTCACCGTGTCTGCTCTCCTTAACTTTGGACTTGGCATCCCCACCCAAAGTATGCCCACACCATGAATGCTTCCTTCTGTCCCTTCTCCTCCCCTCTCCACACAACCAGTGTTCTGTGTGTTCAGCATCCTCCACAGTAGGGAAGCCTTCACTGTTCATCTGTTTTTGTTTATTGCTGGTGCATCCAAACGCTGATGTCCTGAAGTGCCTGCTCCCGGCACTGCTAACCACACGACACCCGTTTATCTCTAACCTTGTTCATTGTCTGTGCCCTGCCCTTCTCTAGATAAAAACAGTTTCCTCGGCTCCATGGAAACAGCTCCTGATGTTAAACATGATCAGAGATTAATTGTTCAGCGGGGCTTCTGTTGTTTAAGCTTGAGCAATTACCTGTAGCTGCTAACCCAACAGACTCTCACCGAAAAAGAGAAGAAGAAGAAGAAGATGTATAAATAAATATGTGCTAACTGCCTGGTCAAGTACCCCTTCTGAGCCAGCCCCCCATCTGGCAGCTGATGGAACACTTTCTGGTACAGTCTTCAGAAGGTTCCTACCTGTCCAGACTCGGGTTTTTCAAAGCTTTTGAAACTGTCTATGGATGATTGTTTCCAGGCTGAGCTCTGCTTTTATGAGGAGATTCTGCATTCCATTCTTAAGAAAGCAAGTTTTTACATTCCTGTGCAAAAATAAATATATAAATAAATAACTCCTGTCTTACTTAATTTTTATCTTAAAAATCTCAAATAGTCTTGTTATTGACCACAGAATTTCTTAATTCATTTGTTTTAGTGAAGGTTGGCATTAAATCTACCAGGAAGGAGGAGAGATTTAATTTTTTTTTCCAACAAGACAAGAACTTGGAGACTGGTTTTATAGTCTTACGGTCAGGAGACTGGGAGCTCTTTCACCTCCTGGCATTGCCAACTTTGCCCAAAGGGGGGAAAGCAGAGTCGCTGGCAGCTCGTTAGAGGAGCAGAAGACAACTAGACATTTTGAGGCTATGGAAATTGGGCTTCATTTTTGCCCAAGGAGCAGCCAGGGAAGGAAACGGCCTGCTCTCTGAGGAGAAAAAACTGCGAAGGTTTTCTTCAGTCAAAGCTGAGGGACGGAGGCCTGTTCACTCACAAACACTTGAAGGATCTTGAGGCAAACACACAAAGTCCACAGGTTTTAAGTCCTTTTCTAAGATCTCTCAAAGCAGACGCCAGTGGGCACATTGTTTTCTGTTCTGTCATTTTAATACCTTACTAACAAGACTATAAACGAATCTGCAACCTTCTGTCAGCGAGTTCATCTTTTCTTCTTTTTCTTCTTTGCCCTGTTCAGAGTTCTTTTCCTTTTACAACATAGTTCACGGTTCTCGGTGCATAAATAACATAATTTTGTCTTTGGTGCCCTCTTGTGGTCATTTTGCTACCAGCACCTGTCCACATTGTAGGCTAGAAATAGAAGAAACAAGAAAGCTGTCGTGAACAGTCATTTGAATTTTTTCTACAGAAAATTTATTAACTAATTTCCCCCAACTATGCAACTGTGCCCAATCTGTTTCTGACATCTTAGTAGCTGTCGCTAGGGGTGTAGCTCAGTAGGTGGGGTATTTGCTTGCCTAACATCCAGGAAGCCCTGGGGTCGTCCCCAACAGCTATGAAGAAATGTCCAGTAAAGATCTAGTCAGTCAAGGCAATTGCCTAGGTTTAAATTTCGTTGTTTTCAAAGTTTAGACTTCAGGTCACGAAGCTATGAGATTCTTCAGTTGCAGAGGATCCTATGTGCCCCTGAAGGATCTCTTCCCGGAGTGGTAGTACCTTGTAGAAAATTAGGTACCCAAAAGTTCAACTTTAGACACACACACATACACACACACACACACACACACACACACACACACACACACACACACACACACACACACACACCATTTTTTTAAAAAGAAAGAAACATCAGTAATGTGGAATTTGGCCATATAAAAAGACTGACTGAGTTTCCAGGAATAGAAAATACTTCATTCCTTTTTTGAGGTTTTTGTTTTGTTTTGTTCTTTTTATTGTTTTGTTGTTGTTTTGTTTTGTTTTGTTTTGTTTTTGGTGGGGATTTTTGTTTTTGGTTTGGTTTGGTTTGGTATGGTATGGTTTGGTTTGGTTTTGACTTTGGTTTTTGGGCTTCCCGAGACATTCTCTGTGTATCCCTGACTGTCCTCGAACTCGGTGTCAGCCTGCCTCGTGCACCGCATGCACCGCCACCACCATCCAGTTCGAAAATATTTTAATGTCTTTCCAGATGATCTGGAATTTTTTTTATTATCTTTCCGAGTGATCACCATTCACCTCTAGATCTTGCCAGACAGTTCTTTCGTCTTCCTCGTCACCACGAGCGTCCTCTTTGTTGTTGGCAATCTTCCTCTCCGTGGTGCCCAGGCTGTAAATTACCTCAGGCGCAGACAGCTAGCTTTCTTTCTTATTTCAATAAATGTATTGTAGAAAGGAAGGAAGGAGGGAGGGAAGGAGGGAGGGAGGGAGGGAGGGAGGGAGGGAGGGAGGGAGAGAGGGAGGGGAAAGAAAGAAAGAAAGAAAGAAAGAAAGAAAGAAAGAAAGAAAGAAAGAAAGAAAGAAAGAAAGAAAGAAAAGAGAGAGAGAGAGAGAGAGAGGCTGTCAGACAGTTATATACTAAATGTGTAATTGTCTGTCTGCTGGCTGGGCTGGTGGCAAACTCAGACGTCCAGACCAGGCAACATGCATGTGAGGAATGAGGTAATAACTGTTTCAAACAGGACTGCCACCGTGCTCCTCCCGGCTGACTGTGACTTCTATGGGATCAGAAACAAGTGTTGCCAAATATTCTGACTCTTTGAAAGAAGTTAGGTTCTTGGGTTTCTTTTTAACTGAAATATGGTATTTGTGACAGGAAAGCCATGACAGAGAGCCTAGAATGGGAATCAGTGTCTAATGTAAGCCTGACCCAAACAGAAAAGCTCCAGTTCTTGTGCTGCCCGAAAACTAAGCTGCCACCCCACACGGGCCTCCACCCAGGGCCACACATTGTCCAATCAAGACTGTCTTCCTTTGCATAGCAGAAGGACTGCTGGGAAGGGAGACTCACACAGTCCATTACTTCGGGAAAATCTTCTGTTACTGCTACCCTGAACACTCGCTCTCTATGCAGAATATTAAACAGATTTGGGATTAAATGAGTTAGTGAAAGGATTCACCCTAGACTATAAAAGAAAGAAACCAAGTTGATAGTACTTGCAAGATCTGCCTGATACCCCCACACACAACACACACACCACATGCATGCACAAGCACATGTACACACCTTTTCATTAGAACTTCAGGTACTTCATGGTTTCAATTTCAAGCGCCACACACCCCCAAAACTTATTGTAAAGCATTGTTTCCTTAGGTTTCAAATTGCTTGGGGCATTGGATTCAGAAGTCCCCCAAGCCCTCCCTAAAAGGTCCTGACTAGCATTCCAGGAGAGGCCCTCAAGAATGACTAAAACCTATGAGGACCACACATTGGAAACCCGAGCTGATTCCTGTACTCGTAATAGCTGAGTAAGAGTGGGGTTGAGGATATAGGTCAGTCAGTAAAGACATTTGAATTCTCAACTCCAACATTAAAAAGCATGTCCCGACAGTTTGTCAAAACCTCAGCAGTGAGTGGGTGAAGGCAAATCCATCCCTGGAGCTCTCCAGAAACTTTTCTGGAGAATTACCTCGGGGCTCACTGACAAATCTTGTCTCAAAAACTATGGTGGTAAATGATTGAATAAAACACCTGCCTTTGACCTCTGGCCTCCACACATATGAGTGCACACATATACACATATACCCACATGTACAGGTGCACACACACCGAGAGAGAGAGAGAGAGAGAGAGAGAGAGAGAGAGAGAGAGAGAGAGAGAGAGAGCTGAGGTCAGACCAAATGGACATCTTGACTTACATGGGCAATCCAAGCACTCATCCCCCTCCTGGATACATTCATACATTAAAAGTTAAAGCTTAGGGGATAGCGGGATAAGAGCAAGAAGCTTTGGTTGCTGTTACAACCAGAAATAATAAAGTACTATAGATATTTTTTTAAGTAATTTTTTTAAATTATAAACGTTTCCATTTCTGCCCCTCCTCCCACCACCCTCCCACTCCCCCCACTCCCTCTCCTCCTCCCTCTCCATCCCTAAGAGCAGTCAGGGTTTTCTACCCTGTGGGAAGTTCAAATTCCTCCCCCCTCCCTCCAGATCCAGGAAGGTGAGTGTCTAGACAGACTGGATCCGCAAAATCCAGTATATGCAGAGGAAACAAGTCCCAGTGTCATTGTCAATGGCTTTTCAGGAAGACTCCGAGCCAGCCACATTCAGAGAATCTGGTTGGATCGCGTCCTCGTTTAGTCCAAGTCCACCTGGCCTTGGTAAACTCTCACTAGATCCGTCCCCTTGTATCAGTGGGTGATCGCATCCCTCGCAGTCCTTATTTCCTTTTTCATTTTCTTCATCCTTCTGCTCCTCATTTGGACCTTGGGGGGCTCAGTCCGGTGCTCCAATGTGGGTCTCCATCTGTATCGCCATCCATCGTCGGATGAAGGTTCCCTCAAGTTTATATGGAAAAACAAAAAACCCAGGATAGCCAAATCAATCTTATACAATAAAGGAACTTCTGGAGGCATTACCACCCCTGACTTCAAACTCTATTACAGAGCTACAGTATTGAAAACAGCTTGGTATTGGCATAACAACAGAGAAGTCGACCTATGGAATCGAATAGAAGACCCGGGTATTACCCACAAATGTATGAACACCTGATATTTGACAAGGGAGCGAAAGGTATACAATGGAAGAAGGAAAGCATCTTTAACAAATGGTGCTGGCATAACTGGATGTCAACCTGTAGAAGAATGAAAATAGATTCATATCTATCACCATGCACAAAACTCAGGTCCAAATGGATTAAAGACATCAACATTAATCTGTCCACTTTGAACCTGATAGAAGAGAAAGTGGAAAGTAGTCTACAAGATATAGGCACAGGAGACCACTTCCTAAGCAAAACCCCAGGAGCGCAGATAATAAGAGAAACAATGAATAAATGGGACCTACTGAAACTGAGAAGCTTCTGCAAAGCAAAGGACACTGTCAGTAAGACAAAAAGGCTACCTTCTGACTGGGAGAAGATCTTCACAAACCCCTCATCAGACAAAGGTCTGATCTCCAAAATATACAAAGAACTCAAGAAACTAGACACTAAAACTCTAATTAACCCAATTAAAAAATGGGGTACTGAACTGAACAGAGAATTCACAACAGATGAACTTCAAATGGCCAAAAGGCACTTAAGGTCGTGCTCAACCTCCTTAGCGATCAGGGAAATGCAAATCAGTACTATAGATTTTTAAAACTCTTAACAGAGGACTTTGAATGTTTTCACCAGAAAATGTTTTCACTTATTATGTGTTGAAAGAGATTGGCATATTTAACCTGATTTGGACATTAGGTAACATATACAAGTGTCAAAACATCATCTGGTACTCCTTAAATACGTATCATTTTTATGTTTTTATGTATCGGTTTAAAAGTAATTTTAAATTTAAAGGGGGAAAGCTAATGGTCACTAACAGTTCAATGATGATAAAGTTGACCTGCCAAAATGGTATATACAGGGATACAATTATCTAATCATTGTATAACTGAGTCTAGCTAATTAAAATGAAAAGATTTAAGAAATGGGTAACATTGATTTACATACCAATAACACTGTTTGGCGTCTTTGTGGCAAGCGGCAATCTGTTTTGCTCTTTAATGCTCCCATCTTCAAAAAGGTGAAAGCAATGCCAACTACTTCCAACGCTTTTCTGAGGACGAAGGGAGAATTTTTTGTAAGTCACCTGGGATGATCCCTAGTCATCAAAACTATCCAATAAATATCTGCTCCCTCCCAACCCCTAAGCAGAGTGCTGGATTTGTGGCATGCTTGCATTGCATCAACCTGATTTGATGCTGCAGATCCTAAAATTGTCCTTCCCTGCAGGCTCCTGCTGAATGGGGACCTGAGGGTTCCTGGAGACTTAGAAGAGGGAAGGAAGCGGCCTTGCTATGGGATCCTGACTGCAATGGTCACCTCGTGTCCCAGAGACAGCGGTTCACGGCACTCCTTCCCGTCGGCCAGCTCTTAGACTTCCTCTATGTCCTCTTCATCTAGGTCCCTGAGTTTTGGTGGTTAGTAGAGGTGTCCCCTACTCTAATATGTTTAGTGTTCAAGGACATAATTTAACGGTGGACTCAGAGTAACCATGAAATGCGGACGCGGTTTCGTCATTTATAACAAGGAGAATGGCTGAAGCCACACACGTGTGATTCCAGGAGACCTTGAAAATCTCTGTACTTCCCAGTCAGTGCACATCTAAATCCAAACTGCTCAAAGTTTGTTTCAATTTAAAATAATTTAATTTTTATTTTAAAAAATGTATTTTAAAAGTGTCTAATAAACTCACTAGTCACTAGAACAAAGAAAACAGAAAATGATAATAGAAGACACAAAAAGAAAACCAAAAGGAAAGGAAGATTAAAATCAACAATGTATAAACAGCTATATTAAACATAAGTTCTTTAAATGCACCAATTAAAAGAGAGACTGGCAGAGTGGATCAATGACATGCTGTCTCCAAAAAACTCATTTTCAATGTTAAGGATTTGGGCTGACTGAAGCTAAAAGGGTATGATATCTATATATCATGCAAAATATTCAAAAAACACAAAATAACTGTATAATATCAGAAAAATACTATAGGGTAAAGAAAAATACTGGGAACAGGAAAGGGACATTATTCAATGATAAAGGGGCACCTGTACCGAGAACAGCAATTCTAGATGTATATGTGCTGAACAACACAGCTACATAGTAAGTGTATCAAAAAATAAAGCAGAAGCACTGAGGAGTCAGCCGAGTCAGTAGTGTTCATGCCCAAGAAGCATAAGGACTTGAGTTCCGTCCTCTGTGCCCAACTACAGTGATAGATCGGGGTACATTCTTGCCTGGGGCTATAGGGATGACTCATCAGTTAAGAGGACTTGCTGTTCTCGCAAAGCACCCACATGGAGGTACACACCTGCCCATAACTCCAGTTTTGGGGGAGCTGATGCCCTCTTCTGGACTCCACCAGAACCAGGCACAAAGGGTGAACATGCATACATGCAGGTCAACACTCTTAACAGAAAATAAATAATAAATAACAGCTCCTGAAGAGTGATACCTTTGATCTCTCTACAGCACACACATTGCACCCACAGATCAAACAAACTTACACATTCACCTGAATATACACACAAAATAAATAAATAAATGAGAAATGGACAAATCCAAAATTATACTGGCTACTTCAGCACCCCCTCACAGAAATCAATGGAACAACTAGACAGAAAATAAGAAATAAAATAACTTATTCATCTAACACAATCCAATGAATATTTACAGAACATTCAATCCAACAACAGAATACACATTTTTTCAAGAGTTCATGGAACATATACCAAGATGGACAATGTTCTGAGACACACACACATAATCAAGAACTTAAAAAATTAAAACCATGCTAGTGAGATGGGTAAAGGTGATTGCCACCAAGTGCATAATCTCACCAATTCATACCCAGCATCACTGGCAGAAGGGGGGACAGGCTCTCCCAACTTGTCCTCTAGCCTCCAAATGTATACTGTGGTGTGAACTTGCATGCAACAAACACATAAATGGGGGGGGGGGAATTCTATGAAGAATTCTTTCTACAATCACAGAGGAATCAACTAAAATTCAATAACAGAACATAACAGAAAAATCCTCAGGCAACATAATTCAAAATAATTCATGAAACAAAGATGAAGTATTAAAAGAAAGCCAAAGATAAATTTAATTGAAAAAATGAGATTATTCCACATCCAAATTTATAGGCTAGTCAATGCTTAGGGAAAATTTAATAGCACAAATGCATATACTAGAAAAAAAAATGAAAAGCCCCAAATCAATAATCTAAACTCCAAGCTCAAGGAAAGGATAATGAAAACAAACCCAAAAAGGGAGCAGGAAGAAGAACTATTAAAGATAAGAACAAAAATCAATAAATTTGAAGCAGAGGAAAAACTGGTGAAATACAGCTGGTTCTTTGAAAAGGTCAATGAAATTGACAAATCTCTGCTACTCTATTGAGAAGAAATGGTGCATTACCATTTCTTACCAGCCTACCAGCGTCGCTAATTAAGCAAGCAACATTCTCAGACATGCCCTCGATCCTTGGTAAAATGTCCCACTTTCAAAGACACACAAACTGTTGTAACTCACCCAGTGAAAACTAAGACACTCAGGTCACTTTATGCCCACTTATTACAGTGAATTTAGAATTTTAACACTTTAACAAAAAAATATTCCAGATGTAGTTACTTAATTGAAGAATCCTACTAAGTGTTTGCTTTTTCTTGGTTTTCTTTAAGGGATTTGTTGATTTCTTCCAATTTTTGTCTGTCTTTTCCTCCATTTCTTCGAGGGAATTTTTCATTTCCTCTTTAAGGGCCTCAAACATTCTCCTAAAGTTATTTTTAGGCCATTTTCTTCTGTTTCATCTATATTTGGATGTTCAAGTCTTGTTGTTGTAAGGCCACTAGTTTTTGTTGGTGTTGTGTTGTTCTTTGTTTTCTTACTTTATCCACTCATCTTTTTCTCTGATTAGTGTAGATGGGGCTGTGTCTCTGGTGATCAGTCTTCCAGGTGCCAATGAATCCAAGACTCAGATGGTTGCTCCTCGTGGCACATTCAGAGCCATGGTTCCAGTCATCCCAGAGATCACCCAGTGTTCCCATAGGTTGCTCAGTGCTCCTGGGGGTCTCTCTGCAATCCTTGGGGGTCATCTGGGCCTGATCCCATGAGGTTGCTTGCTTGGGGCTGCTCCACTGAGGTTGCTGCCTTGGGCCTGCTTCCGCAGAGGTCCCTGACTTGTACCCAGTCCCACAGAGGTCTCTGTCTCAGGCCTGTTCTCTTGTACATGCTCCTGTGGAAGTCGCTGCCTCCAACCTATCTTTTCTTCTTTAAGCATCTAAATGTCCAGGGTCTCTTGACTTTTTGAAGGTGAGAATTTTTCCTGCAAAGACAAGAACAGAATTCTGCCCCAACCCTTATGAGGTTTTCTTTCCACCTGTATGATTGTCACCTCTGTGGATGAACTGTCATGACAGCTAGAAGTAATTCTAGAAGATAACAGCCCTTCTTCCAATAAAGTTTGTCTTCAGGGTTAGGGACATCAATTAGGGGTTGATTATAATTGGTATAGGGTCTGGGGTTGGGGTGGAAATTTTGTAGGCTCAGAGAGCTCACTAAAAAAAGGAAACTGAATGGGATAAAAGGTAGATTAGTGAATAATAATAGTGAGTAATAGAGTGAATACTTGGGAGCTATTATTTATAGACAATTTACATTGGTATCTTGTATATTGATACAAATTCAAATTATATTTTTATATTGAATATGTTCCTATTTCTGTTTACAATATTTGTACACCTATGCAAAAATTATTTTGCCATATTGTATGTGTGCATGTTTCTACCTCTGTTTAAGACATTTTGTATATTGATACATTTTTAGAATATATTTATCATATTGCATTATACACTTCTACCTCTGATCAAGATTCTTTTTTTTCAAAGTTTATTAAATTATGAAAGTTTCCATTTCCGCCCCTCCTCCCAACACCCTCCCACTCCCCCCCTCCCCCTCCTCCTCCCTCTCCATCCCTAAGAGCAGTCAGGGCTTCCAGCCCTGTGGGAAGTTCAAGTTCCTCCCCCCTCCCTCCAGGTCCAGGAAGGTGAGTATCCAAACAGACTGGATCCCAAAAATCCAGTATATGCAGAAGAAACAAGTCCCAGTGTCATTGTTAGTGGCTTTTCAGAAAGGCTCCGGGACAGTCACATTCAGAGAATCCGGCCACATTCAGAAAATCTGGTTGGATCACATGCTCGTTCAGTCCCAGTCCAACTGGCCTTGGTGAACTCTCATTAGATCAGTCCCCTTGTATCAGTGGGTGATCGCACCCCTCGCGGTCCTGAGTTTTTTTTCATGTTCTTCCTCCTTCTGCCCCTCATTTGGACCATGGGGGGCTCAGTCCGGTGCTCCAATGTGGGTCTCCGTTTGTATCGCCATCCATCGTCAGATGAAGGATCTAAGGTGATAAGCAAAATCTTCATCAGTATGGTTATAGGCCAAGGCCGGTTCAGGCACCCTCTCCTCTGTCTAGAGAACAATCTGGGGATCTCTCCTTGGACCTGGGATCCCATTTTTAATCAAGTCTCTTGTAAACCCTAAAATGACTCCCTTAGTTGAGATATATTCTTCCCTGATCCCATATCCATCCTTCCTCCCTCCCCCATCTCCTTCCCCCGAGTTTTCCCCATTCCTCCCCTACTCCCTTCTCTCTAACCCTCTCCCCTTCCAACAACCCTCCCACCCACCCCCACATGCACCCGAGGTTACCTGGGACTCTTGTCTATTTCCAATCTCCAGGAGGATAAGTACATGATTTTCTTCAGGTTCACCTTCTTATTTAGCTTCTCTAGGATCTCGAATAATAGGCTCAAAGACCTTTAATTATGGCTAGAATCCACTTATGAGTGAATACATACCGTATTCCTCTTTTTGGGTCTGGCCTACCTCACTCAGTAAAGCGTTTTCTATGTCCATTCATTTGCATGTAAAATTCAAGATGTCATTGTTTTTTACCGCTTAGTCTTTGAGTTATATAGGTATTAAGAATTATAGGTTAATTGTCATTCATGTTTGTCACACTTATTGTTAGACTAAACAGGTTCTTCAGATACATAAAGACTGTATTCTGCATAGATAAGTAATCTTCAACTACTTCAAAGAAGTGTAGAATTAGGCATTTAATTAGGGTTCTGTTGACATGAGACACAATTGCTCCTGGTAGCACCAATCTATTCCCGAGAGAATATTGAGCACCAAAGACACTCCTCTGGGAGCTTGTTTTCTTCTTGGCAAAACTGACCTTTGGGCAAGGAACTACCTATGTCTTGACCACTGACAAAATGCATGATCTCCAAACTGAACAAGCAAGATAGAAAAAAAAAGCTGCCAAACCTTGCTAAGACAGAGTAAGATGGTTTTGAAAGTTTTCTGCCTCTGAAAATAATCTGTCAGTTACTTTAGGCCTTAGCCAAAGTTGGTTGCTCCAAGGTTGCAAATGGGACTTTGAGTGATTGCCCAGATAGTTGGTTGTCCTATCATTTACTACACCTTTTGGAAGCTGCTTGATTGTACTTCCTGCCTACTCAAGTAATATTAATTCCCTTCTCAGGATGGAGTTGAAGACTAGATAGTCATAGTTCCAAAATAGGAACCAAATCCAATACAAAATTATATACAATAAGAACAGACATCAAGTATAAAAATTAGAATTGTAACCAGCATAAGTCTTATGACTTAGCCAAGCCATTTCTAATACAAGACTTAGACTCCTTAGGATAGAAGAATTATTGAAACATTTCCATGTTTCTTGCTTAATATTGTTTATGCTGGTTACAATTCTAATTTTTATACTTGATGTCTGTTCTTATTGTATATAATTTTGTATTGGATTTGGAATTCTCTTATTTAGACTAAAGGGGGAGGTGACAGGGAACCTCCTTCAGTTCATGGCCTTTGAGAGGCTGGAAAAATATTGGGCATGGCCTTGGGTGCCATAAAGGTGCATGCCTGCCATTCGTGCACTCTCTCTCTTCTCTGCTTCACCTGGATGCTGGATTTGGTTCCTGTTCCCCATTCATGCAGCGGACTGTGACCTGTGAGTTGCCCCTAAATAAAGAACCCCTTTATTATACTTAATTCTGAGCTAGTGTGTGATTACTTTATTTGCATTCGCCTTTAATGCACAGTGTGAGGACCTAAGTTTGATTCCCAATTCCACAATTTTTAAAAATGGCTGGGTGCAGCATGGTATCACATACTTATAATCTCAGCACTGAAGAGATCAAAAGAGTTGGAGCCCTGAAGCTCACTAGACAGCGAGTCTGGCTACTTGAAAAGCTCTAGGCAAAATGAGAGAGCCCATTCATAAAAACAAGGTGGGCAGGATGTGAAGAATGACACCCTATATTGATCTACAGCCACCACACATATAGGAGCTGACTTGGTAAAAAAACCAGCCTTGGTTTTGCCAAGGTCTATCCTTAGAACTCACAGGCAGGTGTCTTGTTGAGAACAAAGAATTTCATAGGACATCATGTTAAACAAGGCTACTCTGAGACCATGATGGACCAAAACAAACAAAACCACTTTGGAAGAATGTAGGAAAATAAGGACATTGTCAAAAGCACAAAAATGCCCAATATTGTAGTTAATATGAGTGGTTATTGTGTCTTTACCAATTATAACTTAATCATCCCTTCTTCTATATAAAATGTAGTAAGGTCCAATCATAGGACCCTATTTCCTGACAGTATCTCAGCTAAAGCAGAATGCCATTTCCTTAAATTCTCTTAACATAGCCCAACTCCTACAAGTCCACTCCAGTACTCTCATGCCAACAATATCCCCTGTAGAATGTGCTTTCTCATGATATACTGGGTAATAAACCTAATTTTTTTGCTACAGGTGTCTGCCTGCTGGCCTTGGATAAATATTGCTGACATTCTGAATTCTTAAAAAGTCAGGGCTTGGTTTATATTATCAATAAAAGGATTCAAGTCATTCATATGGTCAGGCAAAGACTGGTTTATTCCAGATCCCACCTGCAGTAAACTATAATATTCTGCATTTGGTGAAACTGAGGCAAAAATGGGAGATGATCAAATGGAAACATACTGATATTATGGTACTGAAAATAAGTGCTCAGGACATGAATATTAGGCTATCAAAAGTCAGTGTTGGGGCCAATGAGATGGCTCAGCTGGTAAAGGCTCTTCCAGCAGAGACTGAGGACCTGACTTCAATTTCCAGGATGTTCTCCTCTGAAATTCACATGTATGTACATTCTCTCTCTCTCTTTCTCTCTCTCTCTCTCAAAGAAAGGTTCAGTGTTGCGATTACTAAGTGGGAAGAAAGAAATGTGAACCCTGGTTGGGTCCCTAGAATGAATAATCTGTCAGTTATTTTCCTTCCCACTTCCATTCTCTACCTTTCCCCCCCCAGACCAAGTCTTCTGGAAGTAGATAGAAGTAAGGGGTGCCTGGGTTCAGCGCTCAGGGGTACTCAGCCTCTGAACTTCTCTAAGCCAGATCTAAGACAGGCAAAGCAGAGAGCCATCGTGAGGGTTCCCCAGAAGACAAAACTAAAGATGCTTCCTAGAGTTTTGACCTCTAAGCTCCATGTACAGAACAGCCCTCTCTTGAAGATAATCACGAAAGCAGAGCAGCTAAGAAAGACCCAGACTAGAGAAAGCTTCAGGTCGGGAGAATAAACACAACTGCAGTCTACACACGTGACCCATGGAACCAGCCAGAAATGAGGTTCAGCAGATACCAGGGGCAAGATGATAGGAGATCATCCACTTCTTATTCCTTAACATCTTTGACATTTTGATGCCCAACTCCTTTCTCCTGAACTCAAATGTAACTCCAGGGAAGGGGAAGGCTAAGTCATAAATAGTCCCTGAAATCATTCATTTCTCATCAGAATAAGAGCTCAACAGAGAAATTAAGTTCATCTCTGGACTCCTGAGTCTCTTATAAGGAATTCAATGTACTGTTTCTATTTTCACCTTGGATACAGTTATCTTGAGTCTTGTCTTGCTACTTTTCTTCTGTTGTGGTAAAACATCATGACTGATGCAACTTATAAAGGAAAACCCTTAATTGGACTTGCAGTTTCAAAAGGCTGGCGTTCATGATAGCAGAGCAAAGGCATGGCCACAGGAACTGCTGAGATCTTACAACCTGATCCTCAAGTAGGAGGCAGAGAAAAAGAGAAACCTCAAAGTCTACCCCGCTGATGCAGTTCCTCCCCATCCTAATCCTTCCCAAACAGTTTCATCATCTGGGGCCCAAGTGCTCAAGCATATGAGCCTATGGGATCATTCTCATTCAAGCATCATAAGTCTATTGATGAAGAGTGTTGCCCAAAACCTGATTCCCTCACTATGTCTTAAGTACTAGAAGCCAATATTACTCTGTCCCAAGTACTAGAACCCAGTATTACTCTGTGCTAACCACTAGAACCCAGTATTACTCTGTGCTAACCACTAGAACCCAGTATTGCTCTGTCTCAAGCACTAGAATCCAGTATTGCTCTTGCAAAGTATTAGAATATAGTATTACTCTGTGCTAAGTACTAGAACCCAATATTACTCTGTCCCAAGTAGTAGGACCCAATATTACTCTGTGCTAAGTACTAGAACCCAGTATTACTCTGTGCTAAGTACTAGAATCCCATATTGCTCTATCTGAAGTACTAGAACCCAGTATTACTCTGTCCCAAGTACTAGAACCCATTATTACTCTGTGCTAAGTATTAGAACCCAGTATTTTTCTGTCCCAAGTACTAAAACCCAGTATTACTCTGTCTGAAGTACTAGAACCCAGTATTACTCTTTCCCAAGTACTAGAACCCAGTATTGCTCTGTCCCATGAACTAGAACCCAGTATTACTCTGTGCTAAATACTAGGACCCAGTATTACTCTGTCCTAAGTACTAGGACCCAGTATTACTCTGCACTAAGTACTAGAACCCAGTATTATTCTGTGCTAAGTACTGGAACCCATCACTAACCCATGTCCCTAACTTAGAATAGTTTTTGCGGCTGTCCTAAATCATCCATTTACCAGCTATGTATCCTAAGGCAAATTTATTTAATTGCTTTGAGATTTCCATTTTCTCTTGTTAAAATTAGGGAATCTACTGGCAGTGCAAAGCATTTCTCTCACAAATTATAACAAAGATCAGTATAACAGTGATATAATAAGTATGAGTTGTATAATATTTTTAATTTTATAGCTATATTCTAATCAGAACTAGGTTAACTACATTCAACTACTCTTTTAATCCATAAGATTCAGAGTGGTCCTTAGGGAGTCTAATTTAATGACTAGATAAGCAAATGTGTAATTAGTGTATCAACTGCTTATATGGAATTAAGTCTCTCCAAAGTGCTGGAAGGTTCTTGAAACAATTTATCTCAAGTATACCAAGTGTTCCCAAATGTGGTACACCATCATAATCATACATAGAACTTTTTAATCAGAAAGATCCCAAGACCACTGTAGAGATTCTGATTTCTTGGGTTCTGGTTGATTCTGGAATTCACATGCTTAAAATACTTCCTGGGACATTCCATCAGCCAGTCAGATATGAGAATCAATGCTTCAAAAGAAAATTAACTGCAAAATAGAAACTCCTACACTATATAAATTGCTGAGGATTTCCATCAATTTCTATCATTTATATTATATTAGAGGATAATTTTTCTTTTGGAAATTAATGTACTATTAAAGGGTATGATGTCATGGAGTTACTTTAAAATAAGCTGCACAACTGTGAAACAGGGTGGGGAGCTCTGCTCATAAGAAACAAGGATAGCCACAGTTAACAATTGCTGAGTATTCTATTTTATTTCTATATTATTATTGTCATCATCTGTACCATCATCTTTTTGTATATATTTGAAACTTTACACAACTAGAAAATCTTTAAAACCTAAGATGTAAAAAGCCTTCATCTCCCCCCTTTATCACGCTGGCTAGTTTCATGTCAACTTGATACAAGCTAGAATCATCTGGGAAGAAGGACTCTTAACAGAGAAAATGCCTCCATAAGACTGACCTGTAGGATTGTCTGTAGTGTGTTTTCTTAATTAGTGATCAATGGGGAAGGGCCCAGTCAGTTGAGAGCGGTGCCACCCCTGGGCTGATGGGTCCAAGTTGCTGTAAGAAGGCAGATTGATCAAGTCATAGAGAGTCAGTAGCCAGCATGCCCACATGGCCTCTGCATCCAGGTTCCTTGAGTTCCTGCCCTGACTTCCATGGATAGGGGACAACAGGCTGTGAGGTGAAATAAATCCTTTTCCTCCTCAAGTTGCTTTTGGTCATGGTGTTCATCACTGCAATAGTGACCCTAAGACATGCATCCATAATCTCATTCCCCAGTAACAACTCTTATTAGAACCTGGTTGCATAGCCTTCCAAACATTCTCCATGTGTTCTGTTTGAATATATATTAGTTTATTTCTCTTATGTGCTGACCTTATGCCAGATTCTGACATAGAATTGGCTTAGGAGGCATGACCAGAATTTTTTCATGGAGAAATCACTGTAAACCCTGTTAACCTTCTTTCTGTTTCACCCTCCCAGAAAGCCGAGAGGACCAACTTCTCTGCCAGTCCTTCTTCCTACAATCCAGCACCATGTTTTTCTCACAGCTTATGGTGCTGTTTTGCTTCTAATTTTCCCCTCTGGGAAGCCCTGAAGGCTTTGAAAGCAGGAAGGCTCTGAGTTTAAATCCCAGCTACAGCGCTTTGTAGTGGGATGCTTCACTCATCCCCGGAGCCTCCATTTCCCCATCTCAGCTCCAGTGCTAACAGTGGCACCAACTCTTCGGGAGGAGTGATGAGTGACACCCAGAACGTTTACTGCTCCACAACCTTCTCATCGACATATGTTCTCCTCACTTGAATCTCTGGGATTATTTTTGCCAGATTTACCAAATCTTTACCTTTAATCTTACACACATATCCAGACACACACCATAAATGTGTTAATAGCTCTAGAAAACAGGTTGTTTTAAAAATATGAAAACCAAGAGAATCATCATTTGTTTTTTTTTTTCCCTCATGTCCCCACAAGGCTAAGCTTTCTTTGCACTGGGGGTGGGAATAGACAGATACATACCCCAGAATGCATCTGACCTACTGTATATTCAATATAAGGTCTTCCACACCCTTAACTCATCAGGACTCTGCTTGCAACACATTTCCCCAAATCAGTTTGGATCATTTTACCTACAGATATACATCACACAATGTGTGCATATTTCAAAAATATATTCACACATGCATTTATGCACATACAGAGAGATAGAATGCCTCCAAATAGTTGTATCATTACCTAAATTTCTTATTTATAATCCAAAAATATCTAGCTTTATGTTCTCACAGACAGAGAAACAGTCTTCTGTATGTATTTCCTGGCATGAACATGCACACACACATACACACACACACACACACACACACACACACACACATATTTATATAAATCTCTTTTTGACCCTATTGTGTACATAGTTTAAAAAGTTTGTTAGAAGAATCCTGCTGGTAATAATTCACTGCACTTCATGTATAACAAACAGAAGCGCACTGGCCTTTATGATGAATTGCCAGGGTAACACAGGGACATCTTGTTTGCATTTCAATGCACTGAGTGTCAGATTCTTATTTCGTTACTCGCCAGCACATTAGTGGACGGTTTTTAATTTCTTTTTCCCCCCTTTAGCAAAGCCCCATAGAGACCTCTCGTTCTTGCCATTTGCTTTGGGAGCAAGGTTGCATTATTTTTAAATGCTGTGGTGTCTGGGTCTCACTTGAAATGTTGCTGAATTAACAAAATAAATGATAGCATACTAACAGCGGTTCCATCTGGATGCTTTTTTCAAAACACAGAATTTTCCTGCCATTATTGAGCTCATTCTATAAAAGGAGCTACTAGGGATACTGCTGTGCTGTCTTCGTATTTTAAGTCGGCCACTAACCTATTCTGAGTGTTTCCGTTTTTCTTTTGCCCAGGTTCATGTTGCTCCTTTCAAAAACAATACATGAAGGTACAAGAAAGTATAATTCCAGCATTGGTTTCGAGTTAACGAGTCAAATCTGCAGGACTATAATCTTCTGGGAGCTGGGAATACCCAGACCTCCCATGAAGAGGGTAGCAGAATGGATGTTGATGTCATATACACTCCTTTCAAAGTCTCCAAAACTTTGAAGGAAGTGTTCTTCCTAATATTTTCCCATAAATATAACCATATAAAGTGCAAAGCTCTTTTGGACTGTAGGTCTCAAACTGTGGTGAACATCATAGTCACTGCAAGGAGTTCTCAGATGTGTAGCTCGCTGGCCCCACACCCAGAGTTTCTGATCTAGTCTGATCCAGTAGTTCTCAAATGAGCTCTCAGAACCTGTACATCCAAGAAGGTGCTAAGTGAGACCAATTGCCCTGACTAGGGAACACAGACTGAGAACTATTCTAGGCAGAATCTGAGCCCAGCTCCATCATTTACCTTCCTTGTAGTCTTGGGAATTTACCTCACCTTTCTGAGCTTTAGATAGTTAGACAAAATGGAGCTAATAATGACAATTTCTCCTAGAGTGATTGACAGAACAAAAATTAGTATATATAGTCCCCTGACAAAAGGTCAGACACTCGGAAGGTATATAGTTAGATAGATGATAGATAGATAGATAGATAGATAGATAGATAGATAGATAGATAGATAGATAGATAGATAATAGATAGATGGATAGATAGATAGATAGATAGATAGATAGATAGATAGATAGATAGATAGATGAGCTTGCCCCTTCCTTTTCTCATAAAAGCCTAGCAATTCACAAAGTACTTGTATGCTCTTTTCTCGACCGGACTGCCAGGTCAGAAGCGTTCACTGCTTCAGGGAAATTCATCTCGTCACTACTTCAGGGAAATTCACCTCGTGTGGTCAGTTCTCATTGAGGGGGAAAGTCACACTGAATCAGAACATATGTCCTGAAATTCCATGCTTCTTCCCTGCAGGGTTACAAAGGATAAAATTATTTTTAATTTTAAAACCTTCGGTATACCCCACAGGCTTGTCAACCCCATGAATGCACATCTAGAAAAAAAGCTTGAGCAACTAGTGTGCCTATTATTGAATTAAACAATAGATCCACTTGTGTTTCCATTTCTTCACTAACCCTGTGGTGTGAAGAAGTCTCTGATGAAATTAAAGTTAGCAAGATGGACAGAAGATATATTGTGAAGTTTAATTTGGATAGGCCAAGAGGCCAAGAATTTTTCTCCAGGTGGCTAAAGATTTTGACCAGTTTGATTGACAGAATCAAAAGGTTAGATTTGTGTTTATGAAGATCACGCTGGTAAGTATTTGAAGGAAATATTGAATATGGTAATGCTGGAGCTAAGAAGACCAAGGATTATATTACAGGGTTATAGAGAGGAGAAGCTATGATGTGTGAGGTGATGTATGCTGTGAATACGTTTTATTGTCACTGGTTAATAAGGAAGCTGTTTTCGGCCAATGGTTTGACAGAGTAAAGCCACGTGGGAAATCCAGAGATGTAATGAGAGAGAAGGCAGAGTCAGGGAGATGCCATGTAGCTGCTGAAGGAGAAAGACAACTGCCTCAGAACCTTAATGGGAAATCACGAGCCTCATGGTAAAATACAAAATAATGGAAATGGGTTAATTTAAGATAGAAGAGCTAGTTAGCAATATGCTTAAACTATTGGTCAAACAGTATTATAATTAATGTAGTTTCTGTGTGATTATTTCAAGTCAGTGCAACCAGGAAGCAAACAAGCAGCCTCCACCTACAGAATGATGCCAACGTGGACAACTACATCCACATAAAAACTGAGAGAGCTTAGAAAGAAATTCTAGATGCGAAAGAACAGAGTTAAGCACGGCTTCTTAGTAGCTGCATTTTTTTCATATAGGCTCTGTTTGTTGCAGGCAAACAGGAGCACTGCCATTCCTTTAAGAGAGGTCTTCCTAATTCGGCATTAGAAGCAAAACACTGTGCAGTTTTGAAATGGTAGCTTCCTGGTTTGTGTTAGTTGCATGAACAACTCTGACTCTTTCAGGAAACCAAGCATTTGAATGGGGTTTGTGAGCTGAGGGCTACAAGTTGCTTAATGGCAACATAGGCAGGCTGTGAGCCTGGAAATGGGGCTGTGAGCATGGCTCGCAGAGCTGGTACTGAACAGGTCTCCACCATGTTGTACTGGGCAAAACCAAAAGGCAAAGCAACCTTAGTCCTAGCCACACCACATAGCATTTTAAGAAGCAGTTCTGAACAGAAAAGGATCACAGTTATGCAATAGGACAGATTCAGACATAAAAGACCTCTAAATGAGACACAGTGTGTTTTAAAAATATATGTAGGCTTGGGAGAGAGAAAAAAAGAGTTTAGAGAGTTATAAAAAGAAGTAAAACATTTTTAAAAAAATAAAATGAGGTCTTTAAAGAGACAGAGTACAGACAGTCATAGATTAAAGGAGTAAAGAAAAATAAACCATGTAAAGATGGAAAATACAAAGAGAATCTGGATTATGTATATTATTGTGCTTTATTTTAATTTTTTGACTGTGAATGAGCTAAGTACAAAGAGACATTTTATTGTATGGGCTGCTAAATTAAATAAACATATATATTTTAAAGACATCTTGACTTCAAAATTTGGGTCAAAGGATATGTTGCTTTGGAAAAGAGGTTCTGCTTTTTTTCCACAAAGGATGAGAATCTGCAGATTCCTTTCAGACTAGTATGGTTTAATGGACCAAGAGCCCCTGAAAGATTACCTTCAACACCCCTCAAAAAATTACTTCACCCAAAAAACAGTAGAAAGCAGATTGAAGAGGACTATACCTATATTCCCAAATATTGTTTGTAAATGTTTCTTTACATTTAAAGGGGGATCTTCTATAGAGATTTGCATTGATATGGATCTTGGTTTGTTGATACAAATTTAAGGCCAATTTTGTTATATTGTATTTCTGCATAAACATAGACAGTGGCACCCAGTGCTATAGAATGAGCACTTCCAGAAAGAGACCCATAGTGATCTCTAAGCGGGAATGTGGTGGTGAGAAAAGTTCTGTGGGGCAGTGACAGCAGAAATCAGAAAATTGCACTTGTGTGCAAGAGGAAGAAAAAACTGAAGGGAACAAAATGTCAATGTCTTCTGTGTAGTAGCAGCCAGCATCCCTGGACAGCATTTCTGTGCATAACTCCAATCCCATGACCCACGGACATCAGCCATGGAAAAGTCAAGAATAATGAGATGCGTAGGAGCAATGGGGAACTTGGCTTCACCCCAACTCATGTTGGTTTTTTTTTTGGAAAATAAGACAACATTGAAGGCACTGCATCTGCAGAAATGCATTCCTGCATCTTCAAGAACACTGGGGTCTTTGGAATGGAGTAAGAAGATGGTTCACACACTGGGTAACAGGCATCTGCCCCATCTTTACAAACCATGTCACAAAGGGCCTAAGAGTAGCGTCCCCAGATGCTCTGCTACTGCTGTACCTTTATTCTCCTGACCCACACCTTCTCTGGTCCACCAGGCATCTTTTCTTTGGATCCAGGATCTGCCTGTTTACCCAAAACTAAAGCGATGGTCACCATTCTGGAATGCCTCGAATTCTCAAGTCACAAGAAAAGGCTATAACCAGACCAATGGAGCAGACTTCAGAACAGGGCATGCTTTGCCCACCCCTCTCCATGGCTAACTTGTTGGCAGCAATACCTGAGGCTGCATACATAATAGACAGTAGATTGTGTGAGCCCCGTTCCTCTATCCCCATAACCTATGTCCTCTGCTTATCCACATAAGTGGTACAAGGAACAAAATGCCCTAGTCCAGAGATCTCTACTTGGCAAGTATGAGACCTGTCCTGAAAAAAACTTTGAGGAATGCAGTCATCAGGTAACCACACTGAATTTCTTGTGGCGGGATCTGTGTGGAACAGCACAGGCTGACTCTCGTGCGTGACTGAGAAAGAGTGGCTCCTTCACTTGGGCATAACCCCAGCTACCTCATCCTACCCTCATCCCGCACATGCTTCGGAATTTGTTTTCACTAGCCTAAAACATGCTGTTCAGGGCTGAATAAATTAACTTCTTCTATAAGTTAATTTCTGCCCCTGACACAGGGAGATTTGAGATTGGTGTTTAGATTGAGGACAGTTGTTTTTGGGGTGAGGGTTTAACACAGTTCCTGGATTAAGTAATCTGAAACAAAGGTGCTGGGAACTTAATTCATTCTAGAGACCAAGGACTGTAGAGCCTGGAAGGGAGAGAAAGTCAACCAAAGGCACTATAGAGTTGAGCGTTGTCAGGGACCATTCCTCCTGAGGAAATGGACAAGGATTCTCACTGTTATTCCTTCTCCCACAAGGATCAAGATGGAGATATATCTGTCTGCCAACTTGCAGCCTGTTAGTTGAGGGTTTAAAGCAGGTCCCTGCTGACATCACACACGGTGTTGCCACAGAAGCCCTGGAGTAATGGAAGGATGTCAAAGGCTGCACAAGGTCATTTGCCACACAGGCAGGGCTTGAATGAGAACTGACCCAGAATATGAAGTGTGGAGTAATTTTTTTCACTTTCCTTTATCATGTATTTTAATTTGCTGAGTTTTTTTTCTAACCATGAGCAACATTTCAAAGATTTAGCAGTTAGGATTCTTTACTTTAAATAAATATCTGCCACGGAAAAGTCCTTTCAGGGGCACCTAATGTCTACATTGTAACTGGCTTGTATGGCTGGTTTTGTTTATGTGGGTTCTTCGCAGATGGTGAGAACTTCTGGGGAATTGAATGTTGTGCAACTGGGATTCTGGTGATGTAGGAGGGTCATCTGTCTATGTGTTACTTTCATTGGTTAATAAAGAAACTACCTTGGCCTTTGATAGGACAGCAGCTCAGATAGGCGGAGTAGACAGAACAGACTGCTGGGAAGAAGGGAAGTGAGGCAGATGCCATGGAACCAGCTGCTAGGTCAGACATGCTGAATCTTTCCCAGTAATTCACCCTCATGGTGCTACACAGATTATTAGAAATAGGTTGAATCAATATGTGAGAGTTAGCCAATAAGAGGTTGGAACTAACGGGCCAGGCAGTATTTAAAGAATACAGTTTCCATGTAATTATTTTGGGTAAAGCTAGCCGTGTGAGAGCCTGGCGGGAACGCAGCCTGCCGCTCCTTTTATTACATTCTGGTTTCTTGCAAGTAAGTGCCTTACCCACAAATACACACACACACACACACACACACACACACACACACACACAAAACTGAAGGGATTCCTGTGGCTTTTGGAAAACTATCAACAATTCTTAAATTTGACTCTCCAGCCCAGACTTTGATCCAGAACCCCACATACTATGTCTATAATTGTTTGCCCAACATCTCTACCATGTGTCTCAAGGGACTTCAAAATTAGTAAGTTCAACGTTAAACTTTTTTTCACAAAAGTTTCACTCCAGGATATTTCACTGTTATAAGCTATTTTATGCTCCTCCAAGAGTCCATATATTGAAGTCCTAATCCTCAGTACCTCAAAACATGACCTTATTCAGAAACTAGATTTTTAAAGTCTCCATTAGGTTCAAGAGGGACCTTTCAAGTAGACTCTAATCCACAAGGACTACAGTCATAAGAGGAGAGGCTCTCTCACTCTCTTGCTACCGTGCTCTCGTGGGAGGTCTGAGTGGAGCCGGTGGCTTGTTCTTCACCCCTGGACAGAATGACTGGATGAAGACAGATGGAACGGCGGTGATGTCTAACTCATTCTATATTACTGTGTGTTTTTACCCCTATTTTATACCTAAATAAATTCTTGAGAACACTTAACAGACTCTTGTGGCATCTTGCAATATATGGAATCTCATCATTGACACTGGTTAAATAGGGCTGACTGGTAAAGTAACCAGGGTCACAACATTCTTGTGCAAGTCACTGAGATAGCCTCTAACTTCTGACCTAATCTGCACTATTCAGACTTATTATGATTTTCTTAAGATTTATTTATTTATTATAGATACAGTGTTTTGTCTGCATGCATGCCTGCAGGACAGAAGAGGGCACCTAATCTCTTTACAGATGGTTGTGAGCCATCATGTGGTTGCTGGGAATTGAACTCAGGACCTCTGAAAGAGCAGTCAGTACTCTTAACCCCTAAGCTATCTCTCCAGTCCTTTGTTATGATTCTTAATATGTGCCTCTGCGTTAGAGTTTGACCTCCATAGGAGACTTTAGATCCAGGACCTTCAGAGGCCTGATCACCCAACTTTGATTCTCCTCACCTATCTGTGTACCTACTGCCCCTTACAGCCCCTCTCCTGCTCAGACCCTCAGCACCTTATCAAATCCGGCCAGCCGTCACCAGTCCTTCAGTTCTGACTTCCCAGGAGTCCCGGAGAAGGCTCCCCACTCAGACTACTCATAGAGGGCAACTCCTCAGTCGATGCAATAGCAATGTGATTTGATGGTGGCCAGCACTTAGAAGAGAATACCCAATTCCCCTGCCCTGCAGTACGGCACACAGCTGACTCTTACCTTGGCATCCCTGTCTTTCGTAGCCCCCTTCTTGGCTGAAAATTTCGGGAGCTACTTCTCTCCCAAACATTTCACACTTCCGTGTTTGCTCATGCTGCTGCCACGCTCGGAAGGACCACAGTCATGTGACTTCACTCAGGGCTACTGCAAGTTGTTCTTTGAGACCCATATTATACAGCTGCTTCCTCCAGCATCCATTCCAAATCCTTGGACTCCTATTGGCCCTTAGCATCTCTCCTCTCCTGGCGTTGCTTTCACTCCCTAGGCTTACCTGTTACACTCTGTATGCTTGCTTTTCCGTTTCGTCATTAGACCATGCACTTTTCCTATTGATCTCTATATCAACTCGCCCTAGTATAATTGTTCTCACCCAGCAGGAGTCAAATGTGCATTCTTGGAATGAAACGGGTCTGCTTTCTGGAACCAATGCACCCTGGTCCCAGACGCCAGCCCACAGCAGGGTGACACTCTCAACAGCAAGAGATCTGATTGCCATGTTTCCTGAACTACTCACGTGGTAGAAGCTGTAACTGAATACACAGGTAGAGGAGCCTAGGTGGATTTTTAAAGTTTTTCAAGGAAAAAGAAATTGTGAAATGCCCCAGTGGGGCCATGAAGCAATCTTCCCAAAGCCAGCTGCTTGGGCTGGGAGATAACAGCCCCACACTGAGCTGCCACCAGCAGACTCAGAGAAGTAACAAATTGACAACATTCGGGAGGAAGATTCCTCATTTCCAGCAGTACCGTCTATACCCTGTGGCATGAAGTACCTCCCGCCTTATTAATGCCCTTTATATTTTTCTTAGTGCTGAGTCCAAGGTGAAGGGAGGGGATATCTGTACCAGAGTCCTTTAGGAACCAGGAAAATGCAGTGGCAGAGATGAATTGTAGACCCAGAAATAGCATTTTTGGATGAAATGTATAATGTTCACCCTTTAAAAAAGAAAGAAAGAAAGAAAGAAAGAAAGAAAGAAAGAAAGAAAGAAAGAAAGAAAGAAATGTCTAATACAACCCAAATGACACCATATCAGGTCAGACGGAGCAACAGAAAGGAAAAGAAATGCTGAGCATTAGAAGAAATTAATACAGACTCAATCTCCTTAAAACAGAGCCCACGAAGCACATGCTAAAGACCAGAAAGAAAAACTCATCAGAAGGGACGTACTGTCAGCACAGTTAAATACCGTCTGCACTCACCAGACTTTTAGTTATCTGCTCTGCTTCACATTATATCAAATCTTGAAGGAAAATAACAACACTCCAGAAGTCTGCTCAGCCTCTCTCAGGGGTCTGCTTGTGATGCAGCAGGTTTCTGCTCATATTCCACACAGAATCCCTCCAAATTCCCGTGAGGACTTGGATTTGTCCAGGACCACTGATTCCCATGTTCCCCATCCTCTGAAAACATAAGAGATCCTATGTGTCGCTAAACGATAGAATTCTAGTGAGTAACATGTCCCTGTTGGTCTTTCTGTGGTGGCAAGAAACTGAATCCCACTCGGTGTAGCTTGAAAGGAGAAATGGGGGAACACATTTGTTTATCGTACAGCAGCCACAGAGGAAGAATGCAACCTTCTCAAGAAAGAGCTAGAAGAAAGAGCTGAAAGTTGTTATGATTCAGTTCCATCTCTCATCTCTGGCTCTCTCTGCAGACTGGCACTTCCTGATCTCCAACCCACTGTACAATGCACACAACCACATAGTTCACAAGGTATCACATCACAGCTACACAAAGGGACACTAAATAACCAGCTCATTCCCAGGTTCAATTCTAAATTCCTGGAGTGGAAAATCTGACTATCAAAACTTAGGTAAGACATATTCCCTCTCCCAGTCAGTCATGGTTAAGAGAATCTTGCAGTGTAAACAGGATTGCTCTGGACATCCCCAGAGCACCTCAGAGCCACAAGGAACTTTGGTACTGCCCAACGTCTTAAACCAACACTAGACAATACACTACTTTGCCTCTCCTAACCCTAGTCCTACACTGTCTCCTGCCAACCTTCCCCAAAAAACTGAACCAAATCGTTGTGGAATATTTGTATACTGTGTGAAGATATAGTGCTGTGATTGGTGCAATAAAAATCCGAATGGCCAAGACCTAGGCAGGAGAGATAGGCAGGACTTTGGGGGAAAGGAAAGAAACTCAAGATGAATCTAGATGCACATACAGGAGATGCCAAGACAAGAAGGAGTCGAACACACAGAATGAAAGGTAAGAAGACACCCGGTAAAATGTAGAGTAATAGAAACAGGTTACTTTAGGTTATAAGAGCTAATGGGACAAGCCTAAGCTAAGTCCAAGCTTTCACAACTAATAGTAAGTCTCCGTGTAGTTATTTGTGAACTGGTTGTCCAAAGAAAAATCCAACACCAAACGAGGAAAGAAGAGAGGATGTTAGGGCAAAGGGATAGAGACATAACCAGATAGCAAGCATGAATATCAAGGAATTGCCAAGGAAGAGAATAGCCTGTCATTCCAGCACTCGGGAGACTAAGGCAGGAAGACTGCTTTGAGTTTAAGGTCATAATGAGTCCAAGGCTAGCCTGGACTACATTGTCAGAACCTATCTCCAAAAATAAGATGTCATGCTGGAGGGATGACGTCGCCTGTGAGGTGTCTGTTGTGTAGGTACGAGGACCTGAGTCAATCCCAAGCAGTCATTTAAAGACAGGGCCTGGTTACCCGCACCGCTGATCCCAGCACTGGGGAGGCAGAGTTACAAGGATCCCTAGGGCTTGTTGGCTATCCAGGTTAGCCAACTCAGTGAGCTCCTGGTCTAGTGAGAGACCCTGTCTCAGTAAAAAGAAAGAAAGGAAAAGAAAAAGTAGAAACTAATTGAGAAAAACATCCTATGTGTGGTTTTGCTGCCACACATAGGTGTGTTCATGTGTGCATGAGTGTATACGAACACAAAAAAAAAATTTAAAGAATTATTTTATGTGTATACTTGTGTGTTCAGAGTGTGTTTTGGGGGTACATGTGTATGTATATGTGTGCACATGTGTGTGGAGGCCAAAGCTCAAACTCAAGTGTCATTCCCCCAGAGACCACCCACCTTGATTTTCAAAGTCTCTCTCTTACCTGGGCTCATCACCTAGGCTCTGCTGGATGGCCAGTGAGCCTCCAGGGTAAATGACAGAAACGGAGGACTAGTTTGGGAAGTCCTTCTGTGTATGTGTTGCTTTTATTGGTTAATGAATAAAGAAGCTGCTTTGGCCTGTGATAGGGCAGAATAGAGCTAGGCAGAAAAACTAAACTGAATGCTGGGAGAAAGAAGATGGAGTCAGTGAGACGCCATGTAGCCGCCAGAGGAGAGGATGCCAGCCGTCAGTCAGAACCTTGCCAGTAGGCCACAAACCTTGTGGTAAAATATAAAATAATAGAAATGGGTTAATTTAAGATGTAAGAGCTAGCTAGAAATATGTTTAAGCTATTGACCAAACAGTCCTGCAATTAATATAGTTTCTGAGTGGTTATTTCTGGTCTGGGTAGCCAGAAAGTGAATGAGCAGCCTCCTCCAGCGGAAGACAGCTAAAGAAGCTAAACAGGACAAAGGTGAGAAAATAGCTGACAACCAGAGCAGAAGCAAGCATCAGTGTAAAAGAAGTGTCCATCCATTGAGCTGGACCAATGTGGTTATAATGGCTTTATTTCTCTTTTTCTGTTATGAAAAAGTTCTTGTTTGCATAGCCTTTTTCCTTATTTTCCCCTCTTTATTTTTTAGTTCATTGTACACATCATAGACATATTTATAATGTGTAACATGAATTTTTGAAATACAGATATATTTTGGAGTGATTACATTGAGCTAATTAATGTACAAATTACATCACGTTTTGCTTCATTTCTTGTCCTGAGTCTTACTCACTGTAGTACTATGAAAGTCATAGTCATTACACAAACTTCATATAAACTTTAGTCCCTTACTTTGTTGCTTGATTGCTTGTTTGTTTGTAGCACTGACTGGCCTGGAATTCATTATATACATAGACAAAGCTGGATTTAAATTCACAGAGATCCACCTCCCTCTGCCTCCCAAGTGCTGGTATCAAAGGCATGTGCCCTATGACTTTCTTCAGAAAGTCTTACCCTGATTAAGTGAGGCTCTATGTACAAAGTCCCTGTGCTTGGCACACATTATGGATGCCTACAGGTTATTAAGCCAATGCCTTCCCCTTCCAGAACTAATGTCTGTGGATGAGAGTGAAAGCTATAGAAACCACACAGGAAGCAGACAGTCCCAAGCTGGGGTCAGTGTAAAGCTCACTGTATCCTTCAGGCAGATGCTGCCTCCCAATCACAGCCACAGCACACGCGCACACACACACACACACACACACACACACACACACACACACACATATTTCTACAGAGTTCGGTAGGTTGGCATTTCCCTCTAACCCTGTGGATTGATACTATCGCTTTGTCAACCATACCCAGAGTTCTCAGGAACCCAAAATGTCAGCATCATTTAGGGTAAATGAATCGCCCCCTATTGCTTTGTCCCATAATCAGCCTGAGCCCACAATCACTCTGGTACAACTCATAAACACAAGAGTTTTCTCAGGAATTATCTGCTCATCTCAGCTTGTGTGTAGTGGCGGGTGCACATGTATGTGGATGCATATGCATGCATGTGTATGAAGATGTATGTGTCTGCATGTTCATAGAGGACTGAGGACCATCTCAGGTATTGTTCCCCGGGTTGCTAACCATCATTTTTTAGACAGGTCTCAGTGACATGAAACTCACCAAGTAGGCTAACCTAACTGATTAGCAATCCTGTCCCCATTTCCTGTTGCTGGGATTACAAGTACCTGTCAGCATCCTGGCTTTTTTTTTCTTTCTTTTTTTTTTTAACAAAAAAGATTCTAGGGATGGACCTCAGGTCCTTGTACTTGCAGTTCAAAAATGTTATCGATTGAACTCACTCAGCTCCCAATTCAGTCTACTTTAAAAAGAGATAATGCGGAAAGGGAACAAAGACCTTTATGTCAGCTACAGGACAAACTCAAAGCTCTCTGACCAGAGGAGAAGGTCCTGTCGAGAATTCCCTCTTGCCATAAGATAGCTCTAACTTCATACCCCTGTAACCGGATGCTCTCATTTTATACACCTTCAGCTGGGTTTGCACCTTGATGTATCAGTTTCTTCCTTCTAGGAAAAGATAAGCCACTAAGCAGCAGCACATGAGATTTTCAGGAGAAGTTTATGTGAATTTCATAGTCTACATCATCCTTATCAAGTGACACCAGCACCTCTTTAAGGCTTATTAAAATTAATATTGCTTGGGCAAGCCCAGAGTGGTGAGGATGTTTTAACAAGTCTGCATATCATAGTACTGTCCAGCATGGAGTCTGGGTCTGAGAACATGATGGGTTTAATGTGGTTGAAAAGGAAAGACCATCATGCAGCGAATGGATAGATGGTCTAAACATACCTGGATAACACTCTTGGGATGAACTACTGTCTCACAGCTGGAACAACTAGGCATCCAAAGGCACAGTGCCAGCACATGGCACCTTCTGGGAGTTGGGGGACACAGTTTACCCTGTACTCACTCCTGGTGCCTGGTGGTTGGCTGGGGTCTGTGGTTTATGGAGAGATTGCTCCAATCTCTTCTTTCATCCTCCAAGTGTGCACGGTGGCACACACACGCACTTACCAAATAAAGAAAAAGAATGTAATTCTTAAATAACTTATTTCCAAATAGAGATGTCCTCTGAGGAATGGGAATTGAGATTTTAATGCATCTTTTTGGAGGAACACAGTTTGTACTGTAACAAGAACCTGTTTCCCTTTCTTTGCCCACATTCGAGACAACACCAAGTATCACTGATGAAGCCAAGTATCACTGAAAGGCGACAGGCTTCAGAGCATGTCCTGTGCAGCCTCAGCCTCTGCAGTGAGCGCTGGCCTCTCCGTGAAGTCATGTTTGAGATGAGCAGCAATCACAGTCACCAAGCAAGAACCAGCTCCAACATTAATGTTGTTAGAGGATGCCTGTCCTGATTCCTCAAACCAGGAGCAAAGGCACGAACTCCTACGGTAAGGAAGAACAATGACTCAGTAATCATCCTCACATCAGTCAGCCTGTCTACAGCAATGATTGCTGATATCCCTGGACCTCAGCTAGGAACCTTAATGTTCTGCACAGCATCCTACCTTACCTCAAGCTCGTCCCGTCTTACAAATGAACCTTAAAACTCATGCTAATTTTTAGACTACTCTGTGGTGTAAGTTTATTAGCCTTGATATTTAAATAAAACCTTAAATAACTTACAAAAGAGCATAATTAATGCCCTGGGAGGAGATGACATGTTTATATCCTAAGGCTTGTGTATGCCTGTGTTATATAGATGGTCTACTTGAAACAGACCGGACTAAAGACAGAGCTGAGATTAACGACCTCAGTGCTCCATCTTTCCAGTGGATCTGTAAGCACGTGACATCCAATAAAGGGTAAATCTCAAAGAAATGAAGAGAGGTACAAAAGGGACATGTCTTTGTAGTGTCTTACCCTGCGCAATGTGAACCTTTAAAAGGGAACAAGAGAGCTGTGAGGAAGACCAGGCTGAATTTGAACTCAAAGGCAACATGAGGGTAGGAAATATTGACTCTGTCTTCATGAAGCAAGTTCCAGGCAAGGCAAACTTTCCCTATGGAAATCTAGATGGGACAGCACTTGCCACACCCACACCCACAGCCCTAGATTATGTTTTATGGACAGAATGCATGCAGTACCTTCTTAACCCTCTGAGAAGTAAATGTTTTTAGGTCAACTGGGGAGGAAAATCAGGGTCAATTCTATGAATGAGGAGGGGTTAGAAATAAGAGAGAGGGAAAGGAAGAGGTAAACAGGGAAAAAGAAAAGGGGGAGAGAAAAAGAGAGGAGAGAGCACAGGAAAACCCCTGTTTGATCTTCACCTCTTTTTCTCCTGCTCCCACCAAGATGGTAACAAGCCAGGCATCCACCTAACTGCCAGTACGGGGAGAGCCTCTGGCTGGGTCTTCATAGTGTGGAGAGAATCCCCATTATAGCTTCAATTTCTCTTCACATTCACTTGCCATGTGGTTTGGGTACAGACACGGTCCCTGGAAGTGGGGTAGAGTGGAGAAACCAACCCCAGCTTTCTAGACAAAGGAAGGAAAATGTAGAACCTTGGGAAGTAAGGAAAGCCTACCCACACACCCACCTGCCCCCACCCCCTTTACAGGGACTTGATAAGTCTAACCTGAGACATCATCACATCTCAGTCCCTTGACAGTGATTGGTTTAAAAATTAATGTGGCCTACTGTTTCACCCAATGAGAAGTGGAGGATTGTGGTAGCAACAGAAGGAAGATTTTTGGCAAAGAATTTTTAGATTTTAGAAGGAAAGAGAAAAATACGGTCCTGGTATGTTTGTGGGCTGAAATCCCAACCATGCTGGGACCACAACCAAAGTTAGCAAAGGGCAAAGTTGTCACTCTAAGACTGGCAGAATGAAAAAATGGAAATACTTCGACCCACAGAATTAAGCAGTCTGGATTGGACTGTGTCCATGAGCTGCTTGTTAGGGCAGCTAACCATGCTTCTGATAACATGTTCCTGTTTGGGTCTTGTTTCCTTTCATTTCATTTTGTTTCATTTTGTCCTCAGCTGAAACTGTCTTGGGAAACAATGTTAAAAGTTTCCTGAGTACGCTAGGTACAGTGCAATTACAGAACTGGAGAAGCTGAGGTAGGAGGCCCATGAGTTTGGGTCAGCCTGGGCTACATAGATATCTGAGGAAAAAGAAAACAGGAAGTCGCCTAAGATAAATGCCCTCTGGTACATTAGAAGATTTGAAGGTTGCAAGACCAAAGGCCCAGGGTCAGACCCTCAGGTGACTGGGACAGTCCTACCCTCCCTTTATTTTACTGTTAGTCCCTCCTCTGGGTTCTAGACAGCATTTGCTTGAAGGAAAAGTGAGAAGGCAGTAACTGAAGAAAAGGGGACCCGAGACTGTGGGAGCATCCTTAAAATGGCTTCTTGGGCAGGCAAGGAGCTATCCCGCCCATGATGCTCAGCTAAGAAACAGCAAGGTCAGCTCTCTTGGGGGCTGGCACAACCTGTGTGCTAGAAAAGACCGTCAGATTACTGCATGGTTTCCGCAGGAATGAGCTTTAAACCAGCATTTCGTCTTCATCAAACAGATGTTCCATAAATGTTTAAATAAATTTATACAGAAGAATTCTATGAATATAAACGTCCCAGCTCTCTGTATTTTTTTCCCAGACTCATCAAAGCACAGACCCCGTTTCTGTGAAGTTGTGGGAGCAGCTGCTTGACTCTGCATTCTGCTTCGTGTGCATGTTTCCACACATGTGAGCAGAGTTCACATACCATCCTCTCTTAGGGGTCACAGAGGAACCCGATGCATCGTGAGCCACTGAACCATTTCAGCTGCTGGATATTTGGGCAGCTTTCATCTTTCCCTATTAGGGACATGCTGCCATATATATCCTGTACAAATGACTTTATTTTCTCACTTGGATTATTACCTTAGGAAAGAATCTCAATGAAGGATGACCAAGTCAAAGGCTATGAGTGGTTGCGTAGCTCTTGTTACGAGTCTTCAAGAATAAGGACAATTACAGAATAGCCAGCAATACAAGTGGTTTCTTTGCGCAAATCAAAGGTGTTTGTATATCTTACTTAGTTTGACTGATATAATGTTAATACTCCATAGCTGTTAAAATGGCTATTTCTTTAATCTTATTCAGATTTTGGATACTTTTTGGATCATTTTATTGTGTTTTCTTTTATGTGTGTATGTTCCCATGTGTGCACATGTATGGGGAAAGTACATATACACATATGTATGTATACATGTGGAGACCTGAAGTCAATGCTGAGTGTTTTCCTTAATCATTTCCCACCTTATTTTTTAGACATGTCTCACTATGTAGCTCTGACTGACCTGGAATTCAGGTTAGACCAGGTTAGCCGAGAACTTACAGCTGTCAGCTTGCCTCTATCTCTGCCTCCTGATTGCTAAGGTAAAAGACTCCACCACACCTAGTTTAGGAGAAAAGACTCAGTGGTTAGAGAACTCGCTGCTCTTCCATTGGTCCCAGGTTCAGTTCCCAGCACTTAGATGGTAGCTCACAACTGCCTGTAACTCCAGCTCTGGAGTATCAGTGCCCTCTTCTCGCCTCTATGGGCACCAAGCGTGCTTGTGGTCCACACACATACATACAGGCAAAACACTCATAAAGTTAACATATAGTTATTTTTAAAACTGAGTTGTGTGCATGCACATACATGCATGCCATGTGTGAATGAGGTGCCGAAGAGGGCCAGAAGACATCGGCTCCCATGAAGGTGGAGTTACAGGCTGCTTATAAGTCACCCAATATGCATGATGGGACCGGCACTCGGGTTCTTTGGGAGAGCAGCTGGTGCTCTTAACCACCTGTCCTGCCCTTCCACCTTACTTTTTGAGACAGGGGCACTCACAGAAGCTAGCCAGCAAGCCCTAGTATCCTCCTGTCTCCACCTCCCTATCGCTGGGACTACAGGTAAATACTACCACAGCGACCTTTCACCAAGTCCTAGGGCTCAAGCTCAGAACCTCACTCTTGGAGGGCAAACACTAGCCACCGAGCTGACGCGCCAATATAACGTTTCAAAACAGTGAAGCGAAAAACAGACTTCCACAGAGAAGTCTATCCATGATGGTAATATGGCGACACGACCCCTGTGCGGTATAGCTGATAAAGTGTAGAAATAAAAGATGCTGTGGATGAAAGGTGCTTCATTACATTTGTACAAATTCTTCATATCCTTTTTAAGTTGTCAAATAAAATTCAAATAAAAACTGAATAATTCTTTACCTATATGGAGCTGTAAGCCCTATTCATAATAGTTTGAATAGTTTTCTAATTTTTCCCTTCAATTGTTTTCCACTTGCCAGAGTCACAATCCTTTTATGACTGACTCAATTCACATCATTTCTGATGATGTCATCTCTTACCTTAAATATCACAACTCTTATACTCTGTCATTGATACATATAAATATGCTCTTATATCTTTTTATACATTCTATTATTTATTTTATGTATATGGGTGCTTTGTCTGTATGTCTGTGTGTCACGTGCATGCCTAGTGAATGAGATCTCACTGTCCAGTGAACTTCCATATGGGTGCTGGGATTCAAACCCAGATCCTCCGGAAGAGCAGTCAGTGCCCTTAACCACTGAGCCATCTCTCCAGCACTGTTTTAGCCCTTTTATTTTTTTCATAGTTTGCCTTATGGCCACTTATTAGGTCGATTTCCTTAGTGCCTGGACTTCTAAAATATGTGGTCAACTTCTACCTTATACCATTAAGGGAAAGCAGGAGCATTTATCCGTACAATTGGACACTGGGGCAGTACAGCTGAGACACCGCAGTGTCGCCGGGAACACGCCTGAGTCCTCGGGAACTAGAAAGACTTAACACAGAACTTTTCATATGATCAGAGGGGAAAGGAAATGCAGGGGCAGAAGGTAGGACTCGCCTCCATATGAAACTACAACCACCTCAAAACAAAAAGTTCCGCAGAGAAAACCACTTTTAAAATGCATGACGTTCTCATAAAATGCTTGCTTTGAACTCTGCAGACTTCCAAGTTCTTACCCCGAACCATCAACAAAAGTCTAGAAGCCTGGGGCACACTAGATTCATCTTCAGCTCCCCGCTACTCTAAGCAAGAGGCTCGAGGCTGGGAAGTCCTCATTGCCGTGGTTTCTTGGTTTGAGGAATCCATTTTCAGCTACTGCACTGAAAAGGCCAAAGGCAACTTTAGACCTCTACTTTGTCAACAAATTAACAAATATCCATTAAGGCCCACAAGCAATCTTGCTTGAAAGCAGCACCAGCTGTTGGGTCAACAACTTCTAGCAGAGAAAAGTAATACATTTCAGCTAACAGCTCCTTCCCCTCGCTACAGGCCGGGTTTAATTTTTGAAGTTGTGGAGCTGTCATTTGGGTAACCAAGTGAGTTTTGCAGCCTGGAGTTGAAGCTGGAATTTGTTCATGGGGTGGGCTTCCCTGTCTGTCCACGGGTCCCACCCTGGTGACCTTTTTAGCCATTCAGACAGAGATAAAGCAATGTCTTCCTTTTTCTAGGAACAGCCCTAGAACCAGCAATGCTTCAGACAGTTGGATGTGTTCTGTTCGCTAATGAAAACCTGGTTTATATTTCAGCGTGACTGTGTGCTGGCAAATAAAGTACCTTAAAATATGAATTTTAAGTTTTCTGTCCCTGAAAACCAGTGCTGGCTCATGAGAAATACATTCTTCCTTTTTTTAATTTTGCTTTTATTTATTTAAATATCCCTGATGTCTTTTTCCCAGTAAATTGCCAGACTAGCCCAGGCCAGTGAAGCACAAGTCCTGGCTACCTTCCGCTTCTCTGGAAATGATCTAGATTCAGCAGGTGCTCCCTGGCTTGGCCAGCTGGGACCCTACACTTGAGGCTCCATCCCCGCTCCTGTCACTGCTTCATTCCAGAGGTCCCGGAACCCTGGCACAACCCTGGTTGTGCCTGGTCTGTTGCTTTGATGCGGTGAAAAAAACACTAACCAAAACCAACTTGGAGAGGGATCGACTTCAGCTCACAACTCCCAGGTCACAGTCTAAAGGGGGGATGTCAGGACAGGAACCGAAGCAGAGACCATAAAAGAATGCTGCTTACTGACTTGCTCCCATGACTGGCTCAGCCTGCTTTCTTAGATAACCCAGGATACCTGCCTAAGGGTACCACTGCCCACAGTAATCTGGGCCCTCCCACATCAATCGTTAATCAAGAAAACGTACCACACACATCTCCACAGGAGGCGATTCCTTATTTAAGGTTCCCTCAACCCAGATGATTCTAGCTTGTATCGAGTTAACAAAAGTCAACCAGCTCACCATCCATTAAGGGCACAAGTAGGAGTCAGAAGCCCTCTGCCACCGCTGCCCACATGAAACCTAGCGACTCACTGTGCCTCACTTGCCTCAGTTTCCTCATCAACAACATGGGTGAAATAGTGCCTACTACTAGAGGAGCACTAAGAAAATATCTAGTTTCCTCCTGTGCCCTCCCCCTGGGTTGGAGAACTTTGCCATGCTGCATATACCAATTGACTCCCAATCTGCTAAAGACTGACAAAAAGCAGAGACGACCCTGTCCAGAGTCTGTGTGCTCCCTCGACAAGCCCCCCTCCTAGGCACAGATACCAGGACAGGCAGTCTCTGCAGCAGTCAGCTAGAAGCTGACAAGTTTGCTGATGGCTGGGTCTGGGTCTAGGAATAAAGGACAGGGTTGGGGGTGGCCAGACAATGGAACCTCAACTTGTCTACCTCTTCTGGAATATAGACAATACTTCCAGTGGGCTGCCCCCCAACACACACACACACACACACACACACACACACACACAAGGTATATAGTTGCCACTGATGGTATATCCCGGACAAAGAAGCACAAAGACCCCTGAAGGGCAATAGCCTACATCCGTCAAGCTACCATCACTGAGCTATCTGTCCATACCCTGCTCAATTAGCCCTAGGAGCCAGGAACAATATCCACGCACCCTGTTCCTCCCCACATCCATGCACCATTCCTCTGCTCCTTGCTCTGAACACACGCATGCACGCATACACACTGTGCCTCCCCAGATCTCCTTCCACAGGTCCGGGTGCCAGCCTTCAACTCCTCCTGTGGGGTGTTTGTTTCTGGGAGGTTTCCCCTTGCAGTATCCCGAGGATGACTAGCTTCGGAATCATTTGCCCAGCTACAGCGATGCACAGAAGCGTCTAGGAGTTTGTGCCCCAGGCTGTCCAAAACACTCTTGCCCTGAAGAGAGAGAGATGGGTGAGGTGATCTGACCTCAAGTGCATCAAAGGTCAGGCAAGGCTATGACTTCGTCTACGTCAAACCTTTTCTCCCCTTGCCTATTGCTGTCCTTCTCCATCACTGGTGTCCCCTAGAAACACCCTTCCGGTGGATCATGTCCGTATCCCATCTTATATCAGGATCTGTTTATTGGGCGGCTTGGCCTAAGACAACACTAGTTTGTCGCTCTGGTGAGACAGAGAGCTGTTCAACTGTGTGTGGCTTCTCACTGTGTGTATGAATGTACACAAGCATGTGGAAAGGGGTGTGAGAATAGGCACACTTGTGTGTAAGGACGTGAGTGGGTAGGTGTGTTGCTTGAGAGTGAGTTTAAGCATATTCTGGTGCTTAAGCATACTTTGCTTATATCTGCGTATGTGTCCAGATATGCCTATGTTTCTGTCTGTAAATATGAGTGTGAATGAAGGAACCACGCTAATGTGTGTCTAAGGAAGTGGTAGATGTGTGCACGCACACGGAGATGCCTTTGTCTTGTTACCCTACTTGGGGTTAAAGGCAGAAGCAATGAGAAACATCTGAACATCTTAACCACAGCCTTCTGGCCGTCAGAGGTGCTGGGCCACAGCAAAATGGCATTTCACCGTTACATGGCCCTCATTCTCAGGTAAGCAAACACCAGATCCATTTCCATCAAAAGTTTATGGACCGTGAATAAAAGCCTCGAGGAAAACAGACATGCCTAGGTAAAGGAAATGCACCTGAGCTCAGAGTTTCCTCTCCCACAGAAGGATGGTCACCAGCATAGGAGATGACATGCTCTGTTTGACTTCTCCAAATGCTGTGGGTATCGGGAAGTAAGAACCACCACCATCCCCCACAGAGAGCCGGGAAACAGTCTTCTACTTAATTTTGTAAACTTCAGCAAGTCGCTTCTCTTCTCTCTGCCTCAGCACCCTCATCTAAAAGTGAGAATGACAGATCATTCAGTAGCAGTAGTAGTATACCTATGACATCCATTTGCTGTGACTGCCCCAACAAACACCATAAAGTAAGTGACTTAAACAACCAAACTTATCATCTAATAATGGTGGAAGGGGTTAGATGTCTGAGATTGAGGTATTGGCAGGACTGGATCCCTCTGGGGACTGTGAGGGAAGGAGATGCTCTGGGTTCTCCTTGGCTGGTGGTGGCTTCCCTCTCCTGTGTTACATCCTCTCCCTGTATGCCTCCCAGGGTGCTCACATTTTTCCTTCCATAAGCACATCATTCACACAGGAGCAACAACCGCATCCTAAGGACCTCACTGTAAAGATGAGATGGCCTCCCTAAAGACCCTGCTTACCGCATTCTGAGGTACTAAGGGCTTGGAGTACAAGTCAGCTCCCAGAATTATCTGTGGATTTAAAGAGTTGGTTTCTGTAAAGTTCTTAGTTCAGTACCTGGCACAGAGTGCACACTTTTCCATGGCGATAATGACAATTAATTACACAGGCTTCGTAACTTTTGTGCTCTGTGCTAATGAAATGTAACGCAGAACGTGGTTGTGAAGCAAACTATAAGGAGCTTTACAGGACACAAAAGGTGCAAGGAAAGATAAAATTCAGCCGAAAGTGTTTACTCGATGTTTGTTGGGAAGCCAATTCCCACCAGTTTACGGAGTATTTGAGCCTACTTTGTGCAAAGTAAAAACTGATTGTATCACAAAATGACCTGACTTTTAAACGGTTTTGTAACAAATGTTGGTTCCATCACATCTGCAAGAGACACTTGCCATGGTTTTCTCCCCAACAAAACCAACCCCAGTAGAAAAATCACTAGGGAAGGAGAAGATGGGTCTTGTCTCAAGGAATCTCCTTTTTCTTTTTCTGATGATGGGTCTGCATCAGGATCCAGGAGAAAGAAGAGATCCTTGACTGCACTCAAAGTTAAGGCTCAGGGGAGTTCCCAGGACAAATACTATAATTGTATGCTTATATCTGTCTCGGTTAGCGTTTCTATTGCTGCAAAGAGACACCATGACCACAGCAACTCTTATCTGAGACACTGGGCAATATCCTGAGCATAGAAAATCTCAAAATCCACCCCCATAGTGACACATTTCCTATAACAATGTCATACCCATTTCAACAAAGCCACACTTCCTAATAGTACCACTCCCTATGGGATTATGAAGGCCAATTACATTTAACTAACACAATATCCCATAGACCCATCAGAAAGCTCAGTGGACTGGCCTGCTGGCCGAAAGGAAATGGAAATGACCATCTCGGGGAACCCTAAGGTAGTTCAGTAGAATGCAGAGGACAAGTTTGCAGAATGACCCTTGGAATCTTGGATCCCAACAGAGATCCCGGCACTGAATCCCGGAGAGCTTTCTCCCCAGTTCTGCTTCTTGGCTTTGACCAGCACTTCTGAATTCAAGTTCAAGTTGGCAACATTTGAACCCTGCAGGTTCAAGTAAGCAACTGAACCCACAAGCCAGACCCAAGGGTCACCCTCAAGGGTTGGTTGAGCATAAATGCAGTTATTTTTACTAACATAAATAGACTTTTAGGTTGTGAATAAATATTATAGTAGATGTATTTAGCAGTGAGTAACAAATTTTAAGTAACACTCAAACAAATTCTACATTTGTTATTCAGTAACAAGAACATGGGAGAGATGATTTAGGGTTGGATTAGCAATCTAAGGTGCTACAGAGAAAGATTTCTTAAGCTTTCTCCACTTGTCACTCCTTTTTAACAAATAATTTTTATAGTTTATTTATTAAGCATGTGTGTGTGTGTGTGTGTGTGTGTGCATATGTGCTCTCATAAAGGTTCTTTACTTTTACCGTGTAGACCCTGGGGATTGAACTCAGATCATCCATCTTGGCAGCAAGTGCCTTTACCTACTAAGCCATCTCACTTGCCCACCAAACGTTTTTTTATACAGCCCCCAAAATATAGTTACATAAAAGAAGTATGCAAATCAAACATTTACTGACAATCAAGCATAAATAAATTTATTTTACAGTTCTTTATAACACGTGTAAATTTATCATTTATTAAAGACAGACAAACCTGCATGCTAATGAGATGGACTTGCCTGTTTGTCTAACACAGTCCAATGTCGGGATATGTTAGTTTGAGATTTACATGCTAAGGAACAATCATAAGAATAAGATCAAAAATCTTCACTTTCTATGATTGAGCCACTCTGTTTCCACAAGAGCAGGATGCTGTGCTTACAGCAAAACACTGCAGTTAGCAGCACACGGAGCTCTCAAGCCTGAGCGGAGGGGTTCCTGAAGGAATTCATTGGCACTGTGGCCGGATGGCTCGGGCAGCACAAAGTGCAAGCGCTGTGTGTTCAGACCAAAGCTGCAGTGAACTCACGTGATGCCACATGAGTGAGGCTGCCAGAAACACCTCAGAGTAATTTTTGGCTAAATTTCAAATTTTTGTATTAATATTTGATGTTTGCACATTTGGAAGTCTTTGATGACTGCCAATGTTTACAAGGCCCCGGATTTAAAAATCTCTCCTGGGGAACAAAGACTTTTCTGTAATTCCGTGCTCTGATCCTGAGCTTGGCCCTTGTTTCTGGCTGGTCTTATGCCAACTTGACACACAAACTAGAGTTACCTGAGAGGAGGGAACCTCAGCAGAGAAATGCCTCCTTAAGACTGGGCTATTGCTATCGGACAACTAGTAGGACATTTTCTTTCTTTAGTGATTGGTGGAGGAGGATCCAGCCCATTGTGGGTGGGGCCATCCCTGGTCTTGTGGTTCTTTAAGAAAGCAGGCTGAGCAGCCCATGAGGAGCCAGCTAGTAAGCGGCACCGCTCCACAGCCTGCGCATCAGGAGCCTGCCTCTTTAAGTCCCTGTCCTGACTCTCTTCAGTGAGGAACAGTGCAGGGGAAGGGGAGCTAAACAAACCCCTTCTCCCCAAGTGTCTTTGGTCGTGGTGTTTTATTGCAACGATAGAAACCCCAAGACAGCCCTCACGCTCACGGTGTTGTATCTGTAAGATGACTGCCCCTTGACACCAGATGCTCCTTCTGTTCACCCTTTCTGAGGTGCCCGTGTTTCCAGGAATGACACCTCTAGACTGTCTCATCTACTGTCTGTATTCTCAGTGCTTCCCTCACCTGCTGAACTGCCTAAATTAAACTCCTGTTGCCATAACTAAAAGGGCTCCCCACTCCCCAAACAAACAAATGCCCAACACAGTAACAAACTCCTATCTTAGGATGCTGTGTCTTAAAAACACATACCTCAGAAGGACACAAAAGTAATTTTTGTGTAAGCTTTTAATGCAAAGGAAATTTTTAAAAAATAATGTTAAAAATGCAGTATGGCCGTCGTATGGCAACGGCAGCCTCCCCAACAGGTGAGCGGGTAGAAGGCTGCTCCTGTCCATCTCTCATTGCCCTGGACACCCTGCATAGGTTGTGCCCCAAGAAAGGGACATCCTGTATTTTTACTTATACAAAGGTCATCCAAAGTTGCCTCTATTACTTGTAGACTAGCCTGTCTCTGTAGAAAAACTGGGCAAGGCAGAACCTGCAGCAGTCTTGCTGCAATATGCTTCAGAAGGGAGCCACGCTTTTTGATAAGTGGCCCTATTTCTCATATACTCTGATATGGGTGCTTATGTCCTCCAAAATTCATAGGTTGAAATCTTAACTCCCAAGGGGATGGCAGGAGGAGTTGGGACCTTTGGGGAGATGACCAGGTCATAAGAAACAGACCCCGTGAGTAGGATTACTGTCCTTTTAGTGAAGGACCAAGGAAGCTCCTTCACCTCTTCTGCTATGAGGGGATGCAGGGAGAAAACACTCTCTCTGGTTAAGAACTTGCCCTCACTATGTACCAAGAATGCCTGTGCTCTAAACTTGGGTCCCCTACCTTTGAGAACTGTGAGAAATATATTTCTATTGTTTATAAAACACCCAAGCTTATGGGGTTTTACTTTATCTGCCCAAATGAGTTAAGATGTCATAGCAATCTCTTCTCTTTTTTCTCTGAAATTTAAGAAGGCAAAAAAAAATAAGGTTTTTATTGCTGTGAAGAGACATCATGACCATGGCAACTCTTACAAAGAAAAAAATTAAATTGAGGTGGCAAACTGCAGTTTCGGAGGTTCAGTCCATTATCATCATGAGATGGAACATGATGGCAAGCAGGCAGACATGGTGTTGGAGAGGTAGCTCAGAGTCCTACATCTTGCAGACAACAGGAAGTCAACTAAGACACTGGATGGTATCCTGAGCATTGGAAACCTCAAAACATGCCCACACAGTGGCACACTTCCTGCAACAAGCCACACTTCCTAACAGTACCACTCTCTATGAGATTATGGAAGCATATTACATTCAAACTACCATATTCCACTCCCTGACCCCCATAAGCTTGTAACAATATCATAATTAAAAATTCATTTAACTCAACTTTAAAAGTCCCCAAGTCGATCACAATCTCAACAATGCTTTAACGTTCAAAGTTCATGCAATCTTTAACTATAAACCCCTTAAAAAATCACAATAAAAAAGTAGATCACATACTTCCAACATATAATGTCACAGAATATATTACCATTCCAAAATGTAGGAAAGGAAGCATAGTGAGAAAATACTGAACCAAAACAAGACCAATAGCCAGCTGGGCAAACTCCAAACTCTATCTCCATGTCTGATGTCAAAACACTCTTCAGATCTCCAACTCCTTCCAGCTTTGTTGACAGAAACACACTTCTCTCTCCTGGGCTGGTTCCACTCCGTGTTAGCAGCTCTCCTTGGCAGGTATCCCATGACTCTGCCATCTCTAACATCTTGGGTCTTCCAAGGTAACCCAGGCTTCAACTTTAGAGCTTCAGGCAATGGCCTCTCTACTAGGCCTCCATTCAGGGACACCCCGGATACCTACCTGACCTCAGAGGCTTTCTTAAGGCACAGAGGCAAATTCCATACCAGTTTCTTCTGTCCTTAGCTCTAAAGCCAGGACCACATGACTGAAATTGCCAAGTTCTGCTGCTTACTGTGACTGGAACACGGTCCCTTCATTCAATTACATCTTCACCAGCTTCCTGTCCTTTACTGCCTAGGTTTGGCTGTCCTGAAACTTGCTCTGTAGCCCTGGCTGGCCTCAAACTCAGAGATCTACCAGCCTCTGTCTTCCCAGTGTTGGGATGAAAGATGTGCCCCACCACACCCAGTCTAAGCTTTTCTTTAGTTCCTTTTCACAATTTGGAAACTTAGCTAGGAGTTTGTCATCAAGCATGACCCATCACAATCCACAGGTGAAAAGAGAGACCCAACTCTCACAAATTGTCCCTCTGAATGTCCACATCTGCAACATGGCACATGTATGACCATGTATAGATATAGATATAGATAACAAAAATATGAAAATAATTAAATAAAAAGTCAATTTTGACCTCTGATGGGCTCAAATGATGTCCTCTTGCACAGAAAGGGACTCCCAGACCCTTTAGACATAAAGTGAAACCACTTATATCAAAAAGTCCTCAGTTCAGAAGGTGAAAGGAGGGTTTGGGGTCCTCAGTAACAAAACAGAATTTATCTAAGAAAAAATAAGGCAGCCAGGTAGTGGTGGTGCATGTCTTTAATCCCAGCACCCAGGGGGCAGAGGCAGGCAGATCTCCATGAGTTCAAGGCCAGCCTAGTCTACAAAATTAGTTCCAGGACAGCCAGAGATACACAGAGAAACCCTGTCTTGGAAGAAGAAGAAGAAGAAGAAGAAGAAGAAGAAGAAGAAGAAGAAGAGGAGGAGGAGGAGGAGGAGGAGGAGGAGGAGGAGGAGGAGGAGGAGGAGGAGGAGGAGGAGGAGGAGGAGGAGGAGGAGGAGGAGGAGAAAGAAAGAAAGAAAGAAAGAAAGAAAGAAAGAAAGAAGGCAAAAACCTTTCTATGAGAGGTTTTTTAAGCATTTAACCTGAGTTAAGCTTTGATGTAAAGAATTTATGTAACAGAAAGTTCCATGGTATCCAATTACTAGGCATAATTTTATGTTTTATGGATCAATTAAAATACATTTCAAAAGTATTAAGATGTTCTGAAAAGTCTTTCTAAGAGTCACACAACTTGTAAAAATTTCTAACTCATAGTACCAGAACAGAAAAGTATAAGGAGGCCTCAAAAACTATCCCTAGAAGCTTGAAACTTCATCTCAACAAATAAAATAAACTCAAGTTCCATACTTAGAGAGAGCCGAGCTAGACAGGAAGTGGCTTTTCCAGTGTGAAAAGATCTATTCTGGAGATTTCAGTGATTAGACGTGAAGGGATGCTTCTCTTTTGTGTCCAGGAAAGACCCAACCAGTTCTGTTCATTATAAAATCTCCCTTGCACCACCGAGGCAGGGGTGTGGTCTCTACAGGAAAGTTATGTATGGGAGGACAACCCAAAGCTTCCCAAGCCATCCAAATGCAATAGCAACCAATGTTCCAGCAGATCTCAAAATCAAGAAGGAGTTAATTTTGTTTGCTACTACACGGGCAAAGGGACCATGGGTAAACGAGTAGAAGCTTCCTGGTTCTGCCTGATTTTTAAAATAAGTCTTGAAAATGTAGCCCAGACAGGGTAGTCTATCTAAAACACAGATATTGTTCAAGAGAAGCAGACCTTGTCGTGGTTTTGATTTTCAGAGCTGTGTAAAAGCAAGCTGACGTCTTTTTCAGCTTCCTATAGCCCGGGAAGTATAGCTGATAGCGCCTATGGCCCATGGTGGGTACCCAAACTGGGAACATCTTCCTTATAAGGAGACCTAGCACTGGTGAGTTCCCCTAGGTAACAGCCGACAGCACATGCCTACATAACCAGCACCTGCGTGGGAATGGAGGAAACACCCAGCTGAACAGGGCTCTGACCTAGACAAAGCAGAGAAGACACGGACAGACAGCAGTACACATTTCCCTGTTGCTATTCCACCCCTGCCGGACTAAGAGTGATGGACAGGAGAACTACCTTTTACCAATTAATTCCAGAGGATAATTTGTAGCCTGGGCCCTTCCTTGACGATCCTGAGCTTTTAACAAACCATGACACCACTTTAATTTCTCCTTTGCCCCCATACTTTATTAAAACCTAGAGTAGGTTCCATCAAATATCCCTTCAAGGAAAAACAGAGCAAGGGGAAGAAGTGGAGCGACATTTGTCTCAACGCAATATGAAAGATTAGAGTTTGCTGGAGAAAGAGGGGGAGGAGCGGCATGAATTCTAGTGGAACACACACAGGGACACACACACACACACACAATTTCTCTTTTGCAATGACCTCCTTATGCCCCATCCATCAGCCTGGGGTTGGCTTATTCTAACTAGCAGATTCCTTTCTTCTGTATAACAGGCCCATCGGACACAATCTGCATGCCAATTATTGGCACAGACCCCTTGATACCAAAAAATGGAAATTAGCTGTCAAGAAAAGCCTTCAGCCGGCCAGTCTCTTCCTGCTCCCTATTTCCAGCCCACACACACCCTCCTTCTGCCAAGCGCCCGCTCTCACCAGGGAGTCCCCAATGGAAAAAGTCATCTAAAATACAAACATATTTTATTGTTATTAGTATTAGTTGCTGACTTTCTCAGTACAATATGGAATTCACCAGTGGGCAAAAGCTGCTTAGGGTGGAACTGGGTGAGAGAGGTTGATTTCTGATAATTGCATTTCTGTGGGAACAGATCAAGGCGTCCCATGAAAGGACACTCAAAGAAAATGTGAGGATGAGGGCAAAAGAAAACAGACGAGGAATGGGATTCTGTAGCTGGGAGAACAATCCCGACTTTCACACTCAAGAATGGGCCGAGGCAGAGTTGAAGGGACAGAGGTGAGACAAGCTAGGGAGTGAGCCTGCTTGCATCCTAATTGCCTCTCTTGAAAAGCCAGACTGCGGCCAGCTGGAGGGCCCCTACACACAGAGAACACAGCAAGTGTGCTGCCTGCAAGATCTCTCTCCCCCTGCTGCTTGCTGGGACTCAGAAGGAGTTTCCTCTTCTCCTTTCGCCAAAATGAGCCACAGATGGAAGGAGTTTATTTTCCACCATCAAAGAGGAAAGTCCCTGTTGGATGTCTCTGTAGGACAAAGGAGTCCATGTTGATTACCAGGAAGATTCCAGGCAAGGCCTTCAGTCAGGGGCAAATCATCCCTGCCAGTGTAGTTCTCATTCTTTAAAATTTGTTTTTAGTAAGGAAGGCTGATGATGTCATTCAGGTAGAGAGCACTGGCCCAGCATGTGTGAGGTCCTAAGTTCAATCCCCAGCACTGAAAAAAAGCAAAAAATAAAAAGTAAGGAATAACTTTCTAATTGTTTACTATTATTTCAATTGTTTTCATTATGACATAATCCAAGACTTGCTCAAAATCTGTCTTCCTTCATTAGTAAGTAGAAAACAGTCTTCTGGGGGGTGGGAAAACTTCTTTTCTTCCCATGCATTCTGAAAGTTAAAATTGCCAGACAAGCAAACCTGACATTATTAGATGTGCATTGTTCAGAATATGGTGCAGAAACAGCTTCGATAATCCACTGTCTACAGTGAGTGTTGCTAGGGTTGGCACAGCAAAGCTAGACACAGACAATGAATGAAATGAATGCTTATGCCACCATGAGAGGCTTTGTGAGCGAGACTCATGTCTCCACCTTTAGGAACACACGGGGACCAAGTCTAGCTGGCAGCCCTCATTCTCCTTGCTTTTCATTTTGGGACTGGGTCTCACTATGCAGTCCTGGATGACCTCAGACTTACTCTGTAGAACAGCCTGGCTTTGGACTCAAAGAGATCTGCCAGCCTCTGCCTCCTGAGTGCTGAGAGTAAAGACATGCGCCCCACCAGACCCAGCTTTGGCATCCTTGTTTTGAAGTGTTATTCCAGGTTTCCTTGACGTCCACGTATTTTGTTTATAGGGGTTTTGGTTTGGTTTTTGTCGTTTTGTTTTGTTGTGTGTTTTTGTCAGGGCCAATGAGAAGGTTTACCAGGTAAAGGTGACTGGCGCCAAAACTGATGTCCTGAATTCCGTCCCCTGGGACCCACAAGATGGAGAGAGAACCAATTCCCGTAAATTATCCCCTGAGTTCCACACATATTGTACATACACACATAGAGATAGGCATACAAATAAATAAATAATGATCATCAATCTTAAAGCTAAGCAGGATGAAGCTTGGTTAATATTTGGATGGGAGAACCACGCTGGCCATGTCAGGAGACAAGCACATCTCAGATTCTAAGGTATCTGCCTGGGTTAGATGTTGACCCGTTTTGCATGACTCCCCTGAATAGCCCAGAGGCTTGAGATAAGAAGCAGAGAAGAGCAACAGTGGAGACACTGGGCAGGACGTCTTCAGCAGGATGCGTACGAGACTGAGCACAATTGGCTACTAAGAGAGTGCGGTAGAAAGGCTGAGCTGCCAAGGATGCTGGGAAATCCGGAACTGAGAATAAAATGGGGATGACAGACAGTGGTCCAGAGTTGGGGCCAAAGAAGAGACTCTAGCAACATCACAACAGCATAATTATACATGTGGGGGAGCGAACACCCAGGCTACAACCATAACACTGCTGGTCCACTGGGCATGGGAATGAAGAAGAGGACGTTGTGGTCAGGTGGAGAGGCCAGACACAAACAATGTCACACCACCATCATATCACTTACTGCACATAACTCTGCAGATGACACTTCAGGCTGTTCTGAGTGTTCTGTTGGCTTATGTACCCTAGTGAGCCTCTGGCCACGAGGAAGGGACAGACAAGGTGGCATTCCAACGGCCTCACCCTGGCTTCTCATCACTATTTAGCCCTATAAGAGAGAGAAGTGCAGATGGAAGTTTCTGTCCTGCCCAGTCCTGATGCGGGAGAATTGTCTGTATTCTGTCAATCGTATTTTAATAAAATGCTGATTGGCCAGGCAGGCAGTATAGGCAGGAAAGTCAGACAGGAAGTAGAGGTGGAGCAAAGAGACTGGGAGTATTCTGGAAAGCAGGAAGCTCCCTCTCCATTCCTGAGCAGACCACCGAAGAGACAGCATGTAACCTGCCCAGCTGAAAAAGGTACTGAGCTGTGTGGCTAACATAGATAAGGATAATGGAGTAATATATGTTATAAGAACTAATAAGAAGCCTGATCTAATGGGCCAATCAGTTTATAATCTTACGGAGTCCTGTGTGTGATTTTCTTTGGGATATGCCAGCTGTGGGATACCAGGCAGGACAGATACCCCAACAAGCCAGCCCTCATGTTACACAGTCCCACATCCGTTCAGTCCCAAATAAACACACAGAAGCTTATATTAATTATAAACTGTTTGGCCTGTTATCTCAGGCTTATTATTAACTAGCTCTTACAATTTAAATTAACCTATAAACCTTGTCTATGTTTAACCATGTGACTTGGTACCTTTTATCAATGAGGCATTCTCATCTTGTATCCTCTGTGTCTGGCTAGTGATTGCATTTCTGCCTTTCCTCTCCCCAGAATTCTCCTAGTCTGGTTGTTCCACGTACACTTCCTGCCTGGCTACTGGCTACTTCATTTTATTAAGTCAATACGAGTGACAAATCTTTACAGTGTACAAAAGCATTAACCCACAGCAGGGAAGGGTGGTTTTATAAAAGATATTTTGACTGGCTTACCCCAAGCATGTATCTCTGCTTAAAATTCATGTATCTATCCAAGCTTGTCAATGAACACCAGCACAATCTATCCAGTCTTGTTAATGAATGTCAGCACAACCTATCCAGGCTTGTCAATGAATGCCAGCACAATCTATCCAGTCTTGTCAATAAACACCAGCACAACCTATCCAGGCTTGTCAATGAACACCAGCACAAAGCACTCTTCTCCCCTAAAGAAACCAAAAATGTCACTGAAATTATATTAGGCCTCACAGGTGACATTAGTACAGCCAGACTACTGAGTATCAGGTTCCAATTTGCATGTTAGGTTCTGTTGTGCTAAATAGAAAACATGCCCTTGTCATGCCAATTAGGTAGGTGAGAAGTTCCCTGCCACAAGGCTAGCACTAGACCTTGTGAGGGCCCAGGGGCCACTTATCTACTTGCGTAGGCAAATTCTTTGCTAGCTGGCTCTAGAGGAAAATGCATCTTACATAAGGTGCGGCTCTGCAGATAAGTCTGTTGTTAATGTATTTCAGACTGCCTTCGCCACGGCTCTTGTCACGGCAACATGCAATGTACATCTGTTTTAGCGGTATGTGTTGTACTTGTGGCAAAAAAAAAAAGTAAAAGAAAAAGAGACCTCAGGATGTCATTTGTTATTTACAGTGGATGCAAAAGAAAGGAAACCTGCAGCGCTCTCAACCCATACCACATATTTCCCTGTGTTCAAAACTAAAGCATCCAGACGGCAGTGCTCTAACGTGAGGGGGTTAGAACAGAGTTTTCCGTAGATGAGCACAACCCCGTGGTACCTCTACGGTGCTATGCCTGAGCTCAATGAACTAGCTAAGTACGTGGGTTAGGGTTCTGTCTATCACCACTGTTTAAATGTGTAAGGGTGACCCCCACACACACTCAGAAGAAGAAGAGGGAGAGAAAGAGCTGGGGTAGGAGGGATTTGGTTGTGAGCTCTATCTGCTGAGGTGATGGAAAAGTGAAGCTGATGTTCTTATCTCCTCTGATCCATATTTTCTTTAATATCCAGGAACCAATCCAATGTTGAGAAACTAAGATGGACCAACCTAGTATTTGCTCCACTAGAAGTCTACCTGCTCCAGGGGAAGCCCCAAACCACACTGTTAGGGAAACAATCCTGACCCTCTTCTGGGCATTTCTGTGTCTCTGGGAAACTCACAGGAAATTGTCTTGGTGGTGTTCAGTCACCATCTCGCCATTTTGAGGGGCCCAGGAATACCAAGGCTTGAATCAAGATAACAAACAGCAAGGAATGCATCCAGGGCAACCAGGTCAGGCCCAGTCAGTCTAAGCTAAAGATGCTGGGAGAAGAGAGAAAGAGCTGTCACTTGCTGATTCCAGATGTGACAGTTCTAAGATCAAGGGATCAGGTATAACTCAGCTGGTCCAATGGTTTGCCTAGCATGCAAAAGGCCATGGGTTTCATGCTCAGTACTACATAAAATATGACATGGTGGCTTACCTCTGTAAAGCCAAAATTTGGGAGGTAGATGCAAGAAGATAATGCACTCACGGTCATTCTTTGATACGTAGCAAGTTGGAGGCCAGTCTGAACTACCTGAGTCTCTCTCTCTCTCTCTCTCTCTCTCTCTCTCTCTCACACACACACACACACACACACACACACACACACACACACACACTGTATTGTGTGAGATTTCTCCTAGGGAAACATACACAATATTTATTCACTCCAGACAGGAAACAGGTAGCAGACTAAAATAATGGTTCTAGCAAAGCCCAATTTGGTGGACCCATGAGTTTATTGGGTTTCCTTATAGGAGTTTAGGTAAGGAGTTACTTAGAAAGGCAAGGAAAGCCGGGCAGTGGTGGCACAAGCCTTTAATCCCAGCACTTGGGAAGCAGAGGCAGGCCTCTGTGAGTTCTAGGTGGACCTGGTCTACAGAGCGAGTTCCAGGACAGGCTCCAAAGCTACAGAGAAACCCTGTCTAATAAGGAGAAGGAGGAGGAGGAAGAGGAGGAGGAGGAGGAGGAGGAAGAGGAGGAGGAGGAGGAAGAAGAAGAAGAAGAAGAAGAAGAAGAAGAAGAAGAAGAAGAAGAAGAAGAAGAAGAAGAAGAAGAAGAAGAAGAAGAAGAAGAGGAAAAGGAAGAAGGAAGGAAGGGAGAACTCCAAGGCAGTGACAACCCAGCATGGGCAGCAGCTCACAAAGGCAATCTGCACAGCTTACGGGCACCCTCCCTTGCTCCCTGAAGCCGGCTTCTCTGGCTACTGCTTCCTGTGCTTATAACCTTGAGCTGGGGCCTTGTGGATATTATTTTCTGAGCTCTCTGACTCTTGTAAATTTTGCCAGCTCTAAGTCTTTTGAGTCTCATTCCTCTCCAGGAGAGAATTTTTTATTAGGAGGAATAGCTAGAGACAGACACAAACTGATGGTGCATTTTAGCGTAACAGGAATTTTTAAAAGCATAGCATTGCAGCCCAAACGGAGTGGAGAATGGAAGAATTTGGGCACAACTTTTTTTTAAAGAGTTGAAAGAAGAATGGAGTCTGTAAATTCGGGTGATAACCCCTCTGCATCCCCTGGAGGGCGCAGCCTTCTTCGCCCAGCCTGGTTTTGGAGGAGGAGTGACATTGAGCATACACTGAGAGCATCCAGCCCTCCCATCCCGGCCTGGTCTGGGCTGTACACCCGTCTCCCCCAACTGGGTCCCCTCTCTGCAGCGACATCTCTATGGCCCACGCAGGACTCAGCCTGCTCTGAGAGCATTGCTTGACCGCGTTTCCTTCCCGTAATAAACTCATACATCAAAGCTGGAGAACCTGGGCCTGCCTAGGAGCGACTGTGGTTGGCGTTTGAATATCATTAGCAGGGCCCAGGGCCCTCGCGCTCCTCCTTGACTTCATATGCAAACTCCTGGGCTCCCTAGAGTACTTCTTGGAAAAAGTGCTCTGCATGGCTCGGACGTTTGTTATTTTGCAGGAGAGGACGCAGAGTATCCGCAGAGACCCAACCAAATCAACCTCGGCCCTGATCCAACAACAACTAAGACCTCTATTGACACCTAGTGGCGGCTTCTGGAATGACAGCCGAGTCTGGCTCACCCTCCAAAGCCACTTTGGAAAAAGCAAAATATAACAAATCCAGGTAACTTACAAAAAGAGAACAGGGAAAAGAAAAAATTTTATTTTCACTACCTCTTTATCTATCTATTAACCATAACATCGTGATTAAATATTTTATCTTGGCAAAGGAAAGGAGAGTTGAAGTCTTAACTATCTCTGGGCAAAACTTGGTCACAAAGAAAAGGAAATAGAGAAACAGAATCAAGAGACAAACGAGACCCAATTTTACAACGCACATACTCCCCTCCTACGCATACATGAATGTGTGATCTTTAAAAGCCAACCATAGTGACACACATCTGTAATTCCAGCATTTGGAAGACTGAGGCAGGAGGACTGCCATGAGTACCAGTCAAGGCTACAGAGAAAGCATTAGTCTGTCTCAAAGACCAAAAAGTCAGTGCAGGCCAGACATGGTGGCACACACCTGTGATCCCAGCACTTGGATAAACTGAGGAAGCAGGACGATCACTCCAAAGCCAGGCGGGGCTACAGACGAAGAGGAAAGAGAGAAAAAGAGAGAAAGAAACAAAGAGAGCTAGGAAGGGAGAAGAGTAGAGAAGGAGAAAGAGGAGAGAGAGAAGAAAAGAGCCGAGACGAGACGAGAAGAGAAGAAGAAAGAGGAGAAAAAGACCGAGACAGAGAATATCACTGCAGCACTGTGTGAGATAGCAAAGTTGGTGCTCTGTGTAAATGTAGTTATACCTACAAAGATACACACATGTATCAAGCAATAAGACTCGGGTATATGTGTTATTTCATGACTCAGCTCTTCATTGGTTTACCTGGCGGGTTTTGTTCTTAAGTCTTGTGGGGGGTGTATGCATGTGCGTGCACATGGTTATGTACATACATATTCATGTCATTTCTCAGGAGCTATCCACCTCTTTATTTAGACAGGCTCCCTTGCTGGCATGGAGTTTACCAAGAAGACTATGTTGGCTGGCCAGTGGGCTCCCCAGGGCTCCACCTGTCTCCACCTCCCCAGTGCTGGGATTAAAAGTGTGCACCACCACACCAGGCTTTTATTGTTGATATTTAGCGTGGGCTCTCGAAATCAAACTCAGATCTTCATGCTTGCTGATAGAGTTGTCTCCCCAGATCTCTTCTCAGCATCTTAGTACAAAAACTATGAATTTGTGGGAGGTGGGCAGAGAGGAGGAAGGGGAGGAGAGGAGAGGAGACAAGATGACCTGAGTTTGGGTTTGTTGCAGAAAGGACTACGTGTGTCCTCAAATCTTGGTCTTAACCAGGTAACTACAATCATTCCTCAGACATCACTGAACCCAAAGCGCCTCAATGGACTCTGGAGGAAAAACCTTGGCAATTCCACTCTCCCTGTGGACCTGGTCCCGTTGCCTCGGTCACAACCCTGAGCTCGGCACTGAGCTACTTACCAACCCTAGGATGTGCACCCAACTTAGCACCGACTCAAACAGATTCTCTGAGCTACTTACCAACCCTAGGATGTGCACCCAACTTAGCACCAACTCAAACAGATTCTTTTTTGACAGAATCTAAACCAGGGGGCCCAGACTCTGGTTCCTGGAGTGAAGATGCTGTAAATCCTATTGGTTACAAAGCTCAGGATCTAGGATGAGCTAAGGTCAGTAAGAGCCTCAGGAGTTACGGAGAAAGAACAAAGAACCAACCCATTCAGAGAGAAGATGAAGTGGCCAAGGCAATCAGAGACCACACAGACAGAGGGAGGAACAGAGCTAGGCTGGCTCCTGAAGACCAAGGCGGCCCAGCAAGGCCATCAGGGCCTGTTCAGACCTGAGACTTAAACAGGTGGGCACCAGCTTAGGAAAGAATCCTAACTCTGATTGCAAAATCGGGACCAGAAGTGAGCATTTAGTTTGCACACTGAAAGTGAGTCTTACTGGTACACACTACTTGGTTAACTGCGTATGTCAGAGACCAAGAAGCCCTGTGTGATTTTGGTCACTGCTTGTGCTGACTTCGTAGTCATTATCTATCTTAAGAGGTCACAGGAAGTCAATTAGTCCTTCCTCTAGCAGAAGTGATCAAAAGTCACCTTTTTACTGATGGTTCAGAAGCGTTGCTACTATTTTCATAGTGACCGATACTATGTGCACATTTGGGACTGCTGGTGAGCTTTTAATAAAATCTCTCTCATTGCCTTATTTGTGTATTCATCCAGTTGTGTGTGCGAGTGTGGGGAGGGGTGTGTACACTTGCCTGTTTAGAGTCTTTCTGGCTCACTCCCACTGTATTTATCGAGACAGAGTCTCTCAGTTGAACACAAAGCTCACACATGCAGCTGGTCTAACTAGCCAGCTAGCTGGATCCTCTGTTGCTGCCTTGAGGGATGGAAATACAGGCAGGCCACCACACCCACTTAGCATTTACATGAGCTCTGGAGGTCCGAACTTCAGTCCACACAACTGTGTAGCGGCTACTACTGAGCCATCCACTGACCAGGTTCGGAAAAAATCTCTAAGTTTGCAAGTTCTCAGAGCACTTCACAGTGTGTGTGTGTGTGTGTGTGTGTGTGTGTGTATGTGCGCGCGCGCGCGCGCCATGACTAAAGATGAACACTTAAATATTCTTGAAATTGATGGCACTCAATCACTGACCAGTTTGTCACCTTCAGGGCTTATTACAAGATTTGCACTATTTCTTTGAAAGTAACTTCTTTTGAATCAATGTTGTGAAAATGAGATACAGATTCCAATCAATTTTATTTTTCAACAGAACTTTTGCTATGAACTTAAGAGCTATGTGCAGAAGTCTTGCCACAAGCCAGGGCCATCAAATCTCAGCTCCCACGCATCAGTTTTATGGCCCTGATCAAAGGTTCCAATGCACCAAGGACCAAACCATGGGCCTCACATACAGCCACAAACAACCACTGAGTTCAGCACATACATCTATCACAAGTCACAGCTTACAGAGTTAGTCCAGTTGTGTTCCTCCTGAGTGACCAGGCTTCCTCTTCTGTTCTGTCTATAGTTGAAGGGTGACAGCAGCGTGACACCAACATGGTAAACAGCTCTTTGCCTCCTTCTCCTCAGCAGCTGGCTACAGTCTCTATGTGTGTCTCATCTTAGACCCGTGACTGCCAAGTCTACTGAACCATGACAGGCACGTCATCTCAACCCCGACTGGCAGGACCCCTTTACAATCTCCCTGCTTCCTTTGGATTTGACTACTTCATGTGAGCCTCCATGATCTCCTGGCCTGTTGGTTCAACATGCTCACTTTGATTTTTAAGCTTTTAGCTCAGGGCGGAATCTGCAGGAGTGTTTGCTTCACAAGTAGGAAAGAAAACAAGTGACCAAAAGGCAGGACCAACAAGGCTACAGGCCATCCCAGTAGACACAGAGACAAAAATATGTTTGGTGTCTGGTTGTAGGATGAAAGCTGTTTGCTTGGTTGTTTTGAGTTGTTTGGTCTTGGGGTTAGAATTTTTGAGACAGGGTCTCACTGTAGCTCAGGTTGAACTCAAACTAGCTATGTAACCAAGGATGACTTTAATCTCCTGATCCAAGTCCTAGGGCTACAGATGTGAGCCACCACACCCACCCAAGTCCTAGGGTTACAGGTATGAGCCACCACACCCACAAAAAAATTTGAATTTTTAATTTACTGTTTTGTTCTCTTCAAAGTATGAGTTCATATTGATATTTCCTATCCAGTTCCAACAACACATGTTCCTACTCAAATTCCTGATTCTCTAATTGGGGTTCTTCTTACAACAACACAATTAGATTCCCTACAAGAAAACCTAATTTCTTATCCCCATCATCTGGAAAGAAAGTAGTTCCAAAAGAAAGTTACTACCTTGTCTAATAAACCCTCCAATTAGCAAGTAAAGGTCAGTTTTCCTAATACTTTCATTGGGGTTGCTTTAACCACACTCAGCTTAGGAGTTGGAAAAGTCTCTTTGCTCTAGGGTCATTCCTAGTCTCTCATTGTTTGGCTCCATGAATCTGCCTAGTATGGAAAGTTGACTCACCTGCTTTACTTTATTTTCAGTTTGAGGACCCTGACATCAAAACTGGCCAACCAAGGGTCTTAGAAAGGGGAAGGTCTAACATAAATGTGCCTGCATGCAGTCACACACAAGGTGGGGTGGGGGAGAAGGAAAAGAAAGAGGAGGAGGAGGAGGAGAAGAAGAAAGGTTGTTTGTCAGTCACCAGGAGAGAGGACATTTTACCTCTGTAAAGAGAAACTTCATCAGCAAAGTGACCAACAAGTTACCCTAAGATGGGGGCAAAATAATACCCCAACTCAACACCACATTCTAGCTAATAAGAACTTCAGGACAAGAATGAGTTATCTCTTTTTAAGTCATCGATCAGTCTCAAACATTATAGGTTATTGCTATTGCTCCTGGTTACCTTCTACAACTTCACAGTCAGATTGTTGCTGAAGACACCACACACAGAGCATGGAGAAATCAAGCTGCTACTGACCTGGAAGTTTCCTCCCTACTGACTGGCTCCTATAGTGCTGGAAAATGCTATGCCTGCTGCCCGAGGAGTAACGCAATCATCAGTCCCACCCAACTAAGAATCCTGTGAGCTACAATGATGACTGGTGTTGCGAGACACGCCCACTGGTGTGATAGTGGCTCACATAGTATAGGAGTAACCAACCACTTTCTGATTGGCTCTACGGCTTGCCCCATGAGATGGAAACCATGTATGTTAACAGGGCCAAGAACCTACGGATTATGGGTTGTAGGCCTTAAGGGAGAACCTAACACTATTATTCTGCTAAATGTATTAAAATGACTCCTGGTGACTTATCACTACAGTCATAGATTATCTCTCTCTCATCCCTTTTCAGATAAGTTCTTCCTATAGTAGACAGAAATTGACAAAGGAACCCACAACTGCTCTACATGTAGAAAATAAGAAACGAGAGTGCTAGGCCTAAATGTAATATAGGTTTCACACTCTCCCCATGCTCAGGGATCTTTGAGGATAAGGAGGCAGGAACATTGTAAGAGTCAGAGATAGTGGAAGATTTCAAGGAAGCTGTTTCCTGAGCATGGTAGGGTAGGTGCACATATAAACTCACAGCCATGGTGACAGCCTGCACAGACCTGTGTGAGCTCAGGCCAGACCAAACCCCAGCTTGGGGAAGGTGGCCGTGAAGTCGCACCCTTTGCTGAGAGGCTACTGGGATTTGATAGCTTCTGCGACAGGGTGAGTCAGCTTCCTTTTAAAATGTGACCCCTGCTAGGTCAACCACACTCCAGGGCAGGCCCCACTCCCAAGAGCAGCTGGGCAACACAAACTGGACTCATTTGAGAAGGAGATTCCAGAGTGGGTGGGAGGGAGAGTGAGGAGAGAGAGGTGATTGCAGGAGGAATTAGAAGGTAATTAGGAGGGGGTAGATGTGATCGAAGCACACTGTATGATATTCTCAAAGAAGCAATAAAAGCATTGCTTTTTGAAAGTGGAAATTTCTCCACAGACGTCTACAGTTTCTGATCATGTAGAAAGATGGCAGTGTTTCTAATTATAGTGGCCTCGGATGGAGGCTCTGGCTGCATTCTGTTCCTAGAGAACCCCAAATCCTTCCCCTGAAATCGATTACAAAAAGTCCCAAGCCCCGAGTCTCCCTTCTCTCAGAGCTTCATCTTTGATTTCAGAGTATACTTAAAAAGTCGAACTTCAGGCAAATGAATGCATCGTGTGGTTTTAGTTATCCAACTATAGTGCGCTCTCCAAAGACATTAGTTTAACAATCCCAATTTGAGAATAATTATTTTAGGTTGTGAAATAAGGTGTTGGAGAAAGGACCCCACTTCGTGCGGCACTGGCCAAGCAAGCTTTTCGGCCATATGCTTAGAGCCACACCAGGCTTTTTCTAACGCTCCAGCTCGAGGCTCTCCTTTGCCTTCAGAGTTTAAAACTTAGAAGAGTGGGGAAACAAAAGAAGGGCATGAGAGAGGGAAGGGGGGGAGGGGGGAAGAAAGAAAGGGAGCCGCTGGGGAGGAGGAACGTGGAAGGGGAGGAGATGGCAGGGAAGGGGAGGGGAGAGAGAGAAAACAGTAAAGCAGTTGGAAAGAAAGCCGCTGACAAACCATTTAACTCCACAGACTCAAATGTGTGTGAAAATCAACAAAACACATTCAATAAAGACCAAGAGAACCAATCAATCACTTCTCACCCTTTCCAGTTCACTGTCTGTCCAGAGGCGTCCTTCCAGCCTTCCAGCAGCTAACACCCTAATGCCTCTGAACAGGACTTGAAATTGGATACATTTCTAATGTTTACAGCTTTTCTTTTTTTATTTTATTTTATTTTTTTATTTATTTATTTATTTATTTATTTATTTATTTATTTATTGGTTAGTGGGGAAATCCTTTATCTGAAAGGGTACCTTGCAAATTACTTGCGTTTCAGCATCTTCCTGCTGCCCTCTACTACAGGAAACCTCCGTAGTGAAGACACCACGGTCTCCCACAGCACAGCCTAGGTATCTCCCAAGAGGGGAACTGTTTACCTTTGATCTGGCTGCAAAGGTCCAACAGCTGAGCCAGCGGAGTTCTGCGAATGAAGTGACTTCACCTGACTCAGGCCCCAGGAGGGAGTCAAAAGGCCTGACCTCTGCCCCTTCCAGCAGTGTCCCCAGGCCTTGCGCTTGCTTTGCAGGCTCGACCTTATAAGGAGGCTAGTGTGCAAAACTTGCTTGCCGCCCCTAGGCGATCTGGAAGCACGTGCTAGGTGAGCAGTTCCGGAGCAAGGTAGGAGCTAACCTTGTGCTGTTTCAGGTCTCTAGAGGTCTCCCACTCAGGTCCTCCTGGGTGTGGAATGCGACTTCACAGCCTCTCCTAGAGCTGGCAACTGCTCACTAAGAGATACAAGGAGGAGCCACTGCGTCTTCCTTTGGGAACCTCCAACTCTGGCAAGGAAATGTAAGGGTCCCCGGGAGCCAGAAAAACAAAACCAAATCTCCAGTTTGGGTAAACTCTAATGTTGTTCCCAACCTCACAGTGTGTACAATGCTTTAGCATGATTGGGCCGCATTGGGAATCCCCACTGCTGCTGACCCTTGACCTGAGGAGCACCTCTAGGACATGAGTCTGGTCAGGGGCAGGCTAAAAATAGGGTGTACAACAAAAAGAAAGAGGTATAACTTGGTTTGGACTAGGTTTGGTTGTTGCGGCCTCCCCCTTGAAGTGTCTGTCCATCATCACCACCTTCCTCCCAAACAAAGGTTCTCTGTGTAGCCCAGACTGACCTCGAACTCGAGTCCTCCAAGGGCTGGGTTCCGAACACGTGCCTGCAGAGTAAGACAAGAGCAGAGAACCTAGAAAGGAGAGCGAGCCACGGGGCACACTCTCTGGTGTCAGAGACAGAAAGCGAAGACATGGTGACCGCTAAATTCTGCAAGCGACGATGGAGCTGTGTTCCGTGTAGGCCTGGGGACTTTCTCCAGTTGACTCCTGGTTCCCGGAAAACTAACCCTTTCCCTAAAAAAGGAAAAGCTCCCGAAAGCCCAGGGAGCTTCATCTCTAGTGGAAACAGAAAGCTATTTCAGAATTCACCACAAGGTGGCACCAGACACCCGTGCACGCAATGAAGGCGCTCCCTTCCGGTGGGCGGAGGAATTGGACAACCTGATCAAGTCAGACCAGATTCAAAGGAAACAGATCCGCAGAAAAGTCACACCGGCCCCAAAAGAAAACAGGCCCACGGAAAACAAGAAAGAAGCCTGTTTTAAAGAGATAGGGAGGCGTAGCACGGAGGCCAGATATCATCTGCAATTCCTCCGTCAAACGAAGTTTCCCAGGAAACTCCTTGACACGACAGGAGATAGTTAAGCGGGAGGTGGAAGCCAGAGAGGCTGTTTCGCGGTGGGCGCAGGTGGTTTCTGGAGCCAGGTACTGGTGGTGGAGAAATAAGCCTTGTGACTTACATTTGCTGGTATTTTCCACTAATAAAAATAAGTGAGCCGATAAGCCCTCAAATGAGTACTGTGAGGGCACAATAAAGACGCCGAAATGGTTGCCCATGATTAGAGAAAGGTTTTTCAAAGCTGCCGGTAAGAGAGAGAGAACATCCAAAGGTACTGGAAGAGTCCAGGCCAGAGGGAACAAGCTGAAGACTAGACATGGCCAGGGCTATCTATCTCTTGGGAGCCGAGAGAAGCAGGAAGATAGCATAGAGAATAACCAGAGTCGCAAAAAAGAGAGTAGCAGAGAATAGCACGTGCCGGGTGGGTGGAGACATTACAGAGAGAGCGAACTGGTATCTAGAAGGGAGGCCTGTGACCTGCAGCAGGCTGGGAGCTAGCACAGTGGAGAAGGAGCGGGAATGACCTGCCAGGGTGGCCTGGGCTTTGAGATGTAGTAGGGAGCTCAGCATGGGCTTTGATGTGTAACCACAGGTGTGTATCAGTGGGGAGCCACATGTCCCCTCTGCCAGGGGCAAGGGAAATGACTCCTGGCAGAGGGGAACCCATTTCGCAAGTTCCTGAGGAATACTGGCTTTTATCTAACCACCAGAAATCTTTCCATAGTCTACCTTGAGCTGAGCCAAGACTGCCGTTTCCAGCCATGGGCACTTCCTGAGACCTAACACGGTCACAGCAGACTACACACTGTTGCTTCTTTTCAGTTTTGGTACTTCCTGTGTACGGGTGAAGGGTGTTTGTACATCCCACTTGGTGCTTGTCAGGGAACAATCTCTGTGGTATCTGTTCTGTCTTGTACCTTTCTGTGGTTCCCGGGAGGGGGGCGGGCGGACACCCAGATCTCAGGTCTCCTCAGTCAGGGCCTTTCACTGGACTCAATTCACCCTGAGAATTAGTTTGTCAGAACTCCATTTTGGGTACCATTGTAGGCTGATGGTTTCAGATAGATTGTCTCAATTGACAACTGTAGTGTATCGATTGGCCAGTATCAACTGACACCAGCCTTTCCTCGCTTGGGTGCTCAACACTGCCCCACCTTTGCTCAGCAGGGACTCTTTAGACTGCTTATGCTAAGTTTTGAGTGATCCGATTGTCCAGAGCTTTGTTTTCTGACTGAACAAGGCATGGATGTTCTAAAATCCCCATGTGCGCTTCAGTCCCAGGGCAGACATGGAATGAGCCACTGCTTTAACACTGACTCTTGAAAGATAAACAACATTAGGAACCGAAATGTGGACATCAGTGTGCATTATTAGGGTGGCAATTCTACTCTGCCATTTCAGAGGGGAAAAAAAGTACTTTTTTGTTTGTTTGTTTTGTTTTGTTTTTGTTTTTCGGGACACGGTTTCTCTGTAGCTTTAGAGCCTGTCCTGGAACTAGTTCTTGTAGATCAGCCTATCCTCAAACTCACAGAGATCCACCTGCCTCTGCCTCCCAAGTGCTGGGATTAAAGGCATGTGCCGCCACCACCTGGCCTCTTTGTGTTTTTTTTTTTTAAAACACCAAATTATCTGCCTACAAGTTCCAAATGGTGTGACTTTCCATGTCAGGGGTTCAAAATGCTTGTGCACTTTATACAGGCATGACTTCCTAGTCTCTTGTTTTGTTTTGTCTTGGTTAGGATTTCTATTACTGTTATAAAATACCATGACCAAAAGGAACTTGGGAAAGGGTTTATTTTGCTTACACTTCCAGTCCATCACAGAGGGAAGTCAGGGCAGGAACCTAGAGACAGTTGCTGACACAGCAGCCACGGAGGCCAGGAGCCTTGCTCCTCATGGCTTGCTCAGCCAGCCTTTCTTTATAGAAGCCAGGGTGACCAGCGCAGGGATGACACTGTCCATAGTGAGCTGGGCCCTTCTACATCAATCACAAATTAATGAAATGTTCTGCAGCCTTCCTACAGCCCAGCCTTATGAATGCAATTACTCAGTTGAGGCTCTCTCCACTCAGAGGTCCCTGGCTTGTGTGAAGCTGACAAACCACTAGCCATCAAAGATTTGGTTAGAACGACACACTGTTCTTATGTAAATTTTGAGGTCTACAATTGGCCCTCCGGTTCACTGATCCCAAAAGCCAGACTCCTATCAGAATAAACACTATTTGTTCGCTTTATCTGATAGCTCAGGAAAATAACTTTTGAAGGAACTATCAATAGAGGCAGAACAAACACTGAATACATTTGGTTTTAGACAGCCCACCCCGAAAGGATCTGTTGCCAAGTTACTGCGCTCTCAGGTCACAAACTCTCATGCACCATGTGTGACGCAGGATGCATCAAATGGGGGGAATGCAAGTCAAATAATCCCAAGATAACTCCGAATAAAGTATTTTAAGTTTTCTTTATTAAAAGTGAACTCACAGATCACAACAAGGAAATAGGAATGGGGTCGACATCCAGGAGTGGTTCGCGGGAAGAAGAGGTAAAGCAGGGTGGGACCATGACTTTTTGGTATCCGAAGCCAGGCCTCAACCTGGTCCAGCCTCTCAGAGGCCACTGACTGGAGGAGGTTCCCCATCACCTCCCCCTTTTTTCTAAATAACAGAGTTCCAAACCCAATGCAAAACTATATACAATAAAAACAGATATCAATTATAAAAATTAGAATTACAACCAGTATAAACAATATCAAGGAAGAAACATATGCTAAATGTTTCAATAATCATTCTGTCTTAAGGAGTCTAAGTCTTGTATTAGAAATGGCTTGGCTAAATTATAAGAGGCAAGCACCTTCCAAAACATGCAGTAGATGACAGAGACGACTGGCTACCCCGCAATCACCCAGTCTCATTTGCAGTGCTGGAGCAACCAGGCCCCTAAAAGATGCTCCGAGGACAGCGGGGCCACAGTGCAGGTGTCCACCTCTTCCTGTTTGCAGCCAATCAGCTTCTGGGACAAACTGGTGATTTTCTAAAAATTCATTTTCACAAAAATTATTCATTAGTAATTAGCAAAAAAAGAATAGCACAGAAATACCAAGTGTTTGTTTATTGTTTGTTTTTTGAGGCAGGTTTTCTCTGTGTATCTTTGGCTGTCCTGGAACTCACTCTGTAAACCAGGCTGGCCTCCAACTCACAGAGATCCGCCTGCCTCTGTCTCCCAAGTACTGGGATTAAAGGTGTGTATTATCACGCCTGACTGAAATCTCAACTATTGAGCGCTCTCTCTCTTTCTCTCTTTTTCTCTCTCTATGTGTGTGTGCGTGCGTGTGTTCTCACATGTGTAGGTGGGTACATGAACTCATATGTGCAGGCCCTAGGTTGGCACTAGGAGTTTTCCTTGATCCCTCATTCAGCATTTATATAGGTTCTGGGGATCTGAACTCTGATCCTCACATTGGGTGCTTATGTGGCAAGCACTTTTAACTGTTGAGCCATCTCCCCAGTTCTAGTTAACTTTCAAGCCACAAAACCCTCCAGCACAATCCAAGTCCCTAGGTCAGTGGCTCCCAGCATCTGCTGAGATCTCTCCTGGCCCTTGTCTAGCAATTCCCACCGGGCCCTGCTGGGTCAGTGGTTTCCTGTGAGAATCAATTCCACAAAAACTCAAATATAATTTGGTGGGAGGGGGTGAGGTAGTGTCCAACCTTCTACACCAGAGAGCTCTGAGAAGGACCTGCTTTGTGAGGCGTTAGGACGAGACCTAGCCCAGTGCCCAGTTCAGACAGAGGATCCCAAGGGCAGGCTTGTTCTTACTCCTGTATCACACGCCTCTAGTTCTTCCCAGAGACCGCAGTGCATGATCATAGTTGATTTTAAACAGACAGAGAGTGACTTTTCAGACAGTCCATTACTAAGTAGCCTGCTATGGTCTGAATCTGAAACATCTCCCGTTGGCTCATGTACAAGGGTTTGGTACTGGAAGGCTTTGGGCAAGTGATTAGAGCAATGGAATAATCTCTTGATGTGGTCACAATTTGACATAGTTGGAGGCCATGTAAAGAGGAAGGGCCTCATTAGAAGAAATGAAGAAATGGGTTACTAAGAATGATCCCTGGAAAGATATTTCTTGTTCCCTGCCCCCACCCCTTCTCTCTGTAGTGATTTGAATGAGAATGGCTCCCATTGAGGTTCCAAAAGCCCACATCAGACCCAGTCCCCCCCCACACCTCTGCCTGCTGCCTGCAGATCAGAATGTAAAGCTCTCAGCTACGGCTCCAGCACCATGCCTGTCTGCTTCCCACCATGATGGTCATGAACTGGCCCTCTAAAACTGCAAGCAAGCCCCCAGTTAAACGCTTTCTTTTGTAAGAGTTGTCTGTAACCCCATTCCAGGGAATCTGATGCCCTCTTCTGGACTCTGGAGACACTGCATGCACATGGTGTGCTGACAGATATAGGAACACTCATACTTTAAAAAAATGTGACAGTCATGTATATGATAATTCCTGTAACAACGATGAATAAATCTATGTGAAAAATAACCAAAAGAGTAAATAAAAAAGAATTCTAAATGTATATGCTTGGGGCTGGGTTGGTAAAGTGCTTGCCTAAAATGTACAGTGGCCCTGGGTTCAATCTTGAGTGAGTGCCACATAAAAGCACTCAGAAGCAGAGGCAGGTGGATCTCTGAGTTCGAGGCCATCCTCAGGACAGCCAGGGCCACACAGAGAAACCCTGTTTCAAAAGAAAGGAAGGAAGGAAGGAAGGAAGGAAGGAAGGAAGGAAGGATACCATTTAAGCAATGAGCAAAAAAGAGCTAAACATTACCAGAGATAAAAAAGAAACACAAAGTGATGCTAAAAGGCTTACTTAGGAAGATCCAGCAATCACAAATGTGTATGGCTGCCAGGCGGTGGTGGAGCACACCTTTAATCCCAGTACTCGGGAGGCAAAGGCAAGTGGATCTCTGTGAGTTCTGGCCTGGTCTACAAGAGTTAGTTCCAGAACAGGCTCCAAAGCTACAAGAAACCCTGTCTCAAAAAAACTAATAAATAGATAAATAAAGTGTAAGGCCTTAAAGTAGTACTTCAGAGCTGGGCCGTAGTGGTGTACACCTTTAACCCCAGCACTGGAGAGGTAGAGGCAGAGGCAGGTGGGTCTCTGTGAGTTCTAGGCCAGCCTGGTCTGCAAAGCAAATTCCAGGATAGCCATAACTGTTACACAGAGAAACCTATTAAAAAAATAAGAAAATAAAAAAAAACAAAACAAAACAAAAAAAACCACAAACAATAAAACAGTACTTCAAAATGCATGAAAAATTGCTGGATGTGGTGGTGTATGCTTTTAATCCCAGCACTTGGGAGGCAGAAGCAGGTGCATCTCTGTGAGTTCAAGGCCAGCCTGATCTACATAGTGAGTTTCAGGACAGCCATGGCTATACAGAGAGACCCTTTCTAAAAAGAAAAAAAAGCATGAAAAGTTGGCATAAAGGAAGAAACAGAAGCAACTACCTCCATGGTTAGGGCCTTACACCCTCTCTCATCATCTTGTAGAACTACTGTACAGAAGTCAGAGCAACCCCAGTGAACTGAGTTCCCATAGCAGCGCCCTCACCACAGCCCAGGCACTTAGCCCTGAGCTAGGGTCGGCTAAAACTGTTATGACCACATGGAAGTATCAGAGAGAGGAGGGCTGGCGTTAGGAGAGAAGGGTGGCAGGGCATCCTGAATACTGGGTTAAAGGGAGACTTCCTCCACTTGTGTCGAGGCAAAAGCAAACCTCATAGATGTTGTAGGAGTGGCTTCATTGTGATGGCCGACTGCTAAGGAATCCCAGCAGTGTGTTGACTATAGACAGATCTGGTTCTGATTGCTCTAGAGCAACTGCCTGCTAACTCCCCACCAGAAGAGAACTGTGACAACCTTAGGGTGTCAGGGGTGGAGGGGATGGCTCTGGTTCCTGTTTGTTCTTTGGTGAGGGGGAGGGGGTGCTCTGAAGAGCCACAGGTGAGGCATGTGTGAATTGCTGAGGCCTGCCCTTGCTCGTCCCCCTCCAGGGCACAGACACACAGGGCTTACACCCACCAAGAGGTTCAGAGCCCTGGTCCATTGTTTTCAGGAGTAAGATAAGCATCCTGGGCTTGGGGGACAAGGGAAGAACAGTTCCTTGAGCAGGTCTCTATGAAGGTCCTCGCGTTGCCCTTGCCTACTCCACGCCTACCCAAGGCAAAGCCTTTCACGCCACACAATCTTAAACCTGAGAGGCATGAGACTCTTGGCATACAGACTGAGTGTATTGAGTCAGAACCTGTTACTGGCTGTAGCTGCTGTTACAACTGGGGAAGCTGAGAGAACTCAGAAGGCGCTGGGGAAGACAAGACCGCACAGCTTAGCACTAAGCACCCCGGGCTGAGTAACACAGCCACCCTCTTGGTAATGTCAGGTCCTGTGGGAAAGCAGAATGGCCTGGCAGAGACTCTAGGAGGACTCATCTAGACTTTCTGATCAGGGGTTTCTGTGACCTGAGTGTATCTCCCAAACCACATGTTGGGTCAGGAACTGCAGGGCCTGATGAGGCTGGAAAGGCCTCAGCTCCATGAATGTGGGCTATAAGGCCCGAAGGCCGCATGTTTGATAACTTGTTCTATCACTTAGGTGACATCTTTAGCCATGTTGTAAGAGCAAGAAGACCTTCACCCAGAAGGCCCTTCAACCTCACTCCAAAAACACCACCCCCATTCTCCAGAAGCCAGTGAACCCTATTCTCTAGATCTTAACCAGCCTGTGGTGTTCTATTACAGCAGCAGAGACTAAGATAAATAACGCCCCATTAGTCCTTTCTCCTCTCTCTGCCTGTCTTCATAAAGCACGGAAAAATGTGTCCAAGCCCAACTAAAGCTTGGGATGCATCTGGTCAACGATAAAATAATGCTCTTACCAAGGTGTCGGGGAGGACTACAGAGGGACAGCAAGAGTACCGGAGCAGCTGGCCCATCTTCCAGATGAAGAGCAGTACGACCATGAGAACCACCATGAAGCCAACAAAGGCGACCAGCGCCAGGGCCAGCGGGAGGGACTCTCCTGGGTGCAAAGCAAAGGAGAAGACTTAGGAGCTGCAGGGAAGGGAAACCACCAGGCCCACACCTCTGAGGGCTTCTCAGAGCGGCAATCAGGCCAAGACAGCGGGTGCCAGCACCCTGAGACTTGGTGTGTTCTCCAAAGGGCTGCAGTTACCACCATTCTCCTAGAATCACAATGAATATGGTTTTTAGAAAGCCGTAGGGAAGATTTCCATCTCGATCTTGGGAAGGGGAGGGAGGAACGTTAAGGCATTGCCCACGGTAGCATGTACCTGGCACTACAGCCAGAGGAAGGCAGGCTGCCAGGCCCCAGACAGGATGAGGGGGAGGTGTTGGAGCACAACAGCGCAGAACAGGGCTGGGCGGAAACCAAAAACAAAGCGTTTCACAATTTGCTCTTGGCATAGACTCCTATGGTGGAGGGAAATATTAAGTCCCCAAACAGTCCCATTAAACTCACAGATCGGGCCCCTGTTACATGCGTTAGGCTCACTTCCATCTCCCAGCATGCTGCTAAGTTCTGGACCCCTGCTCCTCACAGTGAGCATCCTTGTCATAGAAGAGGATATTATTTATGCTTAAGATAGGTTAATGGCCTACCCCAGGACAAATAGGTAGGGATAGCTCCAAAGCCCATGATGAGTTTGCTAACAAATACAGCAAGAAGCACCAGGTCTGAGCATCTGGAGATGCAGAAGATGGGACAAGCTAATTTCCCACCTCTCTGCTCTATCTAACCGCTTGCAACTGTTTATCACTTCCTGCCTGGACCGTTTGCTCGCAATGTTAGCAGTGACGTGGCCCATGTGGCTGTGGCCTGTGTGGTGGGGCACGTCTACTGTTTCACTTTTGGAAAATATTTTGGCGGTAGTCATCAAGAGATGAACAATGTCATCCACTCCTGTGATGTCCGGTCCAGAAAATCATTCCAAAGAAGGAAATAAGTGTGTGCATCTGTCAGTTCACAGGAATGTCCAGACAGGAGTCACAGGCTGTCACCAGCCATCGGCCCAATGGTCCCCTACCACTCGTGCATCCCTGTGTGCTGTGACTCTCTGCACAGCAAACGCACACACACACTGGAAAGCACCTCACGAGCTCATTAGATTGCTGTTTGTCTCCACAACTGCCCCAGTGGACAGGCCAGGACTTGGCATGCAGGCAGTGCTCTGCAAATACTTATTTACTAGAAGAACAGCATCTTTGAGAGCAAATAGCAGTGATTTAAATGCCTAATGAAAGGGACCAATCTAAGATATTATGGAACATTGGCATGGTAGGTTAGCAATTCCGCTGTTAGGAGAATAAGATAGACATATTGCAGTTTGAATAATCATGGAGCAAGTTTGGAAAGTACATAGTATTGCCATCAATAAGGATATGCTGGCTTAAGTTGTGTCTTTAAAAACTAAGACAAGCTAAGCATAGTGGCACATGCCTTTAATCCCAGCACTTGGGATGCAGAAGCAGGTGATCTCTGAGTTCAAGGCCAGCCTTTCTATAGAGGGAGTTTCAGGACAGCCAGAACTACACAGTAAGACCCTGTCTCAAAGGGGGCGAGGGGGGGGAGAGAAAGGCAGACCCACACTGGGAGCTGGCTGCAACATGCCACACAGTGCTGCTGAGCCAGGTAAAGAGTGTGGAGGGAGCATTGGAAGCTACAGACAATGTGGGAGAATAAGTGAAGGATTTGCCAGCAGAAGCGTGTCTGTGACTTGACTACCTGACAAGAAGCAGCCAGAGGGAAGGCTTATTTCATTCACACTCGAGGATGCCTTCCGTCCTGGCAGAAGAGCTATGGTTGTGGCGACAGTCGTCAGTTGTGGTCACAGGGACAGGAAGCGGCATGTTTATATCCCCATGGCTCAGGAAACAGGACAGGAAGTGGGGTTGGGATTTAAACCTCGAGGTCCACCTCCCTGAGACTCACTTTTTCCAGCTCGATCCCAGCTCCCAAAGGCTCTCCATCCTCCCAAATAGTGCCACCAGTAGCAGTAGAGACCAGCTGTGCAAACACATGAGCCCTTGGGGGACATTCTACATCCAACTAACAGCAGCTCTCTTGAGCAGCAATGGGAAGGATAAGATATTTAACTCCTACTTTTTATAGTTCTGAACTATTATTTGGATTTTTCATAAACTTGACACATAATTTTTTTAATATTTATTTATTTATTTATTATGCATACAATATTCTGTCTTTTTTATGTCTGCAGGCCAGAAGAGGGCACCAGACCTCATTACAGATGGTTGTGAGCCACCATGTGGTTGCCGGGAATTGAACTCAGGACCTTTGAAAGAGCAGGCAATGCTCTTAACCACTGAGCCATCTCTCCAGCCCCGACACATAATTTTTTAAGTACCAAGAAATGTTACTCAGAAACTGTGCATGGAAAATATTATAAATAAAAGCAACCAACCAACCAGGTGTATGTATATCATGGAGGGCTAGTGCAGGTTTTCATATGGATGCCAACTGAAGGGTTGCGGAGCTTTGGAGGACCATTTTACAGCAGGATCAAAGTTAAGTGTGTGTCTATTGACCAAGGTACTTTATTTCCAGGAGTTTATCATTCAAACATATATATGTGTGTGCATATATATGTTTGGTATATCAGCAAAAGTGATCTATGCACAAGAAAATGAATGCATTGATTGCAATAGCAAAGTATTCTGGTGTGGGGAGGATCTAACGTCCATAAATCACAAATCAGCTAAATTAGCCAACACACACACACTCACAATGGAATAGGATTTTGTAATGAAAAAGTGATGATGGAATTTCTTTATCATTTGGAAACATCTACACGATACATAGAAACGAGATTCAGAACAGTGCATATGATATCACTTTTGCTTAAAAGATGATATATATGTACATACTTACATATACATGTCCTCATTTACATGTATATGAGTTTTAAAAGCCTCCAGAAGAATATATAGGAAACTCATACTGATGGGAAAAGGTGCAAGAATTACCTGAATGGAGAAAAGACAGAGAAGATAATTTACATGTATACTTTGTTTTCTGGACAGCATGAATAGACTAATATAATCAAAATAATATTTTTTTAAATCTAAGAAGTTATGCTGAAAAGTGTAACTAGTGGTTTTGGCATAGTGGGATCATAGGATATAAGGGCTTTGTTTCTTTTCAAAGAGTTTTTAATTACTGTAGAGCATAAAAAAATTTAAAAAAGGTCTAGGGAGATGCCCCAGTCAGTAAAGTGCCTGGTATGCAAGCATGAAGACCTGAGTTTGGGTCCATGGCACCCACATAAAAGCCAGGAGTGATTGTGCACACCCATAACCCTGGTACTTGGGAGTCACTGTGGCTTGCTGGCAGGCAGTCTAGCCAATGAGCAAACTCTGGGTTTGATTAGAGAGGCTGTCTCACAAAATAACGTGGGCAGAAATAGAGGAAGATAATATCAGTCTTTGTCCTTGATACTACATGTGCATATGTGTGCACATATATCCCTACACACATGTACACAGGCAACACACACATTTTAACTGCTTTAATTCAAATGAAAAATTTTAGTCAAAAAAGAGGACAATTCTTTCTATAGACTATAAGACCCCATCCAGACAAAGGAAGCTGTGGCATTGTTCTACAGTGTGGGACCTCCTTCCAAGGCCTAAGTCTCCTACAACCACCTCTGCCCACAGCCAATAGCCTTCTGGAAAGTTAGTCCAGTAAGATGCTGGGAGGAGGAGGCTTTGGGACAAAGTGCTGTAGGCAACTGCTCAAGAAATCCCACCCAGCCCCCAGGGTAGGCTTCTACCCCTGGGGAGAACTAGAGTTTACCTCAGAACCCACCAACCCTGGCAGCAAATATGTAAAGCCAGGGACAGACCTGGAATCATTGGTAGGGCTGCCAAGTGCAGAGACCCAGGGACAGGCAAGCTATCCTTACCTTGAATCTCCACACACTGAGTCTGGCTGAAGGCGCTGTGCCTCTCAATGACATTCACCCGCGCCTGGGCCTTCACACAGTACATGGCCCCTGGTTCCATGGTTCCGAGGTGCAGTGGACTGCCCCCACTCTTCACCACCTTAAAATGCTCCTTTAAGAAATCAAAACACAGTCACTGCCTAAGGGCAGCTGAGCTAAATATGGTGAGGGGAGCTAGGTGGGGGAAAGTGCAGATAGCCCTTTTCCAGACCGCAGAGAACATTCCTCCTCGTGTGCACACGGAGGCATCCGTTTCCTTATTCATCCGCTCATTCATATGTATTAAGCCTGTACTATTGACATAGGCACACAGCATGGGAGCCTGCGCGCAGAGAGAAATACCACATACACACATTCCGTGTAATGATTGGGGCTGTGAAGAGGAAGCAGGGCAAGGCAAGGAGAGTGGCGGGGGCACAAGGGTAAACAGGTGTTTAGAAACAGCCTCTCCAGCTGAATAGCATTTGAGCGGAGCCCATCCACCTGTCTGTCCACCCTTCAACTCCCACTCTAAGCCCCAGGCCTGCAGAGGAGCCTGTAGAAGCTTGTAGGACCCAGCCCAGATGACTCAGGGTATTCACTCAGCAATGAGCCTCCCAGATACCAGGGTGGGGAATAGGCTCTGTCCCACAAAGACTATGAAGTTGATGCCTGCTTCCTCCTGCCCAGTCCCAGTCTTTCTCCCACTCTGTCCCATCTGCCTGGCTGGCAATGCGGTGTCCTACCAGTATACCCTGACCCAGCAGGGCAAACTATGACCCACATCCTGGCCCACCTGCCCACACCATGTTCCAAGAATAGCTGTCCCACTCAGTGGAGGTTACACGGAAGCATGTACACAGTCCCTTGTCTATGTGACACTGGGCACCCTGGCCTGAGAAGGGTACCCACAGAGCTCAGCTGGCTGTCTGAAACCCACACAGCTCAGACTGAGCACAAGCAATGGGATTCACCCCTGCAGGGTTTGGTCTTGGGAAGCAGTACCTCAAGCTGGATAGGAGGACTAAGGGAGAAGACTGGGGAGGGGGGTCAGTCTGAGACGCCTGGAGGGCTCAGGGGGGCACAGTCATAGGCATGTCTAGGGCCTGGAAGTGAAGGGGGAAAGCTACACTAAGACCTTCAGGGAGAGACCAGCAAGGCTTCCACAGGTCAGGGCCCCTGAGTAGTTAAGACTATACTTCTGTCTGGTCCTGTGTGGGCTTTGCTCAGAGATTTGGTGAGAGTCTCTGTTACCCATACTGATCCTTCTGAGAAAGCCAGCTTTTCCTGGGCCCACTGGAGTGAGTCGCCAGACCTTGTCATTGCATCAGCTTCAACAGGGCTACACAAGGAATGGTGTCCATTGTGTCTGCTGGAGCTTCACCCTGCTGCTGCTGCTGCTGCTGCTGCTGCTGCTGCTGCTGTTGTTTATTTGACCGCCCTTCTATGAGGGCCAGCCTCCCACTCACCCCAGACCACAGCAACCTTCCCATGGGGAAGGGCAGCTCCCTTCCAGGCTTTCTGCACGACCCGCCCGATCATAATTAAATAGGCTTATTCATAAGCCAGCTCCTGGATCGCAGCCCTCCTTCTGCACTCTGCCAAGACACACACCCTCGAGAGGTTTTGTGCCCACCTTCTGTGCTTTTGAAACCATCCGGAACACCCTGAGCTGGAACATCCTGGCCTGCTGCCCCTAAGTGTCTGAGACTAGCTGACGAAGGAGGGGAAAAAAAGGCATCCAAAAGGCATTAGGGAGCCCAGTGAGGTGGGGCATTAGAGAAAGGGGAGGAGTCCTCCAAACTTCAGAGGACCTGGCCTGAAGAGGGCCCAGGTGTCCTGGCCAAGGTGGAGTATGAGCAAAGTTTACATCTTTGAGGAAGGGGTCGACGGATAGTTCTCTCATCCCTTCCTTCTCCCACTTCACCCAGATGGGGCCACTTACGCCACAAACACTACAAAGCTGGGCTTGACTCCCTCAGCCCCAGAAAGCTGTGCTCCTCTGAGGCCCAGCTCAAAGGCCAAGGTCAGTGGAAAGCCTCACCGTGGCATTAGGCTCCATCCTCGAGTAGACCACAAGGAACTCAAACTGGGGCCCCAGGTCTTCCAGCTTAATAACCAGATGCAAGCCATGTTCAGTGACCTTCATCCTAGGTGGGGTGAGGACAGCTGTTGACGAGAGAAAGAAAGAATTAAAGCCAGTTCCAGACAGAAGTGATTTCCTTGGGGTAAAATGACCAAGTCATCAGAGGAAATACAGCAGCCCTATGGCCAAGGGAGAGAAAAGATCTGCTAAAGGGGTCTAGGGTGTGGAGTCATGCACAGAAGGAGTTTCCTGCACTCCATGGGTGCTCATAAAATCTTTTTAAATTCTATTTTTATTAAAATATGTTTTCAAAAATTGTGTACATGTGCACACATGCATCTACTTGCCTACAAAACATAGAGGCCATTTCTCTCCTTCCACCAGTTAGGTCCTGGGAATCAAACTCAAGTCATCACGCATGGCAGCAAGCACCTTTGCTTGCTGAGCCATCTTGGTGGCCCTCATAAAAATGCTTTTTGAATGATGACTGAGTGGAAAACAAACCGTAAAGACTTACTATAATTCATTCTTTATTCCAAAGTAATCTGTCCCTTCTCCAGGAGCATAGGCTCAAGAGAAGGGATGAAGGACTCAAGAAAACATCCCTTTCCCTTTGAATGTGCATGCTCTATCCCCATCGCCCTATTTCACTGTTCTTTACCTCCATTCATCCTGTGATCAGACACTGGTCCTTTAACGCTTGTTGAACACCTGCCTAACTCTAAACTCTGCTGGGCACAGCTGGCTCGGTCTCTGCTCTTTGGGAATGGACATACCTGACAGGGCCAACCCTAGCGTCCCTGTTGTTACATAGTGCACCAGCACACACTGGTATCTGGTGCCTTGCAGACATCAGCAAATTAGCAACTTGGGTGGCTTGGCCCTTCTAGTATTGACCCCGGATTCTTCACCTCACATGGAAACTGTCAGCAAGTCAGAAGACGATCCGTTCTAGAAATTACAAGCAGCATCTTCACTGTGCAGGTTCCCAGAGAGGCCAGCAGCTCCTGGGGACACTTTTCCACCAAGAGGCCAAGAACAGAAGGGTCCACACAGGCTGCCTTCCCTCCCTCAATACCAATCTAGAAACCGAAGGACCAGAAGGACCAGTGTGATGACTGGTATTGGCTTGGAAAGTAGGAGGGGATGCGCCATGGGCTACAACCCTTTGCATTTGGGCCCAAGGGATGTGGAGAAGAAAGGCAGTTCCTAGAGGGAGCATTCAGGGGGCCAAGTATTTTTCCCTTGCCATCCTCACTGGAGAAAATATCCCTGGGTTTGGTGAGCTGCCCCTCGAAGGGACAAAAGGACTTGGTAGTCAGGCCACCTGTGCAAACAGAGCCAGTCCAGACACAACATCACTGCCTCTGTAAGACACACAGAGAAGGTCCGCCTCCTCCATTCATTCTTAAGTCTCCTATTATTGGAATCTGGGCCTCTGAATGCCCAGTCCTTTTGATAGAGAAAATGACCTGAATTTCAGTTTAGAGAATTTTATTTTTTGTTTCTTTTTCTTTCCCCAGCACTGGGGCAGAAACCTCTGCCCTACACATTCTATACTTCTCTCACCTGACCCACTGAGAAACTTCAGAAGGTAAATCTTAGTCCTGTGGAACAGAGATGTTAAGGAAGTTGCCCGGAGTCACATAGCTAACAGCCAGAATTAAAGCCCATGTCAGTCTCCATTTCCAGCCTGTGCTGTGTGAGGTGTCTGTCCGCTGCAGTAGAGAGTCACGGCTCTGGCTGCCCAGGACAATAACCTGGGTAGAATCTGAAGTTCCAAACAGATGGGCGCTCACACACCATTTAAATCAGACACCCCTGGAATGGCCCCAGACGGGTGGCCTTTAAGTTCCATATGATTATAACATGAAGTTGAGGTTAAGAATATCTGCCTTCACGAAGTTTAAGAATAAGAGAGCTCCACGGGAGAACACTAAGGCACAATTTTTTCAAGTGTCAGAGAAATCAGAGCCCCCTTCCCCACTATGGAAAAGGCAGGTAGAGTGGCAGTGCCAACCGGGTGGTGGAGGCACACACCTTTAATCTCAGCACTCAGAAGGCAGAGACAGGTGGATCTTTGTGAGTTAAAGGCCAGTCTGGTCTACAGAGTGAGCTCCAGGATAGTCAGAGCTTCACAGAGAAACCCTGTCTTGAAAAACCAAGGGAGGGGCGGTTTAGAGCTACTCCACCTAGATCGCTGACTCCACCACACATGAAGACCACAGGATTCTTGCGAGAGACCCTACCCTCTTCAGCACCTGAAACTCCTACCTCGGCTTCCCCTACAGCAAGGCCCTTTCCTGTTTATGCTGGCCTCTTAAGCACAAGATTCACTGTCGGACCCTCCCAAATAACTGTTGGCACTCCCTGATCTCTATCTGACCTGACCTTCTTTCCAGTGAGAGCTGCCAGACCCCAGTGAAGCTCTTGGCTGGATTCCCAGGCTCCCAGGTGCCAGAGGAAGTAGAGCTGGGTGCTACCTGAACTCTGTGGGCAGAGGAAGAGCAGGAGGGTCCTCCAGTGCTCGTAAACCTCCAGGTGCCTGCACTGGGGTCCTGCCGCTTCAGTCACGACTCCCTGGTGCCTGGGAGAGATGCCTAGCAGGGAAGGCAACAAAAGCCTCCCTGGTATCCTATTCCTGCAGTCCTGGTCTCCTCCTCTGCTCCTGGCTCTCAGCTCTAGCATTCCCAGGGCAACATTACTAATACTAACAAAAGTTGAGAGCTGTGATAAGACTGGACTGTGTTGAGCATTTCACATGATACCCTCTGTAGTGAGGGGCTGCGGGCAGGTCTGCTTTTCGCCTCACCCGGCTCCCGCATGGCTAGCTTAGTCCCAGAAATAACAACACACAAATTGTATTCATTTAAGCACTGACTGGCCCATTATCTCTAAAGAGTTAGTTACTGGCTAACTCTCACATCTTGATTAACCCATTTCTAATAATCTGTATAGCACCACGAGGTGTGGCTTACCGGGAAAGATTCAGCATGTCTGACCTGGTGGCTGGCTCCATGGTGTCTGCCCCATTGCCCTCTTCCCAGCATTCTATTCTGTTTACTCCGCCTACCTAATTTTCTGTCCTATCAAAGGGCCAAGGCAGTCTCTTTATTGACCAATGAAAATAACACAACAGACAGATAACCCTCCTCCATCAGCCCTCAGCTATCCCATAAGGCAAAATGTTGCACGCATACAGTCTCAAGCTCCACATTGGATTCGAACCAACCTTCATAACTCCTCAGGGCCAGTTTGGGATCCCTTGCCCTCCTGAAACCCTCCTGACTTTCACTCAGCATCCTCTGTCCTCAGTAACTTGATTATTACTGGATACTGAGCCCTCACTTCAAGTGGATCTTCTGTCGCATGAAGAAAATGGGCCACTGAGGGTCCTGCCCTTCCCCAGCACCAAACTCCTAGCAGCCCCTCCCCGACTCCCACCTTAGACAAGGAGCCGTCCCTTTCCACCACCCACCCTGGCCTCCTTGTGTGGCAGCTGCAACCACAGTCACTTTCTCAAACCCCACCCAGGGACCTTCTTAAGCCTATGAGGGGTCTTCTGCGCCTTCTGCCTACCCAGCCACTTCCTCGTAGCCTTCTGCCTACATCTGAAACCTTGAGCTTTCTGGGACCCTCTTCTGGATTCTCTTTATCCTCCCCACCTAGTCCCTGGACATTCACATCTATTTCCAGGCCGATAGCTAGTAACCTTTGTTGTGTGGTTGGCTTTCGCCTCCAAGAGTCCAAGGCCTGATTTCTGGTTGCCAGTAAGACATCCATAGCATGCCATGCTGCAGCAGACTGAGCTCCAAAAACACATAGATAGAGTGTCTCCTATTCTCAAGAACTGTTTCTCCTCTTAGGTTCTCACCAACCCAGGTAAGAAACTAGATTCTGTCTTCCCACTCCATCCCCAATAACTGGTCCCCAAGCTCGGTCCATTTTAAATGCAGCTATATCTCCTGAATTCATCCACTTCTCTGTCTTAGAGTTTCTGTTGCTGCAATGAAATACCATAACCAAAAAGCAAGTTTGGGAAGGAAAGGGTTTATTCATCTTATACTTTCATATTGTCATTCATCACCAAAGGAAGTCAGGACAGGAACACAAGCAGGCCTGGAACCCGAGAGCGAGAGCTGATGCTAAGGTCGTGAAGGGGTGCTACTTCCTGGCTCGCTTCCCAAGGCTTGCTCAGTCTGCTTTCTTACAGAACCCAGGACCAACAGTGCAGGGGTAGCACCACCCCACACATCGTCCCCTCTGCTACTCTACAAACCAGAATCCATCTTGGCTTAGCTGAAGGTTCTTCCTCTGCCCTGCAGGCTTACCTACTCCAGGTCTCTTTCCTACCAGGGGCCATAGTGTTTGTTCTGTAAAAAAGATGTGGTCCAGACCCCATCTTCTTCCACTGCTCCCATCCACTGACTTGGTCGAGCTTTCACTATAGGGCCAGCTGCTTCTCGATGCCACGGCCCATCCATCCCTTGCCTCATCTCAAAGGCGCACTCAGCCACAGTTATCCACTTACCTGGATCCTTCTCTTCCCTCCCAATTGTTTTCCAATTATAATTGCAATAGCAAAAGTATTTGCCACTTTACACTCTAGCCATGGCTTGCACTCAGCCGCAGTTATCCACTTACCTGGATCCTTCTCTTCCCTCCCAATTGTTTTCCAATTATAATTGCAATAGCAAAGGTATTTGCCAGCAACCACAGAGAGGAATGTTTCTAGTGGCTGTTAAATATACAGATGCTTTTAAACAACCAAGCTGCTCTCAGCAGTATGGGGTTAATGAGGCTCCAGATGGGAGAGATTTACGGAGGCATGATCAGAGTAAGAATCCCAGGGTCAAGGCTAGAGCTTCCATACCTGTAGACCCTAACAAGGACAGCCAGGACTGCCTTCCAGAGTGGGGAAGGAGAAAGACAGCACGTGAGACAGTCAGCAGTTTTACAAACATGTCAGAGGGTGGTTTGTGTTTATCAGTATACTAGTTGATTTCATGCTGAACATCTAAGTAAAGGTAGTTCCTGCAGGGTGGGAGGAGGTGTGCCTTACTTGAGTTTCGATTAAAGGGGTGCTCCAGAGTGCTCCAGGCTGAAGTCTGTGAGCCCAGCATGGCCCTGACCCTGAAGTTATATGGTACTGTGGTAGCGATGTCATCGGTGACATCGCACTCCAGACGGTCGGTAGGTGAGCACTGGCTGCTGGGGATCCAGATCTTGTACTGGCTCTCATACTCCCTGGTCAAGGAGAAGAAGGCACAGAATCACATATACCCACTGAGACAGACTCAGAGATGGCTGTAACTGCCTCCGTTCTGCTTTTGGGGGTCAGCAGGATAAGTATCCTCTCCCCAACTCCAGATTCTCTACTTGTTTCTTACCCCCAACCACCACTCTCGTTTATTCCTCGGGAACCTTTGCATGAGCCTGAATCTGTCCGTGGCCACCACCCTCCTTTCAGGCACCATCATGCCTTGCTTGCTGTGATTTCCCATTCTCCACACTCTACTGTAGAGATCCCATTCTTCAAACACAGCAGACCATGAAGCTTCTGTTCCTAATGGCTTCCTGCGAGGCTCTAGGCTTCTTCCATCCTACCCGCTAAGGATGGTGCTTCTACCCAGTGGCCTGTGGTTCTCCCCTTTGAAATGCTGATCTCTTTTTGCGTTGGATCTCTGACTGATGATCATTGTCTCAAATGTTCTGCCTCTGCTATTCCACAGGTAAGGTACAAATATCACCTCCTCCAGAGGCCACCACCTAAGACAAAGGAGCTGCAAACTCAGCTCCATTGCCTCAGCCTTCACAGCTTCCTATTGGGACTCAAAAGTCTAGGTTTGGCTCAGAGCTCTGCTGCCCAGTCACTCTCTGATGATGGAAAGGCTTTGCATCCCGTTGTTCGGTGGGGGTAGTCACTGGCCCCTTGTGGCTTTAGAGTATGTAAACAAGGAAGAGTGAAATTCAAAGCATGTTTCAATTTAATTTAAACTTAAACAGTTACTAGTAGCTAGTGGTTGCAAAACTAAAGAGCACACAGCCAGTGTACTTGGTATCTTCCTCTAGAGCAGTGGTCCTCAACCTTTCTGATGCTGTGACCCTTTAATACAGTTCCTCGTGGTGTGGGGCCCCCAACCATAAATTTTTTGTGTTGCTACTTCATAATCATAATTTTGCTACTGTTATGAATCTTACCGTAAATATCTGATATGTGAGCCAAGGGGTCACAACCCACAGATTGAGAAATGATGCTCTAGAAGCTAACTTCCCTGTATCTAGAAGTGTGCACCTCTGTATCCTCCCCGGGGCCTAGAAGAATGACTACACATGCAGGACTCGGTTTGTGCTCATTGCTAATGAAATATGTTGAGCACCAACTCTGCCAGTCACTTCTCAGGGACCGCTAGAGCCAGGACAGCTGGGGAAAACGAATCAGGTTCACCCCTGGGCCAGCTGAACTTTAGGGTCAAGACTTACTTGGCTTCTAGATATACACACAGAGTCAAGAAAACGGTGACCTCCTATACCCCAAAGGGAGTGGTTCTGCAGGTTGCAGGTCAGCCCCAAACTCACCAGACAGTTGGCTTGCTGTTGAAAACAGGCACAACAAAATGTCCCTCCACACCCACTCACACTCACCCTTGGTACTCCACAGAATAGGACACTGTTTCCCTAGGCTGGGCCACTGGACTCCATGTCAGGAGATGCTTCATGTTGGTTGACAGCACAGTTAAGTTCTGCGGGGCAGGCAGAAGGGCCACTCCGCCTGGGACAGAATTAAGAGAGACAGTGAGAGGGGGCGCAGCTTCAGATTCCTCATCTGTCCAAGTGCTAGGTCTTACCCTCCCTGGTTTAGCTTTGCCTCTGTGGCAGCAGGGCATATCTGTAGTAATTACAGCTCCGCTTTAGAGAATAATGCTCATATTCTGTATAGGGCATTGCTAGATTGCTACAGAACTATCCCATTAACTTTTTTTTTTTTTTTTTGGATTTTTGAGGCAGGGTTTCTCTGTGCAGCCCTGGCTGTCCTGAAATTCTCTCTGTAGACCGGGCTGGCCTCGAACTCAGAGATGCTCCTGCCTCTGCCTCCTAAATGCTGAGATTAAAGGTGTTCACCTCTATGCCTGGCTTTTCATGACCCTACTGAGTTTAAGAACCATTATTTCCCCCACTATATGAACAAACAAACAAAGCAGAGCATGTTATTTGTTCATGGATATGTTTTTATGATTTTACTTTAGTGTGTATCTATGATAAGTATGTGTGTGAGTGTGAATGTACATATGCCTTGGTGTATATATGGGTGCCTTTAGGATCCTCTCCTTCCACCAATGGGAACCAGGTTCAAACTTGGGCCATCAGGTTTTCATGAAAACATCTTTATTGGGTGAGCCATCTCACTGGCTCTTTTTATTTTAATGAACATAAAAAACATGTACCTGTTACATTTATGGGTAGCTATATGGTGTTTTGGCACATGTATGTAATGTGTTATTTCAAATGAAGGCAAGCCTATGTATCTCAAACATTTATTATTTCTTTTTAATTCAAAGCCTTCAAGTATCCTATGTTCTGGGCCTTTTGAAATACGATTTTTTTCCTCTCTAGTTAGTCTTCTATGCAATAGGACACCAGAATAAGCTCTGCTATCTCACTGTAACTTAGTAGTTGTTAACCAGTCTTTGCCCTGTCCTCTCTCTGTACTCACACTCCTCCCCAGCCTCTGGTTACCACTGTCATTCCATTCCAAACACACGAGGTCAACTCTTTGACATTCCACCTAGGCGTGAGACTTGCAATATTTATCTGTCTGTGCCTTGTTTATTTCATTTAACATAATATCTTCCAAATCGCCCACGTCTGCCTTTTATGGCTGAACAATATCCCATTGTATGGGATATTTATCAGCTGATGGACATTTAGGTTATTTCCAAATCTTGGCTTCTGTAAACAGTGCAGCAGATGTCTCAACATAGCTATTTAATTTTTCTTTGGATGTATTATATAACCAGTGGTGGAGTAGACAAATCGAATGGTGGTTGCACTTTGGACTTTTTGAGGAAGCTCCACACTGTTTTCCATAAGGATTATAATAGCTTATGTTCTCAGTAATAGTGTGTACCAGCATTTGGCTTGTTATTTTTAAGTTTTTAATGAAAATCACTTTTTAAAATTAATTTATTTATTTATTAAAAATTTCCACCTCTTCCCCGCCTCCCTTTTCCCTCCCCCTCGCCACCTCCCCCCTCCTCTAGTCTTAAGAGCAGTAGGGTTCCCTGCTCCGTGGGAAGTCCAAGGTCCTCCCCGCTCCATCCAGGTCTATAAAGGTGAGCATCCAAACAAACCAGGCTCCCACAAAGTCAGTCCATGCAGTAGAATAAAAACCCAATGCCATTGTCCTTGGCTTCTCAGTCAGCCTTCATTGCCAGCCACATTCAGAGTGTCCATTTTGATCACATGCTCCATCACTCCCAGTCCAGCTGGCCTTGGTGAGCTCCCATTAGATCAGTCCCACCGTCTCAGTGGGTGGATGCACCTCTTGTGATCCTGACTTCCTTGCTCACATTCTCCCTCCTTCTGCTCCTCATTTGGACCTATCTTAATTAAGGGAGCCATTTTAGGGTTTGCAAGAGACTTGATTCTAGAGGGGTTCCCAGGTCCAAAGAGAGGTCCCCAGATTGTTCCTTGGGCAGTAGAGGAGAGGGTGCCTGAACTGGCCTTGTCCCATAGCCATACTGATGAATATCTTGCATATCACCATAGAACCTTCATCTGGCAATGGATGGAGATAGAGACAGAGACCCACATTGGAGCACTGAAAATCACTTTTACTGTGGTCCTGGGGATTTACTCCCAGGGGTTTATACACCTTAGGCAAGTGTTCTTCTTTTGAGGTACATTCCCAGTCTGGGGTGCGGTGATAATCTTATTTTGGTTTTATTTTGCTAGGATGATTAATAACGCTCATCACTGCTTCATATATCGGCTGGTCATTGGTATCATGTACTTTAGAAATGTCTATTTAATTTTACTGTCCACTTTCAATCAGTTTATTTATTGACTGACTATTGAGCTCCTTATAGAGTCTACATGATACCCTTGGTGCCAGACTGACCTGGATTCAGGCCTTGACTCAACCCTGGACTATGTTATCTTATGCAACCAGAATAACCTGAGCCTCCTTCATGCCAAATCCACTCAGGCTCTTGCCAGTTTCTCAACATGGCCATCGCCAGCTTCTTCATCCTTGGGCACCAGAACACATTAGTTTGTGACCAGCAAGGTCAAATGGAGCATCAGTGGTCAGGTGAAAAGCTGTGACTCAGGGCTACTGTGGACAAAGTCCAGCAAAGAGGGGTACCAAAACAGTTCAAAGACTCCACCCGGGGCAGACTGCGAGCCGGAGAACCCACGTGGGGTACAGGAAACTCCTCCTATGGATAAAGACAGTGTGCCCGGGATAGGCCCACAGTGGCACCACAGTCTGCACCTGCACTCCTAAGAACTTCAGGCAGCTCAGCTTTGCAGGGAGCCCCGGGGCGCCATCTGGACCCTCTGCGGCTCTTCTTCCCCCTTTCACACGTTCTCTTCTAGTGCCAAGCACCTGCTCCTCTGCCGTTACTGTCACAGTGATGGTATCTAGCAGTGTCATGGCAGACAGAGTGACAGCTGGGGCCTTTATCTAGGATCTTTCGGTTTCTGCCTCTAGATTGGCACCTGCTGTTGGCTCTCAGGCATCAAGCCTCATGACCACGAGGGAGAAGGGTGCTCCTGACACACCCTGGCTGATGGCACCTTGCCTCTTTTCTAGCACAGGACCCTGGTGATGAGCCTTCATCTCTTCCCTAATGTACTTACTCTGTCCGGGAAGAAAGACCTGGCGCAGCCGCAAGGGGGCTTCTCGGCTTTCCAGCCGTAGCTTCTTTATTTTTTTTAATTCATAATTTTGTTATTAGCTTATGTTTATTGTACAAAAGAACAGTCTTTACAAAACTCTCAAATGTCTGCTGGGTGGTGGTGGCGCACGCCTTTAATCCCAGCACTCAGGAGGCAGAGGCAGGTGGGTCTCTGTGAGTTTGAGGCCAGCCTGGTCTACAAAGTTGAGTTCCAGGACAGCTAAGACTACACAGAGAAACCCTATCTTGAAAACAAAAACCAAAACTTCTCAAATGTGCATGGCACATTCTTGATCATAACCCACACTACCCGATTCTGCTCCCCCCTCCCGCTTCTAGTGGTCCACTTTTTCTTCTACCACCCTTCCACCTTTGTCTTATTACTTAAAATGAATAAAAACAAACCTAGATTCTGCATATGAGAGAAAATACCACATGTCTGAGTCTCAATCATTCTGCTCAACATAATGATTTCAGGTTTTATCCATTTTTATTCAAATGACATGATTTTATTTTTTTGTGAGACAGGGTCTCACTATGAAGCCAATGATGGCCTGGAACTCATTATATAGCTTGGCCTGCTCTCAAACTCACAGTAATGCTCTCCCCGCCCCCAGACTATGGAATAGTCAGGCATGGTCACTCACATTCATAATCTCAGCAGTCGGGCAGCTGAAGTAGGAGCTTAAGCTAGAAATAGCCTAGGCTACATAATGAGTTCCAGGCTGCTACAGTATTAGATCCTGTCTCATTGTTTAAAAGAAAAAAAAGATTATGAACTAGAATAACTAAAGCTCTGTGGGTCTGTCTCTGTATGTATGTGTGTCTGTGTGGTGTGTATCTATGTATGTGTTTTTGTGTGTCTGTGTCTGCATGTTGTGTATATTTGTGTCTGTGTCTGTCTGTCTATGTCTGTGTGGTATGTGTGTTCGTGTGTGTGCCTATAAGTGTGTCTGTGTCTGTCTCTGTGTCTATGTGGTCTATGTATTGGTGTATGTGTATGTGCATCTGCGTGAGTGTACACATATGTTGGTGCTGAGATTTGAACCCAGGACTTTGTGAATATCATAAACATGTACTGTATCACTGAGAAAAACCACAACCCAACTAAAACAAGTCAGAAAGAGAGCAGGTCATGAGATGACTCAGACAGTAAAGGGCCTGCTGTCCAAGCTGGTGAGATCCCTGGAACCTATGCAAAGGTGAGGAACCCATGCAGAAGTGAGAGGAGAGAAACAACTCCACAAAGCTGTCCTGAGACCCCACATGAGTGCCATGGCATTCACTGCTCCTGATAATAAAAGTATTTTTAGAGTAAGAGCAGGGAAACCAATCCATACACTCCAAGAATTACAGTAATTAAGACTGCAATTTGTGGTATCAGGAAAGATAAAGAAACATAGATCCAAAGGCAAAAGTAAAGACCTCAGAGACAGCTCCACTCACATATGCTCAAGTTTGATTTGATAAAGATAGATACAAAGCAAGTCAGTAGAGGAAAGGATAAACTTTAAAACAAATAATAGTGGAACAGTTTGGTATGTGCTGGGGAAATAAACCTCAACTAACCTCACATATTATATAACAATTTGAATCTTAACCATTACTTCACAAAGGACAACTGTCTAGGATACATAATGAACACTCAAATCTTAATATCAGGACATCAAACAACTCAGAGATAACATAAAAAAGTATGAAGAGAAATCTCACCTACAGAAATACAGAGAGAGCAATAAGCACATGAAAAGATATTTAAATTGGAGTTGGTGTGATGGCTCAGTGGCTAAGAGCACCTGCTGCTCTTCCAGAGGACCCAGGTTCAATTCCCAGCACCCTCATGGCAGCTAACAACCATTGCAACTCCAGTTCCAGGGACTCCAATACCTTCCTCTAGTTTCCAAGGGCACTAGGAACACATGCTGCCAAAATACCCATACATGGAAGCATATTTTGTTTATAAAGATGTTTAAATCATTTGCTAAGGAGAAAATGCAAAATAAACACCACAATGAAACAGCACTCCTGTGTAGTTAACATTACAAAACTAAATTCTGGCAACGGGACAGAGAAGATGGATCCCTCATACACTGCCAACAGACTTGTAAATTGGCACATTGATTCTGGAAAATTGGCAGGTTTTTTTTTCAAACTAAATATGCAATTACTATCTGACTTAGCAGTTGTGATCTTGGGCATTTAGCCTAGAGAAACGGAAACTTCTGCCACATAAGATCTGAATATGAAAGTTTAAAATTGAACTTGGATTACCCCAAGTGTCTTCCAATAGGTGAATGGGTAAACAAAGGGGAACAGGCAGGTAATGAGAGGGGGTTATGAGCAAGGAACCCAGGAGCCTCTAGTGGCTTGGGATGGCCAGGAAACAGCTAGACCCTGAGAGCCTCCGGAAGGGACACAGTGCTGCAAACATGAAGCAATCCTGTGACTCAGTAGACAAGTTAGTTCCACCAGAAATGATCTGACTTTCAGAGATGCACAGCAGCAGAGGGAGCTTCTGGATCCCCTCTGCTATCCCTCCTTGCATCCACAGACAGCGTAACTGTAAAATACGACAGACAGTCATTGCCGTGTCACAGACTAAGTCCCAGTCTTGTCAGTTTTACCAGTTTCCCTTTTTATGCTTTATTTTCTTTCTCCTGGGAACCAGTCCAGGACTCTCCATGTAGTTGTCATACCTAATTAGTCTCAGTCTGTTCTCAATCTGTTTTTGTCTTTTATGACCTTGACGGTTCTAAAGAGCACTGATTGGCTGTTTTATAGCTTTGTTCTCAGTCTGGGTCTGTCTGATTTCACAGGAATAGAGTGAAGTTACACATTTTATTCAATGTCTTTGTTACCACAGCACTATCTTACACTTGGGAACGTCCCTCAGACACATGCCTGAGAGCGACAGGATGGTGCACCAATTTCAGTTCCTTCAGTATCCTTCATGAACTTCTCAAAGGCTGATGAAGCTGCTCACCCACCTCCACGCATCCTAGTTTTCCAGGGGAGATCAGTCTTAGGCTGTCCCTTTCATCATGCTAGCTGGAGACAGGTCTCAGCTATGTGACAGCACCCTGAGAGAGGTGCTCAGGACAGCATTGGTCAGGGGTTGGTTCCAGATAGGCTGCAACAGCTATTGGCCTTGAACCTGATAGTAAGACTCATGACTCCCCACACTCCAAGCCATATAATACAGCTTTGTTCTTTGAGTCTGAGCACAGTGACTAGAGTCTGGTCTGAGACTGCATACTCTGGCTGAGTGACTGCTGTATGCTTTAATGTAGCAAAGGTCTCTGTCCCCAGGGCCAACTCAAGGCCAAATATGCTCCTCCTGGCCCTCTTCCGTGAGGTGCACCAGTGGACATCAACATGCTCAGGCACTGTCTCCCAAGCATTCTTGCTGAGGGCATTCGTTTCCACCTTGTGTACTCTTTCTACGTACGTCAGAAGAGAGTAAGCCCAAGCAACTGGTTGCAAAATACATATTTTGCTTTGTACTCATAGAAGGACGTGGTGTCAATATGTTTAATTACCAGTGATGCTAATCTTGATCTGCAAAGCTGCAATTTACCTGCTAGTTAATAAACACACTGGAAGGGATATGTGAGAGGATGCAAATCCTTTTCACCATTTCTCATGTTAACTCGGGCAGGTGTTGGCAGGTCTCTTCCAGCGATCTCTGCAGCTATGAGTCTCTTTTAACTGAATTGGGATGCTCCTGTAAAGAAGAGCCATTCCTCCTCCATGATTTGTTATGTTTCAGAGATTTGCTAATTTGCATAGACTCATAGGTACTGATCTCATTTTATGGCTGCTATTATTGTTACTCAGTTGTTTTAGCTTTGGCCTATTAAAACTCTTTCAGGTTTGAGTTTTGTATCCATTTGACTCATTGTTGCCCACTTCCCACTCTTTTTTCCATTCTAATTATGTCAATTGACTTTGTTTTGTATTTTTTGTTGTTGTTGTTGTTTTTGTTTTGTGGTTTTGGTTTTTTGAGACAAGGTTTGACTTGTCTGTAGCTCTGACTGTCCTGGAACTAGCTCTGAGACCAGGCTGGCCTTGATCTGACTGCCTCTGCCTCCCAAATGCTGGGATTAAAGATGTATGCCACCACCGTTTGTGTTGTTTTTGTTTGTTTGTTTGTTTTTGAGACAAGATCTATGTAGCCTTGGCTGGCCTCAAAATCAGAGCTCCACCTGTCTCTGCTTCTGAGTGCTGGGATTAAACACACTGGTCACCACACTCAACCTTGTCGATAGTAACTTTAGATCTACAAATTTCAAAGACAATATAAGCTCCAAACAATGTTAACATCTTATGTAACCATGATACAGTTATCATAACTGTGGAACCAACATGGATCAATTACCATAACAAAATTCCAGACTTTATTTGGATTCTGCCAATTCTTCCACTAACAACTTTTTCCATTCCAAGATCCAACCCAAGGCACTAAGCTACATTTAGGCCCTCACCCTATTTTAAGCACTTCATTGCTTACCACAAGATGCTCCTGTCTCATCTTGCATTTTCCTGCCCAGTCCTGTAAGCATCCACTGCTCTAAAGAGCCCCACCCAGGGAGTTTCAAAAATCCCAGTGCCTAAGCAGTACTCCAGATGAATTTAGAATCTCTGGCTGTCTTGGCAGTTATATTTGTAACAGCTCCCCAGTGACTCCAGTGTTCATTTGAGACAGGGACATTGATCTAGAATTTACTTCTGGTGGATAAAGAATAGTATGAAATGTGTTAAGTCCCCAATATTGGGGGTTTCTGTATATTTTCTAGTAGAGTTTACATTTACTGCAGCAGAGACTGGCTCTCTTCATCTCTAATTAGCACCCAGCCCAGAGCCCACCATACAAAAGGAACTTAGGAACACTGAGGGAAACTGAACAAGTGAGCCACATACATCTTGACTCCCAGAAGAATAGCCCAGGCCTGTGGGTTTCCTAATCTCTCCGCCATCTTGGTCCTTCTAGCTGCTCTGAGATTCATGTCTCCTAAGATCTTAGGTGCAAGGGAGGTTGCAGGAAGACTGTCCTCCATAAAGCCACTGGGTTCACTTTCCAGGGAGAGACTGCTGCATCTCTTCCTGTCCGGACCCCAATGGTCATCTCGTAGTGTTTGGTTCTTCTTCCACTATCTTTTCCTCCAACGGGCTTTAAGGTTTTAAGGCTTGAAGGGCACTGGAAAAGGCACCCCTTAATTCTTTCCCTTTTCTAGCTGCATCCGTGTCTCCCCTTCTTCTATACAGAAGGACAAAGCACACACTCTGGAGCTGGCTAAATCAGAATCAAACCCTAACTGCCCGAGTCTTGAATCCTTCCCTGAAATGGGAACCATCAGACCTGCCTTGCAGACTGATGTGAAATGACTGAAAACCATCTATTGCTAGAGCATCATGTACTCAGAATGGCTTTCAATTCCATCTTCCTGGAAGGGTGAAGCAGAGAATTGTAAGTTCAAGGCCTTCCTGAGTTACAGAGCAAGCTCAAAGCAGCTTAGAAAATTTAGGGAGACCCCCATCTGAAACATGAAAAGTTAAAAAAAAAAAACCTAAAACCAGGGAACAAAGGCTGTGAGAATATAGTTCAATAGAATAGCAATTGCCCCAGCATGATAAGGTCCTAGGTTCAATCTCAGGAATGAAAGGAAAAAGGAAAGGGAAAAGGAAAGGGAAAGGGAAAGGGAAAGGGAAAGGGAAGGGAAGGGAAGGGAAGGGAAGGGAAGGAAAGGAAAGGAAAGGAAAGGAAAGGAAAGGAAAGGAAAGGAAAGGAAAGGAAAGGAAAGGAAAGGAAAGGAAAGGAAAAGAAAGGAAAGGAAAGGAAAAAGAAGTGAGACGTGCGGGCGGGGGGGCAGTTGTGGCTGTCATTGTTATTCTTAGTATATAATAATTAGTAATTATTATTTGTCCTTGGAAGGGACAAAGTAAGATACCTTTACTTATCTTCCCAGTGATCTAGTAAGCAACAGAAGCTCATTCTGTGCTTGCCAAGTTCACCTACACAGTCTTGAGCAAATGCTCACAATTACTTGGAGGCAACCTTAACTAAAGCAATTATTCTTTGACACTACCATTCATATTACCAAAAGACCAGAGTAATTAACAGACAGACTGACAGACAAAGACACAGACACAGACACACAGAATGAGAGAGAGAAAGGACTCAGGGTGAGAGCAGGTGTGACACAGCACATTTGCCACAGAAAGTGTGTGAAGGTCGGAGGACAACTTGAGGCAGCTGGTTCTCTCCTTCCACCACCTGTGTTCTGAGGATTGAGCTCAGTTCATCAGACTCAGCAACAAGTACCTATACCTACTGAACCAGCGCATCAGCCCCTGTTGGAGAATCATAACAACACAGGTTAAGGCAAGAAAGCAAGGACAGAATGTAGCATCTGTAAAGACATCAGGGGGCCTGCAATCCAAACTTATTCCTAAAAGTAGGGAGAAATAGGCTCAAATAATACAGGGAGAGCCCTGAAGACACAGATGACAAATGAGAAGTGAGCAGAAGTTGAACATCGTTTGCTGAACGTTTGGAGCTGTGAAAGTTTGGGGGCCGGGAATACCATCCGTTTCCACGAAGGCTAAACGTTTCCAAGTTGTCTTAGTTTTGATTTGTTGCTGAAGTACTCAAGGCTCCCACTGACACCACAAAGTAACCAATACCTTGGAGTAGTAAAACTAGAAATCTCTCTTAAATGCAGTTTGACTTGAAGAAGCATTAACAGGTAAGGAACTGCAGTTTGGCAACAATGAAGGAGGTAATTAAAAGGAGTCAGGAGTAGAACAGAAAATTGCATAACCTCACTGGCAGAGAAAAGGCCCAAATCAAATCTTTTTATAAATTGTGTGAAGTACCTTTTTCTGTGAGGATCAAGAAAAATCTAATTTTATAAGTCTTATACCCAATATGAAGCTTATAAATTATATGCTTGTCAGAATTTTTAATCATTTTAAGTGCCACATGAAAAATGATCGCAATAACTATACTTTAACTCTAAAAATACCAAATGAAATAAACAGCAAAGTGCATAGAACTCTGTAAACTATCTTGATGACATCTTTCTAGATGTCTGGGGATATTAGGAAATTTTACAAATAGAATGCAGGCATTTAAGATGTGGAAGATGGAGATAAAAAAGTTTTAAAAAGCATTTTATGCTGGGCAGTGGTGCACTCCTTTAGACCCAGCACTGGGAAGGCAGAGGGCAGGTGGATCTCTGTGAACTCAAAGCCAGCCTGGTCTACAAAGAGCGGTCCAGGACAGCCAAGACTGTTACACAGAGAAAAACCTGTCTCAAAGAAACAAACAAGCAAAACACCAAAAACTAAATCAAACCAAACCAAAAACATTTTAATTCAACCCCAAACCTAGGAAAGTATTGTCACCTTCTTAACCTGTATTCAAGGCCCAACCTCAGATGTATTTAAATTCTTTATTACCTGTGAGAAAACAGGAGATCAAGCTGCAGAAAAGCCACATGACAAGACTTGTCCAGACTCCTTGCAGAACCACTGTGCCGGCCTGTGTCTGGGGTGAGGGTCTCTGGCAAACTTAGTGTGACCAAAGTCATTGCTTCCTTCCAGAGTGAAGTTTTCTGTCCATCCTTGCCATCTTGCTTCAGGAAGCAGATGTTGGTGCTGAGGTCAGAGCTTCAATGGAGCTTGAATTGTTCTGGAAAGAGGAGCTGGCCCAAATGCTCAGAATGGGCGTACTCTGCAGCACCCTTTCTGCCCAAACCCAGCTATTGCATCAAGGGGGAGCGGCCTGTGAGAGTTCCAGAGAAATGATAAGTGGGGAGCTTGAGACATCTGCCCGAGGGAGACATCTGGGCAGACAGACTCAGTTGTGGAGGGCCCTGGTTCTTCCCAGAAGACAGTGAACATCGAGGATTATTTTCCCTACTCATCAAAGAGCATCCTCTGCCAAGTGCCTCTCTGCCCATTCATTGAAGCTGGGTGCTAATTAGCTCTGTTTGCTAATACATACTTCTGGGAAAGTAGAGAAGTAAAATGATTACTATTACTGCTGTTCTCTAGTGCTAGGGGTTGAACCTAGGGCTTTGTGCAAGCTACACAAGCACTCCGCCACTAAGCTACAACCCACAGCTGTTGCCTCAGGTGGTTTTTTTCTTTCTTTCTTTTTTCTTTTCTGTTCTTTTTTTTTTTTTTTTTTTTTTGAGACAGAGTTTCTCTTTGTAGTCCTGGCTGTCCTAACACACTCTGTAGACCAGGCTGGGCCTCTCACAGTGATTAAGTGCTAGAATTAAAAGAGTGTGCCATCACTGCCAAGTTCTGTGGCCTCAATTTTAAATACCATTTTAAAAGTCAAAACGTAGACAATAATAGTTTTATATTTGCAAGTCTGCAAAAAAGAAAATCTAGGACACAATATGCTAACAAGATTGGCACTTTGTGGTAGAAGAACTAGGAAAACATGAATAAGATTCTTTATCTAATCTTTTAAATTTGATTATTGAATCAAGAATTCACTACTGAAAGTTAAAACCAATTTTTAAAACTTTGAAACAAAATCCAGTAAACTTCAACTCCTTGAGGACTTAAAAAACCCCAATACACAAATTATAATGGTAAAGTGAGCATTGGTTTGAGAATGCACATTGATTTTTGAACATATTTTAGTTCTAGTTTCTTAGCTTATTTGCAAGATAATTTTGGGTCAGTCATTCATTGATTCATCCAACATTCCCCAGGAGTTTACTATGTGTGAAATCTGGGAACTCAATAAGTTCTTATCCTTTCCCAACTAATGAAGATGCATACAGAAATAATCACGGGGCAATATTGAATACAATGGAGGAACCACTAGGGATACTGGGGTACTAACGAGTAACACCCAATCCACCTTAAGGGATTCTAGAAGGCTTCCTATGGAGGAGAATGGCAGAGTATTGAACTCAGGAGAAAAATCCTACATTTTTTAGACAGAGTGAGCAAGGCTGGAATGAGAAGACTTGGCAAGGCATACAGAAACAAGGGTCTGGAGAGCTCACAGTGTTTTCTGAGTGGCTTCCAGTTTATCCTGAGAGCAGTGAGTATCAAGGGCAGGGTTTCAAACGCCAATATGATGGTGGCATTCTCTACATTTCAGACTTGAAAGGTTTCTGAGAAAGCAAAGCGACAGACAAGAGGAGGCTCTGCCAGGCATCAGTGAAGGCGTAAGTCACAGACAATCCCACACCAGTTTGGAATTATGATTAATAGAATGGTTATTTATTCAAAGGGGAAAAAACTTACAGATTACCGTCCCAGACAACAGCCCCTCAGCGCGAACAGGAAAGGAGTCCAGGGGCCGGAAACGGAGCCGGAAGACAAAAGGAGAGTGGAGGACAGCCGCTGCTTTTTTTAAAGGGAGAGACCACGCCCCAATGGGCTGGTAACTCAGCGGCGATTGGCTGAAGGAGCTGAAGGAACTCCCACAGCATCTCCCCCTTTTGTTTAAGTAAGAGAGTTCTAAGCCTACTACGCAATTATATACAATAAGTACAAACCTACAAAATTATATACAATAAATACAAATATCCTATTCTAACTAGCTTAAGTCTTGTATAACAAATAACTTGGCCAAGTCATGAAAGGAAAGTAACTACATTTATATAATCTTCAATCCCATCGAAGATCTGAGAAGGGAAATAATGTTATCTGAGTAATTAGGAAGTGCAATCAAACAACTTCCAGAACATGTACCAAATCGCAGAGACAACTGGCTACCTGGACAAACACCCAAAGTCACATTTGCAGCGTTGAAGCAACCAACTTTGGCTAAGGCCTGATGTAACTGACATACCATTTTCAAAGGCAAGAAACTTCAAAACTATCTTACCCTGTCTTGGCAGGATATGACAGTCTTGTTTTATCCATTTACGGATATTCTGTAACTCTGTCAGTAGTTGAGGTATGAGCATTTCTTTACCCAAAGGCCAGTTCTGCCAAGAAGAAAGGCTCCAGGTGGAGTGTCTTTGGTGCTCAACATTCTCTCGGGCATAGATCAGTGTTGCCAGGAGTGATTGTGTCTCCCTACCATAGAACTCTGAATTAGATTAAAGGCCATTTTCTACAGCTCTTTGAAGAGGTTGAAGATTATCTATCTATACTGAATATAATCTCTATATATCTAAAGAACCTGATTAGTCTAATTATAAATGACAAACTTAGATGACTGTTGATCTATATAATTCTCAATATCTATCTAACTTAAAGACTGAGATAATAAACAAGTGTGCAATAAATGAGGACAATGAGACCTCTAAATATAAACAATGTGCAAGTATACATTGCAATATGGTAAATATATATCAATACATAAACAATATATAAGTATCTTAATCAGAGGTAGAAGTGTACAATGCAATATGGTAAATATACATATATCAATACAATATATATATACAAATACATAAAAATGTTTTAAACAGAAGTAGAAGCATGAAGCATGCATGCATAAAATAGTCAACATAATTTAACTTTGTATCAATATATAAGAATCGATACCAATATGTTTGTCTAAAAGCAATAACTCACAAGTACAAATCTATTTATCCCATAATCCAATTATCCCTCCTTTTTTTTTTTTTTAAGATTCCTGTGCTTATAAAATTCCTCCCCCAACCCTCAACCGTATACTAATTATAACCAACCCCTAAATGATGTCCCTAAACCCAAGGACAAACTTTATTGGGAGAGGGGACGTCGTTCTCTAGAATTACTTCCAGCTGTCATGGGGGCGACGTTCTTTCTGGGGGATCCTGTGAAAGTAAAATGATGGTTAAATTTCAAGATCAATGTCTTTTAAAATTGCAAATAGTCTCTGAGTATTTTGTGGAGGTCTGGCCAGAATGTTGTACAAGATGTGCACCATTTCAGCACGTTGGAACCGTCTTGTGCAGCTGGTACCCAAAACAGGTCTTGTAGTAGCGCTATCAGTATCATGACGTCATATCAACCAGGTGGAGTTGTTGTTATGGGGCCCCATCTTCTTCCTGGAAACTTCAAATGTCACTGTAGGAAAAACTCATTGTTCATTGTGGAAAACTTAAACATTAATTATATAGACATATACATGAATACCTATATTCAATGAGAGACATGATAGATATATTTAATGAAGGTATGATAGATATGAAGAAAAGTAAAGATGTTTTCTAAACTCATATTTCTTTCTGTCCCATATCATGGCTCTTGACATGAGACAGAAACTCCAGAAACTCTGGATTTTTCTTTAAACAACAGGCTTGGAATTAGAGAGGGACTGAGCCAGAGTCCAACTCTAAAACCAGCTCTATAAATTTAGAAATATGATTTAGTATATGGTACTTACAGAACCTATTCAGTTTTCTTGATAGTCCCTATTGGGCCGTTATTTTCCATCTGTCAGTATTCAAATATCCAGGGTCCCTTGAACTTTTCAAAGATCAGTGTTTTCCTGTGGAGATAAGAACAGAACCCTGCCCCCATTCTATATGCTTTTCTTACCACCTGTATGGTTATCATCATTGTAGATGCTGTCATTTCTCCTTTCCAAGAGGTTTCTCCTCTTCAAATCGAACCTTTATTAATTTTGATGGTATCCACAATTTTTCTTCTCCTGTGGAAACAAGAGCAAAACCCCTTCCCCAACGTAGCACATCTCCTGGCTTCCATTGAGAGGTCAGCACGTCTTTGAAATAAACAGGTTGGTTTAGTTCAGAAGTTTTTTCCATTATCCAATGCCTCTCTGCTGCTGTTGTTCCTTTCTCATTAGCATTAAGAAAATTCAAGGTTAATAAAGCATTATGCAATCTATTTCTGGGGGTATCTTTCATCCCTTTCTGTTTGTTTAGCATATCCTTTATAGTACGATTTGATCTTTCTATAACTGCCTGACCTGTAGGATTATTTGGTATACCTGTAACGTGTTTTATATTATAATAAGCAAAGAAGCGTTTCATTTTCTTAGATACATATGCTGGACCATTGTCTGTCTTTATTTGTGCAGGTATACCCATGATGGCCATAACTTCCAATAAATGTGTGATTACCGAATCAGCCTTTTCTGAGCTCAGGGCAGTTGCCCATTGAAAACCTGAATACGTGTCTATGGTGTGGTGTACATATTTTAATTTACCAAATTCCATAAAGTGGAACACATCCATCTGCCAGATTTCATTCCTTTGAGTACCCTTTGGGTTACTCCCTGCAGGCAATGGTGTTTGATTATAGAAAGAACAAGTAGGACATCTCTTTATAATGTCCTTAGCTTGTTGCCATGTAATGGAAAACTCTTTCTTTAAGCCTTTACTATTGACATGATGTTTTTTATGAAATTCTGAGGCCTGCAGAACGCTTCCAATCAATAATTGGTCAATTTCAGCGTTACCTTGTGCTAGAGGCCCAGGCAGACCGGTATGGGACCGGATGTGTGTTATGTACATTGGACAAAGCCTATTCCTAATTATGTCCTGTACCTCGATAAACAATGAAGTCAACTCTGTGTCATCTGGTATGAATTCAGCGGTTTCAATATGCAAGATAACTCTTTCTGCATATTGTGAATCTGTAACTATATTAAGAGGTTCTTTAAAATCCCTTAGCACCATAAGAATGGCATATAATTCTGCCTTCTGGACAGAATTATAAGGGCTTTGTTCCACCTTACTCAATTCTTCTGATTTATAACCTGCTTTCCCTGATTTATTTGCATCGGTATAAAATGTCCGAGCTCCAGTTATTGGAGCATCACGTACAATTCTAGGAAGAATCCAAGAAGTTCTCTTTATGAGGTTAAGTCTATCACTTTTGGGATAGTTGCTGCTAATTTCTCCCAAAAAATTAGCACAAGCTCTTTGCCATGGTTCATTATCTTCCCATAACTTTCTTATTTCCTCAGTAGTAAAAGGCACTATAATTTCTGCTGGGTCTATACGAAGTCTCAGTTTACCTTTTATAATTAATTCTGAAACCTTTTCTACATAAGTTTTTAATTTTTTACTTGGTTTATGAGGTATAAATATCCACTCTAAAATAATATCTTCCCTCTGCATTAAAATCCCTGTAGGAGAAATTCTGGAAGGCAGTATGACTAGGATGGAACTAAGATTCGGGTTGACCCTATCCACATGTGCCTCCTGTAATTTTTCCTCAATCATTGTCAGTTCCTTTTCTGCTTCAACTGTCAATTTTCTGGGACTATTCAAATCCTTATCACCATCTAAGGTTTTGTTTAAATGAACTATTAGATCAGGTGTTATCCCAACAGCTGGTCGTAGACTGGAAATATCTCCTAACAATCTTTGGAAGTCATTAAGAGTCCGTAACCGGTCTCTCCTAATTTGTGCCTTTTGTGTTCGAATTTTCTCTAACCCTATTCTGTAGCCTAGGTAATTAATAGAATCTCCTCTTTGAATCTTTTCAGGGGCAATTTGTAATCCCCACCTAGGCAAAACTTTCTTTACTTCTTCAAACATACTTTCCAAAATATCTTTATTTGAATCAGATAATAAAATGTCATCCATGTAATGATAAATTATGGACTTGGGAAATTGCTTACGAATTATTTCCAGTGGCTTATTAACAAAATATTGACACAATGTGGGACTATTGAGCATCCCCTGTGGGAGGACAGTCCATTGATATCTCCTAGTAGGCTGAGAATTATTATAAGTAGGCACTGTGAAGGCAAATTTTTCTCTATCCTTTTTTTGCAAAGGTATAGTGAAAAAACAATCTTTCAAATCAATAACTATAAGAGGCCATCCTCTTGGTAATAGAGAAGGCAAAGGAATTCCAGATTGTAGCGGACCCATAGGCTGAATTACCTTGTTGACAGCTCTTAGATCTGTCACCATTCTCCATTTACCAGATTTCTTTTTTACAACAAACACAGGAGAATTCCAAGGGCTGGTTGATTCTTCAATATGGTTAGCATCTAGTTGCTCTTGTACCAGCTGTTCCAAAGCCTGTAACTTATCTTCAGCTAGAGGCCACTGCTTGATCCATATTGGCTTCTCAGTTAGCCATTTTAAAGGTAGGGCTGTTGGTACCTCTAAAGGTTTGCTATTGGCTGTGTGTTCTTGTACAGCCTGAATGGCTGGTGACCTTTTTCCATAATACCTCATTATATCCTTCCCAGAATTGTGAGTTCCTGGAACTACAGGAATGTTAATCTGGGTATTCCATTGCTGTAGCAGGTCACAGCCCCATAAATTTATTGCAATATTTGCTATATATGGCCTTAATCTTCCTATTTGCCCTTCAGGCCCTATGCATTCCACCCATCTTGTGCTTTGTTTTACACGAGATAGGGTTCCAATTCCCAGGAACTGAACATCTACCTCATGAAGAGGCCAATTCGGATGCCAGGATTCTGGAGTAATTATACTTACATCCGCACCTGTGTCTAATAAGCCTTCAATAAAAATGCCATTTATACAGACTCTTAGCTTTGGTCTTTGATCGTTAATATACGTTTGCCAAAATATACGTTTACTCTGTCCTCCTGAATTTTTTGACTCATTCTCCACATGTAATTCATCATTTAGACCAGTATTACTTTTTACGGCAGACATTGGAGTTTTTAATTTTCTTGGTGAGACACATTTTCGACTGTAACTGGGAATGACTGGGCCACTTTTGGCTTGGGGGCCTGCGAGAGGCCCCTCAAGGAGTTTCCCGATGGTATCGGGTTGCCTTGTCTGTCTGTTGTTGACCTGCATTCGTTGGACCAATGTCGGCCTTTACCGCATCTTCTGCATATACCTGAAGGCTGAGATCTCCTACTTTTGTCATTCCCAGAGGAGATATTATTCCTAGGATTTCTTTGCCTGCAATCCCTTTTCAGATGTCCTAATTTACCACAATTAAAACACCTGGTAGTTTGATGTCTCCTCATAGCTTTGGAAATCGCTTCTCCTACCCAGGATTCATCGTTATAGCTAAACATCTCAACATTCATTGTATGCTGTATCCATTCTTCCATTGGTGCTGATCTAGATCTTAAAGGCCCAATTATCTTTTTACATTCAGTATTTGCATTTTCAAAAGCTAGAGATTCAAGAAGTATTCGTCTAGCTTCTGGGTCTGTTACCCCTATGTCCAGAGCCTTAATTAATCTTTGCACAAAGTCAGTAAAGGGTTCTCTCTGTCCCTGCCTAACCCTGGTATATGATTCGACCCTTTTTGCTGGATCTTGTATTCTATTCAAAGCATTCAAGGCTGCTTTGTGACATAAGGACAGCACTTCTTCATCATAAAGAGCTTGGACCTGTGGATCAGCATATGCTCCTACACCAAGAATTTGATCTTGGGAAACCTTCACACCTTTTGCTCTTCCTTGCTGTTCCATATGTTTGGATTCTTCTCTGAAATAAATTCCAAACATCAAGGAAGGCCCATCATCTAAAACTGCAGACACTAGCTGAGAGAAATCATGGGGGGTAGCTCTGACATTAGAAGCCCAAGTCCTTATCATTTCCTTAACAAATGCAGAGTGCAAGCCAAAGTTAACGACAGCTTGCTTAATTTCTTTTAAATCATTCATTGCCATTGGTGTCCATCTAGCTTCTTTAACTCCCTTTGAGCCTTTGGAAGTTAACCCTTTGTCAGAATAAATTACAGGGTATGTTGTTAGGACCCTGGGTAAGCCAGTTCTAACAGCTGGTGGTGGCATTGTATCCTGTCCTTGTGCCTTCTTACTCTGTTCACCAGCTCCAATAGTTTCTTCAATCATTTCTAATCTTTTTATCATTGTATCCCTTAAATCCTGAATCTCCTGACCTACCCGTGTTTCTAGTAATTTCACTAAGGTATCAGTTTTTTGGTTCCCATTCTGGAGGTTCATTCTATCTGTTACCTTATCAAAACTTTGTGGTAACATCTGAACGTCAAATTCAACAGCCTGTACCCTTTCAGGTAACTTCCTAGTACCCTTGGACATGGAGTCAATTTTGTCTATCATAGTATCCACTTGTTCAGATAACCCCTGATTTTCAATAATTTTAATCCTTTCAACTAGTTGTTCAATATTAGTCCGTAAAAATCGTATCTTTCTTAATGATAAAATATTGAAAAGAAAACTGAAACCTAGCAACAAGTAAATTAATATATTCCCATAGTCATATAAACCTTGCATGACATAATCCATTGTATTAATAAAGAAAACAGTAAAATTGGCGTTGGAAACAAAAACTGCCATATTACCTCTTGTCTAGTTGGCGGCGCTGTTGCCAAGTTGCGACTAGAACCACTGCAAAGGTGACTTAAACAGGTCCTGTTTCAGTGTCTGCCTTAGTATTTGTTAAAAACTAGGAAATATAAGTTGCTCAAGAAAGAAAGTTTAATTAAATCAATTCCATACACGGAACCAGAAACCCAGAATCCAGGGGTAGAAAAGAGCAACCCGGAAGCCGCGTATGCCTCCACGTGACCGAGTCGTTCTGATTCACGCCACTAAAGCACCGCACTTACAAGGGAAATTTAAAAACAACTCAGAAAAGAGCAAACCAGGCAGGCAGAGACTGTCCCGAGCCTGTGGAGCTTGGGAGGCGTGGGGTTTAACTGAACTGCTGGCTCCACACACAGGGCACAGGCCGCAGCTGAGGGAGGTCTCGTGACTAGCCGAGCTGGTAGCAAGCAGTTGAGTGGGGGGGAAGGGGGGGTTCTACAACCAAACGTGGGGCGCCAGATGAAGGCGTAAGTCACAGACAATCCCACACCAGTTTGGAATTATGATTAATAGAATGGTTATTTATTCAAAGGGGAAAAAACTTACAGATTATCGTCCCAGACAACAGCCCCTCCGCGCGAACAGGAAAGGAGTCCAGGGGCCGGAAACGGAGCCGGAAGACAAAAGGAGAGTGGAGGACAGCCGCTGCTTTTTTTAAAGGGAGAGACCACGCCCCAATGGGCTGGTAACTCAGCGGCGATTGGCTGAAGGAGCTGAAGGAACTCCCACAGCACATCAGGGTGAGAGATACTGCCAGGCTATGCTAGGCTTCCCCAGGTCTGTGGGAAGAAATGCAGGACATAGAATAGTAGCTCCTACATACTGTATGGACTGGGAAGGGCCAAACACGACTTTCCAGTTCTGGTTTGGGTAACTGGGTGGACAGCAAGTCCTCAAAGGAAAGAACAGAAAGGCACAGAGTAGGGTCAGGGAAGGCAGGGTCAGGGGTCTGCAGAAAGAGACACTTAAAGCATTTATGCGAGCAGTCACAATTCCCACTATGCAAATACCTATCTCAAATTGATGTCAAGAAATAATACCTCTCCCCTACCTGCAGTTTTATGGGTAGTGGGTGAGCCTGTGCAAACAAAACTTGTCCACTAAGAATGATGTGCAGACAGAGAGAGAAAGAGACCAGAGAGGGCAAGGACATGAACTAGAAGACAGAGGTGGGAGTGGTAGCTCAGAGAAGTGGTTCTAAAAACAACGAGGCAGGATGTGATTGTTGGGGCAGAGTGCAGAAGAGAGTCCCCAGTGAGTTCATCACTGAAAAATGTTCCCTGGATGTAACAACTGGAAAGTCATTGTAATCCCAGCAAGAGGAGTTCCTGTGGAAGCCTTGGATCAAAACCTAGATCATTGTGGGTTGAAGAGTAAATGGAAAAAGTAATGGCCATTTTATGCAAAGAGGAAGAAAACAACTCCATCAGCCTTACATTTCTCTTTCATTTACAAAGAAAATACAGTAATGCATTGCAAAACAGTTGTGGGAATCAAGAATGGGAACAGGAAATCCATCAGAAATATGCCCAACTCCAACTTCTTTTCACTTACCTCAACTGCTTCCCAGTTAACATTAAAAGGGGTGTGACTCCTGAAATGAACAACGGTTTAGAGAATAAGCAGGAAGTGGGCCACAGAACGGAGTTCCAAGAATATACTCATCTATGTTCAAATAAAAGGGGTTAGATGAGTTCACGATTCAGCAATCCAGATAGAATAACTTGAGCAAAGCCCAATGATGGAAAGTTTGAGAATTTGAGAACACAAAGTGAATCAGGGGATTTAAAAAAAAAAAAAAGGTAAACAAAAAATGCAATCAAGAGTGGGTCTCACACAGCTGAGTTGTGGGGCAGTCCACCACTGAGTCATGGGGTCTTAAAATAGTTCTGCATGGCATGAGTCTATACCAAGACAACCCAGCCCAACTACAAGGAGAGTTAGGTCCTGGGCTCAGCACACACCTACTAGGCAGTGAGAAGTAACGACATTAACCTAACCTAGCTTTTGAATTAATCTTTCTGAAGACTGGGTCATCACCCAGTAAAAAAAAAAAAAAAAAAAAAAAAAAACTCAGATGATCTGCCTATGCCTGGGCCATTACACTCGGTAAGGGCTTCTGGATGACTATGCCTCATTTGCTCAACTCTACCACCTGATACTCCTGTCTCTGCTCTTGCTTCTCTTGTCAATTCTCCTCCTATACTATCTCATCAACCATCTTGTCTATGCAATATGCCCAAATCAAACTATCCTTTATCCTGTTGCCTACAGCTTTGTTTTCGTTGACCCAAGGTTTCAAGGAGCTAAGACTTCGAATTCACTATGTATGCAATTTAGGGATGACCTTTAACTTCCTGATCCTCTTGCCTCCATCCACAAGTGTGGGGATTGGTGTACATCAACATGCATGGTTTATGACACTGGAAATCAAACCCAGAGGCCTGTGAATGTTAGGCACTACTCTACCAACTGAGCTACATCCCAGCCATGTTGTCAGAATTCCTGTGATTTTCTGCAGAATTGGAGAATGGTTCAGGCCTGAAGAGAAACAGTTGGATAGAAAAGTGGGTAACCTAAATATAGCATATCCCATTTGCTACTTAAATCTTTGGTATTTAATTCTGTTAGGAAAAACAAGAACTTTATGTAAAGAGAGTGAGGGAGGGAAAGTCATACTTTTTACCCCCAATCTGAGTCTCACTCATCAGACTTAAAGAATCCAGGAACAGGCCAAAGAGCCAATTATTTTATCCTGTTCTTGTACTCTTCACTTATTCTGTTTGCACAACGATTCCCATATATTTATGCCTATGTTTAAGCACATCTGACATTTAGCTCTCATTTCTTTTTCCTGGAAGTCACACAGAGAATTTAAACAGTGGAATTCCTTTCAGACTCTTGTTTCCACCAATTCTCCTCTGGCTGTAATTTTCAAAATCCAGTTTTCAGAGCTGTCTGACTTCTAAACTTGCCGAGAGGCTGGAGAAATGGTTAGCAGCACCAGCAGCTCTTCCAGAGGACCTGGGGTCAATTCTAGTGTCCCCCGCCCCCAATGGTGGCTTACAACCCCTTCACAGGAGTTCTGGTGCCCTGGGCCTCTCTCCAAGAGCACTGACAGACACACAGGCAAAATACCCATACACATTTTAAAAAAAATAGTAAAAAGTTTTAAACGTAGTCATTTAAATCTACTAATGGTCTTCAAGAAATTAATCTCTTGGAATCGATGAGTTAAAACCTTTATGTCTGTAACACTGTCATCTTCCTGTAGTTATAGCTGGTTTCTATGTAACATGATCCAATAACTCCTATGAACACAGAGAATCGGGTTTTATTCTGAACAGCCCTTTGTAGTTAAAAGTTCCATATTTGAATGAAACAAATACTTTAAAATTTCGGAAATCAGAAACATGCTTTGTAAGTGAACATCTACATGATATTCTAATGATTTAGGCAATTGTTTTTTAATCACCGGTTGGCCTAAGTGGAGCCCACATCTAAGTCGATTTTACCAGAGACCTTCCCATTAACAGCAACCACATGCTCCGCTTGTCTTGTACAGATCTTCTCCATTTAGGTACTGCATCACTAGAATACGAATTTCACCAAAGCCTTGTTAGCTTTTTTTTTTTTTCGTTGTAATGCAGGGTGAGAGCAGTCTCACGCTTGAATAACAAAAGAATCAACTTAAAAGGTAGGATTGTTTCAGAGTAAGATGAGAAATGGAAGAACTGGGGGGGCAGGAAGGCCCCATCTCCTTAAGGTTTCACCACCTTCTGAGAAAGTGCTCCAGATGGGAACCAAAAATTTAACACATGGCTTTGAGTGACATGCAAGACCAAACTATATAAACAGCCCAAAACTACATTTTAACTTTGAAACTAAGCGATAATGCCTCAGTGAAACCAGAATCTGTTCTCTATAACCTGTTTGCCTACCTACAGTTCAGAAAGCACACACTTATTTTGACATCACTTGCTCTAGAGAAGCTATGCTTGCTCAGGAGTTCCTAATTTCTTCTGTAAATTATCTCAACTATTCCCGTGGTTAGCCTACATTTAGACATTTAGTCTCTTTCTGGATTTCATCTTTTTGTCTCAACAATTTTCCAAAGGTAGATACCTACAGGTTAAGATATATCTGAGCCCAAAAGTTGGTTTAAAACAATTTTCCTATATATCTTACATAACTACTTCAAAATGTTACTGTTTTCCTGTTTGTCAATGAGGTACAAAAGAAGAGAAAACCTTTGTAGTAATAAATAAAACTTGCAACTGTGAGACAGTTTTCCCTGTGCTGTATAGTTATGTAATCTGAGTGGAAATATTTAAAGTCACAGTTGGAAGGTTACTTTCCTAGCATGCATGAGGCAGCTGCTGTTCCATTGTCCAGCACTACAAAAATAACTACATCAGCTAGCTTGTCCCTGCTAAGCTGCTGAGGACATCAAACCAGTTCTGAAATGGATACAACCAAAGTGTTCTGGCCAAAGACACTCTTAATCTGGTTTAACCCCCCCCCCCACACACACACACACAGACAATAACTGAAACTCTTCCTCTTTATCTCAGCAAATGCAGTTAATTTCCTATTTTATTCAATCTCCACAAACCGCATGCGCTTTCAGGTCAAGAAACTCCTGTAAGTAAACTAGAAACACACATGTAACAGCAAGAAACTAGGGTGTCAAGTGTGAGCAGCTTGTTTTGCTGTCAGCAGTGTTTAGAATACAGCAGAGCTGAGTCACATAAACTTGCTGAACGCCACAGAACAAGCATATCTACCTTGCAACAGAATCAGAATCAAGAATTTGTTTTTTCAATACTCTGGATGAGATTCAGAAATTGACACTGTCTTATGTTAAACAAAAGTCAAGAAGTGACCACAGTTGTGAAGATCTATAAAACAGTTAAGAGAGCTATAGAAAGGTTTTTTTCTTCTAATAAAATATTAAAACAAAAAAGCAAAAGCTGTAATGCTACACTCCTAATTCGTTGATTTGAACATAGGAAGTTTCTTAAAAATGGTTATCTTGTATTAAAAGCCAAAAAATCTCCCAAGCAACAGGAAAAATAGGGAGAAACAATGTATCAATTTGGCTATAAAGTTTGGGGTAAGCGTTGGGGGAGACTTTATTATTCTGTTTGAATGTCTTTCACCATGTGCATTATGGGACCATCCACACCAGGTTCCAGCTGATCATTTAACTCGTGAATTCAACTCACACTGTTGGCTTATTTTTAAAGAAACCACAAAATACAATGCTATCTGAAATCTCCCATTTTAAGTGCTGTGAAGTTGAATATTACACAAGTTTAACAATACTTCTATATTTGGCTGCATCATCGATAAAGCATGACCAGCAGGTAAAATTCTACACTTTTTGACAAGCCAAGGGATGGGGCATATCAGGAGACAATGCATTTTCCTAATTCCCAGAAAGGCACCTCAGAGATAATTTTTGCAACCTCTAGATTACATGGCAGATCACTGGAGCTGGGTACGATTTACAAGCATGTCCTAATTACCTAAGCTGCTCATTGCTAGGCCTTTTTATTCTGGCAATACACACGGATTCCCTCTTTGGTTTGCTGATGCTGGACCAAGTATTCAGGGTTCGCGCAGGCTCTACCGCAGAGCTACAGTCCCAACTCTACTTTTTTCAGGGTCTTGATAAACTACTCAGGCATGCCTTAAACTCATAATCCTGCCTCAGTCTCTTGAGCAGCCAGAATTACAGGCTTATACCACTGAGCAGGGTATTTTCTATTTTATTTAGTGTATTTGTCAAACAGTTTTAATAGTCTTAAGTGTATATGTTAATATAAAGTGACTGTATGCAATACACATGAAAATATTCAACTCACCTCTAAGATTTATGACCAAAGAGACATAACATTTATAGCTTTTCTTTTGTTGCTAAGCTTTCACACATATATAAGGATGTTTAAGAACAAAACAAAGCACCCCTTCCAAGACTTTAGAGGAGTTTTTATAGACATGAGCCAGGCAGGATTATGGGTACAACATATTTAAATCTGGGGAACTAATCAGCTCTTACAGAGATGAAAACTTCTGAACTAGTACTTTCCCCAGGACCCACCTCTAGTCTAAAACTAGCACGGAGGGCAGTGTCAAGACACAGACAACACTAGGTTGTGGCTGTTTCTAATACAAGTCTGTCACTACCTAGCTATGCAGCTATTTTCTAGGTTATTCTAAGAAAAACTGTTTCAAGTAAATTCATGGTTACAATATAAACAACCACTGATTGAAGAAATGGTATGGTTTAAGAGGTTTTTTTAAAACTGACCAAATGTTGAAGTACACGGTAAAACAGTGCACCATTAGGTCTCTTCCAGTCTCAGAATGCACAGGAGCTATTACTGGAGCACCACCATCTTCTATGAACTCTAGTTACAGCAGGAGGTACACGACTTTACAAAGTCAGCTGTGGAGTAGATAGTTTCCAGAAACAGCTGTATCCATGACAAGGTCTAACTATTCCTTTTTATAAAGGTCCATTGTTTCATAGCAGGGAGGGCAACACACAAAGAGAGAAGAAAAATAGTATCATCAAATGTAAGAATGTTTACTACCTACTCATTCTGCAAACCACTGTTAAACTGGTTTTCTTAGAATTCATAGTATCTTACAGCCCTGAAGGTAAGCATGTATAACATGAATTTACATTAATCCGCTACCATTTATCTTAAACAACAGAGCACCAAAAGACAAACGCAAACTAAAAAGCTCTGAAAGTAGGTGTTATAAAGATGGGAATCCATACGTCAGTCAATTATATTTGTTGACTTCTAGTTAGTGGGAGAGGCCAGGGCTGCCACCCAGTGGTAACATCAGCCTCCAAGTGATTTTAAGATTTAAATTAAAAATTTTTAACTACTACATCAAAGAAAAAAGTGAAATTACACAACTTTGATTTTTACCAGCTATAATTTTGGTACATTAGTGTTTAAAATAGCAAAGAACAGCAATGTTCTTCTGCTTACATAGCATTAGGGACTTTTGTTAGTATGCTTACATTTACAGGATGAGGAGAAGAGTGACTAACAGCAGATTCAATACTTTAGTCTCTCATTCACACACACGAAGTACTAACTGGAAAACAGACAATTTAAATAACACACCTAACTACAGCACATTTCCCCACAGCACATCATTTCAGTGTCCCACGTAAGGAAACTGAACGATAAGGAGGGGGTGGGTATAACTCAGCAGCAGAGCCCTGCTAGCGTGTGTAACTTAGGGTTCAATATGCAACAGTGTCAAAAAATGGCTTTCAGTAAATCAGATACTGGGAGAAGAGGTTAGGATTCTAAAAGGAGAATTAGAATTGATATTTGGAGAGAAAAAATTTCTTCACATCTCATTGCTTACTATTTTCCCCAAACTGGTGGAAATATGGCATCATCTTATACAACATACTTTGGTCAAGGAACACTAGAGACACCCATTTCATTTCAACAGCGAACTGTCAGGGACTGCTCTGTTCCCTTCAACAACCAAACGAAGGAAAAAAGACACTCCCTAAAGTCTTAACATTTTCGCTTAAATAGCTATAAATTATGTTTTCTAACATATATCCAGGGCCTTTTGAATACAATGAATGGATTTTAAAATGAAGGCACAACAAACAACATAACTTTATATTTACAATGGCTTATGACAGATACAATATCTGAAAATAATTTCTAGTTTTGTTTATTATTGCTATTTAGTCACAGAAAAGATTAACACTTTACAAGAAATGAATTTCAGCATATGCCATATAGATATGATTTTTATGTGAAGAGGAACTATGGGAGAACAGGATACCTTTACAAGGAAATAAAGTAACACCAGTAAAAGAATTCTTCCATATAAAGATTTTTGAACCAAATTATTCTTTTTTTTAATACAAAACTTTGTTAGAAGGAAAAAGAAAAATAGCAAAGACAGTAAGATAGAAGACCAAGAATAAAGAACTTTTCTATATAGATGCACTGCATATGTAGATATATGTATGGGTTGAGTTATAACAAAAATACTCATGTATTACAGTCAGTTCTCATACAGTTAGAAACAGCACTTTCCAAGCAAGTAAAATTGGCCCAACACGCTCAGTCTTCAATTACATGACGAGTTAAAGCTGTGCAGCAGTCACTGCTGATGAGCATCAAGACAAATGTTTGACGAGATACAGCTTTTCTCCTTGTTCACTTGTAAAGATCGGTGCCTTTTTGTAATGTTCTACAAGTTCCTCCATGGTGCTGAATTTCCGCTGCCCAATGCAGTAAACTGTCTCTTTCAGTTGGACTTTAAAATGCTTGTTTTTCCCTTGTGCTTTTAGTGATACTGAGAAATCATTTGGCTAAAAGAGAAAGGAGAGGGGAGGTAAACATTGTGAAAGTCATGTATCAGAATTTAAAATAAAATACAACTGTTAAAATCCGAACATTAACTAAGTGCAAGACACTACACTAAATTATTTACATAATCTCCTTTATTCCTCAAAAGAAACCCTTTTTATGAGTGAGGAAATGAGGCTCGGAGAGTATGCCTGGGATCACGTATCAGTAGATAATCGACAAGCAGACAGGATTCTAGAGTCTCCTAACACCCACAGTGCCCAAAGAGTAGTACAAACAGAAAATCCATTAGGAGAAAAAAAATGAGAAAATTTCAGACTTCTACTCCACCATGCCCTTTCAATTCAGAGTTGACAGGAACTAACTTAAGACACAATGTTCTGAATTTTCAAAATTAAAGGACGACTAAGAATTCAACTGAACTTTAATAAATCGTGAGAAACAAATTCATACAAGGGCCAACAAAGAACCATAAGTAAAGGAGACAGAGGAAAGAGGATGCGGCCAGCATACAGAGATGGACTACTCATCTGTGATTGCTGCTTTTCAGGAACACTCTCCCATGTTGACTGGCCTTCGTCTTTTATTGCACCTTTATTTATGTGTATGGGTGTTTTGCCTGCATGTACGTCTGTGTATCACATGTGAACAGGGCCTGTGGAGGCCAGAATGGGGGTACTGGGTGCCCTAGTTATAGATTGTTTGAGTTGTCATGTGGGTACAGAAATAAAACTGGGTCCTTTGAATAAGCAACCAGTGCTCCTAATCACTGAGCCACCTCTCCAGCATGGTCTAAATTCTAAAGGGAAATTTGAAGCCTAATTTTCAAAAGATGATTTTATTATTTTTTAAAAATTTGTGGATGTTTGTATGTCTGTGTGTGGATTATATGTACAGTTATACAGATGTTCAAGGAGGTATCAGATTCCCGAAGAGCTGGAGTTGCAGGTAGCTATAAGCTATCTGATATGGTGGTGGGTACTTAATGGAGTCCTCTGGAAAAACAACAAGCACTTCCCATCTATTTAGCTCCAAGTCTGGATTTTTATAAACCCTTTGCTATTTAAATATCGAAGAAAGATTTTTAATTGTATAGGCCAAACAAAAACATTTAAGGTCTATAGCTGAAAAACAACAGTACTAAAAATAATTATATATTTTGGCTAGTATTTAAACTCTACACACAAGTAAAATAGCATTATGTATTTAAGTCTCTTTCTTAATTAGGTAGTGGTAGCTGCAGCTGTTGTTTTAAACCTACTACTTCTGAACAATCTGCGTCAAGTCAACAACAGTGACTTAAATGGTGTGCTACATATCAGGATTTTAACAGAAAACGGACTCCACTATTCTTCTCTATTAAAAACTATCTGTCTTCTGAGAGGTTAAAGGTATCATTTCCCCCAACTTCACAGCACGAAGTTCAATTCACCTCAGTCTCATACACATATTATTTTCTTTTTTTTTCATATAATACATTCACAGAAAGTCAGTATTAACCATGATTTGATAAGTAGGAAAGTAGTGATATTGTTTACCAGGAAAAGGTTTTTAGAAAAACAAGAACCATCAAATTTTAACATATAAAACAACACTTAAAAGAGCTATGTCATTTTTCAATTTGTATGTTTTAATTGTTTAGCTAGTACTGCAATATGTTACCTTTTACTGAAAATACATTTCAAATGGTGTTAAACATGTTTAAGGTTGAGCAGTGGTGGCGCACACCTTTAATCTCAGCACTTGGGAGGCAGAAGCAGGCAGGCCTTTGAATTTAAGGCTAGCCTGGTCTACAGAATGAGCTCCAAGACAGCCAGGGCTACACAATTAAAGCCCTGCCTTGAAAAATCAAAACAAAAACAAAACAAAAAAACCAAAAGGTTGTTGAGATGAATAAAAAGCCAAAAGAGTCAGGTATGGTGTCATAGACCTTTAATCCCTACAACTCTGAGTTCAAGGTCAGCCTGGTCTACCCAGTGAGTTCCAGGGCGGCCAGGGTTGCTTAGTGAGTACTCACTGTCAGAAGGAAAGAAGGGGGGGGGGGAGAGAGAAAGAGGGAGGAATTTTAAGTAAGCAATTAATTTATGAAGACACAATTTTTTTATAGTTAGAGAATTCCTGAAAGGACTACAATGATAGCATTCTTATTATATTACATTAAGCAGCAGTTTAATTTGCATTATTCTACTCTCAAGAAAGAAACCAATGCTCAGTTTTCCCCATTTTTCAGTTTAATGGGACAGAGAATATTCCAGAAATGCAAAAATCAATACAACTGAAGACATTAATACAACATAGTCACTGCTCCACCGGGCTTATTCATAACAGGTTCACTGGGAAGAACACATCCCAGCTTACAATTTAGTTAGGTGTAAGTAAGTCGTTCAACCTCGCCAACCTTACTTTTAAAAGCATGGAGCTCTATGTCCATTTACCTTTGAAAATCAACTTACCGAAGATTCACTATCACGAATGAGGAAGTCTCCTTCATGCCCCCTTTCATTTAATGCCATTTCTGCCTGGTGTCTGGTGACTTTGCCATAATACCAAGGATTGCCAGCAAACTTTCCAGTGAGTGAAGGCCTAATGTAATCACACTGTGGAGGTGATGGTTCCAAACCTGAAGTTAATGGGTTATTCTGCATAATAGTAACATAGTTTTTTGGCACCAGGCCAACCATGCCATTGATTTTCCTGCATTTCCACCACTCTGGGTCATTTTCCGGCTTTTCAATAACATCCATTACATCGCCTTTCTCAAAATTGAGTTCTTCATCATTGGATGAGCTGAATGGGTAAAGAGCCTGTACCACATGCAGTACTTGACCTGTATTCAGATTGTTGACAACTGCTGCTAATTTCTCTGACAGAGAACCTACATGGTCACCCAAAGGACTGTCACCTTCTTCAGTTACATAGTTTGAAGGAAACCATCCAATCTGTCCATTGTAGCTGCCACGCCACCACCCATCACTGCATTTCTCCATGACGATCACCTTTGTCCCTTTTATCAATGACAGCTCATCCTCTCTCTCAGCCATGTAGTTAAATTTCACAAAAGCAGGCATGTTGAGGTCATAGAGACGTTCCCCTGGATCAACAAAGCTATCATCAGCAGGAGACGCTGTATCTGGAACACTGGGTTTTCTTTTCACTTTTCCAATGCCTGTTTAAATAAAGAGGAGGCAGTAAGACTACAGCTTCAACTCAGCACACTTACCCCAAGCCTCTGGATGTGGGAAACAAAGTGACATGATGCAATCATCTTTTGGGAAATAAAATAGTTCTTTTTCCAAAGCCAATCAAATAAACTTGTCATGTGATAGTTTAGCTCCTCTTCCCCTGTCAGAACCATGAAATAACTACATAATAAAGTTGTCACATTGAAATTTCTTGTGTTAATATAGTTCATTTCTCTCATAGATACAATTAAGAACACAAACACTCCAGTAATCCACACTTGACATCTTACTTTATTCATCTAGATTTTGTAATTAGCTGCATAAAAATGAAACAATTATTTAAATTAGCACCTGATACACAATATTAAATTCTATTTAGATAATCTCATTTGATAATTTCTTAGTTTCCAAAACCAGAAGATCAGTCTATGTATCTATTCATTTTTAAAATTTTATTTACTCATTTGTTCCCTTCATCCCAATTCACATAACACCTCCCAAAAGGCAGGGATTGTTCATTTTGCTCACAGATAAAAATCTCAAGAATCTTGAAGGGTACTTAGTACATAGAATGTTTAATGTATTTTTATTGAAAGAAGTGAGAAAATAAAAGTAGAAATGCATACTTCAAGTGCAACCAGGCCGCTCATTTCCCATTATCTGATGTTTTGCTTTTTACTTTGAAAAATTAGGACATAAAACTATTCAAATTTCTCCCTACACTTTTTTTGGTTCTTGTTTGTTTGCTTTTTGAAACAGGGTTTCTTTGTGTAGCCCTGGACATCCTGGAACTGGTTCTGTAGACCAGGCTGGCCTCGAACTCAGAGATCCATCTGCCTCTGCCTCCAGAATGCTGGGATTAAAGGTGTGTGCCGTCACGACCTGGCTTCTTTCTACACTCTCAAAACAAAATAAAACAAAACAAAAAAATCAACCTTATTATTCTCATTCTTTGTTTGGCCAAGGCCCCAACTTCTGATCCTCCAGAGTTCTCTCTTCTCATAACCATCTTTTCTCTCCAGAGACTCCACACTACCTTTTTTCTTTTTTACATAGACTCATCAATTACCTAAAAACATTCTCAAATCACTTTAATATCAAAGTTATTTTACTTTTCTATTCTTTTTAGCAATTTTTACATTTATTTCTGCATCTATTTACTTAGCCTAGCATGTATAGCCAGAAACAACTTTTGAGAGCTCATTCTCTCCTGCTGTGCAGGTTTCAGAGACTGAACATAGGCTCAGAATACACTGTGCTATTCTTTTGAAATTCTCTTTCTACTTTTCAACTTCTTCAACTGTTGCTTGCACACTACCCCCCTTTAAAAATGTATGCTTATTAACTACTTTGAAAGGCCAGTGTTGTACACACAACACAAAGCATGTTTGGAGTTCAGAGGGAAACTTCCAGAATTAGGTTTTCTCATTCTATGTGAGTCCTGAGGATCACATTGAAGTCATCAGGCTCAGCAGCCAATGTCTTTACACACTGAGCCACCGTGTCAGCTCACACACAATCTTTGTTTTTACACACTGAGCCACCGTGTCAGCCCCACACACAGTCTTTGTTTTTACACACTGAGCCACCGTGTCAGCCCCACACACAGTCTTTGTTTTCACACACTGAGCCACCGTGTCAGCCCACACACAGTCTTTGTTTTCACACACTGAGCCACCGTGTCAGCCCCACACACAATCTTTGTTTTTACACACTGAGCCACCGTGTCAGCCCCACACACAATCTTTGTTTTTACACACTGAGCCACCGTGTCAGCCCCACACACAATCTTTGTCTTTACACACTGAGCCACCGTGTCAGCCCACACAGTCTTTGTTTTCACACACTGAGCCACCGTGTCAGCCCCACACACAATCTTTGTTTTTACACACTGAGCCACCGTGTCAGCCCCACACACAATCTTTGTTTTTACACACTGAGCCACCGTGTCAGCCCCACACACAATCTTTGTCTTTACACACTGAGCCACCGTGTCAGCCCACACACAGTCTTTGTTTTCACACACTGAGCCACCGTGTCAGCCCCACACACAGTCTTTGTTTTTACACACTGAGCCACCGTGTCAGCCCCACACACAATCTTTGTCTTTACACACTGAGCCACCGTGTCAGCCCCACACACAATCTTTGTTTTTACACACTGAGCCACCGTGTCAGCCCACACACAGTCTTTGTTTTCACACACTGAGCCACCGTGTCAGCCACACACACAATCTTTGTTTTTACACACTGAGCCACCGTGTCAGCTCCACACACAATCTTTGTTTTTACACACTGAGCCACCGTGTCAGCCCCACACACAATCTTTGTCTTTACACACTGAGCTACCGTGTCAGCCCACACACAGTCTTTGTTTTCACACACTGAGCCACCGTGTCAGCCCCACACACAATCTTTGTTTTTACACACTGAGCCACCGTGTCAGCCCCACACACAATCTTTGTTTTTACACACTGAGCCACCGTGTCAGCCCCACACACAATCTTTGTTTTTACACACTGAGCCACCGTGTCAGCCCCACACACAATCTTTGTTTTCACACACTGAGCCATCGTGTCAGCCCCACACACAGTCTTTTTTTTTCTCTCTATCATGATACATTAAAACTACTTGATTACAACTGTAACTAGGGTTCCAAGAAAGAACCCTGATTTGGGGGTGGGATGTAACAAATTAACTTGGACCAGCAGTCCCAGATATCAAACAGAAAACACACGATGGGAAAGCAGGAAAAAATTTCAAACAGAATGGCTATGTTGGGAAGATAGACATCATACATCTCAGCCTAGAGAACTGATATAAGCTTTGAGTTTGACTAAAGAAATAAGGGCAAGGGATGAGGGATACACAAAATGAATGGTCAAATTTAAGTTTGGATGGTCATTATCCCAGTGTTGGATCTGCAGCAGGGCCTCTTTACTGCCTGAGAAAACAATCTGGTTCTCATGAGATTACTTTTGCTGGTAAGGGGTAAAGTCCACTAAGAAGAGGATTGATTATTTGTTTGACTTCACTGTTCTTAGAAAAGGTGACTGTAGGTTTAGGACAATGGTTAAAGACTTTCAGTCACCTTTTAGGAGATCTAGAACAGGATATTATAAAAGCTAACACCAAAGAACTTTTTAATTCTTATCTTTGTGCCTTAAGCCTTAAATGAGGATGAAACTGATTAGGTCATAAGTTTTCAGACAGACACTCCTTAATTAACAAGCTTTCATGCAGAGTTGAACAGAGGTATGAACCATAGTAAAAGAGGCAGATATAAAATAAAAGCAGAGATACCAGGTTTTATCTTGCCTTTTAGTTACTTGTGGGCATAAGTCAGTGCATTTTTAGCAAAAGCAGTGTTACTTTCCTATTACTGTGATAAGACACATACCTTTAATCTCAGCACTCAGGAGGCAGAGGCAGGTGCATCTTTGTGAGTTTGACGCCAGCTTGAGCTACAGAGTGAGTTCCAGGATAGGCTCCAAAGCTACACAGAGAAACCCCATCTTGAAAAACCAAAATAAAATAAAATACTAACAGACAGTCAAACTATAAAAATCGAGATTTCCATCCCCGTTTTCTTTTGACTCTGTATGTTTAAGGACACAATGTCAAAATATAGGTAGAAAACAGATTTCTGTAGCCACATATATAGCTTTACAGACTTTATAGACTTTGAATGACTTTACAGACATTCTTATCACCAATAAACTTGTGCTTTAAGAATGTGAATGGTAGTTCTTTTGACTGAAATCAAAAGACACCAGAAAGAAATCTTTAGTCATACAAAGAAAGAAAAAGGCCACCACCAACTGAAATGCTAACATGCACCGGGGAAAGCTCAGGAGGCCTCAACCGTAGACAAAAAACTACACACAGAGGCAACTAAGGTATGCTAAGAGCAGGAGAAATAGTGTTCCCCAAGGAAGAGCACACCAGTAGGTTACTTATCCAATACCAAATTGTCAGCCCTGGAAACATACATACAAGTAATAAAGTAATACAATACAGACTGAGCAGGCTGCATTAATTATTTAGGAAGGTATATGCACACACATACACACACACACACACACCACCACCACCACCACCACCACCAACAACAACAACAATTAAAGAAAACATGGCCATGTATTTGAAAGAGATTGGAGGGGGGAGTAAGGGTGCATGGGAGGCTTTGGAGTGAAGAAGGTGAAAGTGAAAATGTAATTATAATCTCAAAAAATTATTTTAAAAACAGAAAGAACTAAAGAACAATGGTAAACATAAAGCCACTAATAGTCTATCTTTTTTGTTAGTCTTTTTTCCTATGATTTAAAAATACATAAAATTACAACTTCAATCTTAGTAAACAAACAGTATATAAAGAAATAATATATGATAATAGATAATATAAAGGAATAGTTATATATACTATCCAAACCAAACCAAGTTGGAATTAACTTAAACTTGTTAAATAAGACATTAATTGTAATATCAAGTATCAAATATCGGTAACTTTCAAGCAAAAACTAAAAAATATGAAAAAGAAATGAAAGGGATAAGAAAACATCACATAATAAAAAAGACATCCAGGGCTACACAAAGAAACCCTGCCTCAAACAAACAACAAAACCACCCAAACAAACAAAATGAAACAAAGCAGTCATAGAGAAATTAAGGAATGGGAAAATGAAAGTCATAGAGAAATAGCAAAGCAAGTCCTTCCTCATCAGTGATAGTACATACTGAAATGAATTCCCCATTCCACTCGAAGGATATAAGAGCACTTCTTGCTAAAATACCCTAAGATCTTGTACTTCTCAAGTAATTACATTATAGTTTTTTCTGTTTTTTTTTTTTTAAAAAAAGACCAACAGAGCATCTTTCGATGAAGAGTGTTTAGTGTTTCACTAGTCTTTAGCATGTGCTATACCAACCGAACTGCACAGAGCAGATGCTCAAGGTAAATATTACAGTTAAATAAAGAAAAATTTTAAATAAGTATAGTTTCAAAATGATTTTTAATCCTAAAGAAAATGTCTAAAGCTAGTTATATATAATCAGAAAATAAAGAATAAACAATTTCTGGACAACCCCAACAACTAATATCTCAAGTGAGAAAACATTAAAAACAAATCTGTGTTAACCTTAGAGACAAGAAATATTTAAAGGAAAACAAAAGCAGAAGGTACCTGTTTTCTACACTACAGAAGCCCTCCATATCTGTCTTCAACGACATGCCACCTTCTCTCTGGCACACTGCTGCTATAACACACCACAGCCAGAACAAGTTGATTAGAACCACTAAAACCCTATGGTTTCAAGACTAATCACTTCCATCTCATTCTTCAAAACTTGGCACAAACAGCTCTTTACTCACTGAAGATCTCCTCAGAGTTCGCTGATTCCTCCTATGTGCTATCACACAGTTTTACATTTTTACTCTAACACTAAGTACTCTGTGTACCACTATTTGTTTAAGATCAAACATTGTTTTTTCTCCATTATCTCTGTATCCCTAGTGCCAAGGCCATATTAAATGCTCCATTAATCTTTATCAGGAGAATGAACAAATGTAGGGAAAATGGCTCTGTGAGTAAAAAAGTACTTGCCGCCAAGCCTGATGACCCAAGATTGATCACACATAATGGAAAGAGAAAAACACCCACAAGTTGTCCTCTAACATACATATCGGTAGTGCTGTGGCATGCACATGGTAAGCACTCACACACCTGAACATACACAATAAATAATCACAATAAAATTTTTAAACAAATGCACGTGTAGCTGGCAGGCTGTATTATTCCCCTGCTTTACAACTTTGTTTCTAGAGCCAAAATGGATATCCCAATCTTTTGCTATCAACAAAAGTTGATACAAAAATACAAATTTTTAAAAAGTATTAAGTCATTCAGTCAATTATATGGTAACTATCAACAATTAGAGCCTTTCTTTCAGATGTTCATCAGAATCAATATTACTATTTTTTCCAAAATTCCTCCTGTCTTTGTTCAAGTTGCTAATTACAACACAAAAAATAAGAACAAATGTCAGGTAATTTACATTTGACAAAAATTTGTTTCTCATAGTTCTGAAAGTTCAGGTTAAAGGAACAGACTACATCTGGTGAAATCCTATTTCTTTTCTTTTTTTTTTCTTTTTTTCTTTTTCTTTTTTTTGGGGGGGTTTTTCAAGACAGGGTTTCTCTGTAGCTCTGGAGCCTGACCTGGAACTAGTTCTTGTAGACCAGGCTGGCCTCAAACTCACAGAGATCTGCCCGCCTCTGCCTCCCTAGTGCTGGGATTAAAGGCATGCGCCACCACCACCCGGCAAGGTTCTATCTCTTAAAAATGAGAACTTCACCATGGGAGAACTTCCACCAAGGTTCTCCCATGGTGGAAAAGACAAATAAGCAAACTTCCAACTGTTTTTACAACGTCATGAATCTCATTCATGAAGGCTTTGCCTTGATAAGCTGATAGCTGCCTAAAGATCCCCTGTCTCTTAATACACTCTATTGATGATTAGGTTTCAACATGTAAATTCTAGGAGACATAGCTGATGCATGTTAGCTCATGTCTGTAGTCTCAAAAGGGAGGACTGCACTAACCAAGGATTTCAAAGACAACCTTGGCAACACAGTGAGATCCTGCTTCTTTAAAAACAAACAAAGGAGACAGAAAAATTACAATCACAGCACATCTTGAGCTAGTATTCAGTCCTGTAAAATGGAGGGGGCCTGGTTTGTTTGTGTTTTCTGTCCTGATTCCCACAGCTGTTTACTCCCCCCCAAAAAATCACACAGAGATCTCTATAAGTTATAAAGCTGATTGGTCAATTAGGTCAGGCTACTTATTAGCTCTTGTGACTTATCTTAACCCATTATTCTGATCTACGTTAGCCATGTGGCTCAGTACCTTTTTCAGTGGGGCAGATCACATCCTGCTGCTTCGGTGATCTGGGCAGGAGTGGGAGGAATCAACTTCCTCCTCCCCAGAATTCTCCTGCTCTTCTTGCATCATTTCCACTTCCTGTCTGGTTTTCCTGCCTATACCTCCTGCCTGGCCAATCAGCGTTTATTTGAAACATGACTGACAGAATACAGACAATTCTCCCGTACCACAGTTCACCACAATCATCCTAATTTCAACTAGCCTTTGTTCAAACAAATTCTTTTAATCCATTGCTACTCTTGCTCTGATCCTGAATCTTAGAGGGTCTACTACGAAAACTTGAACAAACAAGGCTTAAATTTGTATTTTCCCCTTGTCATCTTGGACACATTACTACATTTTTAAACTTCGGTTCCTTTGTGAAATGTTGATAGGTAAATGTTTTTGTAAAAAATTTTAAAAAGTGTATATGTAAGTACTTAGCATAACACGCAGCACATAGTAGGCACTCAATAGATAGTACTTAACAGTTTTCCTGATATTTTCCATAATTACATAAACTTTTATTATTATATTACAAAGCGGGACCAGCCTGGCCAGGGCTGGGAGTGAAATACTCAAACATGTAAGCACTAAGAAGGTACATAACTTGAATAAGAAGGTACATAACTTGAAACAGTTGTGGTTTCTTGGGTTTTCTTGTTTGCTTGCTTTTTGGTTACTTTAAAAATGTTTCTATAGCTTCTTGTCCCTCATTTCTATCTATTTGGTCTTCTCTATGCTTCTAGCAATTTTGTTTTGGGGGTAGGGAGACTTAAGACAGGGTCTCACTGTGTAGTCCTGGCTGTCCTCTAACTCTTCTGTAGACCAGGCTGGCCTTGAACTCAGAAATCTGCCTGCCTCTGTCTCCCAGTTGCTGGGATTAAAAGGTATGCACCACTATATCCAGATAAAGATTATTTATTTATTAAATGAATATGGGTGTTTTATCTATGTATATGTGTCTGCACAACAGGAGACATTAGAGCCCACAGGACTAGGCAGTTGTGAGCCACTACGTGGGTGCTACAAATTGAACCCAGGACCTCTGGATGAGCAGTCAGTGCTCTCAACCATTAAGTCACCGCTCCAGTCCCAACTAGCAATGCTTTTAACTACAACAATGCATTCTAAGTTCCTCAAAAGTTTTTAAGAATCAGCTGATGGTACACTCCTTTAATCTCAGCACTCTAGAAGCAGAAGCAGGCAGGTCTTTGAGTTTGCAGCCAGCCTGGTCTACAAAGTGATACCTTACTTTAAAAAAAAAAAGTTTTTAAGAACCTCAGTAAGCACTGTGAACACAATCTCTGTGTGATAGTGTTTATCTTTCTCAAGCATATCTTTGTACCAGTAACTCCTCCTTACATAAACTGGTTTTCAAATCCCTAAAAAACTTGATGATAGAACCTGGAAGCATCGATCTCACGTGGCCAAACTGCCATGTTTCACTCGCCAGAATACATGTAAGGAAGCTACTACATCACCTTACCTCAACACTAGCACTTGAATCAAGGTTACCAAGGATTTCTGCACCTACACAACCACAGCAGCTCTTAAAAATTTTTTCTTCGTGTCAGCCATTCCTAGGCTGATTCTTAACTTCTTTTGCTTCCAACATCAGCTTTCCTTCATCTCAATCACTGAGCAAATGCCCAACAGAATGAACAAAGTACTGCTGCTGCTTCTGATTCCTGAGCGAACTGCATCATCTCACTCTGTTCTCACTTCGTCAAAACCAATGTCTCCCTGAGGACTTCCCCTGATTCCCATGACACACATAAGACCATTTATTCTTTTGCCAAGATTGTAAGACTTCTAGAGTTTGAAGGTACTTTCCAGGATCATGTAAGTCTTGCCCAACTGTCTCTTTTACCCAAACAGGAATTAAAAACAGTTCGGTTATATACTAGGCTACAGGGATAGTACACAGTTTATTTGGGAGTAGAATTAAGTTATTATAAATACAAATATATGCTATTCTTTCCATTAAAGATTTATATTTTATACTTCATTTGTTCATGTATACGAGATAAATCATGGCTTATAATAGATCTATTTAAGATGAAAAACACTTTAAATTTTGTTTTCAAAGTATTCTGGCTACCAAACAACAAACACATAATGCTGTTTTCTCTATTTTTCAGGCATGTTCAGAAATTAGGTGAATGAATAACCTGTCTCTACTCTGAGAAGGTGCTAGCAAAATAAACATGAATGTTACAGGGATTCAGGAAAGGAATATTTTGTCTACAAAATTAAAATGTTAGCCTTTGGACTACAGATGCTGTTAAGATTAACTGTTAAATTCCTAATACCCGGTACAGAGAACAACTCTGTCACTCAACTTATAAGCAGATATATTGAATCACTGTCCAATAATAGATGCTTTATATACATGTGTGTGTATGTGTCATCTTTTAACACCATTTCTGGCTTATTAATAATTATTACTTTGACCATTATCTAAATTTAAAGCCTACTATATTTTTAATAAACAATGATTAACATCTACCTCCCTAATTCTGTGAGACTTAATATTTCATACAAATTAAAAATGATTTTATCATAATATCTGTTCATTTATTTTGGGGTGTGTGTGTGTGTGCATGCATGTGCACATGAATATGCTGCGGTCAGAGAACAACTTGCAGGAATCAGTTCTTTCCTTCCACCACGTAGATTCAAGGGGTTGGATCTGAGTTGTCAAGCTTGATGGCAAATGCTGAGCAATCTTGCCAGCCCATCAAGTTGATTTTTATATAGTTTGCATTAGATTCTCCATTAAAGATGTGTTCATAAATTAATAAATAAAGAGTTGAAGGGAAGCTTCAGTTGGTAATACACTTGCCTCACAAGTGTAAGAACCTCAGTTAGATCTCCAGAACCCGTGTTTAAAAAAAAATAAATAAATAAAGCCAAGTGTGGTAACTCAATCTTGCAATCCTGTGGTGAGCTGGGCTAGCTGGCCTGTCAATGTAGCTTAATTAGTATGCCCCAGACAAATGAGAGAACTTGTCTACCTGAGAAAGATGGATGATGTTCCTGAGGATGGCATCTTCTGTTATCCTTTGGCCTCTATACACACGTACCCACAAGTACACAGGTGTAGACACACACACACAACGTTTAAAAGAAAATTAGCTTTAAAACCAGAACTTCAAAGAACTAAAAATGCATTTGCTCTCTAAATCTTAACTAGGATTTAGAAGAGATATCCCAGAAGAAATCACTCAAGGCTAACCAAGAAAACAAAGGAGCCTACTTTTATAATGACCACATTCTTTCCCAGCAAAGTGCTTATCCTTTGTTTTGCCCTTTCCCTTGGAATCTCTCATTGGGTTACTCTTTGTTTCCTTAGGCTCTTTGTATATAAGGGACTTCTAGAATATTTCTCTCCATTTTTGTTCAGACATTTAGTGAATATTCAGAGATTCAATCAAGTACACGATTATCATACACATGTCACCAGCAGAGTCAAATTAGCATAACATTTTACTTCTAAATCAGTAATTGTAGTTTACCAGAGCTCTTATTAAATATCTTGACATTACTCCAAAGCTTAAGTAAAATTTAGTTTAAAAACAAACAAACAAAAAAACCAGAATTTTTACTTTAAAGGTCAAGAGTAAAAATTTGCTCACAATTGACTTACTTTACTTCAAACATCTGGACTAGGTTCTAGAGTTACTGAATTACAACTATCGACATCACATTTAAAATCATGTATATCTTCTCCTTATTTATTAAGCATTCATGTTGAAACACTTTATTTATCAGATCAAACTAACAGCATTGAAAATACTACCAGTTATTTACCTTATATTACATAGACAGCATAAAGTACCACCAGCTTATATAAACACACCGAGTTCTCACCATATAGTTTCCCTCTTAATTCATAAAAGGTAAAGAAAAAAAAATCAAAACCTGTAACAAGAAAACTATGGACTTAATTAATAGAATAACTTACTGAAAAAACCTTTGAAGATGTTTAACCAATCCATTTTGAATAAAAATTCGTGTTCTCTTTTCAGAGTTTGTTGACACAGCTCCGGGATAATTTCAGTGACTTCCTGGTCTGCTCGGTAACCCTGAAACTTCCCACACCCAGTCCATGTGACCTGGCTCACACCCAAGCAATAGAAACGTTTTCAAAACCAAGGCTTCTCTTTTTCCAATACTGTTTCTCCTTAAACCAAAAAATAACCCATGTTGTAACTCATGGTGGCAGCAAAAATGTTGAGTTATAATTCACTCATTTTCAAAGAAAATATTAAAGCTAGTACATTCCTAATAGTTAGAAATGTATATACACACTCTTCCTTTCCTACAACTCCTCCTTTTCCTTAATATCCAAACCATGTCGCTACTAGCACAGCCACTGTGAGACAAATTCATTAAATTACATGGAATTTAAGGTACCAAAACAGGGTACAGATACTCTGGGAAAAGGAAGGGCGTTAGATATTTGATACAAAACCCAGATTCACAACATTATTTTGATCAAAGATCACTAACTGAATGCAGTATTTTAAACTCTAGGGAGTGCAGACAAGTGTACTCCAGGGAGTACAGTTATCTATAACTGCAGAGGTTCCCAAAACTAAGAGACAAGAAGTTAACTGGTCAAATGCCATGTTGACTGCAGATAGTAAAATATCTGAGTACATCAGCAATGTTTTTGTGTAAGAGCTGAAAGTCCAATACTTCATTAAGTTGCTTGAATTGTACTACATGTTAATTTATTCAGCTTACAACAGTTAAAATATAAACATTTACTCTATACTGCCAATAATTATTAAAATACCAGAATATAAATTGTGCATTAAGAATTTTAAATACTATCTAATAATATTTAATCAGTCGTGCTACATTTAATCCTAAACCATCTGCAAACGGTTTCCCCCTTTTTACAAACAAATAAAGAACGATTTAGCAATAGCACATCTCCCTGAACACCAAAATTAAATCCCTGTCCCTCCCAATTCCTTCCTGTCCATTAAGGAAAGTTAAATTAAGAAAGAGGAGGAGGTCAGTCTTCACCCTACATACTTCCTTCCTTTAGTTTAGCCAAGGCAAGGGTAAAGTAGGTTCCCCCACTCTAATAGAGGCCAGCAAAAATTTAAAACCAAAGATACACAATTAGAGAAAGAAAGGTGATAACAAAATAGAAAAGTGACCATTCCTACAGGTGCAAATAGACAGCGATAACCCACTGTCCTAAAAAAAAAAAAAAGAAAAGAAAAAAAAAGAAAAAGAGATCTGCTTTTCAAAGTGAGCTTCACTACATGTCAAAAAGTTCACTAATGTGCCATGTAAAATAAATTACCAGCATGCCCAAGGAAACGAGTCTCCATCTCTCACACTTTCCCTGTCTCAATTGAGCCAAATTTGAGTAAATCGAAAATTCATTAGGTATTTACTACTCAAGGAGCTGTTGCAAGAAAGTCAATTATGCTCATCAGTACCATTTGAATGTGGGCCTAGATTTATAGACGTTGTGAACATGATCTTCACTAGTTTCTTAAACAGCTATTAGGTTCTCAACTTACATGCCTAGCTAATGTGACAGTTCTGCCCTTTTCCAGCCAACTAATTCTGCATACTGCTGTAAGACTGTTCAAAGAACTAAGCTCCGGGACCCATCTATAACGAAAGCTGGTGGTTTCCCTTCAATACAAAACAACTTACCTAAAGTGTCCTTCAGGTTTTTAACAATAGATGCTTTTCGAGCACTATTTTTTCTCTCCACATAGTTAGAAGGGACAAAACCTGTTTTATTCATGGAATTTCGAACTCGCCACCAGGATTTAGAATCATCCAGAAGCCATAATCTCTCATTTTTCTTGATATCCAGCTCTTGTTCTTGCTGTGCCACATAATCAAATTTGGCCACCACCACCGCTTCTTCAGCCATCTTTCAGCAGTTTCAGGACTGTAACACAGAGAAATGTTTTTGTAATAATTGTCTACATGCTTTTCCAAAAAGACATGCTTAAACATAAGAGGCCAGATATTATGAACCATGCCTATAATCCAAACAGTCAAAAGGCTGAGGCAAGAAGACCTTTACAAGTTTGAGGCTAGCCTTGGTTAGATACTGATTTTAAGCTAGACTGAGCACAAAACCAATACACAAAACAGGAGACAGGGGCTGAGACTGTATGAAGTTCAGGAACAGAGTATATGCCTAGCATATTCAAGGCTCTGAGTTAAAGTCCTTTTATAAAAAGAAAAAAATCTAAAAACATCAAAGGGTTAAAGGTGATAAATGAAAAACATATAACAGGAAAATATTAACTTTTAAAAAGCATGGTTTCTATTTAGTGTTATATAAACTAGCTTAACATTTAAAACCACCGCTAGCAATAAAAATCACTTGTATGTACTTTAAATAATATTGATGCTTTCTGAACAATTTTTCTTTCCCATATAGTTAGAAAGCACAAAATTAAAATATATTGGTATGATCAAAGAATAAAATAACAAATCCATTATTAATAAGGATAATCTTTAACATATTTATCTCAATAAAACAATCAGACAAACATAATCAAGGTCAGAGAATAACTGACAAATGTATTAGTAAGTGCAGTATAATAAGCATATACAAAGTATTCCTTCTAAAGAGAAGAATATAAAAGGAAAATATAAAAATTGTCAATACTGTGCTTAAAAAAAAAAAGCTTAGCCTGTAACTTCAGCATTTGAAGGCTGAGGTAGGAGCATTAAAACTTTTTGCTACAAATCTCAAAAAGGTCTCACACCTTTTATGTTGCTCTTCAAACTGAGAACTAAGTATACTGATACATGTGTATGAAAAATGGAGTATTAAGGGCTGGAGCAATGGCTCAGTGATTAAAAGCACTTCCTGCCTTTCCAGAGGACCCAGATTTGATTCTGAGTACCCATCTTCAGGCAGCTAACAACCCTTTGTAACTGCATATGACAGACACACATACATACAAATAAGAAATTAAAAAAATTTTAACTTAAAAATATTAAAAATAAATCTTTAAAATATTTTAAATTTAAAAATATTAAAAATAAATCTTGAAAAAATAAAATGGAATAATGAAGCCCATTACTTTATAGGCTGGGTTAAAAAATTATTTAAAACTTTCACGTAACTGGCAAAAAAAAATTTATGAAGAAGATGTTTAGTTAAAATCGGGGCCACCAGACATAATCCAGTAGTAGGAGAGTGCTTGGCACTCAGGGGTTAATCTCTAGTCATCCTCCCACCATGAAAGTGACAGTTATAACCATATTAATCAATAAAACAAGGAAAAAGTACATGAGAATACCAGGAACCACAACTGTGTTCTACAAGTATTCAAAGGGAATGGTAACACAAACAACTTTATAAAAAAATCTGAAAATAATGAAATACAATGATAAAAATATATGAAAAGTAACAAAATATAATTGAGTTAGTATTAAAGAATCTTCCCACGTTGACAATACCAAGACAAGAAAATTTTACAAGCAAATTCTACTAAAGTCAAGAAATTTATTTGTTCATTATCAACATTTTTAAAAGAAAAAATAATAAGCAAACTCACTCCTGAAACTTAGTTAGACCTGACCTCTCTCTGCTTTCTCCAGAGAGACTGTTTTATAAAAGCAGATATGCCTCACAAAGCAACCAAATAAATCCAGCCTTTTGTTTTGGGCATTGACTAGCAAATCTGTTTCTCAACAATGAAGCAAGTATTTTAATGTCTTCAGGAAAATTAACTTTAATCCAGAATTTGACATCTTTTGGCATTAAGTGTATCAACAGGTAGAGATACATATAAAGGATTTGCAAAAGCCTCAAAATCTGCCACACATTGCTTTATATTTTGAAAAGGAATCACTTAAGTCAACAAAAATAATGTTTAAAAAAAAAAGAAACAGACAACATGGTATGTAGAAACACTGATGAGCTAAGGATGTAGTAGATCAGAGGCAGAATGCTTGCCTGGTATGCACAAGGCCACAAGGGCTCAATAACCAGCATGAGAAAAACAAAGATGAACAAAGAAACTAGGCAAAAATTATTTGTATTATTGCAACTTGTCTGAAATTACTTCAACACAGAGTTTTAACGAAGTCTAAATAATTATTGTCACATAATGCAAAATTAAGTTACAATAAAGGTGAGGAGATAGATGGCTCAGCACCAGCTACATAAGCAGGAAGATTTGAGTTTGATACTCGAGAACCTGTAAAAGCCAGATGTGGCAGCACATAACTGCAATCCCTGAGTTGGGAGGTAGAGACAAGTCTCAGGAGGTAGCCCCCAACTTGCTACCAGCCCATACGGCTAAACCAGAGAACTCTAGGTTCAATGAGAAACTTTCTTCAAAAATGAGCAGAGCTAGTAAGGAAGCTGGTTGTCAACCTCTGGCATACAGACACACACATCCACATACGAATGACAACCAACTTTCTGAAACACTGAAAACTAGAAGCAGAGATAGTTTTCAAGGAAATCTTGTCCTCCCTTACGCTAAGGAAATCTTGTCCTCCCTTACGCTCCTGTCAACCCACAATTCACATTAGCTCAATGGAGTTTATTTTGATATTTGACAACGGTTCTAAAATTTTTTTAGGAAAGCATTTAAAATTAGTAATAAAAATTTCAGAAAAATAATTATTTATATACTTACAAACTGTATATCCCTGAAATAATGTCTCCTTCTTGGAGAGTTCTCTGATCTAGCCATGCAACTTGGGAGAATAACTTTAGCTTCAAGTAACTGGGTTAACAAAGGTCCATCAGGGTATCAGAATCACACAGGCAAACCCGATATGAGATGTGAACAACTGTAGCCATTTTATCAGCAGAAGGATGAAACTGACACAAAGTAGAGAGACACTTGCTTGGGAAACAGAGCCAGAACTGATAAAATATGGCACAAGCGGCCCTCTGATCCTCCAGGTCCTTGAGATAGTAATGGGAAGATTGTTTACTGTCCCAGACAATCTGGGTCATCCGTTTACTGTTATTTTCAGTGAGAAGGTCACACTACAGGTGAAGTTACCCTACCAGATAATTACAATGTACTTAAAAATCCTGAAGTAATTTAAGACAATATTCTACTTTAACAGAAACATACAATTCAATACAATAAACACAGAGATACATACAGTTAATCTTTAGAAGTCTTTTTCCCCAATGTACAAGTGAGTTCTAGTTTATGTTTTTAAAAATTGGAGTATTTGAAATTACTTGTGATTTAAATATTGAAGTGATTTCTGTTTATCTTCTTATTCCTTCGTCCCCCAAATATTTATTTAAAGGTTTAAAGGCCAATTCAAAAGCAAGTGATTTTTAGTGACTTTCTTTGATAAATCTTTCTAAAGCAAATCAACTTAGTTTTCACAAAGTAACTTTCTTTAGCACTATTTATATAATAAAGTCTAACAATACATATTCTTGAAAGAAACTTTCTCAGTAAGCACATTCCACTTAATTCATGGGAACAGAACCTGTACCAAGAGTATCTAGTTAAATGCTTCCTTAACAGAAATGGAGGGATTTAACCAGGCAAGTTAGCTAAGTCACTTCTATTGTATAAAGCATTCAAATATATATAAGGATTTTGTATGAGGAGTAGCACTGTAAATCATGTCAGAGTAAGTTATTTAATGAAGTAACTGATACCACTGATAACTGTGCCATTAGGAAAAATAGTACCAGATTTCTAATTCAGAGGACTTTTACTTTGAAGGAATTATCCATTTGTTAAGCACAAGTGAAATTCCTAAACACTGTGTCAGAAGAGTAGAGTACAAAGTGGGTCATTAAAAGTAGCATATTAAAGAAGCCAGTCTGAGGGAGACTGGAAACCCCTCTCCACCAAAGTTTGCATTTAACAAGTCATGTGCAGAACAGGTATATTCATACAAACTACTCAGTCTGCCAGGCATCAGTGCCATGGTCTAACATCTTCCCCACACTTCTCTGGCTTACTTCCTTGTTGAGAAGCGCTCTTTCTTAATAAACTGCCTGTTTCTATAACCATCCAAATGTCCCTGGTCAAATTCCTTTTCTGGAACTCAAGAACCTAGAAACAGCAGCAGAGCCCTGTAGACTCAATATCCACCAATAGCGATAATACAATAAAACAGACAAGAAAACTGAAAAATGGAAGCACCAAGGATGTAGCTCAGAGGTAGACTACTTGCCTAGCATGGCCAAGGCCCTGGGTTCAATCTTCAGAACAAACAAACCTGAAAAGAGAAGAGAGAACAGCTAGAGATCCCAGGACCCAAAGAATGATTCAGTGGTAAACTCTGGGTCTTGTTTGTTCTTAAAGGTCAAGACTGGTGAACAGATTCATTAGCAGCTACCAACAAGTAATATCAGCTCACGTTCTCCAAACAATCTACCAAGAAGGGACTTCCTGGCAATAAAGAAAAGTTTCAGACAATAACTACTTTATCCCAGTCAAACAGCACAGGAAGTAATTCATGGTCTTGTCCACAGCAAAATCCAAGCAGGAAACCTACAATTCCAACCCTCCAGCAACAATTATGGGACACGCTGCAATCTCACCAGAAAAAGCCCAATTAAGGAAGAAGAAAATTGACTTATCAGGCAGGCAAAAAAGACCTAAACAACATGTTCAGCCAAAAGGAAACAATAAATCAACATTTATAGAATTTTCTGCCCCCAAATACCAGAGTACACATAATTTAACAGGTGTTGGGGAACAAATAGAAAGATAAATTATATCCTTGGCAAAAACAAACAACAAATTTGAGTGAACTCAATCATACAGTGATTGATCAACAGAATCAAACTAGAAATCAGCAGTAGAAAGTGTGTGGCAAAGTACTTTGTCTTTTTTTTTTTTTTTTTTTTTAAAATCATTTATTTATTTATTTATCATGTATACAATATTCTGTCTGTATGTCTGCCTGCAGGCCAGAAGAGGGCATCAGATCTTATTTCAGATGGTTGTGAGCCACCATGTGGTTGCTGGGAATTGAACTCAGGACCTTTGGAAGAGCAGGCAGTGCTCTTAACCGCTGAGCCATCTCTCCAGCCCGCCAGTACTTTGTCTTTTAAGGGTTCAAAGGTTTAGTTTATAATATGAAAGTACTACAAGGTTGTTAAGAGTTGAGGCCTAGTAGAAGGCAATAATGTCAGATGTGCAGTCCTTGGACGAAATTAATGCCGTTCTGAAGGGTTCTCAAAGGAGTTGCAAAGTGGGCCTGATACATAACCTTTTGTCTTCACAGTTTACCTTTTGTTCCTCCATACATGCCGTGTGCCATATGTGTTATAGACAATGAGAATAGAGTAAAAACCAATGGAGCTGCATAAATCTAAAATTTTCTATCAGTTTCAAAAACTAGAGTTAATAAGCACCTTTTATAAACTACCTAAGCTTTAAGCATTTATTTTTAGCAAAAACAACAACAAAAACCACACCAAACTAATACATACAAGTAACAGGAAAGTCTCCATTCATGCAGAACATAAAGAATAATTCACAGGTCAAAAAGGAAATCTTCAAGAGAATCAGATGTCATAATGAAATAAAAATGAAAATTTACTTAGACATGCAGCTAAAATAGGGAAACCCTTACATCAGTACTCTAACGTCCTGTATAAGGAAGAAATTGATATAGCAGAAAACAATGAAATCTAAGATAAAAATATTTTCTAAAAAATGAAAAAATTGGTGCTTGAAAAGAGCAATAGGAGCTATATGTAGTGGTGCACACTTTAATCCCAGCACTCAAGAGGCAGAGGCAGGTGGACCTCTATGAGTTTGAGGACAGCCTGCTTTACATAATGGATTCTAGGACAGTCAGGTATACAAAGAAAGACCCTGTCTGGGGAAGAAAAGGAAAAAAAGAAAGAAAGAAAAAAAGCAATGAGAGCTGGAGATGTAATTCAGTTGGTAGAATGCTTACCTACCATACAAGATGTCTTAGGGTTCAATCACCAGCATTATATAAAATAAAGAATGTTAGTCCACACCTGCAATCCTGGCACTCAAGAAGTAGAGGCAAGAGGCAAGTTCAAGGTCATAATCCAATAAATATGGAGTACAATGACAGCCTGGACTACAAGTCCTCTCCTCCAGAAAAAAAGAAATGAACGTGACAAATACTAGACCAAGGTAGTGGTGCAGAGTAAGGATCAGGTAAGAAAGAAAAGGCTGAGAGAGGGAAAGAGAGGACAATGAAGAGGAGATATCACAGAATAAAAAGGATAACAGGGAATACCACAGGTAACTCTATACAAGCAAATTTGATTTCTTAGAGGAATCAAACCAGTTCTTCCCAAACACAAATTACCACAACAAACCTAACACAAGAGTATTTGAAAAGTCCTATAACTAACAAAACAAATTAAATTCATAATTTAAAAGTGTCACCCCCCCACCAAAGAAACTACCAATCAATATACTTTGGGAATATAAAAACCCTTAGTAAAAATATTAACAAAAATAATTAGAAGTACTGACTTAATATTTTTAAAAGCTTATTTAAAAATATCTATTTATTTATTATGTATACAATATTCTGTCTGGGTGTCTGCCTGCATCAGATCTCGTTTCAGATGGTTGTGAGCCACCATGTGGTTGCTGGGAATTGAACTCAGAACCTTTGGAAGAGCAGGCAATGCTCTTAAACACTGAGCCACCTCTCCAGCCTCTGAATTAATATTCTAAGACCAAGTGATAGTTATATATGAAACAAGGCTTGTTTGATACTTAAAATTTATCCATATAATCCATATTAACAAGCTTAAAAAAATTATGAACTGGTACCAAAAAGGCACCTAGCTGTACACGGAAGTTTCTGTCCCGCAGCCATTCAATCCCAAAGAAACACAAAGAAGCTTATAGCAATTATAAACTGCTTGGCCTATTAGCTTAGGATTATTATTAACTAGCTCTTACAACATAAATTCTTATCTATGTTTAGTCACATGGTTTGGCACCATTTCTCAGTGCTGCATTCTCATCTTGCTTCCTCTGCATTTGGGTGGCAACTACAGACTGAGCCTTTCCTCTTCCCAGAATTCTCCTAGTTTGGTCACCCCGCCTTTTACTTCCTGCCTGGCTAACTGGCCAACTGGCGTTTTATTAAGCCAATAAAAATCTCTTCAGGAAACAAAAACGTTATCCCACAGCACCTAGAAAAATTCAATATCCATTCATGATTAAAGTTCACAGAAAAACAGGAACAGAAGGAAAACTCCTCAGCTTGATACACAGCATACACAAAAACCCAACAACTAAATTCATACTTAAAAGTAAGGGAACAGCTATTTACTTTCAAACAAAGATCAACAATAGTGAAAGGCTAACCTCTTACCAAACTAAGATGCTCCCTCCATTCAGCTCTGAGGGAGGGAGGGTGGGAGGGAGGGAGGAAGGGAAGAAGGGGGGGGGGGAGAGAATATGAGTAATGGGCATGAAGCTCAAAAGAGAAATAAACCTAATCTTACTTGGAGACACATGACTGCAGAGAAGACACCAAAGAATTTATAAAACAAAGAAACTCTTACTACTGCTTTAAAAATATTAAGAGATGGATGTGGTGGTTCAAGCCAATAGTTCTGGCACTCAGGAGGCTGAAAGAGAAACCAGAAAATTATTAGCTGCCATGAGACCTTATCTCAAAAAAATAAAAAACTATGAAATGGGAAGCCACAGGAAATAACATGGTTCTAAAGCCTTAAGTTTCTACATAAATAAAGGAAAATTCAAACTTAGGTTGGTAATGACTGGTGCCTATATAGACTTGGATAATCCAAACAAAGTAACTTTGTTGAATGTTTAATTATTTTTTTAAACAGGTCTCACCATTGCCCAATCTGGATTCACCCTCGGGACTCAAGAGACCACATCCCACCATAACCTAATCTCAGCCTCCAAAATAGACTGTAACATGAACGGCCGGCTTGTTGGGCTATCTGTCCTGCCCGGTACCCCACAACGGGCAAGTCCCAAAGAAAATCACACAGAGGACTTCATAAGATTATAAACTGATTGGCCCATTAGCTCAGGCTACTTATTGGCTCTTATAACTTATGTTAGCCCATTATTTTTATCTATGTTAGCCACACGGCTCAGTACCTGTCTCAGCGGGCAGCTTACATCTTGTCTCTCCGGTGGTCTGGGCAGAACTGGGAGGAATCAGCTTCCCCTTCCCAAAATTCTCCTTTTCTCATTGCATCACCTCTACTTTCTGTCTGGTTTTCCCGCCTATACTTCCTGCCTGGCCAATCGGCATTTATTTAAAATATGATTGACAGAATACAGACAATTCTCCCGCACCAATAGATGGTGCTACAAGTTCATACCACAGCATGCAGCTAGACTTCAGGACAGAAGACTAATCTGCAAAAGCCAACCAAAGCTCTACACTGATGTGGGATTCCCCTCTGTACACTGTGAATATGTTTTATTACCATTGGTTAATAAAGAAGTTGCTTTGGGCCTGAGCAAGGCAGAATAGAGCTAGGCAAGGAAAATAAAACTGAATGCTGGGAGAAAGAAGGCAGAGTCAGAGAGAAGCCATATAGTCACCCACAGGAGACAGAAGCTTCCCCAGAGACCACCAGAACTTGTTGATAAGTCACAGCCACATGGCGATAAACAGATTAATAGAAATGAGTTAATTTAAGATATAAGAGTTAGCTAGAAATACGCTTAAGCTATTGGCCAAACAGTATGGAAAATAATAGCGTTTCTGTGTCATTATTTTGAGTCAGGGAAGTCGGGAAATGAACTAGCTACCTCTGACAACAATTGATGTCAACGTGGGTTGACTACATCCACGTAAAACCTGGAAAAACTTGGAAAGGATTTCTAGACACACACACACACACACAAAGTTTAGCCGCATTTTTTTTTTCAGATGGGCTTCTTTGCTGGAGGTGTGCCACAGTTCCTTTAAGAGAAGTATTCCTGATTCAGCAGTAGCCAAAAAAGGAAGGGAGGGAGGGAGAGAGGGAGGGAGGGAGGGGGAGGGGAGAGGAGGGAGAGGAAGGGGAGGGAAAGGGAGGGAAGAGGAAGGGGAGGGTAAGAGAAGGGAGAGGAAGAGGAGGGTAAGAGAAGGGAAAGGAGGAGAAGGGAGGGGAGGGGAGGGGAGGGGAGGGGAGGGGAGGGGAGGGGAGGGGAGGGGAGGGGAGGGGAGGGGAGGGGAGGGGAGGGGAGGGGAGGGAGGAGAGGAGAGGAGAGGAGAGGAGAGGAGAGGAGAGGAGAGGAGAGGAGAGGAGAGGAGAGGAGAGGAGAGGAGAGGAGAGGAAGAATTCATGCCTTCCTGGTCTGGCTCTTTCAGAAGGTCAAGAACTTGAATGAGGTTTTTGGGCAGCATGCTGCAAGTTACTTGGTGTCAGCATGGGCCAACTGATTACCAGATTTGAGGTAGTGAGCATGGCTCCCACTTAGCAGTCTCAGAGGCAGTGAATGGACCTCTGCCATGTTGGAGTGGGCAGAGCCAAAAGGCAAGGCAGCCTTAGTCCTAGCCATACTGCTTTGTATTTTAATCAGAGGTCCTGGTCAGAAAAGGATTACAGATATACAATAGGACAGATTCAGATGGAAAAGAGGTTCTACTTTTGTTTCCACAGAAGATGAGAACCTATGGTTTCCTTCCAGACTAATGTGGCTTGATGGACCAAGATCCCCCCCACCCAGAAAGGTCTCCATGAACCGCCCCCCCCAAAATACTTTACCGAGCAAAAAGCAGCAAGTAGTTTGGAGAGAACTATGCCCAAATTCCCTAAATGATTGTTTATAAATGTTTGTTTACATTTAAAGAGGGATATGCTATAGAGATGAATACTTTGCACTGGTATGGATCTCGGCCTATTGATATAAATTTTAGGTCAATTTTGTTACATGTATATTTCTGCTCTTGATTAAGGTATTGTGTTTGTAGAGTTCATTTAAAAATGTAATGTATAATTAAGAAATACAGGTTAATAGAGAGTCATCTATAATAATTAAACTTGTAGTCATGTTGGTTAGGTTTTCTAGATGTACAGAGATATATTTCAGATGGACAGATATTCTTCAGATCTTTCAAAGACTACAGAACATGGCCTTTAAAATGTTTTAAGAACTTAGGGCTTTCCATGACAGTGATACACATCTGCTCCTGGCAGCACCAATCTACTTCAAGAAGATGATGGGCATTGAAGAGGCTCCTCATAGAGTTTGTTAGCCATGTGGGCAAGAAACTACTCTTGCCTAAACTGCTTGAGTGGACTTGCAGGACCCACAGAAAAATGACAACTGAAGCTGCCTAAAAAAGGTGAGACAGTCTTCTGCTCATAAAAGAGTCTATCAGACATTCTGCAGGACAAAGAAGAAATTGACTGACAAACTGTCAATATAGGCAGAACTATCTTTGAAATTTCCTGCTTCAAGGAAAAGTCTGCCAGATACTATGAGACAGTAGGCTGAAGATGGGTTCCTGCAATGTTACTGAAGAACTCTGGGTGACTGTCCAGGCAGTGAGATGTCTCTGTCAATTCTAGAGTTTTGGAAGTTGCTTATAATGCACGTTCTGCTTGCTTAGGTAATATTACATCCTTCTGGAGTCTTTGATGCAGTTGAAGAATAGTTATAGTTTTCCTTAGTTATGATAAAATAGATATAAATATTATAACTATAATTCTTGCTTGATACCTGTTTATGTTAAAGTTAAAACTTTCCTTTTTATTTATACAGAAAAGGGGAGGTGGTGTGGGATTCCCCTCTGTATGCTGTGAATATGTTTTATTACCATTGGTTGATAAAGAAGGCGCCCCGGGCCTACGCAAGACAGAATAGACTTAGATGGGGGGGAAACTAAACTGAATGCTGGGAAAAAGAAGCAGAGTCAGAGAGAAGCCATGTAGCCACCCACAGGAGACTCCTCCTCCAGAGCTCACTGGAACCTCGCCAGTAAGTCACAGCCATGTGGCAATACACAGATTAATAGAAATGGGTCAAATATATATATATGAGTTAGCCAGAAATACTAAGCTATTGGCCAAGGAGTATTTTAATTAATACAGTTGTGTGTAATTATTTCAGGTCTGAGTAGCTGGGAATGAACGAGCAGCCTTCAACAACACTATACACTAATAACCTAATAACGAACACCAAAATTAAAAACACAAGTTGGGTGTGGCAGTACACACTTGTAATCCTCAGCTACTCAGGAGGCTGAGGCAAGACATTTCAAGCCTTTGGCCTAGACCACTTAGCAAAACCCCATCTGGAAGTGGTGGTGTGCTTTCCTAGTATGTGTGAGACGCTGAGTTCAATTTCCAGTATAGCAATAATGAACAAAAATATTTATGATACCTCAGAAATAAAAAAGAAAAATAAGAGAGAAATCAAAAAGAACACATAAAGAATTCATTACTGAAAAGCTGATGAAGATCTAAATAAGAGTTCATGAACAAGAAAACTAAACAGCAAAGATGTCAAATCTCCCCCAAATCAATGAACAGGTTTAAGTAAGTAATAAAATATTTACATATACATATATGTATATATATGGTTAGTGTTCTGCAGTCAACCTGACACAACAGGATCATTTAAGAAGGGACCCTGACTGAGAAAATGCTTCCTGTAAGCAAGTCTGTTAGGCATTTGTTTTTGTTTTTAAATGACTGAAGTAAGAGGGCTTAGCTCACTGTGGGGAGGTGGTCCTGGATACTGTAAGAAAACAGGCTGAGCAAATCAGGAGAACAAACAAGTCAGTAAGCAGCATTCCTCCATGGCCTCTGCTTCTGTTCCTGACTCCATGCTCTTGCCATGAGTTCCTACTCTGGCTTCCCTCGGTGAAGGACTATGATACGGAAGTGTAAATGAAATAACTCCCCCATTGTTTTTGGTCATGATGTTTTATCATACATAGAAACCCTAAGAGAAAGAATATTATTCTATACTTTATGGAAAACCAAAATACCTAGAAGAGCTGAAAGAATTCTTAAAAGGAATAAAACAGAAAGAATCTTGGTTCCACTGTTCAAGAAGTCTGAGGTATCTTATTCAAGATAATGCAGTCCTGGCAAATTGGGACATGTAGGTCAGTGGAACCCTAAAATGCAAGGGGAGGGGAGTACTTAAACCTAATCCCAAAACAGCAAAATACCAGAGCAAATTCTAAAGATTAAGTGGTAGGCAGACTTCACATCAACAGTTGAGATCCATAAAATACATGAGAAAAAAAAAAGATGAAAAAATATGAAGCTATTGCTAGGTGTGGTAGTGTATACCTGTAACTTGAGCACTTGGAAGACTGTCCCAAGTTTGATATTAGCCAGGACTCACAGCCTTGAACTCACAGAGATCTACCTGCCTTTGTCTCCCAAGTGCTGGAATTAGAGGTGTGTGCCACCACTGCCTCGACTGTGTGTGTGTGTGTATGGAAAGTCTCTTGTCCACAGGGCATACCTTGAGGACAAAATTTTATTCTTTATAGAAACAAAGCCAATACCTAGCACCCTCCCTTGTCTTTATCCATAGCAAAATAAGAAACCAAATACATCTTTCCTATAGTACATCCCCGATCACAAATTTGGCCTATAATTACAATATGTGGGAAACAGTGAGAAGGTCACCATAATATAAGTTCCAGGTTCCTATCTCAAACTAACTTACTAACTACTTAAATGAGTGGCAGAAGAGTACCAACTCCAGAGTTGTCCTCTGACCTGCACACATGTGCCATGGTACATGTGCACCTAGATGTAACCCTCCCTACAGAGACTAAATTCAGTCTACTACATTTCTACCTAGAATAGGCCAATAATTTAGAGAAACTCTAACCAATGAAGTTTTATAATAATTAGAGGCTATATTTGCTCATAATTTTAAAAACTAGGGTACAATTAATAGTTTGTGTAAGGGCAATTTATTTAAACTATAAAGTCACTATTTTAAAAAGAATGGTGACCCCAGAACATAATTAATCCTGTTTTATTCATCCTCATTTCAAAATGAGGGCTAGAGGGATGACTCAGCAGTTAAAAGCACTTCATGCAGAAGTTCCGGGTTCAATCCCCAGCACCCACACAGGCTTACAACCTTCTGTAACTCTAGTTCCAGGAAGATCCTAAACCTCCTGGTCTCCATGGGCACCAAGCAGGCCGCATGGTATAAAGACACAGAAGCAACCAAAATATACACATCAGAAATTGTTTTCAGAAGAAAAAAAACAACAACACTGTAGTATAGTATTTACATATGAAATTCTTAAAAATATATAAAATGTTTTTAAAGTTATGATCTATACACGTGTATTCTTAACTGGTAAGAAAGGATTCTTGCAGTCACATGTTCAAAGACTTTCTGTGATATATGTCCAAGGAATTTTAAAGATGTCACTATAAAGAGAACAAAGAAATACAGCTTAATTCCTGAATTGAAATTCTACAAATTCGGTATGATTAAAATCTCAGAAAGTTAAAGTCTAAAAAATAATGAATTCAAAATTTTTGACACTGTCCCTAACATACCTTTCTATTTGTTTCTTGCAATTTTGAATGTAAAACAGTGTGCTTTCCCAACCCCAAAGTAATTTATTGGTTTACATAAAAAAGGACTCTAAACAAATTCTCTTAAATTTAACCTTCTGATAGAATTAAGCTTATTTTACAGGTCACTCAATATTAACTTATATCTATGGCCTATAAAAATTATACTAAGTACAAGTTTTTGTTGTTGTTTTGAGACAGGGTCTCTCTATTATGTAGCTCCCACTGTCCTGGAATTCACTAGGTAGACAAGGCTGGCCTTGAATTCCCAGGAATCTGCCTGCCTTTGCCTCCTGAGTGTTGGGGTTAAGGAGCAGGCAACTGTCTACAGTCTCTGTTCTAAGAATCTAGTTACTTTAGTAGTGGCTTCTGGTTAAACTTAGCCTAAGTTTTCTAAACCTCTTCTATTTACCAAATTTAGCTAAAAAATACTTTTACATAGACTACAGTCTGTATCATACACCCCACACTCAACATCAATCAAATTATCCATAGGGGAATGCCTATCTCGCTGAAAAGGATCAAGGCATAGGATGATTTATCAGTGTAGGCTTGACATGAGGGAAGTCAAGCCAAGATCAAAAAGAAGTCATTTGTATCAGTACTTCCAAGAGAAAACAAGCCTAGAGAAATGCCATGTGACGGGGTTTTTAATCATTTACCTAGACTTCCACTAGGTGGAGCTATTGGCCACCTTCCAACATTGGTGCCGTCCTATGTTTCGCTAATGGAATTCCTTTCCGGGACATCAGCTTGCTCCTTTCTACTTACACACTCCCAAGCGTCCTAAACCCAATCTATGTACCAATACAGCAATAAAACGCTAACTAGATAGCACTCTGTTCTGAACACCTCAAGACTGAGGTGGGGTTGGGGGTGTTGACGAGGTCTAGTCTTGGTCCTATTCTCATAGAAACAGGATGGTGGGGGTGGGGAAGATAGTTCAAAACATAAAGTGCTTGCCTCATGTAAACAAGAGGACCTCGATTCAAGGACCTCGATTCAAGGACCTCGATTCAATCTGCAGAACCCATGTTTAAAAAAAAAAAAAAGGCTGGAAATGGAAATGTTAGTGCACTTGTAATCCCAACTCTGGGAAGGCAGAGCCAGGCAGATCCTTGCAGCTCACTAGTCAACCTAGTGCAATCAGTGAGTTTCAGGCTAAGAGATGCTATCTCAAACACACATCATTAATCTTGCTTTATTTCTCCTCATTTCAAAATGAGGACTAGAGGGATTCAAACTACCTACCTACCCCCTTAAACAATAGAGACCATCTTAGTTAGCAACTAGCTTTTATCATGGCTGATGCAGAGATAATGGACAAAAGGACCACAAAGGCAGACCCAGCCTTAATTGCTACAATGGAAACTGCCAGTTCTTGCCTTTGTCTCTTTTTTCCATTTAATACTAGGACTACTATAAGCAATTTGAGGAGAGATTTTTGTTTCATTAGACCTCTGTTCTTCCCAACATGATCATTTTTGTCTCTTTGACTAGGTTTGTAAGTATTTTAAAACTAATTCACACCAAAAATCAACTAAATATGGAACAAAACATCTACTGGGATAACTTATACATAATACAGAGAATCAGTCTCCCCATACGTGATCCTATATTGTTATTCAATATATACTCACTAAATTTTGTATACCTTCCAAATATTCACATTTTATGTGATATCCATCATATTTAATGGAGACAACTAAATAGCCATAATAAAAAGGAAGCTAACAACCTACTATAAAAATTGTTTTGGCTTTATAAATCCCTTAAACAACTATCAATCTAAATAAATGAGTACACCAGACCAACATCTGTACCTATTTTTACCTGTCTCTATAAATTAATTAGGAACAGTTAATATATATTCATATTAAGTTTGTCAAATCAGCCACTAGTGATATCAACTACTTTTAATCCCAGCACTCAGGAGAGGCAGGCAGATCTCTAAATTCAAGGTCAACCTGGTCTACTTGGCTACTTGGAAAGTTCTAGGATAGCCTGAGCCACACAATGAAACCCTATCTCCAAAAGACAAGATAAATCCTCTAAATAGGAAACTCTAAAGGAGGATAATGTCTGCCATTGATAAGGGTCATGAGCATTGTGTCCCTTTTGGCAAATTAGATGCTATTTTCTGGGAAAACTGGTGCTGGGAGGAGGGGGAGGACAGGACCATCTAAAGAGAACACATCTAAAGGTACCACAGTACCTACAAATGCACTTTTAGAATCTACTGTACTTTAACACAAAACTTTGACAATTTCTGATAAGAATCAGTTAAGGAACAATACTCAAGCAACTAAATCAGGAAGTTTGGTTGAGTTACAAATCTCACAGTAAACAATGAAAGGAGAAAAAGAAAAAAATTAACAATAACTGATATGCTGTAAGTAGACAAAAAGAGAAGGCAATTCACAAGATTATTATAGTCGACATTTTAAATTATGACATCTTATCCTAGGTTATATTGCTAAATATTCTTACTAACAAGACTAATGAAATATCCCACTACTTGCAAAAAAATCAGAAATAAAGAGAATTAAAATCAAGTTATTTTGTTGGATTTGATTTGGTTTTATTTTCTGGTTGGTCAGTTGCAATCTCACGTAGTCCAGGCTGACCTCAAACTCACTATGCAGTTGAGAATGGTCTTGGCTTTGAACTACTTTGATTATCCTACCTCCATCCCAAATACTGAAATTTTAGATCTATATAACTATATTCAGAAAGATTAGGCTCTTTTAAGGATAGGGTAACAGGGGTGGAAAGATGGCTCAGAGGTTAAGAGCATGGCTAAGTTAATGGCTGCTCTTCCAGAAGACCTGGGTTCAATTCCCAGCAGCCACATAGTGGTTCACTATCATCTATAATAGGGTTTAATGCCCTCTTCTGGCATGCAGATATATATGCAGAGCACTCTCACATAAAATATAAATAAATAATGTTTAAAGCATAAGGAAACAAAATGTCATGATATTTTATCCATTTTTGAAAAATTACTTTGAATACATAACCAATATGAGAAAACAAGTAGGATGAACAAAAGAAATAGGTACTTTGCATATAAAAATCACTTTTTCATCCAAAAATTTTAACTGAATAAATGTACGCTAAAAGAAACCAAGTTCTGAGAACAAAGGAAGATAAAATGAGCAAATATACTGCACACAAAGGGATTCTCAGTTATAATCCTGTTTCAACATACTTACTAACATTTTATACCAACACAAGATACTATGACGATTTTGCAAAGCATCACAAAATTTTACTCTTTGAATTGAAATAAACTGATTCAAGATCACATGAAGAACACACCCATTCTACAATCTGAAGAGTATTACGTTTTATAATACCCAAAGGAGCAACCACTAAAACAGTAATCTTGCCAAAGTAAATTACGAGCACACAATCACAACACAAATTATGAAAATGTATAACATAAACAATTTCATTAAGACAGGAGCTATAACTTATTCCTCTAACCCTTATCTTACCATGTGGCTATTAAACAAAATGGGATCACAATTGACTATAATCATAATTTAAATTGTTCTGATTGTGAAATTAGTAAGGGAACGGGGGCAAGTTTAAAGGGAGAGAAGATAGAATACAATAATAACAAGTGTGGGGTAGGGGAGGAATAATGGAACAGAAAAGGTCAAATGGATTGGAATGTGGGAAGGCAGGACAGAGAGGGAATACCAGAATAACTGTCTTAGTTAGGGTTTCTATTGCTGCAAGACACCATAACCACAGCAACTCTTATAAAGTAAAATATTTAATTGGGGCTGACTTACAATTTCAGAGATTCAGTCCATTAACATCATGGTGGGACAAGGCGGCATGCAGGCAGATATGGTGCTGGAGGAGGAGCTCAGAGTCCTACATCTTTATTTGCAGGCAACAGAAAGAAAAACTGTGTCACACTGGCCAAACTTGAGCTTAGAAGAGCTCAAAGCCTGCCTCAACAGTAATATACTTCCCCCAATAAGGCCATACCTACTCCAACAAGACCACACCTAATAGTATCACTCCCTATGGGCCAAGCATTCACACAATGAGTTGGGGGGGGTCACTGAAATCAACACATTCCACTCCCTGGCCCCCAAAGGCTTGATGAATAATGCAGGAAAGCATTCAGTCCAACTTCAAAGAACCCTAGGCTATAATAGTCTCAACCCTGTTCAAAAGTGCAAAGTTTGGTCTCTTCTGAAACTCATGCAATCTCTTAACTGTTAACTGTAATCTCGTTTTAAAAAAAGCAGATCACGTGTTTCCAACATATAATGACACAGGATATATATTACTGTTCCAAAATGGAATAAAGGGAGGATGGTGGGGAAATATTGGACCAAAGCAGGACAGAAAACCAGTTGGGAAAACTCCAAACTCTGAATTTCTGTCTAATATTAAAACGCTCTTCAGATTTCCAACTCCTTTCAGCTTTGTTCACTACAACACACTTCTCTCTTGGGTTGGTTCCACTCCTTTGTTAGTAGCTCTCCTCAATGAGTATTCCTTTGGCTCTGGCATTTCTAAGACATGAACAAAGGCGAAAGGAAGAGACAGAGAATAAAATTGAAATTGAAAGTAATTCTGGAGCTGAAATAGTCACTGGAAACATTCAAAGGCAAATTTGAGTAGATAGAATAAAAAAAATCAGCATATGTGAAAAGCTGTAACAACTGAAGTTAAATGAACTGAGGTGTGGGAAGAAGAAAGACTGAGGAAAAGTGAACTGAGGAAAAGGGACTTGTATAATGCAACCAAGAGAACTAACCAAAGATATGGTGTTGGGTCAAAATTATCTCAAGGCCTGTACCCTTAAGGCCTGTAGGACAGAGAAAAGCCTGGCTTGAGTTTGAAGGATAGTCTTAAAGCTACCAAGTGGGGGATGAGACAGCCAAAAATCTAGGCAGGCGCCCCTCTAGCCAGATGGAGGGCTTGGCTGTCTCTCATTGGCTGGAGGTACCCCCCACATCCTCACATCACACAATATCACTTATAACGCTGGTGCTCACAGCAATAAACTGAGTTCTTGCTTTGACTTGACTCCCTGTCGCATCTGATTGTCCTGCATGGTGGGGCTGGGGTACTCACCTTTCCCTGGGGAATAAGGCTGAGACCAGGCACATAGGAAAAATGAGAATTCTGTGTGTGTGTGTGTGTGTGTGTGTGTGTGTGTGTGTGTGTGCACGCGCGCGCACGTGCTGCAAAGAGAGAGGAAAAAGAGACCAAACATGCAATGATCAAATACTTTACAAATTTGATTAAAGACATATTCATCTAGTAAGCTCAAAAGAATCCATCAGAAATGAGCTGAGGGGCGATTTATTACACCAAACCACATCATCACCTGCCAAAAGCAAAGAAAAGAGAGAAGAAATTCCTCATACGCAATGGAGCTCAGTAAGATCATCACCAGATTTCTTACTGGAAAAGCCGAAGGCCAGACTGACAATCAAAACTCTGGAAAAAGTTGAGAGGAAAATGCCATGTTAACTAAGAGTCCTCTATCTGGCAACAATGACCTTCAGAAGTGAGAGAGAAAAAACAATTTTACTAGATAAGCAAAAGTGAAGGAAATTGATTACCACTAGACCCACTCCCTTAAATAATACACATCAAACTAAAAGGTTTTTGATTCCACTGGTCATTAATCAATATGAGTTAGGCAGATGTAGCATGAATTCTAGTTGGTCTTAATAAATAAAACCTGGAGTCAGATATTAGGAGGGAAAAGCTGAAGAAACAGAGAAGCAGTGCAGCCAGCCACTAGAGAGACCTTTTACCTCTACCAATGTTCAGATTGCAGGGGTGATCCTGTCCTCAAAGACTGCCTCAGACTGCAACTGTCTCCACCAAACCTCAAACTACAATGAGCTCCTGTCTTCTCCCACCTTATATTACTCTCTCCACGCAGCCATATCACTCCTGTCTACCTCCCTAGTGCTGGGATTAAAGGTGTGGGATCCCAAGCACCGGGATCACCTTTGAGCTGTTTCTCTTTTCGATAGATTCAGCCTTGTATAGCCTAGGGTGGCTTTGAGCTAACAGAGATTCCTCTGCCTTTGTCTCTCGGGTCCTGGGACTAAAGGTGTGGCCTCTAGTGGCTTCACTCTGCACTCTGATATTCAGGCAAGCTTTGTTAAAACATAAACAAAATATCAACTACAGGCAGATATAACCAGAAATTGATATTTTTGTTGTATTTCATCACTTAGAAAAAGTGATTTTCTTAAATTTGTTTTTGGGGAAGCAATTTTGTAACTTGGAGGCAAGTGGACCTCTTAAGTTTGAGGCTAGCCTGGTCTACATAGCAAATTCCAAGCTAGCCAAGGATACATTAAAAATAAAAGTGGTAAAGGCAAGCAAGACAAAAATACATACCATGATCAAGATGGATAAAAATGAAAAATTAAGTTTTCAATCATTGCACAAAGCAAATTTAAAGCACTTGTTTGCAAGCCTGGCAGCCTGAACGCGATGCCCAGCAATGCCCCACTCAGGAAAAGGTGGGGGAAGTGACTCCACAAGGTTGTACAAGGTTGTACACACACATGGTAAAACTGGATTAAAGTTGGACATCAAATTATATTGTCACAAATTTTGTGAACCAATGACATAAAATAAGCATGTGAAAACACAGTTTATACTGATGCTTATTCTGATATAGATGATTCTTTATGCTACACTGCTAGAAAATATTTTCTTGTTCATAAAAAATGCATCCATCAAATATCTTCTCATATAGCCTATAGGAGAACACTCTTGGAGTTATGAATGCACACACACACACACATCCATTGTTTAGTTGCTGTTCTTTGTGTGTTCAAGTATTCAGATAACATTCACTCTGAAGTATTACAGCAGAATTGACTCAGATGTTCATATGTCTGTATACTTCTGGTTAAGAATTTTGCCAATATTGGAGCAATTTGCCCATAGATTTGTTGAATATACTGCTGAGCAAAAAGTGTCCATTTCACCAAACAATTCATATGGTCATTTACAGACATCCTGCCTGGCTGCATGCTTTTGGTGCTTATCAGCTGGAGTTCAGCAGGCAACAGATAACAAAAACTGCTGACAGAAAAAAAAAAAAAAAAACTGCTGACAGATGCAATGAAGGTTGCCTGTTGGTTCCTGGCCGCTTAGTCCCGAAATAATCACACAGAAGCCGTATTATTTAAATCACTGCTTGGACCATTAGCTCTAGCTTCTTAATGGCTAACTCTTACATGTTAATTTATTAATTTCTATTAATCTGTATATCACCACAAGGTCATGGCCTACCAGCAAAGTTTCAGCTCGTCTATCTCTGCCAGCCATCTCCCTGACTCCGCCCTTCTACTCCCAGAATTCAGCCTAGCTTTCCCTGCTTACCTAAGTTCTGCCTTGCTATAGGTCCAAAGCAGTTTCTTTATTCATTAATGGTAATCACAGCACACAGAAGGGACTCCCACATCAGACAGGGCTTACAACCCCAAGCCTCTGTAGTCACCACTACACATCTATACATATCTCAGGTCCCACCTCAGGTCCACACTTGACAGATGCTGGGTTTGCCTCTCCCAGCAGCTAGCTACTGTATGATTTCAGAAGAGTAATTCAGGTACCAATGTTCCTATCCACCACCGTTAAGTGGACAAACGTCCTCCCTTCAGCAGTTACCAGCTTATAGCATTTATAGAATTTCTTGGCCAAGAAAGGTATAGCAACAAAGAACCATACATCCTTAACTTAAGTAAGTCAGCAAACTTCTAAGGAGAGTAAAAAAGCGAACAAGAAAGGAATTAGACCACAACTTTCAATAATAACCCAGCAGATATAATGTTCTAATTAAAAGATAAAGATTGGGTGTTGGAGAGATGGTTCATTCAGTAAGATGATGATGCACAAAACATAAGGACCTGAGTTCAGATCCCCAGTATCTATATGAAAATTTTTATGAAAATTTTATTTTTTCGTTTTTTTGAGACAGGGTTTCTCTGTAGCTTTGGAACCTGTCCTGGAACTAGCTTTTGTAAACCAGGCTAGCCTCGAATTCACAGAAATCCACCTGCCTCTGATTCTCGGAGTGCTGAGGTTAAAGGCATACGCTACCACCGCCCAACAGCAGTGAGTATTTATAATCTCAGTTCTGAGGACGTGAAGACAAAAGGATCTCTGTGGCTTGCTGACCAGTTAGTCTAGCTGAATCAGTGAGTTCCAGATTCAGTGAGAGAGCCCATTTCAAAAAATAAGCAACTAGGCAGAAGAGATGGCTCAGAGGTTAAGAACATTGGCTGTTCTTCCAGAGGTCCCGAGTTCAATTCTCAGTAACCATATGATGGCTCACAACCATCTATTATGAGATCTGGAGCCCTGTTCTGTCATGCAGGCAGAACACTGTATACATAATAAATAAAAATCTTTTTTAAAAATAAGCAAGATAACAATAAAGGAAACTATCCAATGTCAACCTCCGGCCTACACACACACAACAAAAACTAAAGGATTTTAAGCAAGGAAACTCAATACCCATTATGAGAATATTAGATATTCACTAATATCTGAGCTCTCTTCATCAGCTAACTACTACTGTACTACACTTCTTAAAATTGTACACATTTCTATAAAGAAATCACGACTTAGTTATGGCCGATACAATATGGGTAAAAGTGATATATATTACTTTCAGTCTGTAACCTTAAATCTTCTTATACACATTTCCCTTTTCAGTTCAATCTCAGAAGCCATGTGCTGATTGTGGAGTTAACATAAAAAAGATTGTTCATGTCCCTAAGTAACCACATGAAGCAAAGTACCCCAACACACACCCTGGACAGTGATATCTGAAAGTAATACAAATTTCTGGTTTATCATTAAGATTTGTGGCTTGATGGACTTGGTAACAAATCATACCTAATATAGAAATCTTAAAGCAAGGAAGTGGTGGTGCATGCCTTTCATTCTAGCACCTGGAAGGGGAAAGGCAGGTGGATTTCTGTGATTGCCTGATCTACAAAGTGAGTTCCAGGACAGTCAGAGCTGTTATACAGAGAAAGCCTGTCTCAAAAAAACAAAAAACAGAAGCTTACAAAAAAAAAAAAATTCAATTAAGACTTAACTAGGTGGGCATAATGGCTCATGCCTATAATCCCAACACTTGGGAGGCTGAGGCAAACTATCGTAAGTTTAAAGACCAGCCAGGGGCTACAATGAGTTAAAATCAGTCTAAGCTAGAGTCTCTAAAATAAACAAACACACACACAAATAAATAAAAATACATTCACACCACAGAGCAGTAGGTTTCTCCTTTTTTATCTTGGTATGAAAGTTATTTTCCCATTAAGTCCCCATTCCCTCCTCCTGGTCCCTGGAGGACTTAGTCTCAAAAAAGGAAAAAGAAAAAACCTTATTAAGAATATTAGTCAATTTTAAAAAAGAGCAGAGGAATTATATTTCTCTAAATATACACAAATGTCCAACATGAAATAGTAGAGAAAAGCAAATCAAAAGTATGAAGAAGTTATCACCTCACATCTATTTGGTGAGATGTGAAATTAGAACTCTGAAACACTATGGATAGTAACATGAAATTATTACAGTAGCTATGAAACAATATGCAGTTCCCAAAAAATATTATAAATAGAATTGGCATATGATCCAGCAAAATAACAGTCACAAAAAGACAGTAACTCTATTATTCTACTGTAAAGTTGAACAAATAAATTCATTGAAAGAAAAAGAGTGGTTGCTAGAGGTTAGCAGGAGAGAGTAGGAACTTTTATTTTTAATAAATAAAGAGCATGCATACCAATAGGACAAAGTACTGGAGAACTACAACCACCCTACAACATGAATATTCTTGATAATACTAAACTATAAACCTAAAAATGGTTAAGACTGAAGCAGAAGCCAGGCATGGTGGCATGCGCCTTTAATCCCAGGAGCAAAGAGACACAAAGAAATCTCACCTTGGCTAATGAAACCCCAGCTTAACAAAGAAAAGGGGTGGGGTAATTCAAAGAAAAGGGGAGGGTATAGGATGTAAAATTATTTAAAACAAATAAAAATCCCTTAACACCAGAAGGCCAACAGTCCAAGGGAAGAAATCAATTGTGGTGGTAGCTTGAAGTTGGCTTGTACACTCAAGTAAATAGAAAATAATTCACTGGCGGAAAAGGCAGCCAGAGGTGTTTGCCTAAAATGCAGTAAGCCCCAGATTTGATCCGAAGCAACACATAAAAGTAGGTGTGGTGGTATGTAGAAGGCCGCAACCACACTCTCCACCATAGATGGCGCTGCACCGCCAGGTGAGCTAGAAAGCTCACACGTGTTGGTATTTTTCCACTACTCCCAAGGTATCACCTGGGACTGGGAGCAGTTGACCAATCCAAGAATGACACGTCCAAAGCAGGGTCTGTTTCCTATATAAGGGATGGGTTCCATCTTATCTGGGTCTCCGCCATGTGGCTTATGCTCTAGCTCCCAAGAGGATTAAAGCCTTTCTGCAGAAGTATCCTATGTGTACCGCGTGGTTCTTGCTGGCGAGACGGTAGCGCGGGACAGTGGTACATGCCCGTAATCCTTTGTCTTGGATTAAGTTTGAGGCCAGCCTGGGCTATGAGACCCTAGCAAAAACAAAAAGTAAGACTCCAAAGGCCAGCAAAAAGACTCAAAGTAAACACCTGTCGTGCAAACCTAGAGACCTGAGTTCAATACTACACAACCACGTAAAGATAGGAGAGAATCTACTCCACAAAGTTGTCCTCTGACTTCTTCACATGAACTTCACAAGTGCCCATACAAAACTATCATGTACACATACCCACACCCACCCACCCACATACACATGCTAATAAATTTTTATAGAATTGAGGATGAATTTGAAGACTAGAATAAGGAAAAGAAAGACATCAGGTATAGCAAATGATTTTTCAAGATAGAAACACCATTTAATGATGAGTGTAAAGGCATGTACCTTTAATTTCTGCTGTGGGATAATGCTCTTGTACACTGTAAAGATTTGTCACTCTTATTCATTTAATAAAATGCTGATTGCAGCTGCCAGGCAGGAAGTATAGGCAGGGCAACCAGACTAGGAGAATTTCGGGAAGAGGAGAAAGGCAGAGACGCAATCACTAGCCAGATGCAGAGGAAGCAAGATGAGAATGTCTTACTGAGAAAAGGTACCAAAACATGTGGCTAAACATAGATAAGAATTATGGGTTAATTTTAAGTTGTAAGAGCTAGTTAATAATAAGGCTGAGCTAATAGATCAAACAGTTTATAATTAATATAAGCCTCTATGTGTTTCTTTGGGACTGAACAGCTACAGGAACAGGCAGGACAGAAACTTCTGTCTACAAATTCCCAGCATTCTGAAGGCAGAAGCAAGCAGATCTCTGTAAATTCAAGGCCAGCCTTGTCTACATAATGAGTTCCAGGCCAGACATGGTAAAGAGAGAAATTACATTTAATAAAATCATAAAGACTGAAGAAATAAGAGTTTGTTCTAATTACCTAAGACATATATAAAATATTCAAATGGCAACATCAAGGACACTACTCGGGGTATGACAAATTGTATTTTTAAAAGATAGCCATGATTGACCAATCCAGTTACCTATCTACCACCCAGGCCCAGAACCAGGGCTAAAAGTCAGCCCACCCCAATAGTCACCTCATCTATGAACTGCTGGAGCATGTGAAAGGGTCCCTGCAGATCCAAAGCTACAGGAGCTTCTTGACACCTGTATAACAGGTGTATAATAATAACAGAATATCCAAGAAGAGTCCCAATGAGGGCCCAGTATCAATAGGGTACCAGAAGCCGGGGCCTCAAACCAGATCAATGACTCAATGCAATGAATATTTACAAGTAAAGATGTATGAACTAAAGGTTATACTGTGTGATTCACTGGACCAAACTACAGCTTCCATGCTGAGATTTTTGTTGTTTTTTGTTTTGGTTTGGTTTTTGGTTTTATTTTTAAATTTTGTTTTGTTCTGGGAGGGGGGAGGTTGCAAAGGCAGAGGGCAGAAGCAAGGGGATGGGAAGATGAGTGGGATCGCAATGCATAATGTGAAATCTACAAAGAATCAGTAAAAAGTTGAAAAAATAAAAAGATGGCTGTGATACTGTCCCCATCCTAAAAGTACTTGCTATATTATTTAGACATCATTTATGAATGGTGGGCAGTTGATATTCCTCTCATTAACTACAACAAAAGTAAAATATTCCAATTTTCAACTTGTCATTTAAATGTAACAACTTCTGTTTGGGTACCATACAAAATCTTATTCTTCAACTAAGTGAATTCTTCAACATTTTACTGATAATTTCTTTTTATTGGTTTTAATGACACGATTAGCACTTCTACTATTTGGAAGTTGATTTTCCAGGCTGACATTTTATCTTTTATCATCTGTTTCCTATTTCCTTTGTGAAAGGTCACCACTAACCTTCATCCTTTGATTGTTTTGTCCCTGTTACATAATCTCAACAGCTTTTTGTTGTTATTCTAATTGATCTAAATTACGTTCCTATTTGCTTTGTTTTCTTATTTGTAAAGCTTTCCTCATATATCTAGTAATCCTTGTCTGTTGCTTAAATTTAAACAGAAGGCCCTAAAAAGTATTATTAACTAGTTTCTCCCTTTGGATTAATAAGAGAAGCCTCCCCTCTCTCCTCTCCTTAGGAAGGATATCACTATATAATACAAAATGGCCTTGATCTTGGCATCTTTCTGTCTCCAGATGCTAGGATTACTGGCATGCATAATCACATCCTGGAATGCATTCTTTCAATTACTACTTAGATGCCAAAATACAAGGAGCAATAAGAAAGAAGTCTCAAAAAGGGTTACAGTATTGGGTACTTTTATTTAATCAGGTTTTTCTAGGACATTTGGTCTTCAATTGTGTTTAATGCCTATCTTAATCTCCCAAAGATACATTTTAAACAATTTGTGGAGGATGAATTTTAAGTTCTGCTGAGGAATTAAAGCAGGTTGTCACTCATCTGTACCAAGTGATGAGAAAATTTGAACTCAACCTATTTTTTTGTAATAACTTTACAGAGATATAATTCACACATAAAACTCACCTATTTAAAATGTACAATGGAAGTTGAAAAGAAGACTTGCTGGTTATGAGCACTTTTGTTATAAGTACTTGCTGTTTAATCATGAGCATCACAGCACCCACGCAATAAACTGGGCATCCCACACCTGCCTGTAATTCCAACTCTGATGCTGGCTTCTAGCCTAGATGAGAAAACACAAACTCCAGGTTCAAGAAGAGACCCTGCCTAACAACAGGAAAAGAGTTATAGGAGGATGTCCAACACCCTCTTCTGGCCTCCATGCACAGGTACACATAGTCAATATACACGTAAACAAATAAGTAATTCAATTAAAAAATAAAGTATATAATAAATTTTAGTATTGTTGGAAGACTATAGAACCACCACATTTATATCTGTTGGAAACTTCACACAAACAGAATCATATTATGTGTTTTGCTTTATTAACAGTTTTCAAGGTCCATCTAAGTTAAAGCACATATCAAACAATGTTGTAGCTTTTGGGATTTTTCTCAATTTTATGTTTAATTTTTTTATATAAATGGTTTTGCCTACAATTGTGTTTATATTTGTGTATTTGAGGTCTATGGAGGCCAGAAGAGCATGCTGGATCCTTGGAATTAGAGCTATAGTTTTGAGACACCATGTGGTTCCTGGGAATTGATTCTGGCAGAGTCCACTGGAAGTGCACTTAATCTTGAAGCATCTCTCCAGTCTTGTAACTAGGTTTTTGCACAGTACAATGTTTCCATTGTTTAAAAATGTTATAGCATGAATCAATACTTCCTTTTTTGGTGTGGGAGAATTATCTGTATTCTGTCAATCATATTTTAATAAAATGCTGATTGGCCAAGCAGGCAGTATAGGCGGGAAAGCCAGACAGGAAGTAGAGGTGGAGCAAAGAGACTGGGAGTATTCAGGGAAGCAGGAAGCTCCCTCCCTGCAGTTCTGCCCAGACCACCAGAGAGGAAAGATGTAAGATGCACCGCTGGAAAAGGTACTGAGTCATGTGCTAACGTAGATAAGGATAATGGGGAAACATAAGTTATAAGAGCTAATAAGTAGTCTGACCTAATGGGCCAATCAGCTTTATAACTTATAGAGATCTCTGTGTGGTTGATTTTCTCTGGGACTTGCTGGCTGTGGGGTACCAGGCGGGAACAGAAACCCCAACAAGCCGGCCCTCATGTTACACTTTTTGGTGCTGAATAATATTCCATAGTGTGCATATACATTTCACTAACTCTATCAGTTGATGAGCATCTGAGATGCTTCTACATTTTGGTATTATAATTTCAACTATTTTGAAGGGGTAAATTTTATTACAGAACCTTGGATAACTTTTTTTATAAATATCATAGCAAATTCAAGACTCATGAAAATATTCTATTAATTCCCAAAAAAGTATAGTAAAATCAATACTTCCATTACAGATGTTATACAAAACGTTCTAGAAAAATTTTAAAGTGGTACTGGTTTCCTGAGATACAGTTTTACCATTTACAACCAGGATCCCCAGGTATAGGTTGCAGAGCTCAACAGGCAGCAGACCCTCCCATCTGGCACTAGGTAACCCTGCAATAAAACCAGCCCTTAACAGTGCTCTGTCCTTTTGAGATAACACACACTTTCTTGCATAAACAAAACAAAACAAAAACAGAGAGCTTTGGAAATACAGGGGAAGAATAATTTTCAGGGAAATTTATAAAAATAAAGTGCACACAAGACAGGCTATAGAAAGCTTGCCAAGTTAAGTCTGACATATACTACATATACTTGTGTTTACATCATACCCAAATAAAATAGGTATCAAGTATCCCTGCTATTTCAATATAACTGCTACTTATTCTGATGGCCAATGCTGTACTAACTCTGCCCATAATGAGTACTTCTCTGACCGCTACCTCTTCTGCTTCAGTATTTCAATGGTAGGAACTGCAGCCAAACTACTACTGCTGACAGACCTCTCTGGGTTAGGCCACCTCTATTTCATACTTGTTTCCACACTATGGAACCTTCTCTCCAGAATCTTCTCCACTGGGTTGTCCAACAATTTCTAACATTGGGGCTTACCTAAAAAAAACTGTGTCTGTACATTCTTTTTCTTTTTTTTTTAACTTGGGGAAAATGAAGCAAGTTTCATGGTGAAAGGGTAGTGTCAGAAAACATCTTGTGGAGTCAGTTCCCTCCTTCTGCTAGAGAATGAACTCAGGTCATAAACTTGATGGCAAGCACCTTTACTTGCGGAGCCATCTCACCATTCCTTGAAAACAAAACCTCCTATAAAGATGTATTACTGTCTCTCCTGCTGATTTATAGTCCACATAATTCTCTCTCATTTCTTACAAATGTTGGGGGAAATACATGAAAAAGAGAGAGGAAGAGTGTGTGTGTGTGTGTGTTTATACATACAGAGAGATGCAGAGATGCATTACTTTCTGGAGCAATTTCTTATCTAAAACCAATTCATTCCTACTGGTACAAATGTCAACAATGAAGAGGAATAATGAAAATAGTTCATTAGAAAATATGACTTGAGGGCTGGAGAGGTGGCTCAGAGGTTAATAGCACTGACTGTTCTTCCAGAGGTCCTGAGTTCAATTCCCAGCAACCACATGGTGGCTCACAGCCATCTATAATGAGATTTGGTGCCCTCTTCTGGCATGCAAGCATACATGGAAGGAATGTTGTATATATAATAAATAAATCTTTAAAAAAATATGACTTGAGCCAGGTATCAAGGAATAAACCTATAAACTCAACATTCAGGAGTCCAGCAAGAAAAGGAACACAAGGGTCTGAAGCGATGAGAAGTTAAGAGACTGTTCTTTCGGAAGTCCTGAGTTCAATTCCCAGCAACCACATGTTGGGTCACAACCATCTGTAATGAGATCTGGTGCCCTCTTCTGGCCTGCAGGCATACATGCCAACAGAACATTGTATACAGAGCGAGAGGGAGGGAGGGAGGGGGGGAAGGGAGGGAGGGGGGGAGGGAAAAGGAGAGGGAGGGAGGGAGGGGGAGAGGGGAGGAAGGGAGAGAAAGAGAGAGAGAGAAGAAAAGGTCACAGCCAAACTGGGCTACACAGTGGATCCTAAAAAATAAATATTGTGAGACTCATTCCAGTGTCAGTCCCTGAAGCTGGCCTATAACACTCTGCGGTCTTTGCAGATCCTCTGTAGACTATAATGGTGAGTACTTATGTAGGAGGAGAGTTCTGGCCAATCCTTTTGAAAATAGTAAAGTGTACCCATCAAAGTTAGTAAATAGTCTCTGGGCACTAGGACTCTGTTTCTCTGCTTTGCCTACGTATAAATACTGCTGCTCTTGAAGGAGCTGTGAGAACACTTGTTCCCAACCAGACTCACCCAGGAATGTGTAAAAAAAAAATACACAAACTCTAATTGAGTCCTAAGAGTGAGTTCATTCTTTCATATTTAAAAACAGTACTGAGTCTTTTGAGGTTCTGGGTTTGCAGAACAAATACAACAAAACACAACACCAATTCTTTCATTCCCCCATTTTCTCCTTCACTATGTGAGCTTTATGTCTGACCTTAAATGTAAGATCTTCCTGCCACAGCCACTCAAACAGCTGGGATTACAGGCAAGGACCACAGCTTCTAGCTTCCTTTCCCTGTTTTGTTTTCTTTGAGATAGAATCTTACTATATTACCCAGGCTAACCCCAAACTCATGATTGTGCTCCCAAGTATATAGGCTTCTAGGTATATTCCATTGTCCCACATTCCTTTCTTCTCCGTTCTTAAAAATATATGAGCCTCTTGCTTCTGCATTTAGATGAAAAAGCAAAGAGCAATAAGTATTTATTTTATTCTGTGGTTTAGTTCTTCAACATTATGCTTTTCCTACTAGCTAAGCCTAAGGTTTAGCCTTAAGATGATTTAATCAGGATGGCTGAGTAGGGGGTACCTGGTGAAAACTACTTCACTAAAGTATTTGAAGTACTGTTGAGGTACAGTGGGGATATGGAAAAGACACTGCAGAGCATGAAAACAGGAACTAAGCTGAGGTGGCTGAATGAGAATGGCCTTTATAGGCCCATATATTTGAATGCTTGGTCACCACTTGGTGGAACTGTTTGAAAAGGATTAGGTGTGGCAGTATAGAAGATTTGTTGCTGGTGGAGGCTTTGAGGCTCATGGGCCATTCCCAACGAACTCTCTCTCTCTCTCTGCCTCCACTTGTGAATCAGAAAACTGGCCCTAAGGAACTGATGCTTAGCTCTATCCAGCCAACTCTAATCCTGACAAGCAGGTGGGCAGAGTTCCCTAAGCAGTGGTCCTACAAGGGACCTATATATGATTCATCTGTACCCCTGGTCAGTCTTAGCCACCAGACAGCACTCACACACTGGGAGGCACTACACCTTACCCTCTATAAACTATGCTGTGCTGTATCACCAACCTACTTGGGGTATGCTTATCTTCACATACTAGAGGAAAATAGCAGGCACCCCATACTAACTTCTAGATGTACCAAACCGAAAACAGCAAACAACCAACCTGCTACATTCTAGTCAGAGCTCCATTCTAGCTGGTGTAGTCCCACAGACACCTAAGTGCAGAGTCCCCAAGACATCTACAGACATTCTCAAATTAATAATAGCAGAAGAAACTATAATATACCACGCTAAAGTACCCACCTGAAACCAAAGCCAACACAGTCTACCCAAACAAAACTAGGAAAAACTACCAACAGAATGTTTTGCTATAAAAGCCACTCTTAACAAAATTGGCAGAGACAAATAACCTACCAGATGTACAAAAATACCAACATAGGAACACTGAAGCATAAACATGTTAACAAGACACATCTAAAGGAACACAAAAATATTTCTTTAAAAAGAGCCAAAAAAGGAAACCAACAAACCGTTAAAAAAAAAAAAGAAGAAAGAAAGAAAACTTTTAATAAATGAAAAATTCAACAAAAAAAATCATTTTTTAAAAAAAATCAGGGCTAGGGTTTGAGGCCAGCCTGGTCTACAAAGCGAGTTCCAGCAGAGTTAGGGCTGTTAAACAGAAAAACCCTTTCTCGAAAAACAAAAACAAACAAAATCAGGTCTAGGAAATATAACTCAATGGTGGTAGGACAATTGCCTAGCACATGGGTTCAAACATGCACACACACACACACACACACAGGCAGGCAGGCAGGCAGGATCATAAGCAGTGCGTCAAATTTTTGGCGCTGAAAACTCTGTAAATAAAATACAGTTGAGAGCTTCAACAGAAGAAACAATAGAAAGAATATTTTAGCTTGAAGACAGCCCTTTTGAAATCATCTAGTCAGACATAAAACAAGCAAACAAACAAAAAAGGAAAGAACAAAGACAGGCTTCCAGACTTAGAGACCACTAAGTAAGCAAACATTTACAGTCTTGTGTGTTTAGGAGAAGAGGGGAAACAGAAAGCCTACTCTAAATAAACAAAACAAAAAATCCTTCTCCAAAGCATTTAGTAGTTAAACTACCTAAAATAGAGCCTGGGCTAAGGCATATAATTCAGATAGCTCAGCAATAGAGTAATATCCTGAGTGGTTCAATACCCAGCACCAAAAACAAAAACAAACAAAATACAATAGAGAAAACTCTGAAAAGATGAAGAAAAAGATTCATCAAATAAAAGCTCAACAACTCAATCAATCCTTGGGACCCATGTCAAAGTAAAAAGAAAGCACTAACTCCATAAAAGTTACCATCCTGACCTCCCACACACAACAAACACACACGCAATAATCATTTTTAATCATAAATAACAATAATGTGACGGCTGGAGAGATAGCACAATGGTTAAGAGCACTTATTCCTGTTACAGGACCTGAGTTCAGTTCCCAGTACCCACATATAGTGGCTCACAATCACTTTAACTTCCGCTCCAAGGGATGCAACACCTTCTTCTGGCCTTTACTGAGAACCTGAATACATTTGGCATTCACTCACATACAAACACACGCACATAAATAAACATAAAAATAAGAACAATGTTGGAGCTAGAGAAATGGTTCAGCAGTTAAGAGCACTTGAAGCTCTTTGTACTGGCTGGTTTTGTGTCAACTTGACACAGCTGGAGTCATCAGACAGGAAGGAGCCTCAGCTAAGGAAATGCCTTGATGAGATCCAGCTGTAAGGCATTTTCTTATCTAGTGATCAATGGGGGTGGGCTCTGCCCACTGTGGGCAGTGCCATCCCTGGGCTGCTGGTCCTGGGTTCTATAAGAAAGCAGACCAAACAATGGCCTCCGCACCAGCTCCTGCCTCCAGGATCCTGCCCTATTTGGTTGGGTTCCTGTCCTGACTTCCTTCAGTAAACAGCAATGTGGAAGTGTAAGCCAAGTAAACCCTTTCCTCCCCAACTTGCTTTTTGGTCATGGTGTTTTATCCAAACAATAGAAACCCTAACTAAGACACTCTCGAAGACACAGGTTTGATTCAAAGAACCCACACGGCAGCTCACACCACTTACTAACTCCAGTTTCTAGGAATCTGACACCCTCTTCTGGCCTCTAGGGACACTAGACATACATATGGTGCACATACATACATGTAGGCAAACACTCGTACACATAAAATAAAATTATTTTTAAAGATAAAAATAAGAGTAATGTTGGCAAGTGCCAACACATATCAAGAAAAATAGATTTCAGGGACTAGAAAGGTGTCTCAGCAGTTAAGACCACTTGTTGCTCTTGCAGAAGACTCTTGCAGAGAGATTGCCCAGATTAAACTGGCATGTGGGCATGTCTATGGGGAGCTATCTTAAATATTAATTGATATAGGAAGGCCCAAACTACTGGTGGCGGCAGGTGGTCCAGGCTATTTTTAAAAACAAAAACAAACTAGCTAAACATGAGCCAGTGAGTGAGCTAGCAAGCAGCATTCCTACTGCCCTGACCTTTCCATAATGGCAGTAACCTATAAGCCAAAATAAGCCCATTCCTCCCGAGATGCTTCATCACATCAATAGAAATGTAATCATAACAGAGGAAATAATTTTTATATAGAAAAATCTAGAGATTCTAAAAACAGAAAAATAATCATTTAGCTACAGGATACAAAAATTAATTCTGCTGGGTATGGTAGCTCAAACCTTTAATCCCAGCACTCAGAAGGCAGAGGCAGGAGGATCCCTGTGAGTCTGAGGCCTTTGAGGACAAATCAAGTCCCAGGACAGCCAGAGCTGTTACACATAAAAAGAAAGAAAGAAATGAACTAAAGAGGCAAAGTCAGGCAGAACGTTATAAATTAAAAGCTAATGTACACGAGTTCTGAGACAACTAGGGTCACAAAGAGAGACCCTGTCTCAAAATAAACAAACAAAAACAAAACGAAACAAACGATACTTATATAGGAAAATAAATTTTCCATGTGGAACTGGGAAAAACAAAACAAAGCAAAAAGATGACTATAAACATACAAAACTTGATGTTTTATAAATTCACAAATAGCTAAGAAAAAAATCAAATGAACCCACATATTTACAGTTGAATTTTCAACAAGGGCAGGAACACACTGAAAAAAAGAAGTCTCTTTAATGAATACTTCTTGGAAAACGGAATATGTAGGTGCATAAAAATATGTTTCTATCTCTCACCATATACAAAAATTCAAAATGGATCTAAGATTTAAATGTTAACCTAAGCCAGGCAATGGTGGTGCACACTTTTAATTCCAGCACTCTGGAGGTAAAACTGGCAGATCTCTGTGAGTTCGAGGTTGGCCTGATCTACAGCAGATCTAACACTCTTTTTTGGTCTTTGCGGATACTGTGCACGCCCCCCCACCCCATGCTAGTTTTGGTCAATTTGACACAAATTAGAGTCATTGGGAAAGAGGACACCTCATTCAAGGAAGCACTTCCATCAAATTAGCCTGTGGGCACATCTGTGGGCATTTTCTTGATTAATGATTGATGTGTGAGGCTAGTCCACTGTTGAGCATAGCCACCCTGGACGGGTGGTCCTGGGCTGTAGAAGAAAGCAAGCAATATGAGGGGGTAGAGAGACAGCTTAGCCGTTAAGAATAGTGGCTGTTCTTCCAAATAACCCAGATTTGGGTTCCAGAACCCACATGGTGGCAAAAAAACATTTGTAACTCCAGCATAAAGGTTGGCGGGGGGGGGGGGGGGGGGGGCGCTGATGCCCTCTTCTGGCCTCTGCAGGCACTAGATGGATGTGGTAAACAAAAAGTCAAAACACCCATAAACATAAAAAATAAGGGTTAAAGGCAAGGAAGAGATATCTTAGTTAGGGTTTCTATTGCTGCGATGAAACACCATGACTAAAAAAAAAAAAAAAAAAAAAAAAACCGAGTTGGGGAAGACTTGGCTTACACTTCCACACTGCTGTTCACCACTGAAAGAAGTTAGGACAAGAATCCAAACAGGGCAGGATCTTAGAGGCAGGAGCTGATGCAGAGGCCATGGAGGGGAGCTGCTTACTGGCTTACTTCCCCTGGCTTGTTTGGTTTGTTTTCTTATAAAACCCAGGACCAGCAGCCCAGGAAGGCAACGCCCACCATGAGTAGGACCTTCCCCCATTGATCACTAATCTCATCAGGGCATTCCCTTAGCTGAGGTTCCTTCCTATTATGACTCTAGCTTTGTCAAGGTGACACATAAAAAAGCCAGTACAGGAGAGCTAGAGAGACGGTTCTATGGTTAAGAGCACTGGCTGCTCTCCCAGAGGCCCGGGGTTCAGTTCCCAGTACCAACAAAACAGTTCACAACTAACTACTCCAACTAGAGATCCAACTCCCTCTTCTGACCTCCTTGGGCATTAGATATGCATGGTGTAACAGACAGACATACACGCAGGCAAAACATCCATACATGTAATAAATAAAATACACAGATTTGATGGTGGGTAGAAGAAAACTATTCAGTTATTAGTTGATTAAAAAAACTAAAGCAAGATTAGCAAATCGTAGAGAAAAAGCCAGTAGCAGCTTGCTTCCGTAAGTTCAGCCTCTGCTCATGCTTGAGTTTTTGTCCTGACCTTCCTCAATGATCAACTGTGGTCAGGACATGTAAACCAAATAAATCCTGCTGTCCAAGTTACCACAATAAGTATATCAAGCAATAGAACGCAAACTTGAGCATGACACACAAATAATCAAAAATCACATTAAAAAGTTAAAAAAAAAAAACCTGCAGGGCGGTGGTGTCTCATACCTTTGATCACAGCATGTGAGAGGCAGGCAGATCTCTAAGTTGAGGCCAGCCTGGTCTACAGAGTGGGTTCCAGAACAGTCATGACAACACAGAGAAACCCTGTATCGAAAAACTCAAAATACATAAATAAAACAAACTTGTAATAGCTGAAAATTGCTGTGGGACAATGGTCTGTACTCTGCCACTTATATTTTAAATAAATGCTGACTGACCAGTAGTCAGGCAGGAAGTATAGGCAGGGTAAACAGGCAGGAAGTAGAGGCGGGAAATGAGAATTCTGGGAAGAGGGAAGTGCAGTCTAGAGTCGTGACCCAACCACAGAAGCAAAATGTAACTGCTTACCAAATAAGGTACTGAGCCACGTGGCTAACATAGATAAGAATAATGGACTAATATAAGTTATAAGAGTTAATAAGTCTGAGCTACTAGGCCAATCAGTTTATAACTAATGTAGACCTCTGTGTGATTATTTGGGACTAAATGGCTGCAGAACTGGGAAGGACAGAAACCTCAATCAACAGAAAATGATGAAGCATTTCCCAAGGAAAATTTTCCAATGCCCTGTTAAAATGTTTCTACAGTAGAATCAGAATGTTATAAAATCTATTATTTGATTTGCTCCACATGGCAACATGATTTAGAAATATGTGGTAAAAGTTTTGGAAGACTGATTAAACAAATAAAAAAAATGGAAGAAGCACCTTGTAGTAGTTTGAATGTAATTGGTCACCATAATCTCCCAGGGCGTGGTACTATAAGGAGGTGTGACTTTGTTGGAGAGGGTATGGCCTTGTTTTAGGAGGTGTGTCACTGTGGGGCAGGCTCTGAGGTTGTCTATGCTCAGGATATTGTCAAGTCAGCTTCCTGTTGCCTCTGAGTCAAGATGTAGGACTCTCAGTTATTCCTCCAACACCATGTCTAGGGGCACCATGCCATGCTCCCCACCATAATAATGGACTGAACCTCTAAAACTGTAACCTCCATTAAATGTTTTCCTTTATAAGAGTTGCTGTGGTCAAGGTGTCTCTTCACAGCAATACAAACACCAAGACACACCTATTCTTAAAAAAATTCCCAGGCTAGGGATTTAGTTCAGTTGGTAGAGTGTCTGTGGAACAGGACAACCTCGAGTACGAGCTGCACCACCAATGCACAAAGAAAGATGACCTACATTTATGGGACTTGGAGACAGAAGACCAGAGGTCCAATACCATCCTCGGTTACCGACCTGCCTGAAAGAAACAAACTCCATATATTCCCCCTGGTGTAACCATCTGTCTAAAGAGAAGCTGGCATCACTCATACCTCTTTTGGCTTGTTTGTTTTGGCTTGGGTTTGGTTTTTTGAGATAGGGTTTCTCAGTGTAACCTTGGCTGTCTTGGAACTCGCTATGTAGACCAGGCCGGCCTTAAACTCTAGAGATCCACCTGCCTCTGCCTCCTTAGTGCTGGGATTAAAGGCGTGTGACACCACCATACCGTATTTATATCCAATTTGTCAATCACTACAGATAATTTCAGGAATAAAAAAACCTAAGACTCAGCACTTCAATAGAGAATATATTTTAACTTGTAATTTTGTTTTGTTTTGTTAAGACAACAGTGTTCTACGTAGCCCAGTCTGACCTCAAATCTGCAATTCTCCTGCCTCAGACTGCATTCTGAGATTTGGCAGTTTATTGAAATAAAAAAAAAAGCCATATTAACCAACCAAACTATAAATGAAAAAAAGCTTCTAACCCATTTCTAATCTGTTTCAGACCAAAAGGGAAGTGCTCAATGGGGTTTAGTGGCACACACCTTTAATCCAAGCACCTGGAAGGTAGAGGCAGGAAGATCTTTTTTGAGTTTGAGGCCAGACTTATCTACCTAGTAAGTTCCAGATCAAACAGGGCTGCACAGTGAGACCCTTTCTCAATCTCCCCAGGAAAATCTACTGGCAGGTTTCTGTGCTGTCTTGCACCACTGAACTTTTGTTAAAGGTGACCAAACACCTCTTCTATTAACAAACTTTAGATTAAAAAAAAATCACACATAAAAGTTCTAAATCTACAAAATGGAAAGTGATTTTTACAATGTGCTTAACAAGCAGATTGCACTGCTGATCCCTAACAGAGAAAATGTGAAAGTGTTACTATTTTAACACTCAAAAGAACATTTAGCTAGCACATTACATTTTAGTCTTCATGATAAACCCTCTAAGCTTTCACCAAACCATTACAACCTCCTTTCAAAGTCCTCCAAAGAGGCATTCTCTTTACCAAATAAATCAGGAAAACTACATTTCAACAGCAAAACTTATAAGGCAGCCATCCTTCCCCACCACCCCGACTTTTTTCTCTTTCCCTTCAGTGCTGAGGATCCAATCTGCCTGTTAAGCAAGCCCTCTGTCCACCAGAGTTACATCCCTAGCACCACCACACACTTCTGAGAGGGCCACAGGGCTCAACTACAAAGACAACTGATTTCAGTAATGCTACTAATACATGAAGACCAAAAAATACAAAATAAATCATCAAATGCCAGGAAACCCAGCTAGTCAGGAGGCTGAGTCAAGAAGACGGAAGTAGAACATAACTTGAGCAACAATATCAGAATAATACTTTGAAAGCCCACCTCAAAAGTATTGAATCCGTATAAGGCGTACACAAAACAAATAATATGAAGCAAATACTATATACTGTACAAGGTAACAGTACGGAAGAATAGAGAATACATAATATTTGAGAGAAATGAAATCTGAGCCTCCACTCTGCCACAACATCAAGAGGTGTGAATTTTAGAGATTATTTTATATGGATTTCACTTTCCCGATCTAAAAAAAAACAAAAGGCTGGATCCCAGTACTTCAATAGCAATGTTCCATGATATCATTAACATAAATCCATATAAAATTAAAAAGCAAAGGCAAGAAAAGGCAGTCAGGGGAAAAATGTTTAAGAAAAAAGCACAGCAATAAATATGTATGCAAATGCCATCACAAAACCCAATACTCTATAAGCTAACTAGAAAAGGAAGGGGGCAACAACAATAACAGCAAAGTTCAAAGAAAAAGAGCAACATAAGTAACAAATTTTTGACAGGCTTTACTCAAGGATCAAAATTAAAATTCTGGGGGCTGGAGAGATGGCTTAGCAGTACTGCTCTTGCAAAGGACCCAAGTTTGATTCCCAGCACCTGTATGAGGAGGCTCATAATTGCCTGGAAGTCCAGCTCCAGGTGATCTGACACCCTCTTCTGGCCTCCCTTTCCAGGCACCTGCGCTTGTGTGCACATATCATGCCCTCAACATACACGCATACTCATCATTTTAAAATCTTTTTTCTTAATTCTACATAAAACCCTAGCTGGGTGGTGGAGATGCCTCTCAAGGTAAAAGAACCTGCTGCAAGTCTGACAAGTAAGTTCAATTCAAGGGACCATATGGTGAACTGAAAGAACTGACTCCATTTGTGTACCCACACATATGCATGCACACTCACACGATAAACAAAAATGTAATAGCCAATATTTTTTAAAAAAACAATAAAACTTTGGATTCATGCTATGCCTTAGTGGTTTATGAGAAGCCCTGGGTCTGATCCCAAAACTGAAGGAAGAGGAGATGAGCAGGGAAGAAAGGGAGGAAATTAAGGAAGGAAAAAGATAAAGTTTAACAGATTTTTACATTGATACTTTGATAATTTGCAGAGAATATTTTCTTGGGGTTGGATAGATGGCTCAGTGGTTATGAACTCCTGCAGAGGATCTAGGTTCACTTCCCAGAACCCACAACATATGGTGTACGTCTATGTAGGCAAAACACTCAAACACACAAAATAAAAATACATCTTTAAAAGGCTGTGAAATCTAGACTAAAGGTATTACTGGTTCCTAAGCAGTGAAAAATATGTTCAAAGTATTATTTTAAGATCAGCACAGGCAGAACATATTTGAGCAATCCAGGCAGAAAACCGAGTTAGAGCTAGTGAGCAGCTTAGAGACAGAAATTAAACAGTCTAAGAATACAAAGATAAGATTTTTTTTTAAAGAAAATGACTGCAAAAATAGGTCAACGTTAAGGTTTATGTCTGGGTTACTCAAAGTGTGTTACATAATGCATCAGCAAAGAAAGACAGCTCATGGTATTGGCTCTGAAGGGAAGACTTTTAAGTTTTATTTCCAAGATAGGTTGACCTGAAAATCATCCTGGCCTGTCAAATTGTCTTCAAACCATCTGATTTGTTAAATGTTCAGTAATGTCAAGTGTTTCCTTCAATTTTACTTATCAGTGAAATAACTATTTAATTTTTTGGCATTGAAAACACGCATTTTTTTTCTCGTATTACCAGGTTAATTAATTTTTTCCAAGTTTTTCTGAGAAGGAATTTATAACAATAATCACATCAAAATATGAACTCTGGGAGAAAGTTCTCAAAATATGGAAACTAGCAGCATAAACTATCACTGAGTGTTTAATAAACCATTATATTAATGTGTCAACTGTTTACATGGCTCTGTGTGCACTAGAAAAATCTCAACAAAAAAATGCTTGAGGGGAGGGCAAATCTTTTAAAACTTAATACTCATGCACACAGCAGCTGGGATCTGAACACTATGCACACTTACAGATATTCTAGCCAAAACCTACAGATCAATTTTCCTCCAGAAAGCACAAAATGTGGCCACGATGTAAAAAGAACTATTCAACCAACCAAAGCATATGCCTTGACTTATTATCAAGATGTAAATAGAATTTCTATTTAAAAACGAGACTGAAAATTACCTAACAAAACTTTCTTCTTGGACTATTTCTCTATTGATTTTGTGACCTCACTAAAGGCTGAAAGCAAACAACGGATTTCCAGGTGTTTAAGAAATCGTTATGGCTGATCATAAAGCTACCAAACTTAAGCTTTTGAAAATGAACACTTCTTGCAAAACTTTACCCGTTTTAGCTGGACACTGACCTTGCTCCCCACCCCAAAATGGGGTCAGGAAGTTTTCTTCACCTCATTCTTCCCTAAGAATTCTTACCTAACTAACATAAGGGGTAGAATTTTCTTTGGGTGACTTCAGCTTGGCTCGACATTAACCGAGCGACGATGTTACGGTCCTCAACCATGAACAAAAACCCAGCTTCACCAGCTGTTAACATTAAACCGAACTCGAGCGGAAACCCGTGCGAAACGGTACACGACAGACCCAGCAAGCTGGTTTTCCTGGACCTCCCCCAGCTCGGCAGCCCCCCGGGTCACCCCCATCTCTCCTGCTCCAGAGCGGTAGGGGGAGGGGAGGGCGCGCCCCGAAGATGTCCCCCCTGACCGGCTTCCTCCCGCTGGCGGCTGGAGGTGAGAGCGCCCTTCCTGCCGGCCCGCGTCCCTACCTTCTCGGCCCCAGACAGACCCAACCACCGACTGCGATGGGGCTTTCTGCGAAGCGCGCCGCACACTTGCCCGCTCGCCTCCCCAAGCGGCGCTCCCAGCTCAGGAGAAGAGGCCGTGGGGTCACCGGGGTGCACGGCGGACACCCGAGCTCCACCGAGTCGCCTCCCCGCTCCCTCCGCTCCGCCGCCGGCAGACGGCGCCCCCGGGCTAACTTCGCCAGGGAAGAGGAAGCGACGAGACTAACAGAGCGGGCGGACCGGGAGGCCGAGAGGACCGTGCGTGTGTCCGCATGCAGGCGGGGCCGCCTCACCTTCCCTCCGCCGAGCCCGCGGCTCTCGTCGCCTGAGGTCTGCACCCGGACGCCACCGCGGCTGCCCGGAGGCCGTTACCGCACGAGGCCTGCGCTGCGCCGCCTCGAAGCTCTCAGGGAGAGGCGGGGCGAGAGCAACCGGTGGGCGGGCCGGTGCGGGCAGGAAACCCGCTCCGAGCCCAATCGGATAGGCTCCATCGACTGCGGCGCCCGCCCCTGACGCCACAGCGGAATGCGCCGCTCCGGGATTGGCCGAGCTGGCCTATCAATCCGGCGCGGCGCTGAATGGTCTGTGAGCTGAGACTGCGCGGCGCTCAGCTAGAAGGTGTGCACCGCTGGGCCTGTCGGCTGCGGTGTTCTTCCCCCGGCTTCCTCCGAGGCTGCTTACTTTCCGCCTCTCTCAGCGCTGCTGAAACCTGTCATTACAATCGCTCATTAAGGTCGGCCCCAAGTTCATCCCAGACTGCGCTGGTTCCTGCATCTGAAGGGGCCGCCCAGCTGCAGAGTCTTAGGGACAGGGGGCGACAAAGAAAAACTAGCCCGGGAGGAAAATGTAAGATGTTTGTTAATTAAAACCACGAGCAAAATAAGCTGTCTGAGGAACTTCCGAGTGCCCTGGCGCCTGGGCAGCCGCCACTCTCGACTTCCAGCCCTGCTGAAAAGGACAGTTACCTTTGCCCTTGGGCAGGGCATGGCCGTGGCGCAGCCCCAGCCACCTGCCAAGGCATCTGTTAAATCAGTTTCTCCTTCCTAACTAGCCTTGAAGCCACCCAAACTGCCCCACTGTTTCCTAACCACCTTTGTTTCTTAGCATAGGTGTGGCGCCTAAAGAAACTCTCTAGGTTAGACAACTCGATTGAAACGTGTGTTTTTGCCTCCACGGTAGCTACACCCATAACATATACTAAGATTGCAAAGTCTGTTAAATGAGGAACTGTGTCAGCGTTCATCCATCCCCACTCCGTATCTACCACATCATCGTCAATAACCAAGGCATTAGTGCCTTTCACTTTTAAAAAATATATATTTTTTTTCTGTGTATGAGTGTTTTGCCTTCATGTATATTTGTGAGCCATACGCTGCCTGGTGCCTCTGGAGGCCAGAAGAGGGTATTGGATCTTCTGGAATTGGAGTTACAGGTGATTTTGAACCGTGTATGAGTGCTGGGAATCAAACCCAGGTTCCCTGAAAGAGCAGCAACCAGTGATCACTGAACCATTTCTCCAACTCCTTCCTTGCATTGTAATACAGAGCCTACCTGTAAGTCCTAAAATTTCACTTTTCTGCATTTAACTTAATTGCATGTTGAAGGATTCATGGGTTGGCCTGCCTTAGGTAAACTACAAATTACTTGTGGCCCCCACTTAGCCTGAGTTTAGTTGAGAAACGTAGATTATAAAACTGGGTAAAGGATACTCTGCCTACATTCTATTGATAGTTTCAAAAGTAAGTAATGCAAATTTATATATTATTAAAAACATACAAAGACAGCACAGTGGTGGTGCCTGCTTTTAATGCCAGCACTCAGGAGGCAAAGGCAGGCAGATCTCAGTGATTTCGAGGCTAGCCTGGTCTACAAAATGAGTTCCAGGACAGCCAGAACTGTTACACAGAGAAACCCTGTCTCAAGAAACAAAAACAAGTAAAACCAAAAATAAAGCATACAGACTACCACACCTTTTATCTCATCACTTGAGAGGCAAAGGCAGGTTCAAGTTCTGAAAGTTCAAGGCCAGCCTGATCTACATAGCAAATTCCACGGCAGCCAGGGCTATGTAGAGCAAGTCTCAAAAGCAAACAAAAACCATACAGCAACTCATGACCATTAACTCCAAAGGAAGAGATTTGGAGTCATAAAGAAAAGAAATAGGAACCTTCCATATCTTAAGGTCTTTCCCAGGAAACTATTGACAGCTCATAGTTAGAATGGTGTAGTTTAGTGTACCAATAAGACAGGAATGTTTAGTGGGAAGAAAGTCCTACCTATCTGATAGCAAGAAGTTATCACAGGCTTCATATTGTTGTGTAGAAATTAGTGGGACCTACTAACTAAGTTTAATTTCTAGATACAATATGGTTATGTTGTTATGGGAAAGAATACACTTGCTATGGTAGCTGCTACAATAGGCACCAGCTATCTTAAGAGTCTATACCAGTGTCAGACACTGAGATTTAAACCAACCTGTATTTTTAATATGCCAAACACAGCAATAGTTGTATCTAGGGTCAGAGAGGCATTAAGCCACAGTGAGGGGGGAATGTGTGGTAAGACTATTGAGGCAAAAGGAAGGGTTTGGAGTGACATAATAAAAAGACATTAAGCAATATTGATGGGGCAGATGGTGGCTAGAATTTAAGCAATGTGTTGTGAAAGCTGAGGACCTTACAGTTTCTTCCATGAGGATTGAGAAGTCACTAGAGAGTTGTTGCATGTGTTTTCAGTACTGTAACGATCATTGTGATGTTTTCTGGCCTTCATTGCTTCTTCTGAGGAGCAAGCTGCAATTCATTTTTAAAAAACTTTCTTTTGTGTGTTGAGTGTTTTGCTTGCATGTTTGTTAAGTGCACTGTGCTCCTGCAGTTCCCTCAGTGACCAGAAGAGGGCATTAGAGCCCCTGGATCTGCACTAACAGTTGTAAGTTGCCTTATGGGTGCTAGGAACCCAACCTGGGTTCTCTGAAAGAGCAGCAAGTGTTCTTAATGGAGGAATCATATCTCCAACCCCAAGTTGTAATTCTTGGAATCTTTTATTTATTAACTGTGGTAGTTTGAATGTAGTTGGCCCCCATAATCTCATAGAGAGTTTCACTATTAAGGAGGTGTGACTTTGTTGGAGTGGGTAGGGCCTTGTTGGAGCAAGTGTGTCACTGAGGGGCAGGCATTGATGTTTACTATGCTCAGGTTACTGCCCAGTGTCTCAGTTGACTTCTTGTTTCCTCCATCAATAGCACTCTCAGCTCCAGCGCGACATCTGCCTGCATGCCTCCATGCTCCTGTCGTGATGATAATGGACTGACCCTCTGAAACTGTAAGTCAGCCGCCCCAATTAAATGTTTTCTTTAAGAGAGTCACTGTGGTCATGGTGTATCTTTGCAGCAATAGAAAGTCTACCTAAGACATTAGCATTTATTTGTGTGTGTGTGTGTGTGTGTGTGTGTGTGTGTGTGTGTGTGTACATGCATGTGTAGAGTTAGTTCTCTCATTCAACCATGTGGGTTCCAGGGATCCAGCTTGGGTCATCAGGATTAGTGGCAAGAGCCCTTCTCCACTGAGCCATCTCTCTGTAGCTCTTGTTGCTTTTCTGTGTGTTATGTCTTTTCGCCCTAGTTGTTTTAAGATTCTATAGCTTCATCCTCAACACCAAAGATGCACTGTTAAGTTGCACTGCTCCCGGGTGTCTCTTTCCATTCTTCCCGCCAGGAATTCATGTACTTCCCCAGATTTCTGAGTCGCTGGTTCTTATTTTCCACCTTGAATCAAATTGGAAAACATTCGGTTAATATTTCTTCCAAACTTTCCCACCTGATTTTCGTTCCTCTGCTTCTGAGACAGCAGTCACATTTCTGCTGCACTTCTCAGTGCAGTCTCTGTTCTCTCCGCGCCACCACCCACCACCGGCCTCCACGTCCTCTTCCTGTGCTTTCATTTCTGCATGTGCACTTGCGTCCGTGAGCATCCACTGCAGGCTGCACCCGTACGCTGCCCAAGCATTCCGTCACCAGGCTATATACCCAGCCCTTTCAACGTTCTAAGATTTGTATGTAGGATCTTGCTAAATTACCTAAGCTGTACTCAAATTTAGGAGCACTCTGCCTTAGCTTCCTAAGAAGTTAAGATTATAGGTTTATACCTCCATGCCTGCTCAGGTTACATGATGTCTATTGGGAACTAACGTCTAGTAATACCTGAAAAATCTAAATGCCAACATTTCCCCAAAGCTAGGTATCTTATTAGAGCCTTTGGATTTGTTTGAAGATGATTTGCCCCTTCGCTGAGGAAAACAGAAATCACAAGGCATCACAATGGAGAAGATTTAGATTATGTGTTAATGGACTAGAAAAACTGAAGCCAGGTTTGGTGCCTCGTGCCTCTCATCCCATCATTGAAGAGGCAGATGCAGGAAGTCACCCCAAGTTCAAAGCCATCCAGGGGTATAAAGTGAGATCCTGTCTGAAATAGACCCTCCTCCCCCAAAAAAGTTCAGGGATGGAGGGCCAGTAGTGACACTGAACACTGAGGTAACCCAAAAGACATTGTGTTTCATGGATCAACTACCACCATTAGGGCTAGGAAAAGGGAGAATCAGGTTTGATAGGATTTCAGAAGCACAGAGACATGACTCAGCTGGAATATAGCTCAGACGTCCAGGAGGAAACTGTACAGCTGGCCCTTCTACTGCTCAAAGGGAATGATGTTGTAGGCAGGAATGATGTTGTAGGAAGGAATAATGTCAAAAGTAACTTAAGGGTAGCATTAATTCCTGCTACTGCTGGGGTAAAAGAGCAGCATACACTAAAGGTAAGTAGAAAGAGAAAAAATCCCTTCTCCACCTTCTAATCTTTCTCTAGTAACTTTTTGCTTTCTTATTTATTTATTTGTTTGCAGGACTGGGATTGAATCTACAACACCTTGCTACATAATAGGTAACTGCTCTGCCACCCAGCTTAGTCACAGTAGCTGCCCCCCTTTTTGAAAACAGGTCTGTCTAAGTTGCCAAAGCTGACCTTGAACTTATGATCTACCTGCCTCAGCCTCCCAAGTAGCTAGAATTACAGGCGTTGCTAGCAGGTTCAGCCCCTTGGTAATGTCCTTTGTAGGCAAACCCAGTGTGAGAGACACTAGCTAGCACCATAAAAATGAAATGTCTAGGGTCTGAGCCTTAACATCACATAGAAAAGTATAGATGGGTGGGTGGGAGCTAAGAGACAGTACCTTAATAATCATTATCACATCAAATGTACTTGTGAAGAATTAATAACGGCCCAAATTAAACTCAAATTAATGATACCTTGTGTTCTTTTACAGACCTAGAGGCTGTGTTGTGGAGAGTCTCAAGAGATCATGTCAATTTTCTGCTATACCTTGGTTAGTGCTAGTGTGTTAAAAACAATTTAGTCTTAATTTTTCTTTATTCTTGAGAATTTCATACATGTATACAATAAAAACTAATCATATCCAACCCCATTTCCTTCCTCTAACTCTTTCCTCATATGCCCATATGCCTCTCATCATGTCCCCCTCCCAACTAATGACTTGTTTGTTTGTTTTTCGAGACAGGGTTTCTAACCCATTAAATCCAATCCGATTAGTGCTGTTCATATGTAGTGGGGGACGATATACCCATAGGAACAAAAATTATTCTCCCTCCCTCCGCAGGTCTCAGCCACCAATCACACAGCAAGGCGTGGGTCCTGGAAAGTCCCTCTCCATCTATGCTGCAATTGTGGCTGGCTTCATCTTGTGCAGCTCTTGCACAAGAAACCACATCTGCTGTGGTTCCTCAGTGCAAAAGACATGTTGCTGGGTTTGTCTTTTTTTTTTTTTTAAGGAGTATGGCATGTCTGCTTTACTTACATACTTACCATAGAATCATAAACGGGAGCAGAATTCATTATACCTTACATTCATTCCCTATATACTGCCTAATGTGGCCTACTATAAGACAAACTTTCCAGCTCCTGAAAATCCACCTTTTCTTTACTCCTTTTACTTATCTCAACTCAAGGCCTTTAGATTTTTAGTGGAAAGATGGACTTTAGTGTCCAACATTTTATCCTATGTGCAATTTTCATTAATGAATATTTTTGAATATCGAAGGATGCTTGCTGCACATTTGTAGGACATTAAGAATAAACTTTTGTTCAGCTGAGCAATGGTGCTACATGACTCTAATCCCAGCACTCAGGAGGCAGAGGCAGGAGGATCTCTGAGAGTTTGAGACTAGCCTGGTCTATAGAGAGAGTTTCAGAACAACCAAGGCTACACAGAGAAACCCTGTCTGAAAAAAAATGAATAAACATTTCTCCCCAGACTTAGTGGCTCACACCTTTAATGCCAACACTTGAGAGACAGAGGCAGACAGGTCTCTGTGAGTTCAAAACCAGTCTGGTCTACATAGCAAACTCCAGGACAGTCAAGACTTCACAGAAAAACCCTTTCTCAAAACAAAACAAAAACATTTTTCAAGTTTTAGAAGTTTATAACCTAAAATAAATTATAAAAAAGAAGTTTATAACCACAAAAATTCAATTGGAGACTCCTACTCTTGTGTCTTTGGTGATGGAGAATGATACCCTTCTACCACAATTATTTTTATTAATAATTATAAATACACAAAGTTCATAACATAGTTCATCTATTTAATATTTATGCTTTAATATATTGGCCTGGAATATCTTCCCACATGTGCATAATTATTTATACTATATAGTACTCTATCAATTATATAACACAAAAGACATCTACAGGTAAATATTAAAAGGGCAATGTACATGTTAATAACTAGACATTAACAAGATAATAATAACCAGGTATTCATTTAATGGGAGAGTCCAGTATTTCCTGATAATCTTCCCTCCTTACATTCCTCCAGTACAGTTTATAGCCAGCAAGGACGAATACACTAATCATAATGATCACCCCTCCAAAAACATCATAAACACTAGGAAATATGTGTAGCACTAGAAGCTGTAAGACCATAGCTACCACAATCTCCAGATGCTGTACTGTGCTGACCAAAGCTGGGTGGAATTTGTCTAAGGCATAATAAACTCCTAAGAATGCTACAGTAGAACAGATACATATAGCAATGAGATAGCTCCACGTCTCTCCATCTAAAGGGATAATAGGTTCTTGAAGGACAAACATAGTAGATACTCCCCAAATTGTCCCAGTCCAACCAAAGGTGAACAGTGCAGTCCACATGCTGATCTTCTCCCTGATGGATCTGTACACTATCATAGAAAGGGCAGTGGTCAGTCCGGCCATCACAGTCATAGTGTACCCAAAGGCTTCTTTCCAGGCATTTAACAAAGAATTGTCCTCGTCGACGATGTTGGGAATCATGACCAGACAAACACCTATGATACTGCAAACCACTGTGGCCATGTCGACATAAGCCATTTTCTCATCCACAAGTAGAAATGCTAGAACGGCGCTGAAGACTGTGGTTGTGGCTCTCCACATCGTGGTCCCGTTGCTGGGAGGAACTATTGAAAAGGAGGTGTAAGCACAGGTGATAGAAATCACATTGCATACACCGTAAAAGAAAAGTCGTAATCTGTATCCGCTGGGTCCAAAAGGAGCTTCTTGGTAATAACACACAACTAACACCGATAAGACCTGCAACACAGAACGGATAAAAATCAGTTCTAGAGATGGAACTTTAGAACGGTCAGAAACAAGCCTAGTGATGAGCGCCACACATCCATGAGCCAAGGCAGAGCCGAACAGCACTATCCACATTTTTCGGGACTGAAAAATGTTTTTTTCTGCAAAACTCTGGAATTGTGCCATCCCACTGCCTCTCGAGTCTTCTGTTAGTGGAGGCTGAGTGTCCATGGTTCCAAACAAAGTTCTTCCTTTTCTCTTCATTTCACTCAGCAGACTTCTCTTTGGATTCTCTTCCATGAATCTGCCATAGTCTTCATTGATTTCTTCATACCCGTCGTCGCCAGGTTGGGGATAATGAGAGGTATATTTCACCATAACTGTGTTGGGATGTATTTTCACCCGTTTTTTAACTGGATATTTTTTGGATGGAGAATTATCCATTTCTTCAGATAAATTCTATTTAAAGAAATGAAAAGAAAAATATACATGTTTATTGCATTGAAAAAACACATTACTATTTTACACCCATACACATACACACATTAATTCAGTGATGGAAGATAGATATTATAACAAAATTCTGGAAAGGATTTTATATATAAGGAATATATATATATATATGGAATATATAACAAAATTCTGGAAAGAAAACAGTAAGATTTGATCTGGTGTATGCATTATCACATATGCGAAGCCCAGTAGGATTTTCCACCCTCCTATCGCTCCTATTGTAAACCTGTCCCAATGTCTCACTGTATTTGCTCTTATTTAGCTCTTTTGTTTATTTTGGTTAATTGGGTTTTTTTTTTTTTTTTAGCCCATGCTGACCATGAACACTTGAGCTTCCTGCCCCCAACTCCCAACCTCTAGGGTTAGAAACATATACCACAGATCCAACTAGTCTTTCAGCTTTATGCCTCATTCGTACATGACACACTGATATTTTCCCATCTTTTCATTTCTACCCATCTTTAAAGAAAAACACAAAAAATAAGAAGCACCATCAATCACACCTTGCCTTTTTATTGTGTTCATTTGTCTATGTTCTAAGTTGTAAATACATAAATCCAAAGTATTTTAAAGATTTTTTTAAAAATTTGTGTGTGTGTGTGAGTGTGTGTGTGTGTATGTGTGCATGCACATAGGTATGCAGATATCCTCACAGGCCAGAAAAGGGAGTTGAATTTCCTGGAATTAGAGTGTAGATAGATTGTTGTGAGCCACCTCCCATGGGTGCTGGGAACTAAACTAAAAGAGCAGGAAGTGCTTTTAACCACTGAGCCTCTCATCAGTCCCCAAAATTATTTTACATAATTCTATATAATAACAAGATCTAAACCAATCCCAGCACTTAGTATTATGATATGCTGTTGGTTAGAGAAATATTAAGCATCCTTCAAAGTAAGGATTGAAGAAATACTGAATATAAAAAAGTATATGTAGTAAACTTTCAATAAATTAGCAGTAGGTTTGGCTATTTTCACCTATAATTATCCTATGAAACACTGGGTATCTTCTACAGTGTTTTCTTCCTCACTGTCTGCCTTCCTATCTTTCTTTGAAGAATTTCCTTTCCTTCTCAGTGATTCTTTTCTTCTGCCTTAAGAGATGATCTGGCATTATACCTGACCAGACATGTGGAACCAACTGAAGTTATCCACCCTAAAAGGGAAGAGACAACGGAGAAAAGGGGAAATTTTTCTTTCCTCATGACTTCCCAAATCCTTGACCAAGCTCATCAATCCAGGACTTAAACCATGACCCCAGAATCAGATCCAGTTCTATTCTTTTGACGTCGTCTGGATAGCCAGCTGTTGTGTCTACTCCTTTTCTTCTTCAGCTGAACGAAGTCATGGAAAAATATCACCCATGTCTCCAGACCCTCCAGACCTAACCAGCCTCCTCCTGCGGTGTCGCCAGCAGACTGAGCTCAAGAAAATCGACTGTTCTTTATTCCTCACTTCTCTCCAATTTCTTTTTAAAAATCATGGCTTTAGAATGAATGACCTGAAGCTCAGTCACAGTCTCAAAGGCACTGCCTTCCCACTTCTGCTGCTGATCTCGCAGTCCTTCCAGATCCCCGAGCGGGAAACCAAGAAGCGCTCTGGATTCTCCTTCCCACCGTCACACTCCAAACTGACTCTTTCTTACGGTTTTTATCCTTGAAATGTTTCTTGGATTTTTCTTTCTCTAATTCCACATTAATGTTATTATTCTAGAAGAAGCCAGTGTAGGTTCCATACCACAGTATTACCCTGGCATCCTGTCTGGTTTCTTTGAGTTCCGGCCCTCCTCTAAATCCCACAGGTGTTATCCTGTTGTTACATGTTGTCTTTAAAAGATTCAGAACAAAAACTTTCCTCCAAGTTTTCCTCATCCAAGAACCAAGAGTTCTCTTCAGATCTCCTTTCTCCACTATCAACATCAACTAACTCAGTGCACCCTGTATTCCCAACACTTAGGAGGTAGAGGCAGGAAGACCAGGAAGTAAAAGCCACCCTCAGCTACATAGTGAGTGGGTTTGAGACTAGCCTGGGCCACATGAGATTCAACTCCTCTTGCCAGGCACTTGATACCCTGCTTAGTGTGGGCCTGGTCTGTACTTAGCCTCTTGGCATCCACACTTTGATCCACAAATTGTGTGGTGTCCCCCGACCTTGTACCATGTGTGTAAAAACTCATTTCCCAAGCTTTTATTCCACTAGTTTCTCCTCTGCTCCACCGTTCTAAATACTGATCGTCTGTTAGGAACTAATTCAAATTCTGTCTTTAGGAGCAAGCCTTCTTTGACTTCTCCAGACACTTCTTCATCTAAACAATTGCAGCACTTCTAATTTAATTTGTATAATGTAATCATGTTGCTTCCTGCTTGGCTCAGCTCTGGAGTTTTATGTTGCTAGTTACTGTATCCAATTTAACTATGCCAATTCTCCTTTTCTTGATGGCCAGTAATTATCTTAATGAAATTTTACATTCCATAACTTTCCATTTGCTGCTATTATTAAAATTTTACCTTATACCCATCCAAAGCTTTGCCCTTGCTGCTACAGGAGAAATCTACAGCTCCAGGGACATGACCAAGGAGGAAGAGTAGCTTGCTGTTTTATTCCTTATATTCTCTCCTTTTGGGGACTGTAGAAGGGTTTATCAGGCCATCGAGATGGCCAAGGCTCAGCGTCCAAGGGTGCACTCCAAAAAGGCTGATGATCTGAATTCAGTCCCTGGAACTCACATGGTAGAAAAAGAACTAACTCCTACAAATTGCCCTCTGACTTCTACATACATGCCACGGCACATGTGTACCCATACATATACCCACACACCATAAATAAATATTTTAAAAATTGTAGCCCTGCAGTAGTGGCACATGCCTTTAATCCCAGCACTCGAGAGGCAGAGGCAGGTAGATCTCTGTGAGTTCAAGGCCAGCCTGATCTACATAATGAGTTCCAGGACAGCTAAGGCTGTTACACAGAGAAACCCTGTCTCAAAAAAATTTTTTTAAATATTGTAAAGAAAGTTTTATCTTAATTGCTTTGATCCCCATCTTTTGGACTGTAGCTTCTCTAGTGTACTGACACAGGAAGGAAAATGAAAGGGTCACAGGTCACACTGACTCCTCTTGTGTAATCCTACTGATGTATAACTAGGCCAAGCTGAGCTACAGACCTCACTTGTTTGATCAAATACAGATCTAAATGTTGTCATGAATGGATTCGGTAGGTGTAATTAAAAACCCCTAAACCAGGTGTTCTATAAGCCTACAATCCCAGCACTTGAGAGGTGGAGGCAGGAACATAAGGAGTTCAGGACCAGCCTCAGATACACAGGGTGTTCAAGGCCAGCTCAGGCTACATGAGACCTCGTTTCAAAAAAGAAAAGAAAAAATTCCAAATCAGTTGAATTTAACTCAATTAAAAGATTGCATAACTTTATGGAGTTGGGGCTAACCTAATAGGGAGGATGTCTAAGCAATGCTTAGTCACTTTATAATTTCAAAGATCCAAATATTTGATCCAACCTGCCCATGCACTACTTTTCCTTTGTTCCTCGGATTGTGTTCATGGGTTTCCAGCTTGCTCTAATCTCCCCTCACTGATCACCTGTCTGCAGACTTCAGGCTAGCTATCAAGCTTCATGTTAGCATGAGTCACTTCTTACAACAATTGCCTTGGTGGTCCTGAATTTCACACTCTGATCCTTTGAATTGTTTCTGTCAACATCTTTGTTTCTTTGTCAGATATCCTTTAGGTTGCAGGTGTGCATTTTCCCAGGTCAGTTCCAAAGGTCCTCAATACACAGATCTTTGCTATGGAAGACTTTTTGTTCTGTGGGGCTTGCAGTTTACCAATTTTTGATGTTTGGTCTTCTTGCCTAGTGCCTAGCTATCTTGAGCAAAAACCAGCTGCCCCCAAAAGACTCACATTTCCTTGTCATTCTAAACAGTGACTGGACCCATCACTGCTCACCCTTTTCTTTCTGACTACTTTCTCTGTGCTAAAAAAGCAAAGGGCAAATTAAAATGTTCTTTCTAGGCATATTTCCAACTGGTGAGTGAATAAGTATGCCTAAATTGAGATGCCATTGTTTTTTAAAGGCTCGGAGCCTCTGTTGCTCATACATCTTCATCAACAATAGTCCACCCCAAACCACTTATCAGGAAAAGAGGAAGAAGAGGGGTAGGAGGAGAATAAGGAAGAAAGAAGTAAAGAAGGAAGGAAGGAAGGAAGGAAGGAAGGAAGGAAGGAAGGAGAAAACAAACCATAAGGAAGTGAGGAAGTGGTAGTGAAAATGAACCTAGAGTGAATGACAGGTTCACTGAGAAGTTGGAGGCAAGAATTTCTAATGCTTTAAGCATCAAAAACTACTGACTTGAACCTTTTTTCTACTTTTAAACTTGGGGCTATAATAAGATATACCTGTTGAGTTTACTTAAGATCAATAGATTCATAAATGTCAACATCTTGGAATTGGTTTGTAAAATTGATAAAGTATTTCAAAATACTTCAGAGTTGTCACCTGAAAATTTACCAGAATTATGATGACACTTTATTAAATCCACATAAAAACAAGTGCTTAATTTCTTAGTACTATTTATACTATCCAGAAGCAACTTTTCTATAGTTTAAGTTTTGAAGAGTGAAAAAGATACAGTTTTAGATTGGTATGTGTATGCATGTGTTCACTAATACATATTGTCTTTTTTTTCATTTTTCTTTGTTTTTCTCTTTTCTTTTCTTTTTTCATTCTGAGATAGGGTCTCATCTAGCCCAGGCTGGTCTTCTTGTAATAATCCTCCTTTCTGCCTCAGGTTCTTAAGAGCTAGGGTGTGTAATCAAGCCCAGCATAGGGTTTTGCTTCTCCTTCTCCACTCAGCCCCTGTGAGACAGGGATTTCTCACTGCCTGTTGGGTGATATAGGAAGTGCTCTGGCAATCCCAGCATCATCGCCAACTCTGTGAATGCAGGGCTGGAAAGACCAGGTGAATCCCAAATAGTAGATGGATGGCATTTTCCAACATGTCTCCCAGCAGGAGTGACCAAGAGGTAAGAGCAAAGTAGTAGAGGTGTATATTAGGACACTGTTAATGCGCACCCCAGGTGTGATGGTTTGCTCAGTGTCCCTAGGGACATTTTCTCTGCTGGTCAGCTTCCTCAGCAATGCTCTCAGGGTTACATGTAGGGCCACCTGCCTCTTCCACACAGTGTTCATGTCCTGGCAGACATATCTTCTATCTTGCTTTGGTTCCCAAGGGTTCAGTCCATCAGGGCAGGGAGGATATGGTAGAGCAAGGCAGCCTGTATCAGGCTAATCATCCAGTCTGCCATCAACTTGGACATGCTGCTGTAAGAGAAGCCTGGCTCCTCACTACTCAGTGATGACTAATGACTTAATGAACTGTAATAAGCCATGCATACTAGGGGTTCTGGGGTTTTGTTTTTTGTTTTGTTCTTTGAGATAGAGTCTCAGTATATAACCCTAGCTGTCCTGGAACTCAATATGTAGACCAGCCTGTGCTGAAAGTCATAGAGATCCACCTGCCTCCGCCTCTAGAGGGCTGAGATTAAAAGCATGAGCCACCACACCTGGCAATACTAGGTTTTGGAAAAAGGTTTTGTTTGTTTGTTTTATCTTTTCCTAAACATTTTTTTTTCTGTCTGTGTCAGTTTTCAAACAAGTAGACGGATTTGGCTTGTGTGACAGTGATGATGCCTGGTTTGGAACAGAGCAATTCTGATGTGACACTTAAAATCCATTCTGGCACACTAATGAGCGTGTTGCCTGGCAGCTAAGAACATTCTGGAATGCAAGATTTTCACCATTTATGTTATTAACCTTCTTATTCATTGATTCTAGAGATGAAACCTGGGCCTCATGCATGACGAGCAAATGCTCTACCACTGAGCTATAGCCCGAGATCCCAAGTTTCATAACCTATGATCAGCACTCTCCCTTCCAGCAAGGAGTCTTTCTAATCTCGGAAAAGTAGTTATCAATTTATATAAACTATGCCATTCTCAGGTGACACATACTTACCATCTAACACTTATTTTCCTCCTGCCTGAAAGAAAAACAAAATTAAGCAAAATCAATTTGCAGTGAAATCGGCACCTTTAAATCCGTCCTGCTGGTGATTATTAATGCTAAATTCTAGAAAGGAGGGCAAGAATAAAACCATCTTTTTCTCTTTGTGGGGAGAGGGGAGGATCTCACTGCGTAGCCCTGGCTGTCCTGAAACTTACTATGTAGATCAGGCTGGCCTCAAACTCAAAGAGATTCACCTGCCTCTGCCTCCTAAGTGCTGGAATTAAAGATATGTATCACTCTGCCCATGTAAAATGATATTTTTCTATTTTAGGATCTTTTTATATGTATCTGCATGGTTAAATCATTGATTTATTGTATTGATTACATGCTGTTTTAGTGTAAAAGAAATTCTTGGGTTGTTGATGTACTTCTTGGCTGCTTATTATTTAACTAAGTCTTTTGAAAGGGTATCAAACATCCCAGCTGAGTTCAAAGAAGCTTTTCAACCATCTCAAATATGCAAGAATTTCTGAACAGAAAAGGGAACACCCTAGCAGCAATAGTCTGCCCTCAGATCGCTGAAGCACTGCCTGCACCACCCGCCCCCATGCCCTGTTCTTCCTGCTGTTTATCTGTGTGAGCACCAAGCCTGAATCTCTGAGGTGCACTCCAGGCCAAGGTCTGGAAATGCCACAATGAATTAGTAACAAGATTTTACAAATTTGATCTGTTTAAATCATAACGAATTCTTCACATAACAGACTAATGTTACAATTAATAAAGTTACAATTCAGTTACCTCTTTCCATATACTATATTTCAGTAAAATCCTAAAGATAAGACCATTAACAACTGGTCATTAGATGCCCTCTTGTTTCAAACCAAACCATAAGTCACATATTGAATTTACTTTTACAATACCTGGTAGGCAACACAGTGCACATAGACATACTAAAATCACCACACTCCATTAATGTAAAATACACACACACACACACACACACACACACACACACACACACATACACACCCTGCAAAGGTGAAGAGACTTATCAAATCCATGTCATTGCCAAGGACTCTACATTAACAATGAGCATTACATAATTCTCATCAAAAGTTAGTTAGCAATAGGTATCAAAATTTTTTATGTGTGACAGATTCAATGCAATACCCATCAAAATCCCAGCAAAATTCTTCAAAGACCTCGAAAGAATGGTACTCAACTTCATATGGAAAAGCAAAAAAAAAAAAAAAACAAAAAACAAAAAAAAAGACAAGGATAGCCAAAACAATCCTGTACAATAAAAGAACTTCTGGAGGCATCACAATCCCTGACTTCAAACTCTACTACAGAGCTACAGTACTGAAAACAGCCTGGTATTGACATAAAAACAGACAGGACCAATGGAACCGAACAGAAGACCTGGATATCAATCCACACATCTTTGAACACCTGATCTTTGACAAGAAAGCACAAAATATCAAATGGAAAAAAGAAAGCATATTTAACAAGTGGTGCTGACATAAGTGGATATCAACATGTAGAAGAATGAAAATAGATCCATATCTATCACCATGCACAAAACTCAAGTCCAAATGGATCAAAGACCTCAACATAAAGCCAGCCACACTGAACCTCATAGAAGAGAAAGTGGGAAGTACACTTGAACACATCAGCACAGGGAACCACTTCCTAAATATAACCCCAGCAGCACAGACTCTGAGAGAAACAATAAATGGGACCTCCTGAAACTGAAAAGTTTCTGTAAAGCTAAGGACACGGTCAACAAGACAAAACAACAACCTACAGAATGGGAAGAGATCTTCACTAACCCCACATCAGACAGAGGTCTGATCTCCAAAATATACAAAGAACTCAGTAAATTGGACACCAAAAGAACACATAATCCAATTAAAAAAATGGAGTACAGACCTAAACAGAGAACTCTCAACAGAGGAATCTAAAATGGCTGAAAAACACTTAAGGAAATGTTCAACATCCTTAGTCATCAGAGAAATGCAAATCAAAACAATTCTGAGATTCTAGACATGGCAACACTCTAAGAGTTGGGAGTGCAGTGTCATCCTTGACTATATAGAAAGTTTGAAGCCTGTCTGAGCTACGTGAGATTTTGTACCTCCACGAAAGAAAGAAAGAGAGAGAGAGAGAGAGAGAGAACCTAAAGAATACTCATGGATGGAGGTTCTATTTATATAGAATAATTAATATGCATGTGTATACTAATTCATATGCATGCATATGTACTTACAAATTTTTAATTTTTCTGTGTAAATATCTATTTAAAATCTAAAAAAGTTTAGTCTACTTTCTTAAGAAGAAAAAACAAATCATGACTGTGTATTTTAGTCTGACAAGTCACCAAGAAGCCAAGCGTAATTCTTGTGTATCTGTGCCATCTGTGGGAGGAAAGCTGTGGATAAATAGACCATTTTACAGGGAAAATATGAATGGATGGTGTCTAGTGCTTAAACCCAAACAGAGGTAAATGTCTACAAACTGAGGGAGATGCCTTTGTTACTGCCTTTGAAAGAATCCAGTGTATGCCTGTGTATATATTATGGTATTTTCACAACGAACTAAAAATATAACATAGATTCCAAATGGCAGCAAAGAATATGATATCATTCCCATTGGCTTTTCTTACATAAGTTACCACCCCATAAATCTTCATGTTAATGTGGGGAAATCTGACCTGAACAGATGGACCTCATGCTGTTCTCTAACGCATGCACAGATTTCTGATCATCTGGACCAGGAAATGGAGTCAGCACTGAAACAGAAGACAGCATCATCCATCTCCTAGGAATGCAATTTCAGAAGCTGCTCATAGAAGCAATAGTTCCCTCTTCAGAAATAGAGCAAGTGATATCTTTATGCCTCAATGCAATGTGTTCTTAACACAGCAGAGAAGGGGGATGGGAAGATGCTTCACGATGTAAAAGGTGCTTGGTACTGACAAATCCAACTCAGAAAGACCTCACAAGTTGTGTTATGACCTACACACACAGACACATACACACCACACACATACTCACAAATTTAATAAAATATTTTAAGAGCCGAGCATGGTGGTAGGTGAACAGTCCTTGAACCTTAAGCATGTTTGGAGAATCCTCTCCCAATGACCCTCATTTGGCTGTCTCTACCCTTGATCCCCATGTTTCTCATGGAGGTTATATCTCCAGGTGTTGATCCCCATGTTTCTCATGGAGGTCATGTCCCTAGGTGTTGACTCACTGTCCAGATCTTCACTTGTACTTCTTAGCTCTTCCTCTCATTACCCAAGAGCCTCTCTTCCTTGTGTTGGTGCAGTTTTATAAGTAGACATCCTTGGGCTTGAAGATCTAGTAAAGGACTCTAATAAGTAATTAGCACCGTTGAAATTTTAATTCCTTGGCCCACAGCTCTGTTTATTCAGTGCTGTGAAGAGGCTGGCAGGGCCATCAGGATTGAATCCTAAGAAGATTTGGGTCAAGTAGCTGATAAGGTCAGGAGATTGGTTCCTTCAAAGGAGAAAGAGCAAATAAATATATCCAGGATAAGAGGAGCCAGATTCGCATCCTAAGAAAACACAAGGCCATTTGTTTAAAGCTTGAGACACTCAGGAGCTAGAAACTCACTTGAAGAAACTTTTGTCTAAATGATCTGTTTCTTCTCTGGGCTCTGAACACTGTCTTCTGGAATGTTCCAGCTGTCCTTAACATGCTCTATCACTGTGGGTTGTGTGTATACATAACCATAACCCCTGACAAATTGTTAACCACTTCAAGCAAGGAAGATAGCTATCTTTTTTCTTGATATGTCATACCTCAAAACCAGAGTCAACAAATGCTGATAGAACAGGCGCTCTCTGGCCTAGTTGGCCATCTCTGAAGAAAGTCCCCGCTTCACTGTAGACCTTTAACCCTTGATCACATTAGCTGACACAGAGGGTTGTCCACAGTTCTCCAGTCTGACTCTCATGTCTCCTGACTTGAGGTAAGGGAACCCAAAAAACAGTAAGAGAATCTGACATTCATCCTCCACCATTTTTAACAGCTTTACCCACTCTCCCTCCAGACCTGCACTCCTGTTTAGAACCAAGATAAAGTCAGTACATAATAGAAAAATGGGCCAGCAAGTATTTCCTCTTGTTTCTCAGGGTCTTAAGGTGAAAAGTTCAGTAAAGCTGTGTGTCGATACTGCCATGCGTTTGGCCTCTGAGGCGAGAAAGACAAGGCGTGCTGTGAGACTTCAGAAATGGCTCACTGTCTCCTGCAATGCAGTGTGAACATCAATTTTTAGGAATTCAGCATGCAGAAACAGCACTATTACACAGAGTTATAGTAAGTTATATAAAGCTGCCAGTAATCTAAATATACATAAAATGTTGTCTGAAATCTTAAAATAATGTTCTGATGAAAAAACATTTATATATGAAAAATAGAATCAGTGCACATGACTGCAATCTCAGAGGTTGAGCCAGAGAGCTAGAGAGGGCAAGGCCAGTCTGGCCACAGAGTCAAGACCTTGCTTCAAAAAAAAAAATCAACAACAACAACAAAGCAGAAAATTATATATTATGACCCTACTTATGATTCATTAAATTCATGATGTGTATTCTTCAGATTTCTAAAGTTAAAATGTGTCTGAATGTCGCATTCATTGTTATCAAGGTAATAATCTGAAAATATTTACTTCAAACTATCTGTGGTGGTGCCTACAGAGCTGCACTGACTAGCAGGATTTCATTTTATAGCCTGATCTTCTTGTTTCTTCTAATCAGCTTTGTTTTTAAAGATATCCTGTAAGAACCTGAGGTTTCTATCCCCAGAGCTGTTGAGATGGTTCAGCAGACTCAGGAACTTGCCCACCAAGCCTGGCAACCCGAGCTCCATTTCCTGAGCTCACAGAAGGGAGGAGCCAACTCCTGCAAGGTGTCCTTTAACACAGGTGCTGTGGCACCCTCCCCCAATGAAGAAAAATTATTATTCTCATTTGTCTATTTCAAAATTATTTTAAACTCTAGAAAGAAAATGATACAGAATAGTTTATCAATACCCAAATAATCATTCTGTTGCTTTGGAAAATACATTACATCGATTCATAATGGATGGTTGTCATAGGACATTTGACCAACCTTCTGTGTATACATTCTTATGCATGGCTAGCTCTCTTTTAAGAAACATACTGACATACATTCTCATTTAGACTAATCAGTGTACTTGGACACATTTTCTTCTAATAACAAAAAATTTCTCTAAAGGATAGTTCTACATATGCATAGATGGATTAGAAATTAATACTCTTTAACTCCTTTTTGCTCTGTCACTCAAACCCAGGACTTGTATATATTAGAAAAGTAAAATAATTATTTTTATTGTTTAATCTACAAAAGAATTTACAACTAGTAATGGATTGAATTTTAAAAGGAAATGAGAGAATAAATCTAAGTTTTAAAGTATCTTTTTGACAAATTTTAAATGAATCATTGCTTTGAAACTTCAAACGATGTTCCCATGAGAAGATATCTAGATATGAAGAGCAATAGAAACAGGTGCACTCTTGTAATCTCAGGATCTCAGAGACTGATGGGGATTACCTTTATCATAGAGAAATGCAAGGCTGATGTAATGCCGGAAAATATAATAAAGTATATTAGCATACACTGAGATGTCCCAGTTGATGAAGTGCTTGCTGAGCAAGCATGAAGTCTTGTGTTCAGATTCCCAGCAGCACATAAAAAAGCCCACCGGCAGCACATATAGTAACCCTAGTACTGAGGGCAAAGAGGGATGACAGGTGGATTCCTGGCGCTCACTAGTCAGCCAATCTAGCCAGTTGGTAGGCTCCAAGTTAAGTGAGAGACCCTGTCTCAAAAATAAGGTGAAAAACGACTTGAATAGAAATTTAAATATATATATATGTATATATATTGAAATTTTCTGTATAGAATATTATTAACAAAATTAAAAAGAAAAAAATGTGGTGGTACAGGCCTTCAATCCCAGGTTCTCATGTAGCAGATCTCTTGCTTTCAAGGTCAGTGTAGTCTAGTGTAGAACAGAGGGAGTTCTAGGTGAGCCAGGGCAGCATAGTAAGACTTTGTCTCAAAAGTACAACAAACAGAATCCAATAGTGTACAAAGAGCTTATATGAGTTAAAATAATAAATAAGCATGCAATAGAAAAATAAAGATATGAGATAGCAAGTCATAAAACAAGAAATAGTGGTAATGAATAAATGACCAAATTTTATTTTTTGTCTGTCCAATTAGAAAATACCTTTAGAAAATTTATAAAGCCTGATTTTGGTGAAAGGATTGGGGCTATTGGCTGTCCTGGAACTCTCTTTGTAGACCAGGTTGGACTTAAACTCACAGAGATCTGCCTGCCTGTGCTTCCTGTGTGCTGGGATTAAAGACATGTGCCACTACCACTTGACATATTTATCTAATTTTTAAGGCACAATTTGTAAATAGTGTCTGCCCAGTAAGTATTTCTTAAATGTGGTGCTTTTGTAGATGCTTAAGGGGGGGAATGAATAAATATTTGAACCAGTTAATGAATCAAAAAACAAAAATATCCATCCTTTGAACAACAAATTTTACTTCTAGAATGTTGTTATAAGATTATAATGTAATTAGTTTGGCAGCGGTTGCACACATCTTTAATCCCAACACTCAGGAGGATTTCTGTGGGTTTGAGGTCAGCCTGATCTACAGGGCAAGTTCCAGGAGAGCCAAGGCTACAAAGAGAAACCCTGTCTCAAAAAACAACAAAACAAAACAAAAAAGATTGTAATTAAACAAGCATGTGTTTGTTCGAAGATGTTATATCAAGTGGAGCAAGTTAAGTGTCCATCAATACATGAATGGATTTTTAAATGGAGTATATATAAATATAAAGTAATAATATTAAGCCTTTAAAAAGAAATTCTATCATCTGGAAGAATACAAATGAAACTTGAGATATTATGCTAAATAAAAATAAGTCAATCACAAATACTGTGTGATCCCACTTACATGGAGTTTCTAAAATGGGCAAAGTCATAGAAAAGAGGAGAATGGTGAGAGGAGAATGGTGCTTACCAAGGGGTGGGAGGGTAGTGAGAAATAGGGAGTTACTAATTTACATGCATGAAGTTCAGTCACATGAATAAATCCAGGAAGCACTGTACACTGTGCATCTAGTCAGTACTAATGCACTATCATCAACTTAATGCATTTTAATCTTTGAGAAGATAGAATTCATGTATTTTACCATATCTTTCCCCCTTAGATTTATTTATCTATTTTTATATTGTATGTATGAATGTTTGCCTGTATGTATGTGCTCCATGTGCATGCCCGGTGCCCTCTAAGGACGGAAGAGGGAGTGGAGCATCTGGAATTGGAACTGCAGAGTTGTAAGACGCAGTACAGGTGCTGGGAATCAAACAAGTCCTCTGCAAGAAAGGAAAGCACTCTTCACTGCCGAGACATCTCTCTAGTTTCATGCTTGCAATAATTTATTTTAAGGGCGGTGCTAGGCCAGGCATGGTAGTGCATGCTTGTAATCTCACCTTTCGGGAGGTGAGAGTAGGAGGAGTAGAAGTTTAAGGTCCTCTTTGTCAACATAGCAAGGTTTTTTTTTTTAAGATTTATTTATTAAGCATACAATGTACTGCTGGCAAGGAAGGCACCAGGTCTCATTACAGATGGCTGTGAGCCACCGTGTGGTTGCTGGGAATTGAACTCAGGAACTCTGGAAGAACAGCCAGTGCTCTTACCCTCTGAGCCATTTCTCCAGCCCCAACATATTAAGTTTTTAGCCCAACTGTGACTATATAAAATCTGTCTAAAAGAAAAATATATGACATTTGCTGGGCTTGGTAGCACATATCCATAATCCTGTCTAATCCCAGAGTAGAGTCTAAGACAGAACAATTTTGCATTAGTTAAAACACAACAGACAGAAGATTGGTCCATCTAAAGTGCACGTGTGCTCATATAACAAAATCTGTTTTCAATTTTTTTCTGGTTTTATGCTCTTTTCTATTACCTAAATTTCTTTAAATAATCATGCTTTTCTTTTCTTTCTATTTATTTATTATTTTTTATTTTCTTTGGCACTGAGGAGCCCACATAAGGTCTCTTGCATGCTGCGTAAGTGCTCTATGCTCCCAGTCCCTCTAGTACAGCATTCTTTGGAACTTAACTCTGTGAATACTTAGTTGCTTGGCCATGCACCAAGTTCTTCAATCAACAGGCACGGTGCCTTTAGAGCAGATGATTATGAAAATTAATGGTGCTATAGAGTCCAGAAACTAAAGAGTTGTCAGAAAATAAGATGAATTACAAAAGATTCTGGGAAATGTGTGACTTGTAGTTCATGATGGCTCTGAAAAGAGAAGAGCATTGTGCCTGTGTGCTTACCTTCATACACACAGCCTACACACGCACGAGGTGTGTGCTTGCTCGCAGTGCGGACTTTCACTTAGGCAATCAAACAAGCTGTACATATGCTTTATCGCTTCCTCCAAGGTAAACCACATTTCCCTGCAGTGTTACCCTCAGGAGGTCAGGCTCAACCCATCTGTGAAGGGTTTCAGTGTCTGCCCGGCTCTGTCCTGTCCGCTTGCCTTGGTGATAGGCTATTTTGGGCAAAGGTGCAAAACAGGAAACTATGGCTGGCATGCGCCCAGGAAATCGTAGAGGAGGGAATAAGGAGCTTCAGCACCACGGACACCGTCAACTCTGCTCAAAGTCCTTTCCCGGGAGAACAGCGTGCACATAGGGTCCCTCCAAGCCCACTTCCTCACCATCCCCACCTAGTGTGAGACCGTCCTGGACCCCTTAATCCTTACAGGGAGGGGAAGTTGCTCCAGTTCCTAGAGCCTGATGACAGCCTGGGCAGTGACGTGGATCTGCGCAGCGCCCCCAGCTGCCCTAGTATGAGTGTCCTTCCTGTCGTTTCTCGCGACCCTTCTCCCTTTAATAAGCCAAATGAACACACGCTGCGTAAAATTCTACCCCAGAACCAATTCCGTCAAGAAAATCCGCATTTTCTTTTCCGTGACTGGATGAGGCGGAACTGACTTCCCTGAACCTCCACCTCTACACTCGGCCACGGTTGGGCCCTTCCTCCCGGTTCCTCTCTCGAAGCAAGATTTCTACAATCACGAAAATCTCAGTACATCTATACTGGAGTTCAAGACTCTTAGACACAGGAAAGTGATGGCAAATCTAAAATCACAGTCAGACTCCTAAAACCACCCAGCAATTTTTGAAAGTTGCCTTTGCAACCTCTTCTATGACGCCACAAGCACTCGCCGAGATAATGTGGGCTCCGGGGGGCCAGAGGAGGGACAACACCCCTGACCTTCATCATGCGGACTGGGGAAGGGCTCCCACAAGCAACGGTGTCAGGACCTGGGTGGGATGAGGCCGCGGGCTGATGCTGACTTTATCAAGCAGCTGTTCCCGTTCTCCAGGACAGCAGTAGGGAGAAGTGGGCACTGGGTGGCCTTTCGGACGTCCCGCAGAGAAGCGCGCCCCACGGAGATCTGCCAAGTAGGCGGGTGCTTGACGCCAGCCTGCCTTTCCCCAAGTAAGGCTCTCTACCGGTGGGGAGTTGGGCTCGCTACGCGCCCTCTTCCCGGCGGAACTAGCCCGCAAGCAGGCAGAGTCCTGCATCGCCCACTGCTGCCCACCGGCCTCCGAGTCGGTTACCTGCAAGTCACAGCAAAGCGGATGCTCCCGGGGCTCTAGCGGACTCTCCCCGAGCGGCGCTCCCGGTTTGGCCTCCCTTGCCAGCTGAGGCCGCCGCACGCTCAGTGGGGACCACTGCAGCCTGGACTGCCAGGGGCGACCAGGAAGGAAAGGGGCGCCAGACGCGGGCACTGCGCCTGCGCTCTTTGCTGCCCCAACCCCCAACCCCGGCCTCCGCAGGAGTGGAAACCCGCTGGAGACCACCTGGACGCCTGACTAGACCCAGGGACTGGCCCTCCCCGAGAGGCGTGAGAACCCCAGGCGGTGGAAGCTGCCAACGCCCTTTGGGGTAGGGGGTTGGGGGTGGGGATGGGAAGACTTAGAAGCAATCCACTACCAGCCAGGGCGGCATAGTCTTCTGGGAAGGCACAGGGAGGCAATCTCCATTCATTTCTACCACGTTGTAAGAACTAAAATTGATCCCTTGATATTTAAAAAGGTGTCCAGCATCGGTAAACCTCAGGACAGAAGAGTTTGGGAGTATCCTTGAGTTTTACCCAGGCTTCTGCAAGGTGGGGGAAAGTCTTGACAGTGCAAATATGTATACCCCAAGCTTCAATCTAAATTAATACAATCCCTTAAAAACTGTGGGAAAAGATAAGCTTCTCCTGCCAGAATTTACTCCATTCAGATCCCTTTCCATCCTTCTCAGTGAGTTGGACTCACCTTGATGGAGGAAGCGAACTGTCTGTCCTCTAGCTTTTAGATAGCACGGGCGAACGTGAGACACACGGGAAGCAGAGCTACTCTGTTAACCATCTGTTCTTCATCTGAAACTCAGACTGCTCTGACAGGGATTTGTGTTACACACTGGCTGTCTTCCTCCTCCAAGTCTGGATGGCTCCAGAGGTTTTCTTTAAGTATCACGCACATACAAGTGCGCACACGATGCACACACACACACACACACACACACACACACACACACACCTTTTAAAAACAACTTTTTTATTCAGGACATTATATATCCTCTTTATTCAGGATTTTAGTTCACTGAGGTTGGCAATACTATAAAAACTTCGGAGTCGAGTGGGGTGGTGATGATGTCAGCTCTTGGAAATTGGAAACAGGAGGATACTGATTTCAAGGCCATCCTCGGTTACATAGAAAGATTCTTGTTTCCAAAAAATGTAGGAATGAGAATTTAGTTCAGCGGTAGAATGCTTGCCTGGCATGTAAAAAGCCTTGGGTTTAGTCCTAGCATAAGTTAGTTGGTTGGTTACTTAGTTAGTTCTAGAAGACCATATTGATGGATTTCTGGGACTTCAGTATCTATTGTGACCGGTAACCTATTATGGTCCCATAGCCTATGGATGCCAACAATAGTTTGACTAGCCCCAAGAAAAGAATCTGACCCCTTGTTAGCAATGAGTTCACAAAAGGGCTGAGAACCACCCAAGTATCAACATAGGAGAAATTTGCCTTACTTGGAGTAGGGAGATTTCTCTCTCCTCCCACAGCAGTGTTCCTGTTCTCCCAGCTGCAGCAGGCTGCTTCTGAAGGGGTCAAGATTCTCAGGACACGCCTAAATTCCTGAGACACCATCTGATAAAAGTGCTTGTGAAGAAGCTGCTGAATGAGGCAGCCATCCATGGACAGTCTCCAGCTGTTTCTGTAGAAAAACCAAACAGTGCTTCTGAAGAAGACAAAAAGGGCTTTGGTCATTAAGTTACTGCTAGCACAACATAGCAGCTTGTCCTAAATCCAGGATCTGACCATTTATTTCTCAGGCTTGTATAAACAAACGGCTAGCCTTGTTTGATTCCTCCCTTCCCCACCTTAAAAAAAAACAAAACAAAAAAGATCACTAAGACAACCCAAGGTAATATCATAGCAAAAGTTAACTCAAAGGAACTCCCTTCCAGGCTTAGTTATCTGCAAATAAAATTAATGTCCAAGTAAACACTTACTTGTTCAGAATACAAATGAGACCAGAACAAAACAACCTCCCATCTTTCACCCTTTCTAAAAGGAGGGGTCATTTGCTGTCCAAACAGGCATTAATTCTGCTGATCTAGGTAGGGAACAGAGAAACAAAAGGAACCTTGACAGCAGTCTGTGAGATTTGGCAAAGATTTTGTTTCCCTTTAAAGAAGAAAGAGAGCCAAGAATGGGGGTGGGGAGAGACTAGATTTTAAGAGTGAAGTCTTCCTGGGAGTTTTGAGAGTGACATTAGGATTTAGCACAGCTGTCATTCCAAGTGAAGCTAGACACTGAGAGATAGGAAAGGAGGATTTTTAGACATTTTATTATTTGTAATAAATGAAATTCTTTTGTGCTTTAATTCTGAGCCTTTCCTTGCAACTGTCAAAAACTCATACTAAGAAGACTTTAAGGAAAGGGATGGACTTGGTATAAGAACTAGGAAGTCTATGGATGGGTACCAATAGAGAGCTCTGGACTCAGGACTGCAGACAGTAACGTAAGAAATGGATCCCCTTTCCTCTCTCTGTACTTAAGTCGTTCTTTCGTCCTTCATTTCCCTCTTTCCCTAGTACCTAGCTTCATTTCTGTTACTGTGATAGAATATCCCGACAGGAGTGACTTAGAAGGGAGAGAGACAGAGACAGAGACAGAAAAAACAGGTTAGAGCCTAGAGCAGCTAGCCACATCAGATTCATAGTCAAGTTAGGTTTCTCCATTCTTAGATGGTCCAAGGCCAAAACCAAGGAATGATGCCACCCATTTGAAGATTGGATCATCCTACATCAACTAAGGCAATCAAGACAAATGCAATCCAACTTGATCTAGACAATCGCTCACTGACACATTTTTTTGCAGGTAATTCTAGGTTGTGTCAGGCTGACAAAAATAACCAACAAAGGCTGGCAAGATGGCTCATCTATTAAAGGCTAGGCCACAACCAAAAGGACAAAACTGAATCATCATACCTAGTGTTCTACCATGTCATCCTTTAGCTAATTTTCCAGGGCAAACAATGCACTTATTTTCCAGTAATCCCTTGGAGTTGTTTCTCACTGACACATTCAGAATCATCATGGTCAACCATATACTTTTGGAGACGAAGTACTGGAGAGGGGCCATTCCACAAAAAAGAAAACCAAAGTTCTAGTCCCATAAGGAACAATATAGTTATGGGCAAGAGAAAAAAGGAAATGCTCACTCTAGATTTCTGTCAAAGAAACTTGAGATTCATATCACATTTATTTGTTTGTTTATAGGCAACCTTGTGTAACACGGACTGGTGTGGAACTCACTGTGAAGTCAGGGATGGACTTGAACTCTTCATCCTTGTGCCTTTACTTCTCTAGTGCTAGGAATACAGTGTGCACTACCACATCCTAAATATGTTTTACTTGGAATCAAACCCAGGGCTTCAGGCATTCTCAGCAGCGTCCTACCAACTGCCCTATATCCACAGCCCACTTTTATTTATTCGGTTTTTTTTTACACAAAATTAGCATTTCCTTTGAAAATGACGTCATACTAACATGGTGAAATGTCCTTTTCAAATTTTTATTTTGTCTTACTCTTTCATTGTGCATGTGTATACATGTTTGTGTGTGTGTGCTTATATGCATATATGTGAAGGTCAGAGGTTAACATCTGCTGTCTTTCTTCCTCAGTGAGTCTTTCTTAGTTTTTGAGGTCTCTCACTGAACCTGGAGCTCTCCAATTCAACTAGATTGGCTGGTCAGCATGTCCAAGAGATGGCCCCGTCTCAGCCTCCTTAGCTCTGGAATTCTAAGGACACAAGGACACATTGCCACCATGCCTGGCTTTTTATGTGGAGTGTTGGGGATCTGAACTCAGGCCCTCATTCTTGTGTGACAAGAACTTTATTGAGCCAATGCACTAACCCTAATATGGTCTTTTAAGAAAGACAAAAATAAAAAATAAAAAAGCTTGCCGTTTTATATATATAAAAAAAACATGTTTGATATTTATTTTGGCTCATCATCAGTTCTCAAGAATGGTTCTTTTCTGAGTCTCATACACAGTTCAGATTCAGGATACCCAAGTCTCTGTTTACTACTATGGATATACTGATTTCCTTCGTCAGCGTTATTGCCTTTACTTTTTACATTGCAATTATCAGAGTTCAGTAATGTTTGGGATCTCCAGCCTGGGATCCCATTACACGCTCAGGTCTCACTCCTCCTATTCTAAACCCCACCCTCAGTGTGCCAAGTCACAGACCCAACCCTGGAGCTGCCCTCTTCAAACTCGGCCCCTGAGAAAGCCCACCAAACGCCACCCTTCCTTGGGGCTGCTCATGACCATGCCTATAGGCTACTTAAGATTTGGTAGCCATAATTGCCATGTGATATCTTTCACCTCACATCAGATTCTTTATTGAAAAGATTATAATAATGGCCTGCAGTGTGAGTAGCAACAGTTTAGTCAACAAAGGACTGCACATGCAAATATCACCAAATAGCACAACTCAGTGATAAGACTATACCTCAGAAACAAGAGAAGGATGCCTGCGTTTGGTGTGTGTGTGTGCACGCATGGCATTCTAGAGGCAAACCTCAGGTGTTGCTCCTTAGGATCATACACTTCTCTCTCTCCTCCACCTCCCTCTCTCTGAGACAGTGTCTCTCATTAAACTGGAACTCAATATGTTGGCAAGGCTGGCTGGCCAGCCCAGAGCTCCTCCGTGACTCTGAAGTTACACGTGTGACCATCCCATCCCACCACTGTCTTTTGGCATGGGTTCTAGGGATCACTGCAGGCCCACAGGCTTTGTTCACCGAGCACCTTCCCTAGCCCTGATTGTGTCTTTTCTATTCAACATAGAGTTAGTAGTTCTAAACAGAGCAACCAGGCAAGAAAAAAAAATATCTGATCTCACTGGGAAAGTTTTGTTTACAGACAACACACTTTTATATGTATAAAGCCTTTAATACCCCTCACACCAATAATAAAATAAAACTTATAAGTCTCAAATATTGGAACTAGCATAAGGAATCAACAAAACTGCAGAACCTAAAGCTAAGAATATAAAACTAGTGACAGCTCTGCACACTAATAATGGATAATCAGAAAAGAAATTAGGGCCAGAGAGATGGCTTCATGGTTAAGGGCACTGGTTACTCTTGCAAAGGTCCCAGGTTTGATTCCCAGTACCCTCATGGTGCCTCACAACCATCTGTAACTCCAGTTACAGGGAATCTGATGCCTGCTTCTGACTTCTGCAGGCACTGGGGATGCATATGGTGCACAGACTTATATGCAGGCAAAAGACACATGCAAATAATAAAAAGAATCTGAAAAAGAAGAAAGAAAAGAAATTGTAATTAAGAAAGTAATCCTGGCTGGACTTTGTAGGCCCACAGTTGAGTACTTGCCTACCAAGTGCAAGGCCATGTGTTTGATCTCCAGCACTGAGGGGTGGGAGGCAGGGGGCAGAGAGAATAAATAGAAGGAGAAAAAGAGAGAAAAAAGATCAAGGAGCAATCGGAAGGTGGTGGCACACGCGTCTAATTCCTGCACTTGGGAGGCAGAGGCAGGCAGATCTCTGTGAGTTAAAGGCCAGCTTGGTCTACATGAACTAGTTTCCAGGACAGGCTCCAAAGCTACAGAGAAATCTTGTCTGGGGAGGGGGAGATCAAGGAGCAAGAAAAGAAGGGGCCAACCACCCAGCCAGACATGGAATAAGAAGGAAAGAAAAGATAGACAGAAATAGAGAAAGGTAAAAGCCCAGAGGCAAAAGATAGATGGGATAATTTAAGTCAAAAAAAAAGCTGGCTAGAAATAAGCCAAGTCTGAGCAATCATAAGTAATAATAATCTTCCGTGTGAATTTATTTGGGAGCTGGGCAGTGGGCCCCTCAAGAGTAAAAACTACTACAGAGGGTGCTTGATAGAGAAAGAACAGTCATATTAAAAATGGGGGAGGGGAATTGGACTCTGATCTTACACTGCAGACAGAAATTAACTCAATGGATCTAAGATCTAAGCGAAAAATTCTAAAACTTTTAGAAGAAAACATGAAGAAAATTTCATGATATTGGTTTTGGCAGTGATTTCTTGGATGTAGCCCAAAACAGCACAAGCAACATAAGAAAAATAGTCCAATTGTAATTCATCAAAATGAAATGTCTTCTGTGCCTCAAAAGCTGGTGCAGGCCTAGGGAGATGGCCCAGCATCAGGTCAGAACACTTGCCCACAAACCTGATGACCTGGATTTGATCCCGAGCCCACAGCAGAAGCAAAGCAGCAGCGTCTGCCGCTGTCACCAAACCTCCACTCGCACACTGTGGCATGAGCACACACCCACATATACATCATGAAAGGAAATAGTTTCAAATCTATTTGCTATCCAGAAAGACTTTCTGCAATCCTCTCACAACAGCAAAAGGACCAAGAGACTGAAACTAACATTTTCCTAAAGAACGTAAAGAAGTGACCGCAACCACATGGAAAGACATTCAGCGTCTCTGATCATTAAACACAAAGCTGGCCCACAGGGAGCTCCTCCTCCTTACCTGTGAGGTAGCAGTGGTGGTCATTGTTTTTCCAGTGTTGAGGATTGAATCCAAGACCTCAAGGATGCCAGGCTAGCAAATGATACATATACCACTGAACTACATCCCCAAACTGGAAGGTTTTGTTATTGTTATTGTCATAAAATAGCAAGTGTTGACAAGGGATCTGGAGAAACTAGAACTCTTGAGCTCGGCGAGAAAAATGCTCTACGGAGTAATTAATGAGAAAACCATGTGGTGAGTCCTTCAAAACGTCACAGTCGGGGCTGGAGACATGGCTCAGTGATGAAGAGCATTGGCTGTTCTCTCAGAGGACCCGGGTTCAATTCTCAGCACTCAGATGGCAACTCTCAACTGTCTGCAATCAGAGGCCCCAGCACCCTCTTCCTAGTCTCTGTAGGCATTGTATACATGTGGTGCATGAACATAGATGTAGGCAAAACACCCATATACATAAAATCAGACAATGTTGAGAATAAATAGGATCACAATGATATTATCATATAAAATGCAGAAATTCTATTCTGGGTGAATACTCAGAAGAACTAAAAGGGATATTTTAGTTTTTGTTGTTGCTATGACAAACACGATACCCCCCCCCCCCCCCCCCCCCCCCCCCCCCGTCACAGTTCATCATTGACGGAAGTCAGGGCAGGAACTGAAGCAGAAACCATAGAGAAACAATGATGGTTGGTTTTCTTCCTCTGGATTTCTTTCTTTCAAAAAACAAACAAACCTGTGTCAGGTCGATCTTGAATCTTCACTGTATCATCTCCAACTCACAGTCCTACAGGTTTTCCAGTCTAGGTCACTAACCTGCAGCTTTTGACTACAAGGTCACCTTGCTGCCACAGGGCAATCCTTCAGCCAGACCATCGGGCAACAACAACTGCTTCCTGTATTCCCCGAAGCATACACAGTAAGTTCTGGAACTTGACTGTACCCTGAATAGGACCAGGAGTGTCAGCTCAACTTCTTCTCTGCTTGGTGAGCCACACTTGCTCTTTCCCTAGGCTGTAGCCCTCTCTTGGGTGCAGAGTCACCATGTGAGGATCCCTTCTCCCATACTTCCAAATACTGAGCAGAATCCAAGCCCCCCTGCTTTCAGCCTTTCATGTGGTCTATCTAGTAGCCTTATTGAATTTCTGCCTGAAGGTTAAGTGGCAATTCTGCCTACTTATTCCTACTGCTCAAGCCTTTTGTCTCGTCTTCATTCAAGTAAAAGGCTAAGCTTAGACACTTCTTTTTCCTCTTGCAATAAATAAATAAATAAATTTAAAAGAGTCTTAAAGCTACCCCCTTCCTCCAGTGGTTGGTAGATTCTTTACACTGATTATAGAAAAGATCATGTACTCAGAAATGCCTAAAAGGTCAGATTGATATATTTTCTTTTTAAAATATTTATTTTTTAAATTAACATTTGTGTGTTTATGTACATGAGTGCCTGTGTCCATGGTGTCAGATCCCCTAGAGTTACAGCCACAGGTGGTTGCCAGCCACCCAACATGGGCGCCAGGAATTGAACTCAGGTTCTCTGGAAGAGCAGTACGTAATTTGAACTGCCAAGCCTTCTCTTCAGCTGTATTCTCTTACATGAAGTGAAACTGAGACTGATTTGGGCAATAGAGGTGTGTAATCACTGTGTGAGTGAGCAGTCCAGACTTCAAGCCACGTACTGTTCCCCTGCTGCAACTGTTTGCTGCGTGCAACTGCACCCGGTTTCTCGCTGTTTCTTCGTTCCTCGTTGTTGGCTCCAGTCTTGGCGAGCCTCTCTTCGTGAAATTCCAAGATGACTGCCAGAGACTCCTGGATAGTGGCTTTCCTCATTCATGGGAAAGAACACTCCTCCGCAGATCCAGTCTGGTTGGACTGGTTCTTCTTGACGTGCCCAACCTGCTGACTTGGAGTGTTGATTAGCTTAACACCGATACTGCAATCAGCTTTCTCTTACAACAGAATGCCCAAGGTTATCAACTTTATAGAAGAAAGGTTTATTCTGACTCTTGAATGTGGAGGGTTCATGAAGTCCATGGTCATTGACACTATCGCTTTCCAGGCCTGTGACAAAGGTAGGAACACGTGACAGAAGAAAAATCATCACACAGGCAGGAACAAGAGGCACAGCTTCCATTATCCCTTCCAAGGGCATTCCTCCAATGACAGGAAGACCGTACAAGGCCTCACCTCTAAAGCCTTTACCCAACAGCTCCAAGCTGAGAATGCATCATTTAACACACAAGCCTTTGGGAGAAATTTCTCACCTGAGCTGTATGTTATGAGCAATGGGTCGCTGGGCTAAAATCCATGGAGGTACTGGAATACAGACAGCCATCTTGATTTTGTCTGCTGCTTTTCTGCATCCTTTCTCCTTCCCTCTCCCCACCTCATTCCACATCCCTTCATCATGCTTTCTCTTTATTTTGCATTTCCGGGAAGCTAGTACTGAGCTTCAACCCTGGGCTCCCTCTGTACCCTTTCTAAACATAAAGATCAACCCGCAGGCCACAGATTTCCTAAATGTAAAGTAACTTCCTCTTTCCCTGAATCCTCAAAGACTTTCTCTGAAACTCGAGGTGTAATTGCTTGTGCTGGGTATTTAATATCACACATGAAATAGGCACTGTTAGAGGAGTGAGCTCTGCTTCAGCCATAAGGTAGTTTACGAACCGCAGTAACGATCTTTGTAGCCTGGCAGTCTGCCCACACAGCAGGTGGTGCTGGGCAGCAGCTCCTGACCAGGCCTGGAAGGCCTGGGAGTTCTATTGTTAGCTCTGCTGCTAGGTCACCAGTGACTTTGAACAAAGCAATTAACCCCCGTGGAGCTGCCAGCTCTGGACATTAAATAGTACAGGGAAACAGGATGCCCGCTAAGCTCTTCCGCACCCCAGCATTCTAAAAGTCTCAGAGGTGTTGGTTTGGTTTTTTTAACAGCTCTATGAGGAATGCTAAGTTATCAAAAAGGAGCTTTTATGTTTTGGCGAGTAAGAACAAGTGCCAGCAGGCAGTCGCTCCTTCCTGTCAATGGGGTTAACCTAGGGAGGGAAGCATAGGCCTGCAGAGCGACCGGCACCCTGGAGGCCCGGAGCTGAGACGGCACAGTAGCTAAGAGCATTTGCTGCTCTCCCAGAGAACCCGAGCACAGTTCTCAACACCAACATGGTGGCTCACAATCACCTGTAACTCCAGTTCCAGGGGATCCTTCTGGCCTCTGAGGGCACCTAAACACATATTCACATACATAAACTAAAATAAAAATAAATGTTACTAAAACGAAAAAATTCTTTGATGATGCTTATTTAAAAGCATGACCTCATTTCAGGGCCACTGTGTCTGGTCCAGAGACCACTGCAATGGTGTCTTTCTCTGTCTCTGTTGTCGTGGCCCCCGCCCAGCTGTTGTGCTATATAGCCCAATCTGACGTCACCTGGCAGTCCTCCAATCTCAGCCTCTCGTGTACAGAAATATTTGGCTTAACTCCAAATACAGAATTGGCAATCTGGAGTCAAGGAACAGGGTCAGGATTTGAGAATGGAAAATTACTAGGAGGAAAAATCTTACGTGAGGGGGCAGTCAGGCTATGCTGACCTAATAGGATTATTGCTGAAGACAAGTTAACCCAGTGAGGCATCACCTAGGAGATGGAGAATGAAGGCCCAGTCAGGTATCGAGGGTGATCAGATAGATACCATGGATGAGGGCTTTCTGCTAAACTGGCTTAGCAAGATTCATTTACAACAATTTTTAGCATGCATACGCCATGGCATGGTGTGTAAGTCAGATAACAATTTGCTTGCACAAGTCAGTTCTCTGTTCCCATAGGGGACCTAAGGGTCAAACTCAGATCTGCAGGTTAGGCAATCTATGTCTTTGTCCACCGAGCCATCTCACCAGCCCAGGGAGGTCATGTTCTAAAAGTGAATTTCACAAGCAGGACACAAATCATCTCCAGAGAAGATTTAGGAGCCCAACTAAAGTTTGGCCAAGCAAAGAATCTTTGTCAGTCCTGAACCTCAGATAGCAGATATACATACAGCCTGAAGGAGTGACAGGGGCTCATATATAGTTGGGTAACAGAGCCTTAGTCTCCGTAAAGGCCTGCCCTCCATACACACCTCACCAAAACAAAGCAGGTAACATGGACTGGACCTCAGTACGCCTCTTCTTTGGGCTGGGGAAATTTCACTGGACTCCCTTCTTCAGAAGCTCATCCAAGAACCCAGGCTTCTTCCTCTCTCTGGTCCTCACTTCTTTGTTAGAAAAGGATCCTAAGAAAAGTCAGGCCCAGGTCACCTAAATTATCAGATAAATAGAATATAGAGCTAACCTTCTGCTGTTTTAAAATTCCATTTGAAATAAATAAGGAGGGGTATTTGCTTATTTAAGCTTTTTGTTTGGTGACAAGATCCCAATCTGTAGTCCAAGCTGGCCTTAAACTGAAATCCTCCTGCCTCAACTTCCCATGTGCAGGAATCAAAGGTCTTCACCATTGCATCTAACAGGAGAGTTTTTTGTTTTTGTTTTTAATTCACATATAAATCCTATGGGATTGAGTGGGGAGGAAAAAGAGATAGCAACTGAGTGTTAGAAATTAAAAAATGCCTGGACACGGTTAAACTGGTAACACAGATGGTTAGATACATTAGTCCAAAGAGTCTTCAGTTACTGATGGTAGGCTGGCCCTCCCGTGCAACCTGATCCCTTACTGCAAAGCCTTAAGCTGGGTACCTCTGCCAGCAAGGCTGCAGCAAAGGATGGAGATGAAATAGAGGGAGAATGTTCTTTTAAACACTCAGGTTTCCAGGTGCCTCCCCCCAGTGCTCAACGGAGCCAGTAAGCCACCTGCATCCTCCCAGTTCCACCCCCACATCCAGTATCACACTAAAGGTTTCCCAGAGTACAGAGATAAGGTCTTTGGAGAAGAAAAGCCTGGGTGCCTACACCAGGAGATGTCAGACGAAACCGAGAACGGGATGCAGGTTGAAACTGAACTATGGTGATGTCCCCATATTGAAGCCACCAGCTCTTCTCAGCTCCCAGCATACTGGCAGCCAGGCATGACTGTCCAAGAGACTACAAGATTCTCTAAGCATCCTAATGGTCCTAGAGAACGACCTTAAATCCTGACATGGAGATTTACTGTGAGATTTGTTCTGTTAGAGAACTGTGCAGAGGGACCCACAGCTGACACATCCCACTACATGCTGTCAGAATTTCCTATCAGCACCCTAGCGCTCCCTGATCCTGAGCTATAAACAGAGGCCAAAGACGACCAAGCATCCGAGAATAGCTTCAGAGAGGGCTAATTAAACCAACAGATGAAACGGATGCTGAGGAAGCAGGCTGTCCTGACCAGCAGAAGGATTTTCTTCCGGGGAGGAGGAGAGTAGTGTGTTCCTAAAGGAGGATGCAGAGAACAAAGAGACCCTTGACTATGCCAGACTCGTCTGTGATGCATGGGCTCGGGAGATGGAGGCAGGAGGGTCAAAAGTCAATTGTGAAGTCCTTGGCAAGTTTGAGGTCAGACTGGGCTGTGAGTGAGACTCTGCCTTTAAAAAAAATAAAATGGAAAAAGAAGCCATGGAGGCACATTCCTTTAATCCCAGCCCTGGGAAGGCAGAGGCAGGCAGGTTTCCAGGTTCAGGGTCAGCCTGATCTACAGAGTGAGTTCCAGGACAGCCAAAACTACATAGTGAGAAAATAAATAAAATATTTTATTTTTTTGAAAATAAATTAATATAAAAGGATAATATTCAAAACATGATAGCAGTGGAGATTAGAGCATACCCTACAGAGGTTAAGAATGTCACATAATATGAAACACAAGGCCAAAAAGATAGAACCTAAGGCTAAAAACTTAAGAAAATTATATGTGATCAGGAAGTCCAATACTCAAATAAAAATATAGGAAGAAAAGTCCAGAAAGGAGGAATAATCTTCAAAAAAAGTTCAAAAAGACATTCTAGAATTTGAAGCGTGAAGGGCCAGAAGGACAACTAGAAAAATACTCTAGCCTAGGCCCACATCAAGAAGTATTTTGGTAAAATTTTAGAACCCAGAATATTTATGAGTTCTAGAAAAAAAAGACATTTTAAAAATTATTTATTTATGTTATGTGTGTAGCTGTTTTGCCTGCATGTCTATCTGTGAACCATGTGTCTACCTTCTGCCTTTGGATGTCTCAGGTGGCAAAAGAGGGCATTGGTGCCCTAGAACTGGAGTTACAGACAGTTATAAGTCACCATGTGTGTGCCGGGCATCAAACTTGGTTCCTCTGGGGGAGCAGTTAGTGCTCTTAGCCACTGAAACATCTTTAAAAGTCCCTCAAAAACATTTTTATTAGTTTTATTTTCTTAATTTTTATACAGGTTTATATACCTCCTTTCTTCTCTGCTCTCATTTGTCCCCTTCCCATTTGTCCCTCTCTTCCTCCCACCCCCCAAACCATTTCACTTCATGTATGTTTCTGTAGAGGCAGCGCTGAGTGAGTGAAGTCCGGAGTGAATGGGCATTTTGATGTGGGCGTGGTCTACTGGGGATTGCAAGACCAATGGGATATGGACCAGGCTCAAGAAAAATGGCCAAGTTATTCTCATTAGTCTGCATATGAGTGTTTATGGATGGTTGATCCATGTGCAAGAAGACTAGCAAGTGCAGCTTCCTCCTTTAGGTGTTTAGAGCCTGAGACTGCTCAAATGTAGAAACCTTCTCCAGAGACTAACTGTGGTGGTTTAAAAGACAATGGCCCCCAAAGGAATAGAACTAATGGGAGCTGCAGCCTTGTTGGAGGAGGTGTGGCCTTGTTGGAGGAGGTGTGGCCTTGTTGGAGGAGGTGTGGCCTTGTTGGAGGAGGTGTGGCCTTGTTGGAGGAGGTGTGGCCTTGTTGGAGGAGGTGTGGCCTTGTTGAAGGAGGTGTGGCCTTGTTGGAGGAGGTGTGGCCTTGTTGGAGGAAGTGTGTCACTCTCTATGGTGGTGAGTTTTGAGATCTGTACTCAAACTACAACCAGTAAGAAAGTCCACTGCCTGATGCCTGCGAGTCAAGATGAAAGGAATCTCAGCTGCTTCTCCAGCACCATGTCTGCCTGAACGTCACCATGTTATACCATGATGATAATGGACTAAACCTCTAAAAATGTAAGCCAGCCCCAATTAAATGTTTTCCTTTATGAGAGTTATCATGGTCATGATGTCTCTTCACAACAGTAGAAATCCTAAGACACTAACCAACCCCTTTTCCTGTACTGTACCTACTAAACACACTGAGGTTCCAGGGTAAAGTAGGTAGAGAACCCCTCCTGATCCCAACTTCGCTATACATGTGTCTGTGTGTCTGTCCTTTCTTCATTTCCTTGCTGGCCCTAACTAGGATTCAAGAACCCAAATCAAGTGGGCCATGGCATATTAACAAGATTTTATAAAACTGTAAAATCTAGGAAGCACCAATGAGAGAAAACATCCGTTTGTCGTTTGTTTGTTTGTTGTTGGCTTTGATTGTCTCCAGTTGCATTCATTTCCCCACAAATGACATAACTTCATTCTTTTTTAAACACACACATACACACACACACACACACACACACACACACACACACACACACACTCCATTCTATGCTCCCATCACATTTTCTTCATCCATTCCTCAGTTGTTGTACACTAGGTTGGCTCCGTACCTTAGCGACTGTGAATTTGATGACATTGGTGTGCAAGTGCTTCTGTGATACACTAATGTGGAGCCCTTCAGCCATGCACAGGAGTATGGTTTGGTTGGGCCATTTAGTTTTTGAAGAAGCTTCCATAGTGATTTCTGTAGTGACAGGGCTAGTTCTCACTCCCCGCAGCAGTATATAAGCTTCTTGTTCGTCTACACCCTTGTTGGCATTTGCTGTTATTTGTTGTCTTGTGGCATTCTGACTGGTGTGACATAGACTCCAAGCGGAGTTTTTATTTGCATCATTTTTTTTTCCTGAGATGGTTTCTCTGTGTCGCCCTGGATATCCTGGAACTAGCTCTGGAGAGCATGCTGACCTCAAACTCATGGAGATTCACCTTCCTCTGCCTCCTGAGTGTTGGGATTAAAGGTGTGCACTGTCACTGCCTGGCCCTTATTTGCATTATCCTGATGGCCAGTGAGATCAACCATTTTTGTATGTTTATCTGGCCATCAAAGATGAAACATTTGAAAAGCTACAAGTCATATGAAAGGAAATCAGGAATGAAATTTCTCAATTTATCAAGCCCTTGTGTATTCAGAGCTTCTTTTCTCAATGCTCTATCTTCTGTTGGTTTTTAAAAAAATATTTATTTTATTGAGACATGATCTTCCTGTGTACCCCTGGGTGGCCTAGAATTTGCTATGTAGATCAGGCTGGCCATGGGCCCTCAGAGATCCACCTTTCTCTACCTCTTGAATGCTGGAATTGAAGTCATTTGCCACCACACCAGTTACTAATCTATTATTTATTTATATATAGTGTGTGAATGTGTGTGTATTCACATGTGCGTGTGTATGCACTCATGTGTATGGGCATGCCTTTGGAGATCAGAAGAGGGCATCAGCTGGAGCTAAAGATGACCGAGAACAATCTGGCCTGGGTCCTGGGAACTGAAAGAAACAAGTACTCAACTGGCTCCTGTCAAGTGTTCTTAAGGATGAATCAAAAAGAGTCAAAGGCAATATGCAGATGATGGATATAAAAGGGTGAGCCCAGTCTGTCTAAACCCCCTTCCAGCTGTGCCGTGGTGGTGCAGGCCTTTAAACCCAGCACTCGCTAGGCAGAAGCAGGTGGATCTCTGTGAGTTCGAGGCCAGCCTGATCTACAACAGTTAGTTCTAGGACAGGCTCCAAAGCTTTAGTGAAACCTTGTCTTAAACAAACAAACAAACAAACAAACGAATAGACCCCCATCCCTTTCTCACTGTCCGCTGCCTAGTCATCCTTCCTTTCCCTTAGATCCCAACTCTACCACCCTCATCGCCCTATTTCCCATCCACAGTCCTCTCTCTTTCCCTGTCTTGATTTGAGGCTTGCCTGCACCATGTTGCTCTTCTTTTTCTCTTCTTTTCTTTTTTTTTTTTCATGTTGCTTTTCTTGAGAGAAAATCATGTTAGTTAAGGCCCCCAGGAAACAGACAAAGGCCCAAGAGCTCAGGCCTTGCCTGTACAAAGATACATGCTACTTTGGATAAAGAGTAAGACTAGATTTAGTGACAAATTCTAAATTGGTATGAGACTTTCCCATTTCCTTGAAGCATAATGCTCCATTGATTGCAAGCTGAGTCCTATTGAGCCTGCTTCTCACACTGTCAGCGGGAAGTGTAATTCTGAATGACTCCCAGCAGACTTTTATAGATTTTTTTTCAGTCTGTTGAGTTATATAAGACACCCGAAGTTTTTTATCCTGAAGATCTGGAAACAAATCTTGATCTCAACTGTTAAGTCATTGAACATAATTATATACAACAAACTGGGATTAATCTGCATGAGAACAAGAATTGAAGTAATGAGGATTTTAAAAATCCAAGTCAATCTGTAAAGAAACAAGAACAGAGAACTTTCCACTTTGCTCTTGCAAAGAGGTAGGATGTTGGACTGGAGAGATGGTTCAGTGGTCAGGAGCACACACTACTCCTCCAGATGACCTGGGTTCCCAGAGCCCACATCAGGCAGCTCACAACCTATAACTCCAACTCCAGGGAATCTAATGCCCTCTTTTAATCTCTGTGTCACCCACACATAGACACATACACATAATTAAAATTAAGTTGTAAAGAAGTAGAGAATGAAAAATAACCACTGACCTAGGTGACAGAAATGGAAAACAACTCTTTGAAGAAGTTTGGTACTTAGAGGAACGAGAGAAATTGAGGTGTCATTAATGAAGCAATGATTGGGCAGTACTATCTATCATCTATCTATCTATCTATCTATCTATCTATCTATCTATCTATCTATCTTTTTGAGATTCAGGCATAGTTTGAATAGTGGATGCTAAAATCATTAATATCCTTCCCGGAAGTTCCCCCTTTCGGGCTCTCTGTCTTGTTTGCTCAGCTTAAATGTTTGTTTCTGAGAATTCTGCACTGAGACTCTTCTCATATCCTTCTAAATCATTTCTCTCTCTCTGAATAATCCTCTTCTATTATTTGCATTTCTATCTATGCATTTGCTATGACAACATATCTGAGACAAACATGTTAAAAAGAGAAGATACTTATTTTGGCTCCCAGTTTCAGAAGTTTTTTTTTTTTTTTTGGTTCATTTGTTTTGGGGTTGTAGTGCATCAGTGTATTATAGTGTAAGCACATGTTAGAGGGAGGCTCTGTCTCATGATTGACAGGATCAAAGAAAGAAAAGGAGGGGCCAAGTTCAATCTACTTTTCAAGGTCATGTGCCCAGTGATTGACTCCCTCTAGCTATAACCCATTTTTAAAAAGAAAGAAAGAAAGAAAGAAAATGACACTTTTCTCCCCACTGTATCAACTGATGACCAAGATTAGCTTTTGTAGAACATTTAAGATTTAAACCTGCGATGCTAGTCTTTGATCAACTTGATTGGGTTAATGCACTCCCTCTGTAAGAATAGAATCTTTTCAGAAAGGGTTAATTAAAAGAATTGAAGGCAGAGGACTGTCCCTTAAAGTGAGTAAGCACCATCCCATGGGCTGATATTTTGCGCAAAATAATAATAATAATAATAATAATAATAATAATAATAATAGAAACAAGTCACAAGCCTGAGACTACTGTGCTATAGTATGTCCTAAACCATCCTAAGCCATAGAGTGAGATCTTCTCCCAAAATAAGAAAAGAGAAAAGGAAAAAAAAAACAGCTAAACACAGGCTTTCCTTCTCTCTGACTCCTGCTCTGCTGAGAGCTGAGTAAACAGCTGCTTCCTAGTCCTGCCATGGAGCCACCTGCTGTCATGTCTCCCCCACCATGATTGATTGTATTCTCAAAGTGTGACCAAATAAACCCTTTCTCCCCTAACATGCTTCTAAGCAAGTATTTGGTCATAGTGAAAAGTGACTAATACAAAATCATAGCATAATTTAAATTTAAAACCCCGCATCCCTGTCCTGGACTCTAACCAAATTGCTTTCTATGTAATTACTCCTGTCTGTCCTGCAAGTCCTTCCAATTAATTAAGCAAAAATTGAATCTGCCACTTTATCCTCAGATTTGTTTTTTGTTTGTGTGTATGTGCCTGGTGAGTGGGTCTTTCTTTTATCTAGTTTCCCATCTCAGAACAGCAGTACTCAACCTGAATCATCCATCTATCATCAGCTTCATCCAATCAATTATTAGACTGAATGTTTCCTTTCTTTAACAGCTTCCGCATACAATGGTTCCTTCCATCTCTCTTACTCCTGCCTAACTTCAGGCCGTCAATCATCATTGTGTCTCTGGCACAGACTGTCAAGGTCTCCTAGGTGATCTCATAGATGTACACTCTCTCAATACATTCTCCATACTTCTGACAAATAGATTCTCTGACACTTAAGACTTATATTGTTAAGACTTATATTGGGGTGCACAATCAGAATTGGGGGCAAATTGTGCCAAGCATGTAATCTAAAGAATATCAGATTTGTGGGCACTTTTTTGTGTCCTTTCTTTAGGTTCAGAATTTATAAGCATGTATTTTTCAGCCACCATTCCATTGTAAAAGATAGTAACTCCATGGAGCTCTTTTCCTGAGGGCAGCTCCTGTAACTCAGAGTAGAGATAGGGAAGTTATTCCTGGTATTTTTTTCATCTCATAATTACAGCTACCAGAGGAGGGCCTGACGTTAAAAAGAGGTCAATCAGGATCATGATAAAGACAGAGAAGGGTCAAGGTTCATAAGAAATCCTCCTCAAACAAGCATTTCGGGGTTAAGGAAGAAGGGTGATAGGGTGATAGATGAAAGGAACTGCCTTTTCTTGGGTGATCTTTATTTTCAAAGGTTCTTTCTGAAGCTTGACAGGACATTTTCTACAGAAGACAGCAGCAAGTGTGGTCTTCATCCTGAGGTATATGTAGTCCTAGGGGTACAGGAAGATTTTTCTAAAACATTAGAGAGCTAGATGATTCTACAACAATCAGTTTTCAAATGCTAAACTTGCTTGCTTTTTTTGAAAAAAAAAGATTTTATTTTGTATGTATGACTGTTGGCCTGTGTGTAGTTATGTGCACTACATGTATGCCTGGTGTGCATGGAGGCCAGAAGAGGTTGCCAGATCCCTTAGAAGTGGAGATACAGCCCACTATGAGCTGCCATGTGTGTCCTTGCAACTGATCCTGGGCCCTCTGCAAGAGCAAGAGCATTCTTAATCACTGAGCCATCTCTCTACCCCATAAAACTTATCTTTCTTCTCCTTCTCCTTCTCCTTCTTTTTCTCTTCCTCCTCCTCCTTCTTTATCTCCTTCTTCTTCTTTTTTGACAGGATTTCTTTGTGTAACCCTGGCTTTCCTGGAACTCACTCTGTAGACCAGGCTGGTCTCCAATTCAGACATCTGGCTGCCTCTGCCTTCCAAGTGCTTGGATTAAAGGCACATGCCACACCTCCTGGCTAGCTCTTTATCTTTTTATAAATCATGTGTGTATGTATGTGTTTGTGTGTGGATATGTGCATCAAAGTGCATGTGCCCACAGAGTCCAGAAGAGGGTATTGGAAACCCTAGAGCTGGAGTTGCAGGTAATTTTGACCTTCTTAATATGGGTACTGAGACCTGAACTTGAGTCCTGGAAGAGCAGCTCATACTCTTGGTCACTGAGCTCTCTCTCCAGCCCAGGGATAAGCTTTCTTTTTTAAACAACTAATGGATTTTCTAGTCTTTCTCTCCTACACTTCTCCTTTACAGAAGACAGCCACACCTGTCATTGATGCAGACTCAACCTCAGCACAAAAACATTGTCCCTGTGTGTGCATGTGTGCAAGAGTGTATGTATGTGTGCATGTGTGTATCTGTGTGGATGTGGATGTGTTATGTATATCTGTGTGAATGTGTATATATTTTTTATGTGTATGTGTTGTAGGAGGCAGCTTGTTCATTTCCCAGCTGCCCAGACTCCTGAAATAACCACACAGAAACTTTATTATTTGAAGCATTGCTTGGCCAATTACTTAAGCATATTGCTATCTAGTTCTTACATCTAGAATTAACCCATATCCATTATTATTTATTTTACCATGAGGTTCATGACCTGCTGGCAAGGTTTCAGCATGTTTGTCTCTGGCAGTGACTCCATGGCTTCTCTCTGACTCTGCCTTATTCCTCCCAGCATTCAGTTTAGTTTTCTCCACCTAGCTAAATTCTGCCCTGCTATAGGTCCAAAGCAGTTTCTTTATTCATTTAATGGTATTCACAGCATACAGAGGGGAAATCCCACATCACCTCCCCTTTTCTGTTTAAATAAAAAGGAAGGTTTTAATTTTAACATAATAAAATTACATATACAACAGGTATCAAGCAAGAATTACAGTTACTATATTTATATCTACTTTATCTTTTATCATAACTAAGGAAAACTATAATTATAATATTCTTCAACACCATCAAAGACTCCAGAAGGATATAACATTACCGAAGTAAACAGGAAGTACATTGTAAACAACTTCTAAAACTCTAGAATTGACAGAGACATCTCGCTGCCTGAACAGTCACCCAATGTCTTTTGTATCACTGGGGCATCCATCTTCAGCCTACAGGCCCATAGTATCCAGCAGACTTTTCCATAAAGCAGGAAATTTCAAAACCAGTTCTGCCTATATTGGCAGCTTGTCAGTCACATTTTTCTGTGTCCTGCAGAATGTCTGGTAGACTCTTTCACGAAGCAAGAACCCTGAAGAATGGTCTCACCTTTAAGCAAGTTCAGCAGTCATTTTCTGTGGGTCCTGCATGTCCAGTTCATCGAGCAGTTTCTTGCCCAAGTGGCTAGTAAATTCCATAAGGAGCCTCTTTGATTCCCATCATCTTCTTGAAGCAGCTTGGTGCTGCCAGGAACAGATGTGTCTCACTGTCATGAAATGTCCTAAATTCTTAAAACATTTTAAATGCCATATTCTGAAGGTCTCTGAGAGATTTGAAGAATGCCTATCTAACTGAAATATATCTCTATATATCTAGAAAACCTAACTAAACTAACATGACTACACACTTGACTATTATAGTTGATTCTTTATTAAGCTATATTTCTTAATTATACATTACATTTTTAAGTGAGTTGTACACACAATACCTTAATCAAGAGCAGAAATACAATTTAACAAAACTGACCTTAAATTTGTATCAATAAACCAAGATCCATATCAATGCAAATATCTATAGCATATCCACTTTTAAACATATAGAAACATTTGCAAACAATATTTGGGAATATGGTCATAGTTCTCTCCAACCTGCTTCCTGCCGTTTATTGGGTGAAATAATTTTTTGAGGTGTGTTCAAGGTGACCTTTTGGGCGTCTTGGTCCACCAAACCTGGAAAGATTCCACAGGTTCTTATCGTCTGTGAAAACAAAAGAAGAACCTCTTTTCCAAAGTAACATATCCTTAGACCCAAATTTTCAAGACAAAATACCTTTAAAGTATATATGTTGGTTACTTAGCTTCTTCACAGTCAAAAAATTCAAAGAAAACACAATAATATACATAATCCAGACTCCCTGTGAATTTTCCATCTTTACATGGTAATGGCGAATCAATCCCATACCAGTTATGTTTTAAGGGGTTATTTATTTTGGGGGGTAAAACTTACATACACTCTATACTCTCTATACTCTTTATCTTCTCTCTCCCGAGCCTATGTACATTTTTTTTTAAAACACACTGTGTCTCATTTAGAGGTCTTTTGTTTCTGAATCTGTCCTTATTACATATCTGTAATCCTTTTCTGACCAGGATGACTTCTTAAAATTCTAAGCACTTCTTAAAAACCTAAGTGGCAGCCTTGCTAGAGCAAGCAAGCAGGCCTTGCCTGCTTGCTCTGCCCAGTCCAGCATGGCAGAGCTGTTTGCTGCCTCTGAGAGCCATGCTCATAGCCCTATTTTTAGGCACATAGCCAGTCTATGTTGCCATTAAGCAAGTTGTAGCACTCTGTTCACAAACCCCATTTAAATGCTCGGCCTCCTGAAAGAGCCAGAGGTCATGCTGGTAGCACAACCCAGAAAGCCAGCATTTCAAAATGGCATGGCTTTTTTCTGCTATTGCTGAATCAGGAAAACCTCTCTTAAAGGAGCTGCAGCAAGCCTCCAGCAAACAGCAAGAAGCTGTGTTAAACTCTGGTTTTTTGTGTCTACAATTCCTTTTAAATCTTTCTCAGGTTTTATGTGGATATAGATGACCACATTGACACGTCAATTTGTTGTAGGAGGCTGCTTGTTCATTTCCCAACTGCCCAGACTCTCAAAATAACTACACAGAAACTGTATTATTTGAATTACTGCTTGGCCAATTACTTAAGCATATTGCTAGCTAGCTCTTACATCTAGAATTAACCCATTTCCATTATTTTATATTTTACCACGAGACTCCTGGTCTACCAGCAAGGTTTCAGCGTGTCTGCCTCTGGCGGCAGCTCCATGGCTTCTGCCTTCTTCCTTATAGCATTCAGTTTAGTTTTCTCCACCTAGCTAAGTTCTGCCCTGTTATAGGTTCAAGGCAGTTTCTTTATTCATTAATGATATTTACAGCATATAGAGGGGAATCCCACATCACATATGTGAGTATCTGTGTATGTGTGAATACGTGTGCATATCTGTATGTGTGTGTGTCTCTGAGTATGTGTGTTTTGGTGAGGGTTATATTTTGGTGTCTGGGTAGAACAAACCATCAGATAACAAAGCATTTGAAAATCATATATATATATATATATATATATATATATATATATATATATATATTTGCTTTAGCTTTAACAAAGTGGAAAGCCAGGTGTATGACAGGAATTCCAACACTGGCTAGGAAAGGTGGATTGCCAGAGATTATTGGTCAGCCAGTTTAGCTTAACTGATATTCTGCATGTTCACTGAGAGACCCTGTGTTATAAAGCAAAGTGGAAAGTGTTTGAGGACCCATAATGCCCACCTCTGGCCTCCAGGCATGTGCACCCATACATACACATGCACACACTTAGAACAACGTGTGCGTGTGCCACACAAATAAAGAAGAATGTTAGACCGTGACATAAAATGTTCTGCCCTCACAGGCTCATGTGTTTGAATGCTTTGTGCCTAGCTGTTATTGGTGTTTGTGGAAAGTTATGGAACCTTTGAGATATATGGCCTAGTTGACAGAAGTTGAGTCATGGAGAGGCAAGGGGTTAAAGGTTATATCCCTTCTGGTTCTCTCCCAAGATTCCTGTTTCCTGGTCCAGGTTTTCTCTACAGAACTCTGCCACACTGTCCTGCCATCAACTCCCGAGTTTCTCCTGCAGCTGTGTCTTCCCTGCCATGGTGGTCTGTAGCTCCTAAAACTGTGAGCCAAAATAGTCCTTTGTTCCCAGAAATGCCCTATCAGGTGGTCTGTCTCGGTGACACGAGACATAATTAACACAAGGCACTATTCAAATTGTCCCCTGCTAGCTCAATAAAATAATTCTTATACCTCATTATACAATTTTAATGAATATTCTTGAGAGGTGTTAGTAGCTTGAATGACACTCGTTTGTGCCAAGTGTCTCTTAGTCATTTATTCCTGTCACCTTACTCACACAAAGTTCTCAGGACTTCCATCTATCTATACAATCAGACAAGCACAGATGTGACCGGTGGGGAGTGCTGTCTCATTCCAGAAGTGAAAGCTTTCCCCAGGGTCTTCTATGTTAGCAATACATCTATTTTCAGTAATCTTTTAAAAGTAGTGCTTGAAAAAAATTTTTTGTGTGCATTGCTGTTTCACTTGCATGTATGTCTGTGTGAGGGCATTGGTGTCCTGGAAATTGGAGTTACAGACAGTTGTGAGCTTCCCTGTGGGTACTGAAAACTAAACCTGGGTCCTCTGGAAGAGCAACCAGTACTCTTTACCAGTAAGTCATCTCTCCAGCCCCTATTTTCAGTAACTTTTAATTTTTAAGTTTGTGACATATATTTATGTTGTTTTGGTTAAACATATACATATATTAAATGCTGTAATAACTCTGCCCAGAAGGAATTTTTAATTAGGACAGTCCTAGCAAATGTCTTAATGTTCCATTTAAAGTTTATGTATACAAATTTTGTCACAAAGAAATTTTATGGTGTGAACAGTGAGCACATAAAACCATTCTGTGGAAGAATGAGAATGAAAATAGAAGTCCAAGAAGAAAGAAACAACTAGGGCTAGAGGGATAGCCCAGCCGGTTCAATGTTTGCCTGGCATGCAGAAATGGGTACGGTCCTCAACCCTATAGTTGTCATATTTGGTGCTGTCATCCCGGCACTCAGGAGGTGGAGATGACCAGAGGATGAGGAATCCAAGGTCATCTTTGGTACCATAGAAAGTTCTAAGCTAGCCTGGGCTACCTGAAACTCTGTTTCAAAACAAGCAAACAAACAAACAAAACAAAAACCAAACAAGGCCCCTGAGATGACTCAAGTAAAGGTACTTGCTAACCTGATCAACTGAGCCCACGTGAGAAAGAGAACGGACTTCCGAAAGTTGTCCTCTGATCTCCACAGGTAAGCCATGGCAATCACGTGCATCGTGCGTGCACACACACACACACACACACACACACACACACACACTAAAAAAAAGTGTTGAAAAGGGGCACTAAAATCGTTGGTCATTTTTGTTTGTTTCTTTGGGTTTTTAGAAATTTGTTTTTGTAATGCTAAAAATTGAGCCTGGGGCCTTATATATGCCAGGTAAAAGCTTTACCTTTGAACTACATTCCCTAGCCCTGATCATGTATTTTTTTTTTAAATTAATAGGGTTGATAAAGAAGTTACTGAATTGCTTTGGTATTTAGACATATTAAAAAGTAACCTAATGGTTTATTTTAAATGTCAATATTTACAATAAATAAGGAATAATGTCCTTCATAATGATTAAGCTTAAAATAAAAATTTTAAATGCCAAATTTAAAAACTCGAAAAGAAACACATAATTTTCAAATTATTTTTTAAGGGATATGTGGGTTAAAATGTTGGTTAAGATTCTGCAAGCTGCTGAGTGTTGTGGTGCATGGTTGCAACCCCAGCTCTTGGCTGATGCAAGGGTATCATGAGTTTGATGCCAAACTGGGCTACATAGTGAGGCTTTTTTTTTTTGTCTCCAAAGAAAATATGCAAACAAAACCTGTATTTGTTTTCTTTTTTTCCTTCTGTTCTTAAATTAATCAAGATCCCCAAAGGTTACAATCATCAGAAAGCTCCTACTCTTGATACCTCTTCCTTAACTACCTAAGGTTAAGATTTAATTAATTTTGTTGTTGTTGTTTGCTGTTTTGAGGCAGGATATCATGTAGCCCAGGCTAGCCTTAAACTTGCTAGATAGTGAAGGATGACTTTATGGTACTTGTGCCTCTGTTCCTTTGGGTTTCCTGATAGGTACCACCACACAAAGCTTGTGTAGTGCTGGAGACTGAACTCAGAACCTTATGGATGCTGGAGACTGAACTTGGGGTCCCGTGGATAGCAAGAAATCTCTCCAGCCCCTGAAAATAAGATTCTTTTTTTTTAAAAAAAATTTATTTATTATGTATACAATATTTTGTTTGTGTGTATGCCTGCAGGCCAGAAGAGGTCACCAGACCTCATTACAGATGGTTGTGAGCCACCATGTGGTTGCTGGGAATTGAACTCAGGACCTTTGGAAGAGCAGGCAATGCTCTTAACCTCTCTAAGCCAGCTCTCGAGCCCTGAAAATAAGATTCTTAAGATTGAGCCAGGCTCAGACACCTGCATCTACCCACCACAAATTCCATCAGCTTCCTACCTGGCCATCCCCTCCTCCCCCCTCACTTCCTGCTCTAACTCCTTCCTCAACTCCAAGCTAAAGCCATGCTGGAGCTTTGGCTCTCCTCAAAGCCACCATGGGGCTTCTCTGGGCCTTTGATGATCTTTTACCTCTCACTGCTCTCTCCTCCCCCTCTCCAGTCAGTAGGGAATTTTTGGAGTAATTGTTATTCATATCTGGCCTCCAATTAGGACAGCCTATCATCCCAGTTTTTCCAGGAATGAGGGCTCTGTTGTGGTTATCTAGACTGTCACCTACGAGGCAAGGAAAGCACTCTTTTGAGCGTGTCTGTGAGAGCATTTCAGAGACTTCCGGATAGTGAAGGCTGTAATCCAGTCAGTGGTCTGGTCCTCTGATAAGACTTAGTATTTGGCCAGTGGCAATGGCACACACCTTAAATCCCAACACTCAGGAGACAGAGGCAGAAGGATCTTTGGGTTAGAGACCAATCTGGTCTACAGGGTGAGTTCCAAAGCAGCCAAACCTACATGGAGAAACCCTGTCTCAAAACAAACACACAAACAAACAAACGCTCTCGATTTGAACACACTATCAAGACACAGTAGGACTGTGGAGCTTGGCACCTCCATTGGAGTGGTTGCTGCAGGCCTGCCTTGGAGGGTATACCATGCTCTGGTCCCTTCAGACCAAGAAGGTGAGTCATTTTGATCCCCTGGCCCCTCTGCCGCCATGATGTTCTGCCTCGTCACAGATCCATGGCAGTAGAGCTAGCTGACTATTGTCTGCAATCTCTGGAACAGCGACCAAAACAAACATTTTCTGGACTGGGCACGATGGCTCACATCTGTAATCCCAGCACTCAAGAAGCCAAGGCAGGAGGATTGCAGGCCCAAACCTATCCCGGACTGCAGAGCTAGACCTTGTCTCAAAAACAAAAGCAAAGTCTTTTTCTTTTACATTCCTTTTCAGGTAACTGCCACAACAAGGAGAGGTCTGCCTATTAATACCCTTGGGATGAAAGACTTTTACTGCTAAAACCAGGGTGCCCTCAGGCCCTCAGAAGGGCCACCCTACAGTTATGTGCTCAAAGAACTCACAATTTGGCCTCAGGAAAATAGTCACAGCTTTAGAGTATTCCCTTGTTTTTTCCTCCTTACTGACGGGACCACAGGAGAGAAAACACTCTTCTATACCCCAGAAGCACTTTTTTTTTAATAATACAATTCAAATGCTACAAACATTTGAGTTATAGTATTCCCAATTACCAGCTCACACTTCAAATAGCAGTCATTTTGTGATCTTGAAAGAAACACTCTCCTAATTAATGGAGCTCATTATGCTTACATATCCAATCCTGCCACTGTGTGCCTCAGAGTATCACTTCAAAATCATTTATCTATGAAGGTTCAGGGCTGCTCGTCTCCTAAAAATAACTTTGAGAGAAGCTTTGTTAATGTCCTGTAACTGTACGAGTGTGTGTCTGGGGAACTGGGAAATGGAAAGGTTGATTCTCCCTCAAGGGCGTTTCTAGAAAAGTCAGAATGTGGTCAGGAGCAGAAGACTAGACACATTTACATAATTATGGCTCAATCACATCTCTCTAATTCCACAAAGTGTTTTGAAGGTTTGAGATGTAACTCAGTGGTAAAGGACCTGCCTTATATGTGGGTCCTGAGTTTGATCCCCAGCACTGTCAAATAAATAAATAAATAAAGGCAGTATGGGTACTTGGTTGGGAGCACAGGCCTGGGGGGCCAGCCAGCCTGGATGTGAATTCTGTCCTGTCGCTAACTAGCTGTGTGACCAGCCTGGATGTGAATCTGTCCTGTCGCTAACTAGCTGTGTGACCAGCCTGAATGTGAATCTATCCTGTCGCTAACTAGCCGTGTGACCAGCCTGGATGTGAATTTGTCCTGTCGCTAACTAGCTGTGTGACTTTGGGACAGTCACTGATCTTCATGTCTCAAGCTCATTTGTAAAACAGGGATAACTGTACAGGCTCTTCCTGGGCTTGTCATGAAGTCAAGTGAATTTCTATGAGCAAAGCGCTTGGTAGGGAGCTGAGTACAGCATAGGTGGCAAGTCAGTGTTTGTCGGGCGCGCCTGTGCAGGGAGCTTTGATAGGCACAGAAGTGGTGATAAGTTTCACTGTATCCTTGGCGGGCATATCCAGCTTTCAGAGAATAACTGGTTCCAACCGAGGTTGGGCAAACTACCGAACCACGAGAATAGAGTTCCTAACTTCACTACTGAGAGTCCTTTGTTACGATGGTCTAGGGCTCACTGAGAAAAGATGAGAAAGTCAGGTTTTTTTCATCGATAAGAAAATTAGACAAATGATTAACAAGAATGCAAACAAGCCATCGCTCTATATTAGCTGAGGTGTGCACATCATCGCTGTGACGAGGGTTCATTCCATCACTGTTCTGCTTGCCCAAGGAGTAGCACAGACAGTGTGAATGAGAACCCAGGTTAGCAGGCAGCCGTCCTCAGCAGGACTCCCCTCCATACACAAGGCTGCCAAACCAATTTTGGGTTACCATGGTAACCAAGGGATCTTCTAGAAAAAAAATTAAACTATTCATTCAGGACATCAAGTGGCGCATCCTAGGGGTGGAAGACAAAAGAGGAGGGGGCGGAAGTGTAGTGTGTGTGGCTCCACGTTCCAAAGGCGCGCCTCTGCTCGCTTCACTCTGTTTCCACTTTTTATTTCTGAGATCTTAAAGCCCAGGGTCTTTGAAGTCGCCACACAGCTCCGGCTCTAACTCAATATCCTCCTGCTTCAGCCTCTCCAGTTAGTTCATGTTTTAGAACCTGCAAAACCAGATGCCTTCATGGACGAGTTCATTGAACACGATGGGTTCCTGTGATATCTACTTTCACTGATAGATTAAATGATAGGTTACCAATCTATAGCTATTACAATTAAACATTTAATCTATAATGTTTTAGGATTGAAGCAGTTGGGTTCTATTGGGGGCCTTGTAGGAGGACAGAAGCACAACTGAAGGACAGAAGGGATCAAACAATGGGAGGAGGAGGGAACAACTGGAGTGTGAGTGTCCATGCTCTCTCAGGAGACGTTCGCAAGCCTCTGTCTCAGTTCTGAATTATTTGAATATAGAGAAAGATACAGAAGTCTACTAACAGTATGCATGTCAAATTGCCTTCTCTGTCTGTCTGTCTGTCTGTCTCTCTCTCTCTTATAAACACAGTTCACCAGTTTCACAAATGGCACACAAATGACAGAAGCAGGTGGAACTGGAGGAGCTGGTGGCAGCTAACTTAGGAGCATCCCTTGACCCTTCTCGCCACATGTCCTGGCAACAAAGGCAGCTGTGTTGGTAACAGCAGCTTCCAGTTTGACTGCTCTCAGGGACGAAACTACCTCCACCCCAACTGGTCAGGAGCCCTGTGATTTGGGTCACATATATTACAGAGCACTAGCAGCATTCTTGCCTGTTGCCTGGAGAGATTGTATGTCGAGAAACCAAGAGCAAATGTGTGACCTTCATGTGAGCACACACCGTCCTATCAGCATTGCCATTAGCTCATCTCCAGAGTAACTCCCTACTTAGGTATTATTGCTATTCCCTTTCATCAACGAGGAAATTGAGGTACAAAATGTTTTTTTAAAAGTCTACTCAAAAGCTCCCATTCTGTAAGCAGCCGAAACGTTAACCTGATCAGTCCATGTTCTTCATCTCTGCTGCTTTTCTGCCTTGCTGTATTTTGGTATTCACACACGGGGAGTCCAGAAAGGCTAGCAATGCTGTGTTCCTATCCTTAGAGAGTATGGGGTGGGGAGTAAAGGCTGGGAACGTTTCTGCTTAATTTCAGTGCACAGTCATGCAGGTGCAAGGTCAGGGGAGCCGAAGTTCCCTACTGTGGTAGTTGACATTGTCAGCCTGCCCAAACCCAGAGTCATCCAGGAGATGAGCGTCTGAGTATGCCTGTGAGAAATTGTCTTGGTTTCATTCATTGCTGTGGGAAGATTCATCTTAGTTGTAGGAAGTGCCTGGGTTCTATAAGTTGAGATTGTCAGCCAGCGTTCATTCATTGCTGTCTTCTTTCTAAGGGTATATTATCACCCACTTCCAGCTCCCGGTGCCTTGACGTCCCTGCCATGGTGGACCATATGCTAAAGTAACTTTTTCTCCCTTATAACACAGGAGTAGGAAAGGAATAGACTCTGAAGTCTCTTTGTTGAGCTCCTAGTGGAGCTACCCTCCCACAACCCCTTCACCCATTTTCCCGAAGCTCTTTGGGTACCATGAAAGGAACAAGGAGAACCAGGGAACATGTGCTCAAACAGAATAGAGCAGAACCCCAAAGACAGACTGTGACCTGGAGGGGACTTCATCCTGCAGCTGCTGATCTATTCTCCGTCATCTCCTTTTGCTGCTCACTCTCCAGAGAAGAGGCACTTAGTCACATTGACCTGGAACCACTCTCCAGAGAAGAGGCACTTAGTCACATTGACCTGGAACCACTTGGACAGGTTCTTTTACTTGTTTGTTTTGTTTGTGTTTTGCTTGTTCGCTTACAAGACCATGTCTCATGTGTAGCCCAGGCTAGCCTTAAATTTGCTACCTAGACAAGGCTGGTCCTGAACTCACCATCCTATTGCCTCCACATCCAAGTGCAAGGACACTCATATTGTCATATCTGGCTCTTGTATATGGCACGGAAGGATGTGTTCGCTGGCAGGGGGTGTTTGATGAATGTAAGAGTGAATTCCAAGTGAGGAGAAATCTCAAGAGCTGTGGCTAACAGTAGAAAGCGTATGGACACTTTTGGTGCACTGTAATTGGAGACAAGAAATACAAGATGGAGGTAAAGAGGTAGGAAAGGCCAGGAGACTGCAGAGTGGATATACTTAATGATAGTTCAGGGAAGTAATTCAGAAAGAGTTGCTACCTGTGGCTACTGCCTGTGACCACTGCCTGTGACCATTGGCTGTGACTACCTGTGACCACTACTTGTGACTTCTGCCTGTGACTTCTGCCTGTGACCACTGCCTGTGACTTTGCTGTTCTTATTCCAAGTTTTTCATTTATTTTGTTTTCTTTGTTTTCAGTGCTGGGGATGGAACTGGGAGCCTCAAATGTGGCCCACCTCTGACCTACAGCCCCAGTCCCTGGTTCTATATTGACTGAGTCGCTTAGATCTAACTGTAAGCAAAGTCCTGTGGAACTGAGAACTATTTTGACATTCACCCTCTTCTCATCCAGTTGTAACTGAAAAGTCAAGAGAGAAGAGAGAGCTCATTTAGTGCTAGGTGTGGTGGTGTGCCCCATGATCTCAGCTCTTAAGGGGAAGAGGTGGGAGGATCACAAGTTTGAGGACATTCTGGGCCATATATCAAGTTATAGATACAATTTAGACAATATTTAGACAAGATACATGAGAGAAACATTTACTGTTTATTGGCAACATGCATTCACATGTAGTTTCCAGTGGCAGAAACAAGAGGCCTGTGATAATTTGCATGGTTCCCAAGTCCAAATTCCTTCAGTCTGTCATTGATGTAATTGATGGAATCCTTGGAGTTAGGCACCTTTGGACCATCCAATCAGAGTCCTACAAGGACACAGCAGTATCTCGTCTATGTACATGCGTGTCTGTGTGTATGTGTGTGTGTAAACTTTCTATTTCCAGATTCAGAACAATCATCAGTGTAACATGAAGGGCCTGCTTGTTTGTGTTTTCTGTCCCCACCTGATACCCCACAACCGGCAGGCCCCAGAGAAAAATCAACCACACAGATCTCTATAAGTTATAATGCTGATTGGCTCATTAGGTCAGGCTACTTATTAGCTAACTCTTACATCTTGATTAACCCATTTATCTGATCTATTTTAGCCATGTGGCTCAGTACCTTTTTCAGTGGGGCAGCTCACATACTGCTGCTTCGGTGGCCTGGGCAGGAGTGGGAGGAATCAACTTCCTCCTCCCCAGGATTCTCCTACTCTCCTTGCATCGTTTCCACTTCCTGTCTGGTTTACCCGCCTACACCTCCTGCTGGCCAATCAGTGTTTATTTAAAACATGATTGACAGAATACAGACAATTCTCCCGCACCAATCAGGAGGCAGAAGTGGGCAACTGGATGTTGAGGGAAGACCTGCTCACTGTATCAAGGCCACAGGAGATACATTGTAAATAACCCAGTCCCCAGAGTTTGATGGTCTTGGAGGCCTGGGAGCTCGCTTCATGGAGCTTCCCATTGGACAACATTAGTGTTGGAAAGATGTGGTTCATTTGGTAAGAAAATACTTCAGGCTTTGATTGCTTAGGTAGAAAATTCAACATCTAAGAGTCAAGGCAATTATAAAACAGGCTGACTGAGGTTGTAGCACCCTGGAGTACTCGGTTCATCTAGAAGGGGCAGCCCCTAGTCAATGTCATCTGAGAAGATGAAGTCAAAGAGGGAAAGTTGCCCACTTCACACACACACACACACACACACACACACACACACAGAGAGAGAGAGAGAGAGAGAGAGAGAGAAATACACATTTTGATGTACTCACTCTTGAATTTTCCATGTTGGCACTTAATTCAGTCAAGATATCTGAATAGGCCAAAGTTTGTCTGTGGGCCAATGGTGTCTCTGAAACTGGTCAGCTGGCAACCTTTGCCCTAAACCTCTACCTTACCCTAAACTTCTACCCAAACCTAAACTTTCTACCCTAAACCTCTACTCTACCTAAACCTCTATAACCCTCTCCCCTAAATCTCTCCAGCTCATGGGCTTCCCTTCCCTCCCACAGCTTCTCGTTCCTATATAATTCTGCCATTTGCTTTCTTGGTTTCTTCTCTCTTGGTCTGCTTGACACACCCCTCTTGGTCCTTTCTCTTGGTCTTCTTGACTCTCTTTTGGCTCCCTTTCTCTCCTGAACCCCTCTCTCTTCCCTTCCTCTCTCACTCTCGCCCTCTCTCCTCTCAGGGCCCAGTCCAGTCTACTGGTTATTTGTGGTATACTACTTCCTCTCCCTGCTCTGGACTCTTCAGATGCCTCTAGCTGTTCTCTCTGGCATCTCTACAATAAAGACCTTGGAGGGGTCATATCCTCACTTTATTACACAATTATACTCATCTTTATATGAATATAACCGTAAAATATAACATTTGGTATTTTTCTATGGAAAAGGGAGCCCAGAATTCGCAATAGCATAGAGCTCATGTAAGAGTTTGCCTTTCTAATAGTTGGCTAATTCAGATTACTGATAAGTCTTGTGTTTTTGAATCAAGTCACAAGGCTCGAAGGTCACTTGTTTGTGGCTGCAAGGCCTGTTATGAAAGTTACATACTCTGACCCAGATTTCTTCCACCTGTCAGCCCGTGACAACTACAGCAAGTGCACAGGGTGAGAGTCTGGGGATAGAAATCCTGAGAGAGTTCTCCTGGTGTGTGCAGGGCAAGTCCCACCTCCTTAGCACAGGGAAGCAAGGCATGTGGGAGGCTGTCGTTTGACCTAAAGGGCATTTCTAAACATTTTCTCTACAGACCAGTTTCTCTATGTGCTTTTAAAGGGTTATTTTTATTTATGTGTATGTGTGTGCCTGTGTGAGTGCATGCCACACATGCGTGCCCGCCCATGGAAGCCAGATAAGAGTGTAGGATCCCATGGAGCTTCATCCCCTAGAGTTACAGGTGGTTGTGAGCCACCCAACTTGGAAACTGGGTGCTGGGAACTCAGATCCTCTGGAAGTGCTCTTAACCACTGAGCCATTTCTCCAGCCTTAATTTCTTTCCTTCCTTCCTTCTTTCCTTCCTTCCTTCCTTCCTTCCTTCCTTCCTCCCTTCCTTCCTTCCTCCCTTCCTTCCTTCCTTCCTTCTTCCCTCCCTCCTCCCTCCATTCTTCCCTCCCTTCCTTCCCTTCCTTTCTTTCTTTTTTTTGTTTTTGGAGACAGGGTCCCTCTGTGTAACAGCTTTTGACTGTCCTGAAACTTGCTTCATTGACCAGGCTGGCCCTGAACTCACAGAGATCCGCCTGTCTCTGCCTCCATGAGCCACCCATTTCTTTCTTTGTACTACCAAAACAGCCTACATTACACATTCAGTAACCTTAATCACACATTCAGTAAACTTGGTGGAAACCCTACTTTAAGTCAGGGCAGTGTTTCATAAAGTAACCAAAACTTCTTTAGTTCGGTCTGGAATTTCAGTAAAGATGGTGAATTAAACTGATAGTTCTTCCAGATGCAGAGTTCTTTCACCCTGGAGCCCCGTTAGGACAAAGATCACAGACGACCTAGGATGTGGAAGGATGTGGGGATCTCAGCAGGGTTTGCCTGACTGTACTAGACAGGTGATGTCACTTCAGTCAAAGAGGAATTACTGCCTAGCTGAGTACAGGAGAGGGGGCTGGGGAAGATGAAGAAGCATCACATTAAAATTCAATGCAAAGTGAAAGCTCGTGAGCAAGGGTGAATGAGTCAGCAAGAAACCTGTTTCCAGGATTTTAGCTACCGCTCTCTGCAGTGAGTATATTAAATAGAGAAGCAGATTCTCATCATCTATTTGAGGCACTGCCATTACTCACCAGATGGCAAATAAACAGCGACCTCATTTCCTAGAGTATATTTTCAGTTGCAAAGTGAAAGGTCTGTTTAGGGTCACAAATGTTGGCACGATTGGTCATTTAGCCTTCGAAACAATGAAAGATATTTTTGAGTTTCAAGTCCAGTCCTGCATCTTTGTTCATGATAATAAGGCAAAGTTACCCCTTTTGTTAGCAGTCACACAGTGTGTGTGAATACGCGCGTGCAATTACGCAGACATACACAGACACACACCAAGTTTCTTGAGAAATAAACACACACACACATAAATATTCAGTTTATTTTCTCTTTAAGGAATGTATGCACTAAATATCACCTCTGCTATTTTTTACATAAAGGCTACAACAATGTGTGTATCAAGTTCTTTAGGAGTTTTGTGAGGTTTAGGTGGTGACCAAACTTGTCCTTTAGCATAGCCTTAATCACACATTCAGCAACTGAGTCAGAAATATGCCAGGATTTTAGTTGGGGCTCCATTCAAGGAGACCCCCAAGACTAGGACCAACTGAAAGTAGACAGTGAGTATTCATAAGAGAAAGAGCTGAGCAAAGACCTGATATTGATGAAAATCTCGACGTGGTCCACGCTTGGCTGAGTGTTGTATATGGAGACGATAACTTACCCATATGTTACTGTTTGAATCTGAATTGCCCCTCATAGCTCATGCTTTGAATGCTTGCACCCCAGATCATGGGATTATATTGGGAGAGACTACAGAACCTTTAGGAGGCAGAGCCTGGCTACTGGAGTAGGCCACTAGAGATAGGACTTGGAAGGTTGTATCTGGCCCGCTTCCTGTCTTTCCGCTTCTGGGTTCCCAGTGATGTGAACAGCCTCTGCCACACTCGTAACATGAGTGGAGTGTTGTGTTATATTTTGATTGTGTCCCGACAAATAAAGCTTGCCTGGAATCAAAGGGTAGAATTAAGTCACTAGCTGACCAAAATTAACCATAGAGGTTTCGAGGACTGTAGACAAAGAGGAGAGAGGAAGTAGTAAGGCAGGCTGAGAGAGGATCTAGGCCCTTTTGGATGGAGGGACAGTAGAGGTAGGAAGGACTAGTAGCTTTTCCCTGCTTCTCTGATGTTCAGGTTCTTACCCCAATATTTGACTCCCTGATTTTGTATTGATAAGGGTTAATTAGAATGACACTTCAGTAGAGCTGTCGTTCTCTGCTTTCCTTGCTGCAATGGGCTAAAACTCTAATAACCTCGAGCTAAAAGAACTTCCCTCCTTAAGGTCCTTCTTCCCATTAGGCATTCTGTTACAGCAATGCCAAATAACTAATGGACTGTAGAATGCAAATTACATCACAGAATTGCTTCTGCCTTAAGGCAAGAGGATTGTTCTCTGTAATTCCCTGTCAGCCACAAGTCTAGAGATAGAAGCTCCCCTGCTCAGAGGCTCTCCTCAGCCAACTTTAGTAAGCCAAGGTTAGAGGTTTAAGCTGCTAGGGACATCCTGGAAATTGTTGTGGGTGGTGAGAATAGAGATAAGACAAGGAAGCACCAGCTGATACAGGGATTGGAGCAGGGCAACAAAGCGTCCTTTGCTGCATCCATCTGACCCATGCTTTCTTTTGACAGATGTAAATCTGAACTTTTCTCAGGACCACTGGGGAATAATCTCTTCTTGTGTTCATCGAGGACCTAGCGGGATACCTGCCGGCATATGTGGCATCCACACTGGGAAGAGCTAACTGAGGAAGCAAGACTACTGTAGAGAGGCAGAGACTCGGGGACATTGTTTGGACCCAAGAACCAGCTGAGCAAATAGTCAAGTGGCCTGTGCTGGCAGCAGTATCTAAACAGACACTGTGAAAACTGATGAGTCCCAGAGACGCTGATATCTAGAATGAGAGCCATGGCAGAAACACTCATGGAAGATACTGGGAGACCAGATAAGCAACAGGCAAAACTGAAGAAAAGGTTTTTTGTTTGTGTCAATTCTAGTCTCTACAGCTTCCTTGGGGAGTGGTAGACTATTTCCCAGTGGCACATCCCCTGCTTTTCTAGATCTCAAACTGTGAAGCAGGCTTGTTCATTTTCATCTTTTCCTAGGCGAGTCTGACCCTTCTTGCATACCACATGATGCCACATCCCGTGATTACTGTCAATCACAAACAGTAGAAGCCAGTCTAATAGCAACCAAGTCTTTGGATCATCTGAAACCCATTAATGCTATCTGGTGGGCATTTAAATAAGAAGTCACAGGCCATAAGCTCTAAGCAGCACAGGCACAAGCCAACACAACAGCCTGTAGGTAGCTAAAACTATGGTAGAGAAGGACCTTGGGAAACAGACTATGTAGGTCTTCACAGAGAAACAGGTTAGTGATACAAATGCAAAAAAATAAGCAGAATACAAGAAATGCAACTTCATAAGAACTAGAGTAATAGCCTCACACCTTGAATTTAAACTTCAAATTATGAGACAGGGCCTCACTGAGTATTTTGGGATGGCTTTGAACTTCCTGTGCTACTTTCTGAGCCTCTCAAGTGCTGGGATGGCATTTACCACATGCCCTGAGTTTGTAGTTTCAATCCTGGGTCTCTAGTATAGCTTCATTTTCTGCTTTCCGATGCCTTAACTTAGACATTGTCCATTGACCTCATTTAATACTCTTCATTGCTGTGGGACAATGGTCTGTACCCTGTCACTTGCATTTTAAATAAACGCTGATTGGCCTAGTATTTCAGGCAGGAAGTAGAGTTGGGGCAATGAGAACAGGAGAATTCTGGGAAGAGAAAGAGTCAGTCTGCAGTTGTCACCCAAACACAGAGGAAGCCAGACACAGAGTAAGCAAGATGTGACTGCCTCTCCGAAAAAGAAACGAAGCCATGTGGCTAACACAGACAAGTATTTTGGGCTAATATAAGTTATAAGAGTTAGTAAGAAGCCTGAGCTAATAGGCCTATCAGTTTATAAATAATGTAGACCTCTGTGTATTTCTTTGGGACTGAACGCCTGTGGGATCAGGCAGGACAGAAACCTCAGTCTCCACTTCATAAAAGCTAGTCGAAGTGGCCTCTTGTCCAGACCTGCCCAGTATGAAATATAAGACTCAGCAACTAGCCCCACCCCCACCATGGTGGTTTGAAGGAAAGTGGCTCCCAAAGGGAGTGGCACTATTAGGAGGTATAGCCTTGTTGGAGTAGATGTGGCCTTGTTGGAAAAAAATGTGTTACTGTGGAGGTGGGCTTTGAGGTCTCATATATGCTCAAGTCATGTCCCGTGAGACAATTCATTTCCTGTTGCCTTTGGATCTAGATGTAAGGACGTTCAGCTCCTTCTCCAGCAGTCAGAAGATCTCCACTCAGAAGATGTCCCCATGGTAGCTGCTGCCCAGTCAACTTGAGCCAGGGAACACATACATATGGAGCACATCTGAGCTCTGCTCTTAATGAGAAACCAAGCACAGGTAAACCAACAGCTTGAAGCAGAACTAGCCAGCCAAATCTAGCCTAGATCTGCCAATTCCTAGACACGCAAGCAAAAACAAATGAGTTTGAGCTAATTTACCATGCAAAATTATGTTGACTGACAGTTCCTGAAGCATTCCGAATTAGCAGGGTGGTTTCGTGACTCCTACACTTACTCCGTTCATGGAAACCTGAGTGGTGGGCGCAGCTTTGTGGATCTGGTCTGGCCAGCTGTCATCAGGCTATACTGGACACATGGACTTTGATTCTTCTCCACAACTATCCTGAACCCCTTCTTCTTCGAGCTTGCACTCACCCCTCTTGTGTTGGTCAACTTTTCATCACTAAAACAAGTGTATGAGATAACAGCGTATAAAGTGTGAAGGTTGATTTTGGCTCACAGTCTTAGAGGTGTCAGCCATATCAGTTGGATCCTATTGCCTTTGGACTTATTGTGCTACAGCGAGGTGAGATCACAGGGGGAGGGCAAAACCATTCACTTCAAGAAGCCAAAGAGAGGAAGAAGAAAGGGCTGGAGTATGTGCAAGGTGTGCCCCCCAGTGACATGAAAATATCTTACTAGGCCCTAATAATGGTTCTATAACTTCCCAATAGAACAATTCTGGGGTCCAGGTGTTTACCACATGGACACTTAGGAGAACTAAACTATAGGGTCCATCAAGAATAGCATTTAATAACATCAGCCAGTGAATTTGGGAACCTAACAGCAAGTTTGTGTCAGCTACCTTCTTTTACACACCAAGTCCATGGTACCTTCTGTAGTATCTGCTCTGGGGACCAACGGGCAATGGCTGTCTTCCCTACAGTCCTATAAGGCCTATAATTACTGAACCAGCCTTTTTTTTTTTTTACCACAGTGAAGATAGTTCCAGTGGAATATGGTAGAAATCAAACTAATATTTTAAGTGAAAAAGAGAGCTGGGGAAAATGATATAATGATCATCAAATAGTCTTTGGTGTTTGTTTATTTTTGAGACAGTCTCACTGTGTAGCCTCAGCTGACTGGAACTCTCTATGTAGACTATGCTGCATCTATGTAGACCAGGGTCTCACAGAAACCCACCTGCCTCTGCCTTCTGACTGCTGGGTTAAAGGTGTGCCCCCACCATGTCTGGCCTATCAAATGGTCTTTTATATCTCATCTGAACTCACTGCCATTCTGCCTGAGCTATTTCATGTCATGCTGATTCTTACTACTAAAATTAATAAAGTGTTCTACATCTTCCAAAGTATTTTTCAGGCAGAAAAAAAAATCTTCTTTTTTTTTCAGTGCTGCTGATTGAACCTTGGATCTCATAAACATTAGGAGAAGATCCTGTTTAATTTTCACTTCCAAAAGATGGGTAAGTCATGCCTGGTGGTACTGACAAGTAAGTCTAGCTTCTCAGGAGATTGAGGCAAGATGGTCCCAAGGTCAAGGGTTACATGGGCAACTTAGTGAGGCCCTTTCTCAAAATGAACAATGCAAAAAGGTGCCCGGTGATGTAGCTCAGTGGTGGGTATTTGCTGGGTATAACCAAAGCCCTGAGTTTGATCCTTACTTATACACACAAAAAAGTAAGAAGGTCACCTGTCATGAATAGATAATTTACATAAATTATCTCATTTAATTCTATAGTCTCAAAGGACAAATTAGAAAATGTTCAGTTATCTCTCATTTCCACTGGAGCTTGAGAATGTTTGAGAGCTATGCTTGAAGCTGCCCAGCTGCGAATGTGGAGAAGGGAACCAGGACTCTAGTCTTTCCAGTCCTAATTAGTGCTCTTTCTTCTGAATACAGGTATACTCCCATCCTAATGTGTCCATTTTCCTTCAGCATTCCTCAGGTTAAGCAGGCAGGGAAGGACCCAGTAGTCACAGCGACCAGTTTTTTAGTTTGTGTCAGAGGTATCTGGCTAGTTTTATGACAACTTGACACAAGCTGGAATCGGTTAGGAAGAGGAAACCAGGAAACCTTAATTAAGAAAAGGACCCCACCAGATTGCCAGTGGGCAAGCCTGTCGTGAATTTTGTTTTTTAAATTAATGATTGCTTGATGTAGGAGGGCCCAGCTCACTATGGGCAGTACCAACCCCCCAGGCTGGTGGTCCTGGGTGCTTTAAGAAAGTACACTGAGCCAGGCAGTGGTGGCACACGCCTTTAATGCCAGCACTTGGGAGGCAGAGGCAGGCAAATCTCTGTAAGTTCAAGGACAGCCTGGTCTTCAGAGTGAGTTCCAGAACAGGCTCCAAAGCTACACAGAGAAACCCTGTATTGAAAAATAAAAAGAAAGAAAGAAAGATAGATAGATAGAAAGAAAGAAAGAAAGAAAGAAAGATAGATAGATAGATAGATAGAGATGATAGATGGATAGATGGATAGATAGATAGATAGATAGATAGATAGATAGATAGATAGATAGATAGATGGATGGATGGATGGATGGATGGATGGATGGATGGATGGATGGATGGATGGATGGATGGATGGATGGATAGATAGATAGATAGATAGACAGACAGACAGATAGATAGACAGACAGACAGATAGATAGAAAGCCAGTAAGCAGCACTCCTCCATGACCTCTGCACCAGTTTCTGCCTCCAGGTTCCTGTCTTGTTTGAATTCCTGCTCTGACTTCAGTGACGGACTGTACCGTGGAACTGTCAGGTAAAGTAAACCCTCTCCTCCCCATGTTGTCTTGGCCATGGTGTTTTATCACAGCAATAGAAACCCTAAGATAAGAGGAAAGCTTCAAGGAGATAAAATTTGGAAGAGCTGGGGTTGGAATCCAAACCAGGAGACTCAAGTTGAAGTTATGTTCCAGGGCACTACATTGTTCCAGCTCTTGGCAGAGATGAAAACTGCTTAGTTGAAAAAGAAAAAGAAAAAGAAAAAGAAAGAAAGAAAGAAAGAAAGAAAGAAAGAAAGAAAAGAATATTTGTTTTACAGAGCCAGCCACAATGTAAAAGAATTTTAACTTTCAGAGTGTTTTCAGATCTGGAGTAACCATAGACTCCCATCAGCTTTGGGGGCATCAGGCCCTCTGACCTCTGTCATTTCTCCCTGGACCATCAGGGTCTCATGGGTTCCACTTGAAAGAGAAATTAGACAGGATGAGGGTCAGCTTTCAGTGGTCCCATGCTGAGTGCAGCCTAGTCCAGAGCCTACAGCTGGACTCCTCATACAGGCTGGGCTGTCCTTGTTCACAGCCACCACTGGCATTTTGTTTCTTCCAGTCCAGTGAGCCAGCTGGCTAGGGCCTGAAGGCTATCCCCTTAAGGAATGTGAAGAATGCCACACCAAGTTTAACACTCAGTTCACCATCAGTGATTTTTCTGGAAGTGGACAGGGATAGCTCCAGAGCTAATGGTACAAGAGAAACCATCAATTCGAATATATAATATATAATATGATATATATGTATATCAGACCTGGGGCTAGGAAGATAGCTCAGTGGGTAAAAGTATTTACCATGCAAGTGTAAGGACATGAGTTTGAATCTCCAGGCCCTGTGTAAAATGCTAAAAGTGTGGCAGGAGCATCTCGAAGTTCAGGGCTCTGTTGTTGGTAGACACTCTTTGGTCATTCTGAGAGATGGAGGCAAGAGCATCCCCAGAAGTGTATGGGCCAGCTAACTCAGCATATGCCCAGAAAATAGCAAAGAAATGCTGTTTAGGAGACAAACAAGGTAAGACAGCATGTTAAGACACTTGCCACCAAGCCCGACGACCTGAGTTCGACTCCCCAGAACCCACATGGTGAAAGGAGAGAAATGACTCCTGTAAGTTGTTCTTTGATCTCCCCATTTGTGCCAAGGCACATCCGTGTGCACACATATGCACACGGTGCACACATCATACGGACACAAGCAAACAAATAAATGTAATAATAAAAACTTTAGGAAGACTCTGTCTTAAACAAGGTAGAAAGCAAGAATGAACATCCGATGTCTTCTGATCTCCACATATACACTGTGGCATGCATGTCCTCATGCACAAACCTATATGGTACCCAAACACTAAATAAAGTACAGTAAATAATTATGAAATTGAAGAGACTATAAGTTTTCAGGCTGTTGGTCTGCTGGTTACTTTTGAATTACATCTGTATTTTTTCTCCATTTTCTTAATGTTTGAAAATGTCCCAGATATGTCTTCAAATATTAAAAAATGTTCGTACAAGATTTGTTAGTGATGCATTTGAAACTAGAATAGAACCTGAAAGAAAATTTTATTTTTATTTGTATATGTATGGGTGTTTTGTTTATATGTCTGTCTATGTACCACATGTGTGGCTGGTTCCCAGGAAGTCTAGAAAAGGGTTTCTGGTCCCCTAAAACTGTAGTTTTAGATGGTTGTGAGCCATAGGATAGGGGTCCGGAGTTGAAGCTGGGTCCTTTAGAAAAACAGCTAGTGCTCTTAACCGTGGAGCCATTTTTTTCCAGCTCCTAGAACTTGAAATTTTAGTATTTCTAGCCATATGTTTTCCTTCCTTCCTCCTCTTTTTTTCTCCTGGTCTCGTTATATAGCAGCTCAGGCTGGATTCGCAAGCTCAGTTCTCCTGAGTGCGGCGGTGGCAAGCATACGCTACCATGACCCGCTGTTCTTCTTAAGCACCGTGCGAAAGGCTACTCCCCGCCTTTAGACAGCAGTGCCAGCTCTGTGAGTTTCTCCTTTGTGAATGTCACGGGCACAGTGATGTGCCTCTCAAGTCGTCGTCTCAGCTGCTCAAGTACTGTTGGCAGATGTTCTTCAGCTTTCAGGCTCGCTCATAGAAATGAGCCCCTCTCAAGGTTACAGTCTTTCAGGACTGGCTACAGCCAATAACTAAAGATCTAAGAATGACTTACTCCCTCAGCCCACCTTGAGAAAACTGATGTGAACAAAGGCGGTATCGGCTCGTGTGTGCATGTGTGTACACAGATGTGAGTTTTTAGATGATTTGGGTTAAGTCTCAAGGTACAGTTACTAAAATCCCAAGGGAAGAGTGTGCTTAGTGATGTGGGAGCTGGACTGTGGGTGGCTTTTCAGGTTGGCTTATCTCACTTCACACTCCTGTCTTAGTTACTTTCCCATTGCTGCAAAGAGACACCATGACCAAAGCAAGAATGAACATCCGAGGTGTTGGTATTTGGGATTTTGGGAATCCTGATAGGTCTGCAGTAGTGTTGTACTGTTTACTTCTCGGTTCCCTAACGTGCTGTGATGCTGGGCATCTTTTCATTGCTTACTTGCCATTCATGTGTCATTTTTAGTAAGGTACAGCTGATGTGGGATGCCCCTCTGGGTGCTGTGATTGTCATTAATGAATAGAGAAACTGTCTTGGCCTGTTGATAGGACAGAACTTAGGTAGACGGGGGAAACTGGACTGAATGCTGGGAGGAATATGGCAGAGTGAGGGAGGCACTGTGGAGCCACCCGCTGAAACTTTGCCGGTAAGTCACTGCCACGTGGCAATACACAGATTAATGGAGATATGTTAAATTAAGATGTAAGAGCTAGCCAATAAGAAGTTAGAGCTAATGGGCCAAGCAGTGTAAATAATGCAGTTTTTATATGGTTATTTCAAAGCTGAGCAGCTGGGAATGTCCTCCTCCCTACATACCAGACTAAGGTCTTTGGTGCTTTTCTGTCCTTTCTTTTGTTTTCGAAGAGGGTGTGGAGGTTGAGACGGGCTTTCTATCTAGCCTATGCTGGCCTGTAATTCACTATATAGAGCAAGCTGGTCTAGAATTTGCAGTGGTTCTCCAACCTCTCTTTCCACAGTTCTAAGATGACAGGTGTATGTGGATGTATATGTGTGTGTGTGTGTGTGTGTGTGTGTGTGTGTGACCTGCCCTTCTTTCCTTCTTTCTTTCTGTCTACCTGTCTTTTCTTTTCTTTTCTTGAGGTGAAGGAAATGTTTATGCTTGGCCAAAAATAAGACAATTAGAAGACACATTTTCTTTTCTTTTTTCTTTTAAATATTTATTTATTTATTATGTATACAATATTCTGTCTGTGTGTATGCCTGCAGGACAGAAGAGGGCACCAGACCTCATTACAGATGGTTGTGAGCCACCATGTGGTTGCCGGGAATTGAACTCAGGACCTTTGGAAGAGCAGGCAGTGCTCTTAACCTCTGAGCCATCTCTCCAGCCCCTAGAAGACAGATTTTCAAGTCAAATTTTCAACCTATGGGGAGTCAGAAGGTGAAAGATGGGGAGTAAAAGAAATAGAGAGACCAATAGGCGGATAAAGTGCAGGAAAAGTTACATCTTTTCTCGGAATGGACAGTGTTTCCTGGGAATTCGGGGACCACTTCTCTTAGTTCCTTTTATGGTTCTTTGTGGTTGTCATTGAGGTAATTATCAACTTTAAAGGCAATGGAGGTTGTGTATGTAGCAAGCAGCGAATTACATGGAAGTCAGTCACTGTCAGCAGACGTTTTAGATCTAATTATTTTTCAGGCAGCCCACTTGGAAAAGCATACCTGACCTACTGTCCTCACAACTTCGAAGGTAAAGAGGTTAATGTGGGGCCAACAACTTGGTCAAGGAGACAGTACAAGATGAGGATGGGGTGACAAGCTCCCCGTTCTCCTTTTTAGTTCTTATTCTTGAGGGGTGATGAGGAGCTATCATCGGTAACTTTTTCAAAGCTTCCAAAAGTTCCATCAGAGAAAAACTTGCCTAGTCATTCATTTTAAGTAGATTTGGTCATAGGCCATGAGACCTAGGTGTTTGCATGGGTGTAATTGCCCTTTATAACTTTGTGACCTTCAGCCATTTACTTATAAATAAGACTAGATAGTTGGAGAAATGTGGTCCGAGGAACAGCAGACTAAAGCTATTAGGGCACATAAAGACAGACAATGTTTGATATGACATCTTTAATCATGTTCAAATAATTTTGACTAGAGATGGCTAGAACTTGATCATTGGAGTGAACTTTATTTTTGTTTAAATTTGTGTGTGTGTGTGTGTTATATTATGGTGTGTATGTTTGTGTAGAGGTACACTGTTTTGTGTATATGTGGGCAGAGGCCAGAGGATGACATTGAATATCCTACTATGATTTTTCTACTTGAGACAAGTTTCTCACTGACTTTGGAGCTAGGCTGTCTGTGGACAAGCCACAGCAAGCCTCCTGTCTCCATCCTCCTCCCTCCTCTGCCAGTGCTGAGGTTACAGACCAACACAAAGCTGTGCACAACTTCTCACAGGGGTACTAGAGATTTAAATCCAGGACCTCATGCTTGAACAGTATTCATTCCTACCCACTGAGCCACAACCACATCCACTAAGTTTAAAATTGTTTTGTGTCTCGTAATTATATAAAACAAAAGAATGTGTTGGGTAACCACCATTCTCACCTATTCCTAAGATGTATAAAAGGGCAATATTTGCAGGAAAGCAAGAATTTAATCCTACAAGCACAATTCCATGTTATCCATCCAGCTCCGCTGCGGGCCAGCCCCAGCTGTTAACAGGTTCCAGAGAGGAGGCAAAGAGTAGGCTAGAGAAGGATTGAGCCAGGCCACATTGGTTGGGAGAGTCTCACAGCCTGACTGATTAGCAGTCAGAGTGTTTCTTTGTTTATACAGAATTCAGTAGGCAGGGGTAGATGCATGTTGTTCCAAAACATAGATCATATCATCTCTATTCTTGACCCTGTGTTCCACTTTCCCTTGCTTATCTTTTTAGTCATCATTGATAAACCATGGCGGAACAGAGTTATCTCTTATGATCATTTTTACTCATCAACCCCATCACTCAACTTCTAGGCAGCTCCTGTGGTTTCAAGGATGCTGGACAGAATCTCCAAACCATCCCAGGCAGATTATCATATCCTGAGCAGTGTGTTATTAATGCTTAAAGGTCAGAGTGTCGAAGGGCAGTAAGGAAAAATCCTCAAGCCAAAGCTGCTGCGATTATTATTCAATTTCTGGCATAAGACAATGTTTACATTTTATATCTTTACAGAATTGATTTATATGTCTGATCCTGGCATTCTTTAGCTCTTTAGTCACAGGATACCATAGTGGCTTTGCACGAGTTAACTTTCTAAGAAAGGGAGGTCCTGACACCTCATTTTTTAAAATAATTTTTCTTTATCATTCTTTGCTCATTAATATAAATCTCTGTGTAGGGCAGAGGTAACTCTAGCTAATCTAATTCTGTTGCTATGTATGCCAGGTAATCGTCAACAAGATTCGGAGGGCTAGAGGGGAGATTCCAAGCCTCTTCCTAGTACTCACGCGATTACCTGGCATACATAGCAACAGAGACTTATAGTTATGTATGTCACAACCTCTGAGGCATGAGGAAGACCTTCACATCTACCCTAAAAGCAGGAGGGGGAGTGTGCTCAGGACTTTCCTGGGCAAACTTAGAAGCAGTGCTCCTGGGAGGACACATAAATGACTCATAACTGATTCATAAGAAATTTCTCATCAATCCAATATCCCCAAGTTGTACAAATATTAAAAGCCCTCACGCTTGAAACGTGGGGATCAAAACCAAAAGTGGTACAGTGGCCATCATGCGTGCACTCAGCTTTGTTGGATCTTTGTCAACAGCTGTGCTGGCTTTGACCTTTGCCATTCTCATCAGATATGGGTGCACCATGTCCTCCCTTTTTGTTTAACGTAAGAGTCTGTAGATCTCGTTGTGTGGAACGTAGGGCATTCCTCTGATTTCTCCTTTTCCACCTTCTTTGCTGTAGCTGAACTAGAACCAGAATCAGGAACTTCAGGCAGGGAGTGATGGGGAGATGGAGGAGGGGCAACCGAGACAGGCACAGCCCTACCAACAGGACCAGTGACAAGCTTGCACACACTCAGGGTTATGACATCTTCAAATCACCTTACATGTGACCTTGTTAAGGTGACCATCATCCACCTCAATGCTCTCGCTGTCCAGGATCTGATGTCTTTAGTGCTGTGTAGTGGTTGCCCCATGAAAAGAGTATCCAGTAGGCATTAGGCAAAGGAGCCCTTGTCCTCCATAGCAAAAAGGCTTTATACATGTGACCCTAGTGTCTTTGGATGGTAAAAAGTTCATCTCTGTTTCTGTAGCCTATTTTCTGTTTTCTTTCCTTCCTTTCTTTCTTCCTTTCTTCCTTCTTTTTTCGTTCCTTCCTTCCCATTCCTTCCCTCATTAGATTTACTTTTTCTGTGTGAATGAGTGTTTTCCCTGCATGCATATCTTTGTACCATGCACATGTCTGTTACCCAAAGAGGTCAGAAGAGATTTTTTGCTCTCCTGGATCTAGAGTTATAGATAGTTGTGAGCCATCTTGTAGAGGCCACAGGTTTTGAGACTGAGTCTACACCTGTATAACAAGCTCCAGTCTGTTGCAAGTCATCCCACCGACCCTACTGGGTAATGGCAGCATGGAGACCTCAGCCCTCTCTCTCACCTATCACCGCCATCACATCTCGTCTCCAGTTTGTCCTCTCTCCATAGCACACACACCACTCTATTTTTCTCTTTCCCAGATCTCCATCACATATTTGATCATTGTAGTGACACACGCCCACCCCAGGCTGTCGGGCCTGGGTGGCATTTGGGTGGTTTGTGGTGGCCCCAAGACAGAATAATTTTTGTTTGTTTGTTTTTTCAAGACGTGGTTTCTCTGTAGCATTGGAACCTGACCTGGAGCTAAACAGAATAAGTTTATGGTTGGGGGTTACCACAACATGAGGAACTGTATTAAAAAGGTCACGGCATTTGGAAGGTTGAGAACCTTCTTTTACCTCCAAGTTAATCAGTAACCCTTGTTCGTGATTTTCCCTCTGTCGTTTGAAGGATTAGCTCTAAGGGAGGCATGATCACTCTGGCTGGAGACAGGGGAAGCTGAGACTAATGACGCATGGCAGTGTGCCAAGAAACAGCCAGTGTTTTCAAGAGGCCATTGGAAAAGCGAGAAGTAATGAGGGAGATCTAGGATTTTTTCTCTGTTACTTATGGTAAACGAGAGATGGGAGAAAAGAGGGGAAACAGTACAGTTCTCAATCCTCATCAACTCCCGCCTTTAGGAGATGGCCATAGAAATCGAGGCCCCTGAAGGAAACAAAGCAATAGTTAGTACGGAAGCAAACAGAAGTGCTTCTGTGTTTAGCTGATATGGAAAAACTGCTTTCCTTAGCACAATATACATAGAGCTAGTAGCCAGTACTTCAACCAACAAGAAAACTTACAGCAAAATATCTCCATTTTCACAATTTTATTACAACTTTCTGCTCCCTATCCTTCACCAGTCTCTCTCTTTCTTCCATATGCTGGGAATTGGGCCTTTTATTTACTCAGACATGGGGGCTCTATAAACTGTCTTTAAGCCCGTTTCTTTTCAACTCTGCTCTCTGATCATTGTAAGGCTCTCCTTCTCCTCCTGCTAGGGTATGTAGACTTAGAGATGGCCCCCAAGTCCTGGTATCCATAACCTTGAATGATTTCTTCTCCTGAGTGTGAGCTAAACTTAACTTGATACTGTAACCACATCTATGATTCAGACATAGAATATTTTAACCTTATTTAACATGTTGTTCCCATAAGACTGACTCGATTGCCTTCTGAGCTTGGTGTTTTAAAGTGAGTAGACATGAAGTAGAGGCCTGTGTGGCAAAACAAAAACAAAAAACAGAAAACCCCCCCAAAAAACAAAAACAAAAACTGAGTTCAGCTTCTAACTAATTGTCATCAAGTAACAGAACCCCAAGATTAGCAACCCCCAAGGAACGTTAGTAACAATCATTTGATTATCTTATAAAATTATCCATTTGAGCCTTCAGATGAGGCACAGACCTTGGCCAACAACATGATTCAACCTTGTGTTTGACCACGGAACAGAGAACCCATATCAGCTATCGCTATAACTGGATTCTTAGCTCACAGACATTGTACAATAATAAAGATGTACTGTTTGAAGCCACTAAGTTTTCATGTAGTTTGTTACATAGTAATAAATAATCAACATTGGAAACATACATGTATAATTTTCTCAACACATACATATTTGTAATTTTCTATTGTAAAAAATTTGAAAAGAAAAGAAGCAGATGGATCAACTAGATCTACCTAAAGGAACAATAGGGAAGGGTGGTAGAAGAGGGGAGAGATGATATTAAAGGCAGTCAGTGGAAAATCAGGTCTGGTGGCACACACACCTGTAACCCCAGCACTTGGAAAGTAGAGGCAGGAGGATCAGGAGTTCAAGGCCAGTCAGGGCCACATAATGAGTTTGAAATTAGCTTAGACAACATGAGACCCTGCCTCGGAACAAAACAAAACAAAACAAAACAAAGCTGAAAAAAAGCAAAGAACAAAATGAAAAAAATAAAAACCATAAGTAGAATTGAATTCAAAAGAAAACGTTTTAAGCCACATAGCAGAACCTAAAACATTGTCTGAGCTGCAGTTGGCAGTGAGTATAGAATTTAAGAGGCGATTGAACTTGACCACTGAAGGCTCTGGACTAGCCTGGGTCTGAGCTACAAAGAGTCCCATTGTGGTAAGATGCTTAGGGTCCTCTCACACTAGCAACGTAACTCAGAGCAGGGTCGCTGTGTAAAGCTACCTGCTAACCAGACAGTCAAGAAAAGGCCAGAAAATGGGCTCAGCCAGGGAAAAACATCCAAGTTCTGGGAAGCTGCTGATGAGTGGCTTCCACCTTAGCAGCACCGGTGAGGAAAGGAACATGGGACAGAGTGAATAAGGCTTCTTTACAACCTTTCCAAAAGGGGGTCCGGGAAGCAATGGGTCACCCTCCCAGGTGGGCATGATTAAGATACTGCCTTATAACAACCAAGAAGGAACACTCCAAGACGATATCCATTCCCACTAACTCCCAGGATGACAGTCACCTGATTTCGCTCTTGTGTGAGCTCTTCCTACTCCTGAGGATTAGGAAGATTTGCAGGAGGGGCAGGAGTGAGATAAAATGAAACCGTAGCATGTAGAGATGGCAGGAGGGCTACCAGATCCAATCATATAAAGAGACAAAGTATGACAGGACATTGTTTCTCTACACCTGCTAATCCAGCACACATTCTCCCAGACATCAGTGCCTTTCCTTCGAACCCGTACGAACTGTGTAAGAGGGAAGTCAGCATCACTACTGAACCAGAGAAGTACTTTCACCGTTATCTCATCCTACCTCTCCTTTCAGGTTGGCAAACAGCATCTGTTGCCCGGAAGCCCCGTCCTAGCCTTGGCCACCTGTGCTAGCAGGAGAAGGGTGAGGGTACAATATGTAACAACTGGTTCCCAAGCACAGAGGTGAGGAGAACTGCGGCTTTGTGCCAATACCCATGATGAAAACAGTTTCTTCACATCATGGAGCATAAGTGTTAGGAAAAGATGAGCACAGTTAGGTTTTTTTCTCTTCTTTTCTTTCTATTTCTTCTTTTTTACAAAAGGTTCTCAGGTTTCTGGGGGAAGAGTGGAAATGGGGAGTAGGTGGGAAATGGGGGGACTGAGTGGAAAGGAGGGAGGGGAAACTGAGGTCGGTATGTAAAATAATAAAAAATGTTATTTAAATAAAATTAAGAAGTTCTCAGGTTTTATTTCCCTCTTTTAAGCTTTAGTCATCTTGCTTTGATTTATTTAACTCATCTAATACATCTCACAGCAAGAATTTGGGAAACAAATTCACATCCACATCCTTGTTTCCAGGCGGGCTATAAGAGGCCGAAGCAGAAATAAGTGATGTCAGGGATGGAGAAGTCCAGCCCAATCTCTCCTTTCAGGCGGGCTGGTCTAGCCTGGTAGCGAGGAAGCATATTTTCTGTAAGTAAAATGTCACTGTGAAAAGAAATAAAGTGGGAAAATGACGTTTTAAAATTCCTCTAAGTTGTGGTCCCTTGACTTTCTTGGTCAAAAGCCAACTTTGGTTAAAAAGGAAAACCAGGGCTGGAAAGATAGCTCTCTGCTCTTCTGGACAACCTACCTTTGGCTCCCAGCATCCATTTCAGGTGACTGACAACCACCTTTAGCTTCAGTTCCAGGAGATCGAACACCCTCTTTGAACCTCTGTGGGCACAAACCCACACTCACTCATATACATATCCAGAATAATTTAAAAAGTAAAATCTGTTAAAGAGGGAAATCAGCAAGCATCAACCATAAGCTACCCATGAATCATACCTTTACCACAATTGAAAGTGCAAGCCCTGTGTTTGGACTTCTGAGATTATTCCATGTTCCACACTTGCCGAAATGCCAGGCTAGACAATTTACATTCCCCAAAGGGGTTTGGATTAGTATCCCGAAACTTGACCAAATCCCCGTCCTCTCCCCTGACCCCTGTCTCTGCTTCTGAGTAGAGAGGGGATGGGCAGGGTCTCTAGAGCTGATGAAAAAGGCATGAAATCGCTGGTTCTAAGAACCTACTGTAGGGCTGGAGAAATGACTCGGTTAAGATTGTTTACTGTTCTTCTAACGGACTTGACTTTGGTTCCTAGCACCCATATCAGGTGCTCATCACCCACTGTAACTCCAGCTTCAGGGGATCCCTGATCCCTAGTCATGGTTGTTAACTTTAACTTAATTGTACCTGGAATAATTACCTAAAACTCAAGCAACTGGATACATCCATGAGTGACTTTCTTAATTAAATCGTCTGAACTGGGAAGACACACTTTTAATACAGATCTTTTGGGGTGGGACAATCCACCTTTAATCTTGGCCACCCCTTCTCCTGGAAGCCTGTGTAAAGGACATGGAAGAAGGAAGCTTGCTGCTCCCTTTGCTTGCCCCACTGGCAAGTCCGTTCTTTCACTGGCATTAGAGCCTACTTCTTTGGGATTCCGGTGTGTACTCAAGACCAGCTGAGACATTCAGCATTGTGGACTGAACAACTACTGGATTCTTGGATCTTCCCTGGGCAGACAGCCATTGTTGGACAAGCTAGACTGCAACCTGAAGCCAATTCTAATAAATCACTTTTCTGTATATGAGGAGATTCATTCTATAAGTCCGGCTATGCTAGAGCAGTTCTCACTCAACCTGTGGGTTGTGACGGCAGCACAATTAATAAAAACGCAGAGACAGATATTGGGGTTCAACCTGAAGACCAGAAAAGCAAAGAAGCCAGCCACTGGCTCTTATCTCAACCTCAGTCCTAAAATGGTGAGCCTGTCTCCAGGAAAACTCAGAATGAGACTGAAACTGAGAGCTATCTCCTCCTGTTTTATAATCCTCACTAGTCCTGGGATTAAAGGCATGCACCACTACTGCCTGGTTTCTATGGCAAACTAGTGTGCCTACTGGAATTAAAGGTGTGTGTCATTGTTGCCTGACCTGTAAGGCCAGTCAATGTGACTGTTTTATTTTCCTGACCCTCAGGAAAACTTTATTTATTAAAATAAAAGTGAAATGCCACTACATGTGACCTCTTTAGGACTGTGTTTAATGACCCTTTCACCGGAGTTCCATATCAGATACCATGAATATCAGATATTTACATTATAATTTATAACAATAGCAAAATTACATTTTTGAAGTATCAATAAAAATGATTTTATGGTTGGAAGTCACCACAATATGAGGAACTTGTAAAAGAAGACTGCACTTTGGTTTCTCAATTGCTCAGATCCAAATAATGATAAAAAAAACTATATTCATTACAACACGGCTTAGTCAATAGCTTAGGCATATTCCTAGCTTGCTCTTACATCTTAAATTAACCCATTTCTATTCATCTGTGTATCACCACAAGGATGTGGCCTACCAGTAAGGTTCAGGTGTCTTTCTCCCTCAGCAGCTACATGGTGTCTCCTTTACTCCACCTACTCTCTCTCTATATTTTTGTTCAGATTTCCTGCCTGGCTCTACTCTGCTAAGCTATTGGCCAAAACAGTTTTATTCATCAGCCAATAAAAACAACACATATATAGAGGGACATCCCACATCAACTATATTAAAGGGTTGCAACATTAGAAAGACCGAGAATCACTGCTTCAGAGAATCCTAACTAACACAGAATCCAGGACAATCTTCTGGATTTGGTGGTCACCAACACACACACACACACACACACACACACACACACACACACACACACACACCATAAAGATAAGATGAGCCAACTGAAAGAACTGGCTGATAAAACCCCTTTCATTTCCTGAACAGCATCACAGACAACTCATTTTTTATGGATTTTGATTAAAAAGACAATGTGAGTTGTGTTAAAGTAATATTGCAAATAGTACTTGGAACTGCTTCATGGTTATATTAGCTGTTGGTGTTAGAGAGGTGTCCTCTCTCTGAGGACTGGGCCATGTGTTTCACATTGATAGTGAAGTAATACCAAATAATTCCTTCCCTTCTGTCTTCCTTATAGCTCTCTAATGATTGCTTTTTGAAAATTTTTCTAGTTTCTACTTTTAACTTTATTGTATAGATTGACTTAGTTACATTTTCTGCAAGTATGTTTAATATGGCACACGAATTGAAGTATAGAAAGCCAAGTGTTGGAATGAGAAATAGTGATGAGAGAGAACTGTGGTAATGTATTCCTTGTCTGTATGTCATGTAGGTGCTGGCCTCTGAGCTCCCTTAAAGCCCAGCCTGGGGCCTGGTGTTCATCTGCCTGAGCGTGCATTGATTAGCCTTCTGATTTCACTTCCTTAGGTCTGGCTCTGCAGGGAGGGTCCTACAGACCTTGAGCCCATCGGTACCCATATATGACCTGGAAGCTCTCTCACCTAAGCAGTTCATATCAAGAATAAAGCAGAGGAGCCTATCTACCCTGTCCTCACTCCAGGATAAGTCTTTCTGTCCCATTGACGATGGTCCTCAGCAGTGGAGCCACACCACCATTGCCCTATGACAGTGAGTGACTGACTTTGCTTGACCTGGCTCCAGTACACTTTTGCTCTGGTCTTGAAGTAGCCGTGCGTTCTGATGCTTCCCCAAGTAATTCTTCTTGTCTGCCTTTTGATTGGGGGGGGTACCACCTTATCAGAGAAAAATCATTATTTATAATTGTCAAACACACATGACTATTACTTAAGTAATTATCAACAGTTCTAGGTAGAATATCCCTCACCCCACACAAATACACACACCCCCACACAGAGGAAAAATAGTCTGCTCATCTTGTGAAACCCTCCAACAAGTTGCATTGGCTAGAAATTCCAAAGTAGTATTTAATTATTTTGTTCCTTGGAGGTCATTCTACTGCCAAATAATCCTTTTCTTGTGCCTCTACGTAGGTGTTCGCACGTGTGTGTGTGTGTGTGTGTGTGTGTGTGTAAGACAGAGGGAAACCTCTTTTTCCTTCAGGAGCACTGCACCCTGTGTTTGAGGCCAGGTCTCTTACTGGTCTGAGAGCTTGCTGATTAGGCTGAGCTGACTAGTGTATGTGTGTGTCCTGGAATCTGCCCGCCTCCACCCTCCAGTGTTGGGATACTAAGAGTGTACTGCCACCCTTTTTCTTTTTGAGACAGGGTTTCTCTGTGTTGCTCTAGCTGTCTGAAACTCGCTCTGTAGACCATGATGGCCTCGAACTCGCAGAGATCTGCCTGCCTCTCCCTTCTGAGTGCTGAAATTAAAGGTGTGCACCAACACCCCCTAGCCTCTTTTTATTTTTGTAAAATTTACGTTTATTTATTGTTAACATTTTGATATATTTTATGCTCATCTTTTTCTTTGTGTGAGTATATGGATACACATATGGATGTATATACGCAATCCCTAAGTTAATGTCAAAATTAGTATCAAGCTGCGTATATAATTTTATATCGTAATTTCTAACTTTTGCTGTGATTTTTTCATGCTGATGAATATCCTTAGTAAGCAAAGAATATTCTGGTAACATATGTATGTGCATCATTCATGTTATTTCTTTACTTTTGCCTTTGATAATAGAAGTAATGCAATTATATATCAAATTCTATTAATTTATTTCTTTTTACATTATTTTCTTAGGATGCATTTTTCAAGGAAAAATTAATAAGTACTAAAGGTCTTTACATGTGTTTCAATCATTTCCTGGGATGACACTGTGGGTTTCTCCCAAAGTCAGCAGTAATCTGGAAGTGCTGTGCCTCTTAATAGGTGCATAGTTCCTATTATTTAGTATCAGTTCCCTGGAAGGCAGACTCTGAGATTAAATTTAATTCAGAATATTTAATAGGGAGTGTTCTTAGCATTAACATCTGTGGAAGAGAGGACAGGAAACACATGTATGGAGGACAGAGAACAACTTCCAAGAGCCTATTCTCAACTTCTGCCTTGTGGGCCCTGGGGTTGAACTCAGATCATCAGGGTAGGCAGCAAGAACCTTGACCTGCTGAGCTTTGTCTTGCCAGCCCCAGTCTCAGAATGTTTCAATACTAACTGAAATAATAAGATGTCCCATTCATTGACAACCTGAGAAATGTACAATTAACATGGTTTGGCAGACTTAGTAATTCAATTTAATGTGTTTAGCAAAGAAGAAAATAAAACTTTTAATATTATAATGAATTTTGTTTGGGTTTGCTTTCCTCAAAGTCATTTTAGCAAAGTTTTCTGAGGGGGTTGTGAATGCATATGAATGAATTCAAATTAATAATATGCTAATGCTTCAAGTTCTTCCTTATAAAGTAGATGGGTCTAAGATTAAGGATTTAAGGTGAAATCCTTAAACTGTTCAGTAATCTTGTAGAATTACTCAAGAAGTACAATCATGTATAGCACTGCAGCCTGAATAACATTGTTAAAATTCGGCAGTGGATTAAAAAAGATGATTTGGCTGTCTTCAGGAAACAGCTGGTATTTAGATCACTGTTGTGTTTGTTTTTAATATGATTTTTTGAGCATCTTCCTTATGTTACAAAATAAAAGTTCTATTTTCAAAATACTACATATCTCTCTACATATAAACACAACCTAAGACAGTCAAATGCACGTGGAGATGTGGTTGGCACTTAGTGGCACCCTGAATGCGTAATGAAATTCCATATATTGATTCGAAGATCTTGAAATATTTGGGATATTAATCTCTGGCACATGAGTAAGTGGCAGAGATTTTCTACTATTCCATATGCTGTCTGTTCGTTCTGTTGTCTCTCTTTTTTAAAATTTTATTTTATGTGTATTAGTGTGAAGGTGTCAGATCCCCAGGAACTTGCATTACAGACAATTTGTAAGCTGCCATGTGGGTGGTGGGAATTGAACCTGGGTCCTCTGGAAGAACAGCCAGTGCTCTTAACTGCTGAGCCATCTCTCCAGTCCCTCTGTTGTGTCTTTTGTTCTGTGGAAGGTATTTGTTTTTATCTCTGGGTTTCTGTTTTCATTTTTAAAAATTTAATTGTCCTTTGATTGTTTCATATAATGTATTTTGATCTTAGTCACCCTCCTCTTCCTAAACCCCACCCCCTATCCGGTTTTGTATTTTGTTTTTCTAATCCTTCAAGCCCAGTTTGTGCTGCCCAGATGTTCTTGAATGTGTGGTCTCCTGCTAGAGGGTAGAGAAGGCTGCCTTTCCTTCTCCCAGGAGATAACAATTGCCAGCGACTCCTTGACTAAAGGCGGAACTGTGCCAGCTCCCTTCACCATACTAGAATTTGTCCTGGCTTGAGCTGGCATAAGTTCTGCACATAATATTCCAGACTTTGTGCATTTATTTGCATTTACAGCTACATTGCTGTGTCCAGAAGGCATTTCCTTGTAGTCATCCACCACCTCTATCTCTTATACACTTTTAATTTTTAAAAAGTTTTATTTATTATTATCATTTTTTGGAGACAGAATCTTACTGTGTAACTTTGGCTAGCCTCAAACTCCTACAGCTTCTGCCTCCTGAGTTCTGGGATTAAAGATGTGTACCACCATGTCTGAATTAATTTTAGTAATCTATTTTGCAATTTTTAAACATTAAAATGTATCCACATCATGTCCTTCATCCCTTTTCTCTCTCTAGTGCTCCCCATGTTTCTTTCCTCTGCTCCCTCTCAACTTCACAGAGTCTTAAAAAAAATTGTTACACGTGTATATGAATATGTGAACACATAAATATATAAACACAAGCCTGCTCAGCCCATTTAGTGTTGCTTGTATGTGTGTGATTTCAGGGTTGGCCATTAAGTTTTTGATAACCAAACACGGGGCTTATCCTAATTCTTCATCTCTCAGCAGTCTTGTGTTGCCTTTGTCTGGGGGGTGAACCCTGAGATTATTTCCCCCTTTTTGTGTTAGCATTTCTACTGGTTATTGTCCAGGTCTTCTTTAGGCAGCCATATTGTTGAGGTATAGCGGGTGTTGCTTCCCCGTTGTTTCTAAGAGATACAGTCTCACAGCAGAAGACTTCCTGGTCCTCTAGTTCTTAAAACCTTTCTGCCTCTTCTTCCTTGTTCTTCTGAGACATCGGTACAGGGGTTTTGTTGTAGACCTATGGGTTGGAGCAGGGCATTGCCAGATTAGCTGTTCTTTGCGTTTTTGATCAGTTGTAGCTTTCTGTAATGGTCTCAGTCCACTGCAAAATGAAGCTGTTTTGGTGAGACGCAGGAGTCACTCTTTCCTGTGACAAGGACAAGTATTTCGAATGCTGTTGGGGATTACACTGGTCTAGTAAAGCGGCTGAACTAGGTTCTCCTCTAAGAACGATGACCTCCCTAGCCCTGGGTTGCTGGCTAGGTTTCCAGCCCCAGGAATGATGTCCCTGCTGTTGCAGCAGGCCTTAAGTCCAGTTAGTAGCTGTTAGTTACCACCAAGATGTGAGTGACAGGGTTACATCTTTTGGGACATCTTACCATTCTTGTCTTTGCTGCAGCTCTTACACTCTTTCTGTCACCCCTTCTGCTACAATCCCTGAGAGAAGAGATGATCCTTGAGAGAAGAGATGAGGAATGCATGTTTCCTTTACGCCTGAGAATTCTGCAGCCTCTTATTCTCTGGACCTTGTCCAATCTGGAGTTGCTTGTGTTAAGCACATTCTACTGCAAATAGAAGCTTCTGGGATGAGGGTTGAGAGATGTATTGATCTATGGGTGTAATAAGTCATTAGAAGCCAGTTTGATAGTATGTCCGTCTAGCAGCACAATAGCAGGTTTTACCCTATGGCCTATGACCTGTCTAGCCATCACTTTTTAACCCTGATTGTGGTGCCAGGCATAGGTTTCATTTTATGGAGTGGGGTTTAAATCTAACCAGAAAGTGGTTACTTATTCCCATGATGTTTGTGCCACTATTCCACAAGTGGACATGTCTTGCCTGTCATTATTGTAGCTCACAGGGCTCAGAGCAGGGTATGATTGATGATTACTTTCTTTTGGTAGCTTGCATAGCATCTTCCTGCACAATGAAAGCTAGCAAGTAGGGATGAAGCTTACAGGCCTGCACCAACTTAATTTTGCCATGTTCTACTACTCAAGAATGTGGTGTCTTCAGCAGTAGGATCTTACAGTCACGTTCCAGATGGTAGCCAAGAATAGCTGCAATATTCTGTGATATATGAGAGTCTACAGGGCCTCACTGTTAAATAACTCTGAAAGTAACCCATTGCTATTACCGGACCTCTCATGTGTCAGCCTCTGGCATCTAGTGGTAGCATTGTTGCCCTGTTACAGGCTAACTCCATTTTAATGTTTTTATGAATGCATATACATATCTATTTTAGAATGTTTCTTCAGTAGTTTCTATATGTCTTTTTCAAAAGGTCTTTTGTGTTTTTATCTCTCCCAATCCTCTGTCCTCCCTTCTACCCTATACTTCAAGACTAGTTTAATTATCCATGTTCCATTATTTCCTGTAAACCCTTTATAATAGTGCAGTTATCTCCACTCCTTTGAAAGTTCCTCTTCATGGCCTCTTAGTAGTTTCCTGACTTCTATAGATATTCCAAATGAAATACACATATTAAAAATTAATATCTGCAGATAAGGGAAATCAATGGTTGATTGTCTTCCTGGGTTTAGGTCACTTCTCTCAGGACGACTGTTTCCAGTTCCACTCATTTACTTATAAATTTTATAATTTTTTTGTGTTTATGTTTTTTGAGACAGGGTTTCTCTGCAGTTCTGTAGACCACGCTGGCCTCGAACTCACAGAGATCCACCTGCGTCTGTCTCCTGAGTGTTGGGATTAGAGGCATGCACCACCACTGTCCGGCCCATAATTTCATATTTCTTACTAGCTAAATAATATTCCATTGTATAAATATTTCACATTTTCATTATGCATTCGTCATCTGATGGACGTCTAGGCAGTTTCTATCTCCTGGCTATTGTGCGTAGTACAGCAGCAATGACACGGACAACTCGGCATCTCTAGAGTAGGATGCAGAGTCCTTAGGATATAGAGAATGAGGCTAAACTATACATTGCACCCTTTACAAAATCAGCCCAACAGGTCCTAAGAGATGGCTCAGCAGTTAAGAGTGTATCTGCTCTTTCAGAGGATATGAGGTCAGTTTTGAGCACCTACCTTGGACAGTTCCCAACTGCTTTCTCGAACTCTGAGATACCCAAAACCTCTGACCTCTGAGGCCATACACACGAACACCACACAGAGATGCACACACACTTAACCACTTAAGAAGTGGTTAAACTGGATTGGTAGATCTATTTTTGGCTTTTGAGGAAACACCACATTGATTTCCACGGCGGCTGTAGCAATTTTCATTCCCACCAGCAGTGACTAAAGTGTCCTTCCCACCAACAATGACAGCATTTGTTGTCATTTATAGCCATTCTGACTGAGATAAAATCTCAAAGAAGTTTTAATTTGCATTTCTCTGACAGCTAAAGATACTGAACATTTTTTTCAAAGTGTTTTTCAGCCATTTGTGTTTCATCTTTTGAGAACACTCTGGTTAGTTATATGCCCCATTTTTACACTGGGTTGTTGCTTTCTACCCTTTGAGATAGCTTTCTGTTGTATGGTCCAGACTGATTTTAACCTGGGATCTTCCTTCCACATTACATGCATGCACCACCATATCCAATTTCATAAGGTTTTGTTTTGATGTAATTATATTTGTTAGGTCTTGATATAATTCCCTGGAGTCCTATTCAGAGAGTCATTGTCTATGCTTATGTTTTGAAGTGTTTCCTCTACATTTTCTTTTAGTAGTTTCAAAGTGGCAGGTCTGAGGATTCAGTCTGAGATGCAGTCTGAGGAATAATAGGAACAGAATTGCTCCTTTGGTCTGCGCATTGGTAGAGGTAACAACTCTCTAGTGCCTGGCCTCTCTGTTTCTCTGATTCTTCAGCTTTCATTGACCCCTGATAACTGATTCTGAGTTTGTATTATTAATACCAATTAGAATTCATGCAATATCTGGTGTCCAACTTTTGGAGTACAAATTCACTTGTCTGTGGCTTTGCAGTCACCGGCATAGACTGGAGCTACATGTCACCAAAGTCACTGCCCAGACGGCTAGATTTTGTTTTCTTTTCTCCTGGTGGGTTTTCCCTGGACCCCCTTCTCAGGTTGTTGCCAAACTAGGTAGCTGCCTTGAAATCTCTCAGGCTTCTACTGTTCCGTGCAGCAGCAGTCAGCCTCACGTTTCATTGTTATCTGAATCATCATTGGTGGCAGATTTGGTGAGACAATTGGGAATTCTTAAAGGGGGAAATTAGTTAAAAGAGAGAGTCAAATAATCTAGAAAAAATATTTCAAGAAAGCTTAAATTTTCCTATTGTTATTTCACATTTCCAACAGGATAAAATTTCATAAATCTTCCCAAATGTTTGTTTCTGCTATTCTCTACAGACATATAATGCAAATGGTCTTTTTGTAGTCCCAGTCCAATTAAAGATTAAAGCTGGCTTTGGAGTTGGAGTGTGGCTCTCTCCTTCTCTAAACCTAAGCATGCTTATTAAAGTAAAATCCAAAATCTCTGCCTCATGTCAGAAGAGCTACCAAATATGGGTCAGAAGAAAAACAAAATTAAGAGACTATTTATTTAAAAGAGAGTTTTTTCCCATGTTGGAAAAATGGGAAACACTATTATGATGGAAAGAGTTAGATATGATTATGCAATACATGATTTAAAAAGAAAAGGAGCAATTAAATGAAGGGATAATCAACTTAACTGGGATTGACATAATGTTCATTATCATCTTACTAATTCTTGGTTTATCTCTAAAAATGTTGGTTTATATGAGTGCCAAGATACAGGCCTTAGAAAAACTTATTAAAACAGATCATAGATATATTCAAATCCAGACAGAGAAATTTAAAAGAGAACCAATTTCAGCATTGCATTATAAGGTTAGAGAGGAATATCCTAAGGTTTTCAAACAGCCAACCTTAATATACCCAGTAACCTAACAGGAATTGCCAAATGATAGATATCCCCAAGGCTCTGTAAGAGCTAAATGAACTCCTGTGGCAATTTTAGATTTAAAGAGATTCAAGAAAGCAATAGTATTATATGGCAAACATTCACTATTTGTGAAGGAGATGTTAAACTCTTGGTCAACTTGTAATAGACTGGAGAGTATTGGTTACAGCAGTGCTGGAGTCTGGTCCACAATTACAATGGAGGACCTGGTGGAAATATGAGGCTAAGAGCATTGAACAATGAAGTAGGGCTAAAGGTATGGAAATCTTTCAAGACCAACTTCTAGAAGAAGGAGATTATGCTACTATAGAAAGACAATCCCCATATGATGGCCATATTCTAGCATTATGCAATGTAGTAGTTTTGAATGTTTGGGACAGAACTGAAGAAAAAGAAAAGAAGATTGGGTCATTTATTAAAGTTAAATAGGGCCCAAAGGAAATCTTCATGGATTTCTTATAAAAATTGACCTCAGAAGTAAATAGAATGATACCAAATTCAGAAACTAGACAAATATATTTGAATCTCTGGCTTTTGAAAATGCTAATTCTCAATGAAAAAGTATAATTAAGCCATTAAAGGAAAGAACAGCCATGAAGGAATGAATCTGAGATACAATTAATATCGGATCTCATGACCATGATGATGCTTAGACAGAAGAGATGATTTCCAGAGGTTTCAAGAAAAATTGAAATGTTAAGAGTTTCAATTGTGGCAAACAAGGTCACCTTAAGGGATTGTAAACAGAACATTCCTAGAAACAATGTTTTTTCTAAGCATAATCTAAATAGAATCCCTTTCTTCTGAATTATGCAGAAGGTGTGGCATAGGATGCATTGGACTAATGAATGTAAATCAACAAGGGACATTCAAGGTAACCCTTTGCCATTGGGAAATTCCTTGAGAGGCCTCTATAAGGCCCCTTTGTCAAATTTGATTCAGTCATTTCCCGTTACTGTGAAGGAAATTCCTTCCCAGAGCAATTAAAGAACCTAATGCCTATTGCAAGAAATCATACTGTTCTGGATGATCAGTTATAGAAGAGAGAACAAAAAACTCAGGAAAAACCATACAGCGAGTATTTTGGCAAACTTCTATAAATGAACAAAGACAAAAATTAAAAATATAAATAAATGATATCATTGAAGGTTTGGTAGACACAGGTATGGAGGTAAAAATTGTTATGAAATTGCCTGCAGGTCCCAAACAGTTCACAGCCAATCCTGGTGCCTGGTCCTGAGCAGCAGGTCCCGAGAGCTGCCAGCCCCAGGTCGGGCCCAGCCATATGGTGGGTGGACTGGTCCCGGTGACAGTGTGGCTGGGCAGCGGGTGGGAAGCACATGGACAGACACATCATATGGAATAGAATTTGTTATTCTTTTGGTCTGGTCCCTTTAAGGGGCAAACCACGCCCACTCCCAGCAACTTCTGACCTCTCTTCTGATTTCTCGTAGCCATCTTAACTCCTTTTCTGCTCCCTCTCTTGACATGTGCACACGTATTTTCCCCCTCTCTCTCCCTTTTTCTATTTCTGTCTTTCTTTCTCTCCCTCTTCTTTAAGTAATAAATGTTTAGCTATATGTTCAGCCTTATGTTTATTTACTATGTCCTGTAAGCCTTTTATCCACCACCTAGTCACCCGCCCACTTGAGTGACTCTCCCGGCTGCATGGCAGTACCAGCCTGTCCGGGACGTGTTCCTGCCAGCTCTGCCGCTCATCGCGGGGAATCTGCACCACTCTAGCTGTCTCTGCCTGGACTAGCGGCTGCGGTCACGCCCAGCATTCTTTTTTAAAGAACAAAAGAATTGGATATTTATTAGTTGAATTATGGAATGGGAAAGAAAGAGGGGAGAAAGAGGGGAAGAGAGGAGAGAGAGAGAAAAGGAAGAGAAAGGAGAGGACAAAGAGAGAGAGAAGAAGAGGGGAGAAGGAGAGCACGGGGCTAAAAGGAAGCCAAGATGGTGAGAGGAGGGGAGGGGCCACTGGGAGTGGGCGTGGCTTGTCTCTTAAAGTGACAAAAAAATCATAGCAACAATAATTGCACCAGAATCTTGGCATCCAAATAGGACTCTTCAGGAAGTAAATGTTCAGCTTTTAGTGATTGGAATTTATGTCAGGTAAAACAGAGTGAGAGATGGGTTAAATGTATAGGGCCAGAAAGACAGAAAGGAAAATTAAAGCCATGTGTAGCCAACATAGCAATAAATTTGTGGGGATATAATTTGTTACAGCAATAGAATATTCATATTAACATCCCTCCAATTGTAGTGATAATTTGTTTGTGATTTAACAAATAAAGCTTGCCTGATGATGAGAGTGTAGAGCTAGGCCTCTAGTTAATCATAGAGGCAGGCAGTGGTGGTACACACCTTTAATCCTAAGACTCAGAAGACAGAAGCAGATAATCTCTGTGGAGTACAAGGCTATCCTGGGTCACACAAAATTAAATCAGTCTAAAAGAGAAACATAGCTCATACAAAGGTGATCCCAGCACTTGGGATCACATGCTTTTAATTCCAGCACTAGGGAGTTGGAGATAGGAAATATGGAATATAAGGTAGGCTTATAAGGCAGAAAGAGACAGGAGCTTAGATTCACCTGAGGGTTTGCAGGGACAGATGCAGTCTGAGGATTCAGTCTGAGGATTCCTAGGGACAGGATTACCCCTCTGGTCTGAGCATTTGTAGAGGTAGGAACCTAGTGTCTGGCTGCTCTGCTTCGCTGATCCTTCAACTTTCACTCTTGATAGGTTCATTCTTCTAGGTGTACTTATTTTTCTGACACCATTTCTTAGTCCTTCTAAAGTCTGGTTTTTATTCCTTTGCTGAGAATCAGATGATATTAATTAAGAAGATTATTCCCAAATTCCTATTCTATTTCCAAATCTACATAGCAGTTTCTCTGTCAGCACCAAGCTTGTTTCAGTACTGTTGCTTAGTAGTATAATTTGAAGTTAGGTTCTGTGATATATGCAGCATTGTTATTTTTGATTAGGCTTGCTTTATCTTATGTGGGGTCTTTTACATGAACTTTAGGATTGATTGTTTAATTCTGTGACAATTTGTCATTGGAATATTGATGGAGATTGCATTGAATCTGTAGATCATTTTCAATAACACTGGCCATTTTGCAATGTTAATTCTGTTAATCTAAGAACATGGGAGTTCTTTTCAATTTCTAGTGCTTGTTTCAACTTATTTTAAAAAATACAGTATTAATTGTAGAAGTCTTTTACATCCTTGGTTAGATTTACTTAGAATTGCACCCTCTCCCCTTTAAGGCTAGTGTGAATATGATTGCTAGGATTGTCTTCTTAATTTCTCAACATGTTTATTAGTAGTATATAGAAAAGGGCCTGATTTTCTTTGCTTATTTTGTGCCCTGAAACTGTGCTGAAAATGATGATCAAATAATGAGTTTTATGGTGGATTATTAAATCAGAATCAACTCATCTACCAATAACAACAACTTTAAGCCAGGTATGGTGGTACACACCTTTAACCCCAGATCTCTGTGAGTTTGATGCCAAGCTGGTCTACATAGAATATTCCAGGATATCCAGGGCTACATGGAGAAATCCTAATTTTTTTATTTAAAAAAAACTCATTAATTTTTTCCCTTTTTCTTTGTATCCATTTACTTTCTTTTCCTTATTTCTATGGCTGAGACTCCAAGCACTGGGTAGAATAAGAATATTGACAACTTTATAAAAAATACTCGCAGTTTTCCTTTGTTTACTCTAATGTTATCTTTAAGTCTATTATTTATAGACTTTATGTTAAGGTGCCATTTTTCTGTGCCTAATTATTCAGGACTTTATCTTAAAGAGATGCTGAACTTTGTGATGATTATTCTTTTTTCTGCATCTGTTGAAATCATTGTGTGACTTTTATCCTTGGTTACATTCACAACATGTATTACATTTATTGATTTGCATCTGTTGAATCATTCTTTCCATCCTAAAATGAACATTGATCATAGTGTATGATCTTTTTGTTTGTTTTTTCCAGACAGAGTTTCTCTGTATAGCCCTGGCTAGCCTCAAACTCAGAAATCTGCCTGCTTCTGCTCCTCAAGTGTTGGGATTAAAGGCATGCACTACTATGCCTTGGCCTGTGTATTTTTAATGTGTTGTTGAATTTAGTTTAAAAATACTTTGCTAAGAAATTTTTGCATTTATGTTAGTCAGGGAATTTGGGCTATAGTTTTCTTTTTTCTCCCGTGTGTCCTTATCTTATTTTGATAGCAGGCTAATAAAAGTTTTCTATACCGAGTTTGGAAGCATTCTTCTCATCTGTGTTTAATTTTTAAATCACATCTGATATGGGATTCCCTTCTGTATGCCATGAATGTGTTTTATTGCCATTGATTAATAAAGAGGCTTCTTTTGGCCAATAGCTTAACAGAGTATAGCCAGACTGGAAAAGATACATAGAGAGAGTAGGTAGAGTCAGGGAGAAGCCATGTAGCCGCCAGAGGAGACAGACACTTCGGCTAGAGCCTGCCAAAACTTTGCCAGTAGGCCATGACCTTGTGATGATAGACAAAATAAAGGAAATGGGTTAATTTAAGATGCAAGAGCTAGCCAATAAGAAGCTAGAGTTAATAGGCCAAGCAGTGATTTAATTAACAGAGTTTCTGTGTGATTATTTTGGGAGTCTGGGCAGACTGGAAACAAACGAGCAGCCTCCCCCTACACATGTATTTATTTGTGTGTGTACATTCATGTCCATGTCATGGAGCATGCATGGGGGACAGAAGACAGCTTGGAAGAGTTGGAAAATTGGCACCAATGTGGCTAACTAAAATCCACTTAAAACTCAAAAACCTTAAAAAATAATTTTAGACACAAAAGAACGGAGTTAAGCACAGCTTCTTGGTAGCCAGCTTCATGAAAGAGTCTGCTAGACATTCTTCAGGACACAGAAAAATGTGATGCACAAACTGCCAGTATAGGCAGAACTGTCTTTGAAATTTCCTGCTTTGTGGAAAAGTCTGCTGGATACTATGGGCCTGTAGGCTGAAAATGGAAGCATCAATGATACAGAAGAACTATGGGTGACTGTCCAGGTAGCAAGATGTCTCTGTTATTTTTAGAGTGTTGAAAGTTGCTTACAATATACTTCCTGTTTACTTATGTAATATTTTATTCTTCTGGAATCTTTGATGGAGTTGAGAATTTATAGTTATAGTTTTTCTTAGTTATGATAAAATATAGATATAATATTGTAATTGCAATTCTTGCTTGATAACTGTTTTCTTATATGTAATTTTACTATGTTAAAGTTAAAGCCTTCCTTTTTGTTTAAACAGAAAAGGGAAAATGGTATGGGAGGTCCTTCTGTCTACGTGTTGCTTTTGTTGGTTAACGAATACAGAACTGCTTTGTGCCTATGGCAAGGGCACAACAGAACTAGGCAGGAAAAACTAGGCTGTATGTTAGGAGAAAGAAGACAGAGTCAAAGAGAAGCCATGGAGCCTCCGCCAGAGCCAGATATGCCAAACTTTGTCAGTAAGCCACTTCCACGTGGTGATACACAGATTCATAGAAATGGGTTAAATTAATATGTAAGAATTAGCCAACAAGATGCTAGAGCTAACGGGCCAATCAGTGATTTAATTAATACAGTTTCTGTGTGATTATTTCAAGTCTAAGCTAACTGGGCAGCCCGGAAGAACATGCAACCTCCACCAACATTTGCATCATGTGAGTCCTAAGGACTGAAATCAAGTCATCAGTTTTGGTGGTCAGTGCCTTTCCCTCCTTGCCATCTTGAACCTCCTTTTCTGTTTTATGGAATACTTGAAGAACATTAACACTAGTTCTTCACAATTATAATGGCTATATTTTTGGATCTTCCTCAAGGTCTGGTAGAATTCAGCAGTGAATCTATTTGGCTCTGGACATTTTTCATTAGTGGTTGGGTAGAACTTAGCAGTCAATTTATTCTGCTCTGTGTTATTGCTGCTTCCAGTTTTTCCTTGTGATTTGTTTGTTTAAGCTTTTTACATCTTCTTGATTTGATTTTGGGAGGTCAGATGTGTCTAGAGTTTATCCTTTTATTTCCAAATTTACTGGAATATAAATATTCAAGCTATTTCCTGTTGACCATTTTTAGTGGTATATACTAGTGTATACATTTCTAATTTTATTTATGTAAAATTCCTTAATTTATTTATTTGCTTGTTTGTTTATTTATTGGTTAATTTGGATGGGGTTTTCATGTTTATCTTTTCAAGATTCAATGCTTTAAATCTTTGATTTTTTTGTATTGTTTCTTTGGTGTTGATTTCATTAATTTCAGTTCTGATCTTAACTATATTTTTTCTTTCACTTTTTTTTCAGTACAGCTTATTCTTGTCTTATAAGACTTTGAGATGCAATGTTACATTACTTTTACTTTTTATCTCATGGACTTTTTAATTTGGCCACTCATCTTCCTTCTTAGAATCTTCCTTCTTAGATCTATCTTTGCTGTATAACACTGGTCTTGTTAAGTTGTATTTTTATTTGATTCTAGAAAATTTTACACATAAACACAGGCAGTTTCTCAAATGACCACTGATTTTTCAAAATTGCTCAGTTTCCATATGTTTTTTAATATTTTCCAAGGTTTTTCTAGATGGTGAATTCTAGTTTTATTCCACTATGATTTGATAACTTTCAAGAAACTGATTTTTTTAAATTTGTCAAGATTTTCTTTATGTCTTTAAAACTTGATTTATTGTGGAAGAAGTTCTGTAGACTAGGGAGAATTTTGTTTTATTTTGTTTTTGAGGCTGGGTCTCTCTACACAGACCTGGCTGTCCTGGAACTCACTCTGTACACTATGCTACCCTCAAATTCAGAGATTCACCTGCCTCTGCCTCCAGAGTACTGGGGTTAAAGACCTGTACCATCATGCCCTGTAGTAAAATTTGTTTGTATTTTAACAAATAAAACTTGCCTGAAGATCAGAGTGCAGAGCTAAGCCACTAGAGATCAGGGATTGGTGACACAGACATTTAATCCCAGGATGCAGGAACCAAACCAGTGAGATCTCTGTAAGATCAAGGCCATCCTGAGCTACACAAGATTGTTTCTGTCTGAAAGAGAAATAGAACTCACACAAAGGTGATCTCAGCACTTGGGATCACATGTCTTTAATCTCAGCACTAGGGAGATGGAGACAGGAGTAAAATAGCTGGGCAGAGAGAGGAATATAAGGCAGGCGGAGACAGAAGCTCAGTGCTGTATGAGGATTTAGTCTGAGCATACAGTTTGAGGACAGGATTGCTCCTTTGGTCTGAGCACTGGTAGACATAAGAACTCTCTAGTGGCTGTCTGCTTTTCTTCTCTGATCTTCAGCATTAACCTCTATATTTGACTCTAGGTTTTTATTATTAAGACCAATTAGAATTCATGCTACATCGCCCAGCCAAAAAATTGTATTATGTAGTTTCTGCATAGAATATACTGTAGAAACCTGTGGCGGCACATGCCTTTAATTCCAGCACTCAGGAGGCAGAGGCAGGCAGTTCTCTGTGAGTTCTGCGGTGCCCATGCCACACGGAATCTCCAAATAAGACCACCACAGAGTCAGTATCTGATGCAAATGCACTGGGGTTTATTCAGTCTAGCTGATTCTCGACCACAACCCAACACTCCAACAAAGCAGGTCAGGGAGAAGGGCCCCAAGGCCTCAGGGTAAAGGAATTTTAAAGGGAACAACTGCAAACAGGGTGGCACAAGCCTTGGTGTTTCAGGATTGGGTAGAGGTATACAACTTTCGAATTCGTTGGTTGGGGTATAGGGAGATTATAAAACAGTGACTGTGAGCAGACAAGAATGTCAAAACAGTGGTTGATCAGATACCCACAAGGATATGCTTGCTTTGAAGCAAGCAGATGTTGTTTGGACACCCTGGTGGGTCACTTTAACCAGGGTAGACACAGTTCTTGGGAATGTTTATGACTTTGCTGGACTACATTCACCCTCCTAGTTAGGTCCTCTCTAAAATGGAGTTCTTTCTCAAAATGGAGTATTTTCTGCTCCTTCAATTCGAGGCTTAGTCTACAGAGGAAGTTCCAGAACAGCCTGGGCTACACAGAGAAACCCTGTCTAAAGAAAAAAAAGAAAAAGAAAAATGTAGACTGATTTTTCTTTGGGTTACCAGCTCAAAAAAAAAAATGACATGGGGATTTATTATCAAAGCTTGGCCTATAGTGTATGCTTGTCCCACTAGCTCTTATGACTTAACACATATTTTTTTCTTTTTTTTTTACCCTCCCCTTTCCTCCTCTCCCTTAACACATATCTTTAAATCTACATCCTTCCATGTGTTCATTACCTAATCTCCATTTTTCCCATTCTACTTTCTCTGCATCTCCTTTGCTCTGCTGGTGACTCTGCCCTTTTTCTTTCCAGCATTCTCTCTGCCTGGAAATCATCCCTAACTATTGGCCATCCAGCTTTTTATTAAACCAATCAGAGTGATACATTTCACATTGTACAAAAAGATTATTCCACAACAGAAAAAGAGAATATTCTGTAGACAACTGGTAAGTTCATTTGACATATACTGCAGTTTCACTCTGAAACTTTTCTTTTCTTCCATTTCTCTTGCTTCCTTTCTTTCGGTTATCTATCTATTGATGATCATAGGGTATTGGTATAATCCACTATTATTATGTGAGGACATACGTGTCTATGTTCTCTAATGTTTGTTTTATGAAATCAATATACTAATATCTGGGGCATATTTTCTTTCAAGTTTATCTTTTTCATGGACTTTCTCTTTATTAATATGTACTTACTTTCTCATCTTTTCTTACATAATTTTGGATTTTGATCTGCTTTGTCAGATATATTGCTGTTCTTGCTTGTGTTGGGTTTCCATTTATTTGAAATATTATTTTTAATTCTTTAACTTTAAATCTCTATCTCTCTTTGGCAGTGATGTCTTGTAGAAAACAATTTCTTGCTTTCTAATCCAATTTGTCAACCTATGTCTTTTAATTTGAGAATTAAAACATTTATATTCTAGATTATTATTGACCAGTTTTTGTCTTGCTTCTTTTCCTTTTTCAAAAATTCTTATATTTTGAGACAAAGTTTCTCTGTGTAGCTTTGACTGTCCTGAAACTCTCTCTATAGACCATGTTGGCCTTGAATTCAAAGATCCTCCTGCCTCTGCCTACTGGAATGCTGAGATTAAAGGCGTGCACCACCACCACCTGATTTAGTTATTATAGAAATGTGTGTGTGTGTGGTTGTGTACTTTTTTATTCCTCCATCTTAGAGTTTTTCTTTTTTTCCTTGAGTTAACATTTTATTTTTTCATAATTCTCATTTGCTTTTTGTCTTCTATTGAGATTAGTCTTTTCTGAGATCTCATAATTTTGTATAGCTTTCTTCTTTGTGCAGTATTTTTCACAGTGCTGTATTAGCAGTCATGACCAACTTTCATTTATTGGAATTATTGTTTGAAATTTATTTTTAATTCTTTAATGTTAAGGTCAATTTTGTTAGATGAAGTAAATGTTGTTAGCAGTTAGAAGCTCGAAACTTGTAATTTTAAGTTTTACCGATCTTGAATGTGTATGTTGAGAAGGTTGCTCGGCATCTTCTTGCAGCTTTTGTTTTGTTTCTTTGTTCTGCACTCTGGGCATTTTAAACACAGTATGATAGAGAGGATCCTTCTGGCTCATGTTAGGTCATAAATGCTCCTATGTCTAGAGCCTCCCCTAAATTTGGGGATTTATTTTACTACATGGGTTTCACTAAATTTATTTTTAATTTTACTAAATTTCTATGACACTGAATTTGAAAGCCTGTCACTTCCTCATGTCCTAGAGGTCTCTGAAGTATGTTTAGAGCCATTTCATAAAACGTCAGAAATTCTGGCCTTATTTCAGGCCAGATTTCATTCAACAGTTTAAAAAAAAAGAAACTGAATTCATAAATTCAAAGAACAATTTTTAAAGCCAAACATTCTAATTCAAATAATCCAAAGATATAATTTGAGACTTACATGCTGAGGAATAATGGTAAGAGGTTATTAAAAGCCTTCGTTTTTCATAATTAAATCATTAATTTATTTTTGGTGGTTTTTTTTCAAGATAGAGTTTCTCTATATAATAGCCCTAGCTGTCCTGGGACTAGTTTTGTAGACCAGACTGGCCTTGAACTCAGAGTGATCCACCTGCCTCTCCCTCCTGAGTGCTGAAATAATGCTTTCTTTAACAGCAGTAAACTGTGTATACAGTGAAGTTCATAGCATATGACAGCCTCAGGTAGTGTTGGCCGGCCTTGTGTAGTATGATGGCATTCACAGTGCCAAGAGTTTGTGTTTGTCACTATGGCACAGGTGCTGCCAGAAACACTTCTGAATCATTAATGTTTGATTTTGAATTAATTTTTTTGTTCTTTCACATTGAGAATACTTTATTTTCAGATTGTTTTTTTTCCCCCTCAATACTCTCATGTTGTTTGCTGCCGTGAGCAATAAGACTTGATCTAAAGGAGCCCAACTGGGTAGCGTGGGTAGGGAGGTCATGCAGGTCACAGAGAGTCTGAGAGGTTACGGTCAACACCAGAATGATCAAAACTGGATTAATATGGTCAAGTTCTTAGCTATATTGATTATTTTATGACTGGGTCTCACACTGCTTAGAACTCACTATGTATACCAAGAGGGACTCAAGCTCATGAAGATTCTCCTGCCTCAACCTCTCATGAACTGGCTTCTATACCTCCTTATTGATCAGTAATAGTATGTGAGCCCTGCTGGACAGGACACCAACCTAAGGCAAAGTGACTTTGAGTCAACAGCTGCCCAGCAGTTGTTACAATCCTCACCAGAAGGGGATTGGAGCAGCATCTCACCATTTCCACCAGGAAGCACTTAAATCTTTCACTACTTTTGTTTTCCAGGAAAGGAGACAAGTGTTACTTTTAGGAAGAATGAGAAAAAATTCTCCCAGTCTCCACTCTCCATACCCTTTGGGGAAGGAGAATGAGAAGGAACAAAGAGTAAGCCACTTCTGGCACCTTTCTGTTTCTATTTGTCTCATTTTCTCTGTTTTTTCTTGTCTGTAGGATTCAACAAACTCTTTGCTCCATACGTCCAGTTTATGAGGCATGCCCCAAATCAATAGCAAGCATGAAACTTCTGTTCTATCACTGGGTAAAATACTCAGGTTTTGTTACCAAGTCCATTTGCCACCACTAACCTTTCTCTAATTTGTTTCTTTGTCTCATCTGAGACAAGTCCCTTGCAGCCCAGGCTGTCTTCAAACTGTGGAGTAGTATAGCTCTCCCTGAACTGCAGATCCTCCCGCCTCTACGTAAGATGCTAGGATTAAAACAGCGTCCACCTTGCTCAACAGGGTCTCACAGTATTGGTGGGCTACCTGGAACAGACAGGGTAAATTACAGGCTAGCCTTCCTATATAATAAGAACCTGCCTCAAAAAATACAAATCTCAACCAAGTGGGGGTGGCGCATGCCTTTAATCTCAGCACTTGGGAGACAGAGGCAGGTGGATCTTTGTGAGTCCAAGGCCAGTCTGGTCTACAAGAGCTAGTTCCAAAGCTACACAGAGAAACCCTATCTTGAAAAACAAAACAAAAATACAAATCTCAAGGTTAAGTTCATATTCCCATGCAGTTTGTAGTATAGATTGAGTGCTAGAATACACTAGAGGTGCCTGGAGAGTTCTGAGTAACTGGGAATGTTCTTCAGCAAAACAAGAAAATAAGCCTACAAAAAAAAAAAAAAAAAAAAAAAAAGAAAGAAAGAAAAAAAAAGTTAATTCTAGAAATGAGCTGTTCCTGCCTTGGAGAATAGTAAAGTGAGGTTCTCAGTTGTGTAAAAAGGAGCAGCTGAGTTAAACCGAGACAAAGAGTCAGATGTGTTGGGGAAGGTACTAAGCCACAAAAGAGAGCATCTCTACAAAGCGGGACAAATGAAAAAACAAGAATATATACGAGGAAGCAATATCAAATTCTGGGAACAGCAAAACAACACGTTTGTGTCTAAACGTGAAACATTGAGGGAACTGGTAGCAAGGGAGCAGAGCTAACTGCATCCTATGCCCTGCACATTTTCCTAGAGTACCTATTTGGTGTCTTTGATAGTGCGCCACAGGAGAGTTCTTAGACCTAATACACTTCTTATCCCTCTCTGAGAACATTTTAAAGGACCTTGTATATATAGGTTTATAAATAGAATTTACTGATAATAACTCAGAAAGAAATTAATTTTAATAATTCTTTGATTGTACATAAATTTCCATTTATTAAAAATGAAAGTAATTTTGTATACTAGTGAAATGGCCATGCTTATTAGCTTTACACAAAGTATTAAATCTTGACTGAATTGTTGATATAATTGGATATAGAGCATCTTTGATGTTTTTCAGAGTTGCTATTCTTATTTCATAATTGCCAATTCTGAGAATGCTGATTTGAATAAACATGTACTATAAAACAGAAGATGTTTAGAATCACTTCAGAAACTCTGGGAAATTAGGTGTTAATTTTTAGCCAAAATTCATTTAATGATTTTAATTAAATTATTTACTTAAAATTATTTTATGTTTATGAGTGTTTTGCCTATATTTATATTTGTGCACCACGTGTGTGCCTGGTGCCTGTAGAGGCAGAAGAACTCTAGTCCCCTGGAACTAGAGTTACAGGTGATTGTGAGTTACCATATGGGTGCTGGAAATTGAACTCAGGTCCACTGAAAGGATAACCAGTGATCTTTACTAATGATCTGTCTCTCTAGCCCCCCATATTATTTTTAAAATTGAAACTCAAGTCAGTAACTTAATTGGCAAATTATTACACACACACACACACACACACACACACATGCATGCATGGTTCACATGTGTAGGTGTGAGTGCAATAGTGTGGTTTACAGGTTAGAGAACAGCTTGGTGGAATCAGTTATTTCCTTTCACTACTTTTGAAGTTTTGAAGATTGAACTGAAGTCATCAGGCTTTCATGGCAAAGCACCTTTATCTACTGAGCCATCTTTCTAACCCCAAATACTTATTTATTCTTTTGTGGTTCTTGGTGATGAAACCCAGGATCTGTGTATGCCCACCAGGAGATCTACCATTGAACTACATTCCTAGCCTCTCAAAGAGCAATTAAAACATGTTGTAATACAAAAACAATACAGAGATATGTTGATACTTACATGCTAAAGAATAATGGCAGAAAAATATTAAAAGTGCTTATTTTCTGTAGTTAAATTTTGTTTCTATAAGAGCAGAACACTAGCTGGGCAGTGGTGGTGCTCACCTTTAATCTCAGCACTTGGGAGGCAGAGACAGGTGTCAGAGACAGGATCTCTGTGAGTTTGAGGCCAGCCTGGTCTACAGAGCAAGTTCCAGGACAGGTTCCAAAGCTATACAAAGAAACCCTGTCTCAAAAGACAAAAAAAAAAAAAAAAAAAAAAAAAGAAAAGAAAAACAAAACAAAACAAACCAAACAAACAAACAGAGCAGGACACTTTGTATCTACAGTAACAATTCTGCACTTCCTAATATATGAGCTGAGGTGAGGCAGGCAGCAATTGTTGATGGTCTTTGGTATAACACCATGCATGGTGCACAGAGTGCATGTCACGTGTTCGCAACCAAGGCTGCAGCGAAGTCACACCAAGCGACAGAGGCACGTGCTGCCAGACACAGCTCACATTCATTAAGTAATTGACTTTGAATATTCGATTTTTTCATGTTAAGAAACCTTTACTGTTGCCAAATTTTGCATACATATCCCCCACCAGTTAATATCCATTATGTGGTCATGACACACACTTAAGGACGAGCTCCAGGGAAGAAGATCTAATAGCAACATATCCTTCTCGACTGAAAACTGGCTTTTAACTTTGAGTCCACCTATAATTAAACACAAAAGACTTCTTGAACTATTTAAGAGGATGAACAGAAGGTGAAAAAGAAGAATGATGGTAATAATGGAGAATTATAGTTCACACCTGGGGGCTTGCATTGCTTTTAGTTGTAAGAAAAACAAAAGAAACTAAAATTAATATTATTAACCATTGGACCAATGACTACGAGCATAGTTCATATCTTTCAAAGAAGGATTTGTCTGTCTGTGTGTTTGTGTGTGTGTGCGCACATATGTCTTAAGACAGTTTTTTGTTTTTTTTTTTTTTGCATAGCCTTGACTATGCCGGAGCTTGCTTTGTAGACCAGGCTGACATTGATTTTTAACTTGTAGAGATCCACCTGCCTCTGCCTCATGAATGCTGGGATGATTAAAAGCGTGCAACACTTATTTTCTTTAAGACAAAGTCTCATTGTAGCCTTGATTGAACTGGAACTTGTTCTATAGACCAGGCTGGTCTATACTGTATCAAGAGGTTCACTTGCCTCTGCTTCCCCGGTGCTAGAATTATAGCGAACATTCCCAAGTGCTTTTCCTTTCCACATGCCTTGAGTAGCTCTGGTTCTGAGTTTTTGCCTGTAACAGGCTTACTGATTCTAAAAGGTAAGGTATTTTGAATTCTTCTTATCAACACTGGGTCAGATTTGATCACTTTTGGAAAAAATTGTGGCTTGACTCTCAAAAACAAGTGACAGTTAAAATTATGACTTAATCCAATCATGGACAGTAGGTTGGACAGCATGACACATCGCTGCCACCAGTTGGCAGCAGTGGTGAATTGCAAGAGTAGAAAAAAAGGAAAACGATTTATATTTTTTTGTAATCTAAATAACAACAAAGGTCTCGAGTGGATAAAGGGAGTGGAGAAAATGAGAACTCTCATGATTCCCAAATGCTCGGGTTCTAGGAAATAAGAGAGTGGCTGGAGAAATGGCTCAGTAGTTAAGAGCACTGGCTGCTCTTTCAGAAGACCCAGGTTCTATTTCCACCATTTATCTCGTGGCTCACAACCATCCATAACTCCAGGGAATCAGATGTTCTCTTCCGGCCTCCTTGGGGAAAGGACATACACAGACATATACAGGCAAGACAGACAGACACACACATACAGACAATGGGAGGAGGTGGGGGAGGAACTGGCTAAGACAATGGTAGCCATTGGAGAACAGAGAGCATATTGAATGACAACATGATCAGGCACAGAGGGTTTTTTTTGGGGGGGGGGAGGGAGGGGAACCAAGTAATTATGTATACACAGCAGTTCAATTAAGAAGTATAACAGCAAAATAAACAAAATTCAGATTTCTGTGAACTCAAAGTCGACTTACCAGGTCCTTGGATATATATATAAAATGCTGGTCTAGCACAAGTTCCTTGGTTGATCCCTAACAACAAAGAAAAACTAAGCTGCCCCCGAAACAAAAATAAATGTTGGTTGGATGTAATTTAGTTATAGAATTCATACTTTGTGAGATCCTGGGTTCAGTCTCTAGCATTTCAGAGTAGGGACCTGAAAACATCTTAAAGATAGAAGCAACAATGCAATAATATAGATAGTATTGCTATATGTGTGCAGTTTAATCCAGCCACCTTATGAGATACTAAGGCTAAGAGATACGGCTAAGGAAACCGGCACAGAGATTTGCCCAAAGCTACATAGCTGTTCAGAACAGCCCAGTGTCACAGCTCACAGCACATTCCCTAACCTGCTGAAATCAGTATTATTGAGAAATCGACGGTACGAAAGGAATTATTTTAAGCGTTGAGCCGGATGGAGTTACCTGGAAAGTAGCTGAAAATAAGGAATCCTCGTTAAGGAGCAATTGGAAACTAACAGGTAACTTGGGGAACTTTGAAGGAGCAACAATATAGTCAAAAGGAACAGAGAACTGGGGGGTTGAACTGTGGGGTAGAAAAAAACCAAAACAAAAAAACCGACAGCTCGCAACTGAACCAGAAGACGGGGAACAATGTAGGTGCAGATCTAAGGAAGAAACTTAAAAGGAAAAATGTTTGAAGGGAGGATGGGGTCTGGGATAAGATATGACCACCTCTCCCACCCCCCTTTGGGCAGACCTCACTGCAACACACCAAATCCTTATGCCTCAGCCTCCCGAGGCTGGATTAGAGCCCTCACCGCCACACTCAGTCTGTGACTGCCTCTTTTCAGATATGGGGCAGGGAAAGGACATTGCTAGTGCTGCAATCCGATTTTTTTTTTTTTTTTTGATAATGGAAACTTGAAAAAACAGAAAGGAAGAAGTCAAAAGATAAAGAGAATACTGACGATATCCTAGAAAAGGGGCATGGCATTCAGGAAGGACAGGCTTGGGTTAGAGATGGGGAAAAGGCAATGGCTAAATTTGTTGAGATTTTTTTTGAGATCATGGCTACCAATATATTAAGGTATGAGGCTATAGGATCTTACCAGAATCCCACAGATTCAAGCTTAGGCACCTTTGTTAGCAAGGCAAGCTAGAAACAGGCTCTGCAGAGAATACAATAAGTCAATCAGAGACTATTAAACGAGATGTTTTTCCTAAAATTAATGTATCTACACAAGGACCTCCAAGAATGTATATCAAAGTTCCTCCAGGGAAGTGCAACGCACCTGGCAACCTTTGGGCTAGATACCAGAGACAGTTGACGTACTTAGCTAGCTAGCTAGCCCTCGAGACTAGAAACGAGTTCAACGTTTCCAAGGCAATATTAAAAATGAAGCTTCCTCCTCCAATGAAGAATTGAGTAATAAGTGGGGTTGATGACCTACAAGAGCAAGAATTCATTTTTTGTAGTGCAAAGTTGTAAGCAGGCGGAAGGTCAGGAGCTTTGGTCAAGGATAGGCAGAGCAGGGAAGGGGTCACGATCTCGTGACTATTTCCCTTTCGGCTGGGATTCATTCGCGCGTCCATTTGAGCACCACAGAAAGTAGTCCTAGGCTGTGGGAGGAGACTAATTCCTAGCAGCGTCTCTATGTTCGCAGTGTAGCTCCACCGATCTCACTCACTAGCCTATGCTGCCGCCTTATGCAAAGGCTGCACCTCGGAGAGAATCTGCTTTACAGAGGCAGGACGACGCCAATCGGCGTGGGGCGGCCAGTGTTAGTGTTCCGTGCAGCTCCGCGCCAGGGGCCGTCCCAGCCCTCGACACCTTTTCACCCTCGTTCTGGGACAGCACCTCATCAATAAAAAAGCGCGAATACAATGCTGGGTCGGAGGCCCCGGCTAAGCGCGCAGCACGCCCGCCCGGGGAACGGCGGGGTGGGCGGCTGGCAGCCCGGGGGCGGGATAGGCCTGGGCGGAGGAGCTGGGGGTGGACTCCTCCCCGGGTCTCCCGGCGGCTCTGAAAATGGCGGGCGGCAAGTCAGCGAGCGGGTCGCGCAGGCGCCGCGGAGCCCGTCCTTCCGCTCGCCTCGGGCGGCCCACGAGCTATCCACAGCGCCCTCATCCCGAGGTTTCGGCGCTTCGCCTTCGGCACAGCCCGGGTCGGGCTTTGAGCGGGGGCGGGGCCGCCACGCAGAGGCCACGTTTCCCGCCCCGCTGGTGCGCGTGCGCGCAGCCCGGAGGCAAAGCCGCGTTAGCGCGCGCCCCCGGTCGAGGGCCCCCGCCTCGCTCGCGCCTCTACTCCCTCCCCTTTCCGGGCAGACCCGTCCTGTCAGCAAGGCAGTGAGCCCCGCGGCCAGCAGAGGGCGGTCGGGACCCAAGTCTGCAGCGGCGCCATTGGCGTGTGGAAAATGCCACCAGATGGCGGGTTAGGATTGCAGCTCCGTTGAAGGCGCGGCCCCCGCTCCCGAACCCCCGGCGACCACCCCGTAACAACCCCCCCACATCGGGAATAACACACCGGAGACTTTTGGGGGGAAACTAGGTCGACGGCCGACAGCGCCCGGATGGGCAGCTGAGGTGAGCGCAAGCGGCGGCGGCGGCGGGGGGCGGGAAAGAGGGGGAATGCGGCGGCAGCGGCGCGGGGGCTGGAAGCGCCGATCCAAGATGGAGGCCGGGCGAGAGAGCCTGAGAGCGCGAGCGGCGAGCGGGCGGGCGGGCCGGCGCGGGCCCCGCGCGGGGGAGGGAGGCCGGCGCGGGCCTGTGCGCCGCGCGGCGACTGCGGGGCGGCCGAGCGTCCGGGACCTGCTGTGGGCGCGGCGGGCACTCCGCTCTCTCCACCCCTCCCGCGGGCCGCGAAAACGGTGCCCCCGCCCGTCTGGGCTCTCCGGAGCGGTGGCGCGGAAGCCTTTGTGGCGCGCTCGGGCCCACCGCCAAGCCCGCCCTCTTCCCCCCCCTTCCCCCCTCCCCGCCCGGGCTCTCGGGACTCGCCCGCGCCGGGGCCAGCCGAAGCGGGCTGGCGCGAACGCCTTCCGCCGCCCTGCGTTTCTGCGGTGTTTCGGCGGCGGCGGCGTCACATGACAACGAGCTCGCCTCCGCCGAGGGTCCTGGGGGTCGCTCAGCTTGACTGCTGGCCCAGGCCTCTGCCGGCTGGGGTGGGGCAGTGGGCCGGCGACCCGGGCGGACGGGGCGTCGCAGTCCGGCTTTCCCGCTATTCGCCGTCGCAGCTCCGGACTGGGGGCCTCCGGGTGAAACGTGTCCAGGCCCGAGAACTGCCCCGCTAGTTTCTCGATCCCCCGGGAGAGGAGGCCAATAAAAGTTGTTTTTCATCCTCTCTGGAGGTGGGGGGCGGGGTGGAGAGCCGGGAAACCCGAGTGCTTGGAGTTCGACCTGAGCCCCACTTGGAGGGGTCTGAACTGGGTGCCGTAGGGACCAAAACCTTTCCTGGCTCTCGGGTTGTCACGTCACCCGCTTCTGCGTACGTTGGAATTGTTACTGATTCTTTCTACATTGCAGGCAGTCGGGCCCTGGGAGAGTTAGGTCCTGGGATTTGTTTTGGAGCCGTGTAGACCCCAAACATTGCAGTTTGTGGTAGTGAATTATCCGCTGTTGAAGTTGGTGTTGAGATGGGGGGGGATATGTGTGTTCTCTCCTGGTTGTGCTTAGAAACGACTCTATTTTACATCTCAGCAAAAGTCGTGTTTGTGAAAGTACCTCAATCCGCATGAAGTTGTATGATTTGTAACTTAATGGAGTTTGTAACTTTACCTTTAGATTTCCCTGTGTATTTTTTTTAAATAAAAATTGAAAAGTCTGATGGTGAAGCTCATGCAAATGTACAGAACAGTGAGAATAAAAACGATGGTCTCATAATGTATATAAGTCGAGGCTAAAAATTTGGTCAAGAAATACTGAATGAACCAGTAATGTTAATGTTATTTCATTGTTTTTCATTGTGGGGAATGGAACACATTCCCCCCCCCCAATAAACTTATATAAAAAACCCACAGGTGTTTTGCTAGTTTGTTCTTTGCGTTTTAATATGGTACCTTGGGGTTCTATCTGGTGGTCTATGCCTGTAATTCTGGTTACTCTGGAGACAGGCAGGGGATTACAAGTTGAATCTAGCATGGACATCTTATGAGATACTGTCTTAAAAAAGTAGAGGTGTAGTGTTGCCTTTTTTGAAGAGATTAATACAGTTACTGTGGTGTGGCCATCCCACCCACTCCCCATAGGATCTTGCTGTGTAGCCCAGGCTGGCCATCTATTCACTATGCAGTCCAAAGTGGCCTTTAATTTAGGGCAGTTCTTTCTTAAGCGTATGGAGCTATGAGATTACAGGTAGGTGCCAGCCAGGCCAGCCAAATACTGAGTGTCTCTTGCTTTTTCAGAAAGGATCCTGGTATGTAGCTCAGGATGGCCTTGAGTTTATAGCAGTTCTTCTGCCTCTCAGACTTTCAAATGCTGGTATTCCAACCACATTTAGCTTTGAAAAGGCTCTTTTAAAAACTTAAGGACACTGTGTTGCAGCTTGCACTGAAGTTTCTTGAGACATCCCCTATGTTTGTGATCTGGGTATTATTTTTTTTTTTTAAGCTATTTCAGCCTTTCTTACCATCCTCATTTCTGAAGTTGGGATAATATAGTGGTTCTTTTACAAGCTGAAAATGCCCCCTTTAGCTAAAACTTAAGCAATTTATGGTTACCTTCTCTCTTTTCCTTGCTCTATTTCTAGATGGATATATCTTAATAATCTCAGTACTGTAAGAGATTCAATACATCCTTGTTAGCTCTTGGTCAAATTCTGTAATCTTTTACAAGCATATATATAATATGTACATATATTCCTATGCGCGCGCGCACACACACACACACACACACACACAGTCTTAATAGCAGCAGTTCATAAAATAACTACTACAGGAATCAATCTCTCTGTAGATTTTTTTGACCTCTTTCAAAAGTTAACCTGATGAAGTCAGGCCCACCCAGATAATCTTTTATGTGAATTCAGTTAACTATAGGGACATTAATTACATAGACAAAAATATCTTCCACCTTGTAGTGTAATCACAGGAGTGCTATCCTGGTGTATTTGAAGGATCTCTCCCACTTTCAAGGAAAAGATAGTGTGATAACTCATTGATTTACTGCTAATGGGGAGAGAAGCATCTTCACATTTTTACTCTTTAGAATCTGGACATAAGAAAAGGACACAACTAAAACAGTAATCTCCCTTTTATCCCCCTTTTCCCTCTTCCCCCTGCTCCCCCCCCCCCCCCCGTCATTTTATTTTTCTTTGCACTACTAGGTTTGAACCCAGGATCTATGTTATATGTTAGGATAGTTACATTCTCTGTCTGTACTTTTATTTGTTTTTGAATAAGATAGGGTGCTAATGTAACCCAGGCTGGCCTTGAACTCCTGATTCTCCTACCTGCATCACTCAAGTGCTGGGGTTATAGCCATTCCCCAAAATTTTTAAAATTTTGCCTGTGCGTAGGTGGGCGTGTGTTGCTAAAGTCAGTGGATAACCTATGGGATTTTGGTCGCCTCTCTCTACCATGTGGTATCTGGGGACTAAAGTCAGATTTTGAGGGTTGTCAGCAAATGCTTTTATCTGCTGAGTTTTGCTGCCCCTGTCCACCCTCACTCCTTTTGGGGCACAGGGTTTCATTGTGAACCAGAAATAGAGAGAATGCTCTTGTATAAACCATAGAGTGAGGTGATTCTTAATGTTGTAAGTAGGGTTTTGTCTCTTACTACTGCTAAGGAAGGGTTGAGTTTTCTGTCATTTGGTAGTTACAGTACAGGATCCCAGTTGAACTGGATCACCCCTAAGTGCTTCCCTCAGATTTTCCTTGGATTCTGTTATTATTTTCTAACTCCCTCCCTCCCTCTCTCTTTCCCTCCTTCTGTCCCTCCCTCCACATGAGCTTGTATGCATGCCAGGTATGTACTCAGAGGTCATTTAACATGAGGCTCCATTCACTTCTTCCACCATAGGGCTTTCTGGGATTGAACTCAGATTATCAGGGTTGGTAGCAAGTTCCTTTTGCTGCTGAGCCCTATCTTGGTTGCCCTTGAACTTTTTTCAATATTTCTCTATATCAGCAGTGTTTGAAGAAAATCTCAAATCCCTGTCTCCCTTTTATATTTGATTTTTTTTATTTCAAAAATTTAACTTTTTCAAATTTTATATGTGTGTAGGTGTACGTGTGTAGGTGTATGTGAAGTAAGAGGACAGCTTTGGAGATTGAGTTCCTTCTTTCATTTGGGACCTGGGCATTGAATTTAGGTTATCAGGCCTGGTGGCAAGCATCTTTCCCTGCTGAGCAATCTCACTGATCTTTTCCCTCTTTAAATTTTTTTTTTCTGTTTTGAGATGGAGTCATGCTGAGTTTTTCCAGGTTGGCCTGGGACATGGTTGTTTAGCCTATGCTGGGCTAGAAATTTCAATCTGAATCTTTCTGAGTGCTGGTATTACAGACATGTGCCACCATGTAGAGCTGCTGCTAAGTTGGGTCTTTTATTTTTTTCATTCAATGCTGGGGAAGTCCTGCTTTATAGAGTACATTCTTTTGTGCTGTGGGTGGAAATGATGAGCCAGTGAGTTGCCCAACTGTTTCTACGGAGTTTTGCTATAATTAAATACATACCGTAATACCTTTTATCTTGCTAGATGCTAGCAGTTAAAAAGCATTTTACATTTTAACTTAGTACAAACATACATGTAACACATATAATCAAAATAGAAGATCCTTCATGAAACAATATTTAACCTTTGTGAAGAACAGTTTATTTCTACTTTTTATTGAGAATGTTAGTTACAACCTAACAAAATGATATGACTCACAGTAGCCTTTGTTGAACTGTAATCAGGAAAGTGCAAAGTACAACTATAAGAAACCAATTTACTCCATCAAACTGAAACACATTGAAATTCTGATAATGCCATATGCAATTGAGATATTGGAGAAATTACATTAAAAAAAAACTCTTCTTGTGGGCTGGAGAGATGGCTCAGAACACTGGTTACTTTTCCAGAGGACCCAGGTTAGATTCCCAGCACCCATGTGGCATCTCAACCTGTCTGTAACTCCAGTTCTAGGGGATATGCTTCCCTCTTCTGTCCTCTGATGGGCACTGTGTACATGTGATACCTTGATATACACACAAGCAGAACACCTACAGAAAATTAAGTAAATCTCTTTTAAAAAATTCTTCTTGAGCCAGGGTCTTACTATGTAGCTCAGGATGCCTATAAACTCTGTAACTGAAGCTGACCTAAAAACCCATGATTGCCTTGCCTCAGCTGGTGTTATAGGCATTAACACTTTTGGCTGGAGTTTAAATTGCTAATAGTCATTGTGTGAGTTTTTTTAAATTCATTTTTATTTTATGTCAGTTGGTGTTTGCCTGCATGTATGTGCAAGGTACTAATTCGTTATTATTATTATTTTATTTTTGTTTTTCGAAACAGGGTTTCTCTGTGTAGCTTTGGTTGTCCTGGAACTCATTCTATAGTCCAGGCTGGCCTTGAACTCACAGAACTCCATCTGCCTCTGCTTCCCAAGTACTGATTATAGGCATGTGCTACCACTGCCCAGACTAATTCTTTTTTTAAAGAACACTTCCTTGTATGAAATTTTCTTTGTGTAAAGTAATTTATTTGTTTTAAGACAGGCTCTTATTCTGTAGGCCAGACTGGCCTTTAACTCATTGTATAGCTCAAACTTGTGTCAAACTTGAAATCATCATATCTCAGCCTTCTGAATACTGGATTATAGAACCATACTTAGTTGTGGAAAGATATTTGGTAGTAAATTCAAATTCAACTTTAGTGCTGTTCAAATTTTTTTTAATTTCATTTTTGTGTTAACTTTGTTAAATTGCAGTTTAAAATTTGTTGATTTAATTTGCCATCATAAACTTGTTTCCTGTGTTTTTCTTCTACCTTCAGTGGATCTGTAGTGTTTTTTCTTTAGTTTCTTATAATATCAGTGTTATATATCATTAGTGTGTTTTTTAAAAATTGTTTTCTGTTGGTATTCAGCTTATTTTTTGTGAATTTGATGTGGACTAATCACCTGGGAAGAAGGAACCTTAGTGGAGGAATTGCCTCTATCGATGGACCTGTTGTGATTGACGTGGGAGTGCCTCACCCACCTTGGGTGGGACTGTCTCTGATCAGGTGGTCCTGGGTTGTACAAGAAAGCAAACTAAACAAGCTATGGGGAACAAGCCAGTGAGCATACTGTTTTGTTGGATTTCTGCTTCAAGTTCTTGTCTTTCCTTCTGCCTTGCTTTTTCTCAGTAATGGACTATAACCTAAAAGTTAAACTCTTTTTTTTTTTTTTTTTGAGACTGGGTTTCTCTGTAGCTTTGGAACCTGTCCTGGAACTAGCTCTTGTAGACCAGGCTGAACTTGAACTCACAGAGATCCGCCTGCCACTGCCTCCTGAGTCCTGGGATTAAAGTAGTATGCCACCACCGACCGGTCCTCTAAGTAGCTTTTAGTCACAGCTAGGGCAGTTAATTTCTATTCTTTACCATCTTCCCTTCTTCCTTTATTATTACTATTGTTATTATTATTATTTAAATTGAAAGGGTTTCTCTGTAGCCCTGACTGCCCTGGAGCTCACTCTTGTAGACCAGGTTGGCCTCAAACTCAGATCTGCCTTCTGAGTGTGCTGGGAATAAAGGCATGAGCTACCACCGTCCAGCTCTTCCCCATTTCTTGTGTGTAGTGTTAGGCCATAGATTTTAGAGATTTCCCTTTTATTTGTTTATTCTTTTCGTTTTCTTTTTTGAGATAGAATCTCATTGTGTAGCCTAGATTGGGCTTGAACTTCATTGTAATCCTCCTGTTTTAGCCTTTTGAGTGTTGTATTATAGAGAACAGCCATCCTATTCGGTCTATATTTTCTTGTTTTCCAATAAAACCATTTAAAACTATTGATACTTCTCTACACACTACTATATTCCTTAAATTTGAGTATTGTGCCATTATTCAGTTCAAAATAGTTTACTGATTTGCATTGATTTCTTTTATCTGTGGTTTATCTGAAAGTATATTCAATTTTTAACACTTGGGTTACCTTAGATGTCTTATTGTCCCTGATTTTTTAATTTAACTTGACTTTGAGATCAGGGTTTTTAATATATTTGAATTTTAAGTTTTAGAGTCTGTTAAGACCTTATCTTGGTTAATGTATCTCTCACAGTTGGGAAAAAGGATACTTTATTTTAGAAATGATCAAATGGTTTTTTTTGGTTTTTAGAGGAGGCTGACCTGATTTTCCTCTCTCTGTCTTTCAAGTGCTGTGATTACAAGTGTGTGTAAACAGACATTTCTCTACCACCTGCCAGTTCCCAAATACCCGGCAACTGATTCCCAAGTAATTGACTCAGGGGCTTAATATTACTTATAGATGCTAGGCTTGTTACTAGCTAACTCTTACACTTACATTAACCTGTATTTCTATTTATGCTTTGCCATGTGGTGTTACCATTATTAGCATGGCATGTTCATCTCCTGCTCCTGCTGCTGGCTGGTGACTCCTCACTCTGCCCTTCTCATCATCCTTAGTTTGGTTGCCCTGCCTATACTTCCTGTCTGACTACTGGCCAGTTAGCATTTTATTAAACCAATTCAAGTGACAAATTGTAACATGAATTCTAATTGGTATTAATAATAAAAACCCAGAGTCAGATACAGGGGTTAATGCTGAAGATCAGAGAAGTAGAGCGACCAGCCATTAGAGAGTTCTACCTCTACCAGTGCTCAGACTGAGCGGCGATCCTGTCTTTAGACTGCATCTCCTGACTGCATCTGTCTCCACGAAACCTCAGACTGCACCACTCTGCTGTCTCCTCCCTCTTTATATTTCTCTCTCCGCCCAGCCATATCACTCCTGTCTCCACCTCCCTAGTGCTGGGATTAAAGACATGAGATCCCAAGCTGGGATCACCTTTGTGTGAGCTCTATTTCTCTTTTAGACAGATTCAATCTAGTGTAGCTCGGAGTGGCCTTGAGCTCATAGAAATTCCTCTGCCTCTGTCTCCCTAGTGCTGGGATTAAAGTGTGTGCCACCACTACCTAGCCTCTAGTGATTTAGCTCTGCACTCTGATCTTCAGGCAAGCTTTATTTGTTAAAACATAAGCAAATACCACCACAGCAAATCTTTACAGGGTGCACGAGGGTTATTCCACAGCAGGTATGTACAACCATATCTGGCTTTGATAACATTTTGAAAAAATTTCCTTGTCTTTGCTGATTCTTTTTTTTTTTTTTTTTGGGAGAGGAAAATTTTTTTTATCAGATTCTGAGAAAAATGTTAAAATATTTGACTGATTATGTAATTTTCTGTTTCTCCAGTTTTATTTTATTCTTTGCCCATCTTGACATTGAAAATGGAAATTTTTAATGATAGTAAGGTTGAGGGATGAGGATGTTCATTGAGTAGTCTAGCATAGAAGTCCTGAGATTGAGCCTCAGTGGTACATAAACAGGTGTAGTGCTGTAATCTCAGCACTGGGGTGGTAGAGGCAGGAAGGGTCAGAAGTTCAAGGTCAGTCTGGACTAGAAGAGGCCTTATCTCAAAAAAAAAGTTGATTATGTACTAATGTCTGTCAAAAAGGAATGAAGCATTTGAGATTTTACCCTACTTAGAAGACTGTAAATTGGCTGCTGGTAGAAGCCTAGAGACGTTCTAGTTAGAGATAAAGAATGCATTATAACAGTAGCCAGAAAAATCAATGTTTTTAGATTTCTGAACCCTCAGTTTGCACGTGACAGTAGAGGAGATGCACATTTCAAGAAGGGAAACTGAACCCTGTTTCATTCTAATAATCCAAATTAGAGAGGCAAATGTTTCTCATGAACTGTTTAAGTGGCTACATTCATAGGTATAACCTTTTTCCACAAATGGAGGTGGGGTGGAGAGGACAACTCTGACTAAAACAAATGAAGCCGTGGTCATAGATGAAGGAAGCATTGTAATATGATGTGGCCTTGAAAGCCACTGTTGAAGAATTTCTGGGACTACAGTCACTGTGTCAGATTTAAACTTCATCCCTTTCTTGCTGTATAAACTTGGACAGATTCATTCACTTAGATTTTTAAGGAAAATAGAAACTGCAAAAGATTCCTGTGAAATAAAAGCAAGTATTCTTGGTGATGCACGCCTTTAATCCCAGCACTCAGGGAAGAGGCAGGCGGATCTCTGTGAGTTTGAGGCCAGTCAGGTCTATAGAGTGAGTTCCAGGACAGTCAGGGCTACATAGAGAAACTTTTAACTGGAAAAAACAAAACAAAAACCTCTGTAGTAGTCTATGCTCTGGAGTTTAAAAGGCTTTTAACCACTAGACTATACTGTATTGTATGAAGATCCAAAGAACTTAAAAAAGTGAATGAAATGAAACTCTAGATAAAATGGTAAGGTTAGTTTTCTGAAAAAAATCAAATAAAAGCTTACCATGTGGAGATGCATCATTAAAACTAATATGTATGATCAGAGGATGAACTAATGGAAAGATATAGGCAATAACTAGTGTTTCCTGCTTAAAATTAAACATTTTAGAAATTGGAGTTCTTCTCTTTAGAGAGATAGAGCATCAAGGCAAGACATTGACATGTTCCTTGTTGCCTGTGTTTTGAGACTGTCTACTCATAACTTTGGCTGGCCCAGAACTTCATATGTAGACCAAGCTGGCTTTGAATTTGTGGCAGTACTCCTGCCTTAGTCTGCCAGGTGTTGGGATCACAGGTGTGTAGTACCATTCCTAGCTACAAAGTAATGGTTCTTACAATAGATACATTTAATTTCTTCAAGATTATTTATGAATATTTGGCTTTGTATGCATAATTCTGTAAAGGAGTGATCCTTTACCAAGAGTTAAATACATTTCTGTAAATTTCCTCTAAGATGAAGTTTGTAGATCAAATATGATAGCTGGCTGTTTTTCCCTTCTGTAAAAATTGATACAGAAAACAAAGTTAGCTGGTTTTCATTTTAGATTACTAATATTTAAGATATTTTTATAAAAATAAACACTATTTTAATAAATATATAGGCAGTTTAGTGTAGAATAGTGCAGAAGTCAAGGTCTGATTCAAAAAAAAACCAAAAACTTACTATTTTTTTTTTTAATTTGGGCATTGAAGACAGGATCTTTTGCATCAGTGCCCATCGCTGATCTTCATTCTAGCTTGACAGAAGTTTTTTTAACTACATCTCCTTCTACCCCTGGCTAGCCGTATGTCTTTGAGTCATTAATTTGGGCATCAGTTTATTTCTAATTTACTGAATCCCTTAGAAATAATCATAAATTCTAAATTATATAATGGAACTTTTTGGGTGTCTTTAGTTTTCAGAGACCTAATTGTGATATTGTTCTCTACATTTCCCAACTGTTTATTAGACTAACTTGTGGTCTCATGTAACTGAAAAATGTAAAAAAGAAATAGTTTTTCTTTCATTTAAAAGATTTAATTGTGTGTGTACACAGGTGAGTGCAGGTGTCCAAGAAGGCCAGAGATGTCAAAGCCTCTGGAACTGGAGTTAATAGGTAGTTGTGAGCTGCCTCACATAGTACAGTGCAAGGTAGTGGGTTCATTCCGTAGACTAAAATTACTGACAAATCAAAAAAGACATCCCAAACGCCAAGGGAACTAAAATATAAACCTGTAAGCAGTGACTCGAGGGCTTAGTGTGCTAAGCTAAAGATTTTGAACTTTGTCCTTAAGCCAGTGCTTGCACATGCGAATCACACAAGACCATGAGTTAAATCCTCTGCAGTTCCTCACTTTTCCTTTCCAAAAAAGAATCATTGAGGCCTAAACTGTGCCACTTGTTGTAGATGTACCCCAGCCAGATTAATTGAACCCAGATTTCTGGATTTCTGGTGCACAGTGATGTACTTGATTGAGACTTGGTTATAGATAATTTATTGAGGAAGTGTCAAATACCAGATAAGGTGTATTAAAGTGAATGGCAGCAAGTCTATGGAGGTTTTATTCCTGTTTCACAGAAGAGGTAGATGGGCCAAGTACTTTCCTCAGTAGGGGACAGAAAGTTTGCAGTCAGCTTTGTTTGTGACTCTGAAGCCTAACTTCTTAAGCAACTAAAACAGCAGTAGCAACAACATTCACTAGCTTTGAACTGAAATTGAGCATATTCTTTAATTTTGAATTAGCCAATCAATTTTATTAACAATATCTGTTATTTTGTCACCAATAAGAGTCAGAGTTTTACTTTATATTATGGGCATAATTTTTCTTAATCAGTGTTTTACAAGTGGGCTAATTGAGTGTGGTGTCAAATATCTGTAGCCCCAGTTGCTTGGAAGGCTGAGCAGAAAGAGCTCTTGAAGCCAGGAGTTTGAGATCAACTTTTGAAACGTTGTCTTGAAAAAAAAAAAAAAACTTTGTTAGGCCAACTGTTAGATCTACCTCCAGATCTTAATGCTCATCATGTCACATAAGTATATTCAGTAGCACAAGTTTGCTTTTGTAATATATTGATAATTATATTTAATTTCTCTTGTGATCATGGTATTACATAAAGACTCGGACAGCTTGGTCTAGACTAGATAGGAAACAAAATAGCTACCCTTTTTTTTTAATGTTAGATATGGTTATAAATTTTGCTTTCTCTATTGGCTTTATTTAGCTGTTGACTAAAACAGAAACCTAAGTTCTCTATTACTTATTAAGGTTATTAGAACTAAGCACTTGTATTTAAAGTATGTTTTTCTGAGCACTTTATAAAACATGAGTGAAGAAGAAGATAGGCATCATCTCATTAGGCATTTGAACCGAGGCTCTGATTTTGTGAGTGTACTGTTAATTATGATACCTACTAACCACAGTGTAAAAAATCTAAAATAATATAGTTAACAGCACACCTGTGTGTCTATGTCTGGGTGGTGGTATTTGTGTATGTGTGTTTGCATGTGTGTGCACAGGTGTGAGTATTATGTGACATTTTATTCTTTTGGCTTTTTGAGGGACCCACCACCCAGCTCGCAAATGACACATGGAGGCTTATTCTTAGTTATGAATGCCTGGCATTAGTCTGGCTTTTTTTTTTTTTTTGCCAACTTTTCTTAAATTATCTTGACTACCTTTTGCCTCTGGGCTTTTCTCTTTTCTTCTGTATTTTTTACTTTCACTCTTACTCTATGACTGGCTGAGTGGCTGGCCGCTGATGTCCTCCTCTCCTTGTTTTCTGTAACTTCTTTTCTTCCTCATTTTTCCTTCTATTTATATTTTGCCTGCCAGCCCCACCTAGCCTTGCTATTGGCCTTTCAGCTCCTTATTAGACCATCAGGTGTTTTAGACAGGAAAAGAATCACAGCTTCACAGAGTTAAACAAATGCAGCATAAACAAAACCAACCCACCTTAAAATAATATTCCCCAACATGTGAGTATGTGTGCATGCATGTATGTTTGGAGTATTGAGAAGTGTGTTGTTTTGATTTGTTTTGTTGAGACAGGTTTTCTCTGTGACAGCCATGGCTGTCCTGGCACTCACTCTGTAGACCCAGACTGGCCAAAGACTCACAGAGATCCATCTGTCTAGCTCTGCCTCCCCATTGCTGGGATTAAAGCTATATGCTGCCATGCCCAGCAAACAAATGTGTCTTAATTTCTCTCCACCTTTTTTTTTTTAAATTGAGGTAGTCTCTTGGTGAGCCTGCAGCTTGCCAAGTCCAGCTAGCCTAGTAGCTAGCTTGACCTTGGAATCCACTATTCCTGCTTCCTGAATGTTGGGATGACAAAAGGCTACCACACCTGCCTGATAATTACATGGATTCTTAGGGGTGTGAACTCTCAATCTTTGTGCTTGTGTGGCAGGTGCTGTGACCACCGAGCCATTTCCCCAGCCCTGGAGGTCCATTTTAGCAATATTCAGGTCAAACTGGTGATAGAATGATTTTAAAAAAGAGCAAGAGGGGCTGGAGAGATGGTTCAGTGGTTAAGAGCACTGACTGCTCTTCAGAGGACCTGGGTTCAATTCCCAGCACCCACATGGCAGCTCAGAACTGTCTGAAGATCTAGTTGCAGGGGATCTGACACCTTCACACCAATGCACATAAAATAAAGTTAAATAAACCCTAAAAAATATTAAAAAAAGAGCAAGAATATCTTTTCCAAATATCTATTATAGGCATTGTACTTGCCTTTAAACACAACCTTTATTTACAGACTATGGTATCAAGTGACTTAGATTGATTATTTGTTATTTATATTTAGCTTGTATATCACCTTTCAGAAAATTAATTTACAGATAGAAGCTTTATTAAGCTCCTCAATTTTTCTTTTCTAACCTTGTTTCAATAGGGAAATGATAAATCTAGGTGGGAATGAGATGATGGTGATGTGGAGGTTATCACTGATACCAATTAAGCTATCACTTACGATTCTTCATGTTATATATAGATTAGTTCATTAAATTTCCAGTAAATATTGGAAAAATCAGGCTGACATATACTGTGATTCCTCCTGGGGAATAAGTGAGGTATTGTGATGAAAATAAGGAAAGTAGTCTGTGAGAATGAGAAGGTAAGTGGAGACATTCACAGAACCTAAGCGGGAAGAGTAGAGGCACAGGAAAAACCAAGAACAAAATCTTTAGTAAAAACAATTTGTGATGTCCCAGGGATTAGGAGAAGCCTTTAGTTACTGTAGGGAGAATATGCAGAAAGAATGAGTAGCTTCCCATGAAGTTGGAGTGATTGAATTTGGATTGTGTAAAATGTATTTGGAATAATTAGAACTTTGAGTATGAATTTTATGATAAGTAAAATAAAAGACCATGGGTGAGTTTTACATAGGGAATTTTTAAAAATATTTCTAGGGTCTGAGAATACATATTTGCTTAGTATACTTGGTACCCAAACAATAATAGCAAGCCCACACAAACAAAAACGAGTAAAAATTCTAGCTTCTTCTTACAACTGGTTGGGGTGGGGGTGATTTTGCTTTCCAGGGCACAATTATCAATGTCTGCAGATAATTTTGATTACTAAAACTTGGTGCAATGGTGTGTGCTACTGATATCGGAGGGTATAGACCAGGGATCCTACTAAAGTGGAATAGCTTCCTGTAACAAAGAGTTAATTACCTTAAATATCAGTGCCAAGATTGGGAATCCTTGTTTATTCCTTCGATGGAATGGTAAAGGGGAAGGCTAAGTTGTTAAAGAATTCTGGGGGCAGTTACAGTGCCATGGACAATTGTGATTGTGATAGAAGTAACAGTGAGAAACTGTTCGTGGTTTCGTAAGAGTTTTGGAGATAGGTGTGATAGAGAGGTATTGGCAGACTGTTGGCAGTAGTTTCTGTCCTGCCTGGTTCTGCAGTTGTTTAGTCTCAAAGAAACACACAGAGGCCTACATTAATTATAAACTGGTTGGCCTATTCGCTCAGGCTTCTTATTAATTTCTATAACTTATATCTTAACCCATAATTCTTTTCTATGTTAGCCACGTGATTTGATACCTTTATCAGTGAGGTGTTCTCATCTTGCTTCCTCTGCATTTAGGTAACGACTACAGACTGAGCCTTTCCTCTTCCCAGAATTCTCCTATTCTGGCTGTCTCGCCTATACTTCCTTCCTGGCTATTGGCCAATCAGCATTTTATTAAACAAGTACAAGAGACAGATCATTGTCCCACAGCAGCAGACTACAACAAAAACAATTCAAGGGAAGAAAGATTTAGTTCAGCTCATGATTTCAGAGGTTGTAGTCTGTTCTGGTAGAGTGGGTATGAGATAACAGAGTCTTTTATCTTAATGGTAGCCAGGAAGCAGGGTGGCCAGGGCAGGAAATGAATGCTTATATATCTAGGCTTTTGTCTTTCCCTTTCCCCTCTTTATTTCATGTACCACCTCTCTTCTCCCCATCAAACACACACTTATGGGATAGTACTGTTCACATTCTTGGCTGTTCCTTCCCTTTTAGGGTTACCATCTCTGGAAACACCCTGACAGACTGGTCTAAAAGTTGACTTTACAAGTGAAGTGGTTTTTAATTCTGATGGTTGACCGTTGAGATTAACCATCACAAGAAGTGTTTCTAATTGTTAAGTGAATGATAGTGCTGTCCTATAATGACATGCTGAGGGGAAGAACTAGGATGGAGGATTCTGACTTGTAAAAAGTTACTTATTTGTGTGCATTTGTGTATGAGGTTGTTCACTATATCTGTGGTGCTTGTGGTAATCAGAACAACCCTAGGATTTATCTTCCATTTTGCTTGAGGCAGGGACTCTCTTCTTGTTTGCTGTTGCACCATGCACTCCAGGTTGATGGCCCCTGAGTTCTTGTCTTTCTCTACTTTTAATTTAACTGTAGGCCTGTATGCTTTGTAGACAAGTGCTACCATATAAGATTTTGACATGATTTCCGAGCCTGAACTCAGGTTTTCAGGCTTGTGTGGCAAGTGCGTTTAGCCATTGAACCATCTCTCAGTCCTGTTCTGATCTTACTTTATTGAATGTGAGTTATTAATAGATAAGAAAAAATGAATACACCTTTGCAGTCTACAGTTGGTTATTACATTAGCCACTCAGTGCTTTTAGAGCTTTCATCTGTTATTCTTGATTTTGTTTTTTTTTTTCTGTCATTGAAGTGCTTACCATCTTAAATGGGATGCTCTTCTGTATATATCTCTAATTAAATATACAGCTCTTCTACTTTTGACTTCATAATTCCATATGCCACTTTAATATTGTTTTTCAAAAAGTAATAGAATTGGAATTGCTACTAGCAGCAATCAGTATTTGACTTGTTAATTTCAGTTTTTCAATACATAGAACTTTTCAGTGCCAAATTATAGAATAATATTTTAAAAGCTATTTTAAAGATAATTATATTTAATATGTGTAAGAGCAACATGCACATAACTCAGTTGATATTTGATAAAGCTAGATAGAAAAAAACTGATAATATTGATGTGTGGGGATTGCAAGACGGCTCAGTGGGTAAAGGCATTTGTTGCCAAGCCCCAGGATCTGGGTTATATCCCTGTGACCCACATGATAGAAGGAGAGCACCAACTCTTGGACATTGTCCTCTGACAGCACGTGTGCACTTGTGTGTCTCCCTCAAATAAATAAATGTAAAAGAAATGTGTAAGGTGGTTATGATATTTTTATTGTTTAGATTGGGGAAGGGGGTGGACAATGGGATATCTTTGCAATTAAGAGTATAAGCTTGATGGCCTGAGTTTGATTCCCACATCCTACAGTGAAAGGAGAGACCTGACTGCTAAAAATTGTTCTCTGACTTCAGTATACATACTATGACACATGCATGTGCATTTCTTCTTGGACATACACATCCTCCCCTCTCTGTCTCTTTTTTATATACTCGGGTAAAACAATGTTTAAAAATTTTTTTGTAAGATATTAAGAAATTTGGAAGCTTAATTAAAATAATAGAAATAGAAAGCAGAAATACTGAGTAACATTTATATTGATAATACTTTGAAAACATTTAACAATTTCCTTTTGATAATTTTCTCGTTCACTTAAGAAAGGAAATTTGAGGGACTGGAGAAATGGCTCAGTGGTTAAGAACACTTATTGCTCCTTGAGGAGGTCCTGGGTTTGGTTCCCAATGTACACATGGCATACAACTATTTGTATCTCCCATTTCCTGAAGATCTGATGTACTCTTCTGATCAGGCAAGCATGTGGAGCACCTACATATTACGTGCATACAAAACATTCAGTACACATACAATAAATCTTTAAAAACAATAAAAAGGAAATTTGAATTGTCAGGCAGGAACATTCCATTTTCTAAAATAAAAAAACATTCTTTCCTATAGAAGTCCTGTTACGATATTTGTATGTTGAACTTTTAAAATGTTTATATTTGAACATAGACATTTAATTGTCTTTTATTTTAATTTTTTTTTTTTTTACATTTTATGGATAAAGAATCAAACTATCTGCTGCTCTTCCTGAGGATTTAAGGTCTCAGCACTCATACCAGGTGACTCACAACCTGTAGTACCAGCTTCAGGGGATCTGAGATCCTCTTCTGACCACATATATGTGCCGTATACTCAACACATTCACATAAATTTAAAAAAGTAAATAAAAAATTAATTAGCCTTTAAACATGCTGAGTTGAATTCCTGAAGCGCATGCATATTAGGTTGTTAAATCTAAATTTGTTTTTCTTAGTGCCTCTGTTAGTACTTTTTTTTTTAAGTTGATGTTTTCCCTTTTCCAAACCTTTGAGCATTTCTGTCTATGTTGATTACTTGTGTGTATGATTTATTACTTATTAGAGTATTTTTTCTTTGAGACTGCTAGTAAGTTTGGAGAAAATATCATTGGTTTACCTGGTGTAGGAAACCTAAATTTAATTGGCCTTAGTCATTTGACCTATTATAGATACTTGCTCTACCTAAGGAAAGAATGAATGGATTTGGTTCCAGTGACCTGGATTGTAATCCAGATTAATATTATTAGCAGCATGTCCTTTTGTAAATGTCACTTTGACCTCACTATCTCACTTGTATTAAGATGTCCTCTTCATTTAAGGATGTTGGTTAGTACATGAACTAGCTAATAAAGCTGTTCTGTAAATTGTGAAGCATTAATATAGGAGTACATTTCTTTTTGGAGCACATCTTATTTGTGCATGCAAATTTCTCAGCATTTATTCCATTAGTAAAATAGGAAAGTTTTAGAAGAATGCATGCAGTAAGGCAGAAGAGTTTCTCTAGGGAAGATTGTCAGGTCTTAATACGATGAACACCGATGAACTATGTGCCAAAATTCTGTCTCTCAGAATTGAGAAACACACAAATGAAGTTATGATTTACATCTAGACATGTACGTTTTAGATGACTAAAGTCAGGGGTGTATACTAGAGTGTCAACTTAATGATTTACATTGAGAAATTAATTTAAAAATGGACTGTTTGTGCTGACCAGTAAATGCATTTTTTCAGTAGGGAGTCCTGTCTATGTTAAAAGCAGATTATAACTTGAAGATTGATTGGCAAACCTGAATAGAACCCAAAGTAAGTTGGATCATTTTAGTTGTCAGAATTATTTATATCCCTAATACATTGGCAAATCTATCTGCAAAGTAGCAGATCTGGGTCAGGGCACTCTCCAGGGATGGTGTGGAAGTTAATATGCTAAATTTATTTAAACACTCCTCATCATTCATTTAATTTGGTTTTAGCTTCAAAGAGCCACAAACAAAATCTGGGTCCTGCTTCTCATGCTACTTTTTTTTTTTTTGGAGGGGGTGTGGGATTTGGTATATTTACTTATTTAATTCTAGAGATCATTTATCTTTTATGTCTGATTCCTCACAGTTTTACTTTTGAGTTTTAACTCCAGTTTTAAAAGAACCTTACTGTGTGTCCTATGCACTACTTCATATGTGGGTTTAATGAATACTTGTAGAGTTGAGAGAGATAAATTGTTTCCAGTACTTCTAATGCATCTTTGCTTTGAAAATAGATAGCAGTCCTGTTCTTTCTACTTCTTGCCTTTCTTTTTTAGAAATTGAGGTATTCTTCATATAGTGTATAATTGGCTTCTTTAGATTTATATTCAGTGTTTCTTGTTATAGCTATAGTTATAATAATTTGGAAAACTGTATAATCATCACCACTATCTAATTTTAGAATAGAATATTTTCACTATCCCCAAAGAAAAATCTGGGCTCATTTGTAATCACTTCTAATTTCTGCTGCTACTCCCAAGCAAATGCTAGTCTGTTCCTAGATATCTGCTTGGCCTTTTCTGTAATCATGTAATATTTAACCCCTTTCATTTAGTGTGTTTGAAGATGATCAGTATTACAGTGTTTTCTTTTTGTTTTGTTTTTTTGAGATAGGTGTCTTGATTAGGGTTTTTATTACTGTGAAGACACTATGACCATAGCTACTCTTATACAGAAAACATTTAATTGGGGTGGCTCACTTTCAGTTTCAGAGGGTCAGTCCATTATCATGGCAGGGAGCATAGTGGCATGCAGGCAGATGTGGTGCTAGAGCTGAGAGTGCTACTATATCTTGCAGGCAAAAGGAAGTCCACTGACTGTCATACTAAGTGAAATTTGAGAAAAAACTCAAAGCCCACCCACCCCCACAGTGACACACTTTGTCCAACAAGACCACACCTCCTAACAGTTGAACTCTCTTTGGGGGCCATTTTCTCTCAAACCCTTACATTCTACCTCCTGACCTCCAAGGGCTTATAGCCATATCATAATGTAAAAATGTAGTCCAACTTCAAAAGTCCCCTAGTCTTTTGTCCCAAACTTGTTTCAAAGTCCAAAATCTCTTCTGAGACTCATGGCAATCTCTTTTAACTGTAATCATCTGTAAAAATCAAAATTAGATCATATACTTCCAACATATAATGTCACAGGGTATATATTACCATCCAAAATGCAGGGAAGGGAGCATAATGAGGAACTGCGGGGCCAAAGTAAGGCTGAAAACCAGCTAGACAAACTCCAAACTCTGCATCTCCATGTCTGATATCTGCAACGCACTTCTTTCTCTTGGACTGGTTCCACTCCCTTTTTGCAGCTCTCCTTGGCAGGTATCCCATGACTCTGGCATCTCTTAACATCTTGGGTCTTCCAAGGCAATTCATGCTTCAACTTTACAACTTCATGCAATGACTGCTAGGCCTTCATTCTGGGCCACCCCTGACACCCCCTGACACATGCCTGGCCTTAGTAGCTTTATTTCATAATTCTGGTTTTTTGAGAAAGGGTTTTTCTGTAGTTTTGGAGCCTGTCCTAGATTTAGCTCCATTCCACTTTCTGGTGCCCCTTTTCTCCTCAAGTATTTTTCCTTGCTCAGCTTGCTCCTTTTCATTATATATATTTGTTAGAGTTACCACTAATAATGACAGAGTCTATACTAGACTGTTTTGAGATTTCTTTTGCCCATGGAATTAATCCAAAACTCTTCAGCCTCAGGTAAACTCTTTGGACAAGGACAAAAGGCAGCTACTTCCTTCACCAAAATATCACAAGAATGATTTCTAGGCAACATAATAAAATTCTCCTCTGAAATCTCTTTAGCTCCGGACATTTCTAATCATTATCAGCACGATTGTCTTTCATAATCCTACTAATATACCCCATTAACCAGTGCTTAAGGCATTCTGCTGCTTTCCTAACCCAAAATACCAAAGTACAAATTCTTCCATACAAAAGTATGATCAGGCCTATCAAGCAATTTCCCAATCTGTGGTACCAACTTCTATCTTGGTTAGGATTTTTATTGCTGTGAGAAGATACTATGGCCATGGCAATTCTTATAAAGAAAACATCTAATTGTCGTGGCTCAAAGTCCATCCCCACAGTCTCTAACAAGGCCACATCTCCTAATAGTGCCACTCCCTTTGGGGACCATTTTCTTTCAAACCACCAAAAATAGGGTTCAGTATTTTTTATTGTGAGGAATATTTTATTTTCTTAATTTATATACCAGTTGTTAGACATTTGGTTTCTCCTCTTTCCCCTTCTCCTTTTTCTTTTCTGACTTGTCCTCATCTGAGTCTTGCTGTGTAGTACAGATTGGCCTTGAACTTGCAATTATTCTGTCTTGCTATTTGAGTGCTTTAACTATATGTATGTTCCACTATGTCAAGTTTTAGATGTCCAAGTTTTAACTATTTTGTATGGCTCTGTGAACCTTCATGACTGAGACTTGGTATAGACATGTTGTGTTCTCTTTCTCATTAGTACTTTAATTTTAGGATGGTGTTTTAAGGGAAATGGTTTTATTTATTGTTTTTTGGGTCATTTATTGTATATTGGAATTTAACTAGGGTTTGTTGATCTTGTATCCTGTAGCTTTGCCTAATTTGTTTATTCTTATAGTGTCATTTTTTTTATTTTTGTGAATTCTTTGGAATCATATCTTGAACAAGTAGAGATAGTTACATATCTTGATGATCACAGTTCTTTGGTATAAATACTGTGTTTAGGATTTCCACTGTGCTGCTGAATAGCATTATTGAAAATTAGCACCTGTGTTTTGTTCTTGATCTTAGAAAAGATTTTTTTTTTTAAACTCTTGGGTATGGTTTTTTGTTTTATTTTTGAGTCAGGATCTTACTGTATAGCCTGGGTGGCCTAGAACTTGCTACATAGATCAGGATGGCCTCAAACTCAGAGATCTGTCTGCCTCTGCTTCCTCAGTGCTGGGATTAAAGTTGTGTACCTCTACACATGACTTACCATTACCTGTTGTTAACTATTGACTTTCTGTGTTTGCCTATTAAAAACCATGTTAATTTACCCAAATGCTTTTTATCATGTTTGTTTATTGAGTTGGTCATGAGGCATTTTCTTTCATCCTGCTTATGTGGTATATATTATATTAATATTCTTACAGTGAATCACTTAGCATTTCTAGGACAATTTCACATGAGTTTAGTGTATAATTTGTTTCAAGACAGTCTTGCTATCGTAACCCTTGCTGACTTGCATAGTATTTGCTTTATATATGTAGACTATCTTGGCTTCCAGTTTGAAATAATCATTCTTCCTCTACCTACTGAGTGCTGGGATTTTAGAAGTGTGTGCCATGCCCAGCATGTAATCTTTCTAACAGGCTTAGGTACTTGGTTTGTTTATATTTTGTTGAGTTTTTTTTCATATTCAAGGAATAGTGGTCCTTAGTTTTGTTTTGTTATTAATCTGCCCTTGGTAGTAGGATCATGCTGCTGTCACCAAGCGTGTTATTAGTTCCTCTTCTAATTTTTTCTTCTTTAACAGCAAAAGTTATTTATAGTTAAAAGTTAAGGAATATATATATGTTTTGTTTTTGAAGCAGTCTCAACATGTAGTCCCAGCTGGCCTCATCCACTGTCTTTTCTGTTGCTGTGAAGAGACACCATGCCCAAGGCAATTTATAAAAGAAAGCATTTAATTAGGGGCTTGCTTACAGTTTCAGAGGGTGAGTCCATACATTATGGCAGGGAGTGTATCAATAGGCAGGCAGGTATGGCATTGCATTAATTCCTGAGATCTTAAATCCTGAGACACAGTCAAGATACAGAAAAAGAAAGTTACAGGGAATGGTGAAGGCTTTTGACAAAGTCTTCCGCCAGTGACACTCCTCCTCCAACAATGTTATACCCCTAATCCTTCCTAAACAGTTCTACTAACTGCAGCATAGCTTTCAAATATATATAAACCTATGGGGCTATTCTCATTCAAACCACTTAATTTGATTCTGTTGTGGTTGACGAAAATCTTTATAAATTCTAATCTGCTTAAATTCATTGAGAATTGTTTTGCTACCAGGTATGGTACACCCTGGTGAATTTTGTACTGGAGAATGTGTTCTGCTGATATTGAGTAGTGTATTTTGGATGTGTGTGTGTGCGCGCGCGTAGGTGTGAAGTCTAATTTGTTTATAGTGTCTTTCCAGGTCTTCTACCTTTTTTTGTTGATATTTCAGTCAGAAATTCTTTCCATTATTGAAAGTGAGATTTTGAAGTGTCCATTATTTCTCTTTTCAGTTCTCTGAGTTACTTGCTTTTTAATTTTGTAATTATTACATATTGATGAATTAACTCTTTCATCAACATGCACTGTACTTTGGTCTTTGCAGTTCTTTTTAGTTAAAACGTACTTGTCATTAATACTGCATGCTAGCTTTTTAAAATTAGCTTGCAGTGACCTTTTCCCATCCTTTTCATTTTTAAACTATCTATGCTTATTGTCTTAAAACCAGTTCTACTGATCTATCTTTTATGAATTTAGTCATTTAATTTAAAGTGATTAGTAATAAGGACGCACTCCAGTCACTTTACTATTTGTGTGGGACTGCTGATGTCTGTTGTCTTTATAGTCAGCTACTGGACTGTCAGTTCCTTGAGTGTTTGATTCTTACAATGAAAGGAAAAAATAGATTTGTGCCTTACATGTTTTTAGAAGCTGTCCAGGAAGTCATTTAACTTTAGCACAGTATCTGCAGTTGTACACAGACTGATTTCACTGAACATATCAAAACACAGTGCACATTTTTAGATAATGTACTTATTTTATACATTTGTAAGCTATACCGGGGACATGGTCTCTGTTCCCGTGGATGTCTGCTGTTAGGATGTAGTGGTCAATTTGTGTATATTATTTTAGTGGTTATCAACTTAGTGATTGTATTCTATCAGGATCCAGCAAAGGGTTTCAGATCCTAAATACCCAGTTTGTCTCCCTCTGGTAAGCTGTGCATATGTGTAGGCTTGGGGTACAAAGGAAGATACTGTAATTTGAGAAAAAAATTTCAGTTGATTCTTTTTCTTTTGGATTCCTTCCAACCCTATGTCCCAAAAATCCAAAAGAGAAAAAAAATTGAATACTCTATCAAAGAAAAATAATTTGTCAAGAGTTAGGTAATAAAGAGAGTTTTAAAATAATGAATTTAAAGTAAACTCACTTAATAACGGAATATGGGGGAGAGTGGGGTGAGACATAGCTTCTGCCACAGAGCAATTACCTAGCAAGAGCAAGGCATTGGATTTCACGCTGAAACCCACTCCACATCTCCTCCAAATAAATTAATGCATTTGATAGAAAAGATACAAAACCATTTACCTCAGAGGAGGATGATCAAGTTACCTTGTGTGTGTGTGTGTGGGGGGGAGTAAAATGGAAGAGGGTTATGTTTATAGATATGTGAAATTTATAGATGTGTGAAATTTGTATAGTGAGTGAATTATAATAGTAGAAGAATGATGACCTTTTAAAAGTAAATTTATAAAAAAATTACTCAAACATGAGTGCTTAACAGAGTCTATTCTAGTTAATCAGTGAGCAAATCAGGCAGAAATCTGTCTTAGAAGTTTCATTTTGATTTGGAAAGGAAGATGCAACCTAAATTAGTTTCATGTAAGTAAGTGAATTAAATTTATAAAAGAAAGTAGAGCAAAGGTAAAATCATTGGAAGTTGTTGGATGGCAAAGTATTATTTGTTAAATGACTCTTCCACCCACATACATAAAAGGATATGCTCCAGTCTTTATTCCTGGAAGTTGTGAATGGTCTCTGGATAATTTCTGTAGATTTTAAATTAAGAATTTCATGTGAGGGCATTTTGGATTAGAGTGAAGTTTCAGTACAATGAATGACAGGTCACTTTGGAAGAGAATAGAAGACATATAGAGCAGATGACAAGCAGAGATTAAAGCTATGTTAGCCACAAACCTAGGAACATATCTTGAACAGGTAAGGAGTGACTCTCATTTTAAGGCTGTGGGGAAAGTTAAGATTGTGTTGATACTTTTTTTTAGACCTTTGACTTCCAAAATTGTGAGAACAATTTTATTTTCCTTCATAGTGGCTCAGACAAGGCCTAAGAAGGCCTTGAGCTTGCATGTAGCCAAGAATGATCTTGAATTCCAATGTGTACAACTACTCCTGGTTTTTACGTTGTGGGGATTGAACTCAGGCAAACACTGTCAACTGAAATATATGCCCAACCCCAATTTCTGTTTTAAGTCAGCAAATTTGTAACTGTGTGTTATGGCAGCACAAGAAAACTAATATGGCTCATACTGTACATATTATTTTGTATCTTGCAAACTTTACTGGTATGTATTAACTTTTGATTCCTTTGTTTCTTTTATGTTTTGTTTTATGTTTGTGTTTGCCTGCATGTATGTATGTGCATGTAGTGCTTGAGGGAAATGAGTTGTGTCAGGTTGGTTCCCTGGATATGGATTATAGGTAGTTTTGAGTCACTGTGTTTTGGGGATTAAACCTGGGTTCTCTAGAAGAGCAGCCTTAACCTCTGAGCCATCTCTCTGGTTCCAGACTTCCTTTTTAACAATTGAATAATATTTTCTTAAGATGATCTATGTAGCATGAATAATAAAGACCCAGAGACGGATATTGGGTTCAAGCTGAAGATTGGAAAAGCAAAGCAGCCAACCACTAGAGAGTTCTTACCTCTACCAAAGCTGGGTGTTTCTGTTCTTAACTTGACTGCAGACTGAGACCCTGAGCTCCTGTCTCCTCCTGTTCTATATTCCTCTCTAGTGCTGGGATTAAAGGCGTGTACCACCACTGCCTGGCCTCTATGACTAACTAGTATGGCTGCTAAGGTTAAGAGTGTGTGCAACCACTACCTGGTCTGTATGACTGACTAGTGTGGCTAGCTTTGCACTCTGATCTTCTTGCAAGCCCTATTTATTAAAACAAATAAAATGTCACTATAATCTATGTATATGATAATTCATGTATGATGTGTTAAGCTTTCTAGCCCCGTGAAAAACTATCTGAGATGAACATTTTAAAGGGAGGAAATAGTTATTTTGGCTCATGGTTTCAGAACATGATCTTTTGGCTCTGTTACCTTTGAACTGTGGTGAGCTAGAAACATCATGGTGGGGAGAGTGTTTGGATGAGGAGGTGATTACTTAAGTTGCGACAGCTGGGAAGAGAGGAGAGCCAGGAAGGAGGAAGCTCAGCTGCTCTGACCAGGCCGCACACAAGCTTTCACAGTCTACTGGTAGTGTCATCAGGTAGGGACCACGCCTTCGACACTTGAACTTTGGGGAAAACATTTAAAATTAAAACCATAATAAACAGACATTTACCTCACCACAAAACTTTAATTCTTTAAAGAAAAATCACATTTTTATGGGTTTTAAAATTTGTATTTGCTTGAGGAAGAGACTTAATATATAATTCAGACTAGCTTAGAACTCTGTGTAGCCACAGAATTCAAACCCACAATCCTGCTTCAGTCTGCAAACTGGGTTTATAGGTATAACATATTAGGGTTGGCAGCATTTTCACTTTTAGTTCTTTGTTGTGCAAATGCATTTCTGCTTCTTAGATATTGAAAAGTTCTTGTCAGATTCTGCTTAGTTTTCTTTCCTATAAAGCCTTTATATATTCATCCCTTTAGGAGGAGTGAGCAACACTCTGAATATTATGTATCTTTAATTTATCCTGTCTAATAGATGAGAAATAGTGTATTCCTGGTTATTTTTACTTTTCCCTAACTAGTAGTAGGATTAAATCCTGTGTAATTCTTGATCATACAAAAGCTTTTGAAAAAATGAAACTATTAAAAAATTATTAGTTTTTTAAACTGTAAGCAGTTGAGTTATTTTTATTAGTTTAATCAAATTTAAGAATACCATTATTAGCTAAGGATATAACTCAGTGGTAGAACACGTGTTTAACTATGTGCAGGTACCTTGATTTGTTCCCAGAAGTAAAAGATGGTACACACATGGATATTTATATGCATGTGTACACACATATGTATGTCTATATACATTCATAAAACAACCACAACATGACACATAGAATAAAAGTCTTTACTTCCTTTGAGGACAAGTGAAGTTTGTGACCATGATGTGTCTAACTGAACTTACTCAGCTAGTCCTGTTTATTATGAAAATTATTGAAATTAAAGATATTCAGGAAATCTTACATTGTTGTAAGTGAGGATTAAAGACAAAAGTTGCTCGATGGTGGTGGCCCACGCTATTAATCCCAGCGGTTGGGAGGCAGAGGCAGGCAGATCTCTGTGAGTTCGAGGTCAGCCTGGTCTACAGAGCTAGTGCCAGGACAGGCTTCAAAGCTACACTGAGAAACCCTGTCTTGAAAAACTCAAAATAAATAAAGAAAGAAATGAGTAAATAATAAAATAACTTTATACTCCTTGAATAATAGATTTAGCGGAAAATAGTTTGTGAATTGTCATTTGATCCCTATTCTGAATGTAGAGCAGTAAGTTACCTAAATCTTATATAGACTTCCTATTACAACACTGAGAATTCATTTACTGTCATGATTTTTAAAAAATAATTCCTCCACTGTTATCCTCACAGGTCTATGAAAGGACCTGGATTCAATTGCCTCTGTGTGTACTTATTCTAGTAAATCGTTTCTTTAACCTAGAATAGTCTTGTGACTTTTATTTAATTTTAAATATAATATATACATACACGTCATAGGAAATGATAGTATTCAAGTAATGATTTTCTGTACTGTTTCCCCCACCCCCAGGGGGTGTTTCTCTGTGTAGTCCTGGGTATCCTGTAACTCCCTCTGTAGACCATGCTAGCTTTAAACTCACAGAGCTCTGCCTGCCTCTGCCTCCTGAGTACTGGGATTAAAGGTGTACACAAACCACCACCTGACTGAAAGGAAGTTACTCTTTTTTTTTTTTCTGGTTTGGAGTCTGTCCTGGAACTAGCTCTTTTAGACCAGGCTGGCCTTGAATTCACAGAGATCCGCCTGCCTCTGCCTCCTGACTGCTGGAATTAAAAGGCATCACCACCACCACCCGACTAGGAAGTTATTCTTAATTACATCAAAAGATGATTAGAGCCAAGCATGGTGGCTCATGACTGTAATCCTGGAATTCAGCATGTTGAGACAGGAGAATATAAAGAACACAGGGTCAACCTGGAATATCTAGTGAGTTTCATGTCAGTCTGAGCTATATAGTATGAGACACTGTCATAAAAACAATCAATTTCCTTTGACGTCCCCCAATTGATTAATTAGCAAATACAGATTAAAATTTAGAACCAGCTAGTACACAAACATTAATGTGTATTCCAAACCAGGAAGTTCAATTCTGTTGGGATGTTTATGTAGACCAGCAGTTCTCAACCTGTGGGTTACAACCTGTTTGGGGCTGAATGACCCTTTAATAGGGGTCCTCTAAGACCATTGGGAAACAGAGATATTTTACATTATGATTCATAGCAGTAGCAAAATTGCAGTTATGAAGTTGCAGTAAAAAGTAATTTTATGGTTTGGGTCACCACAGCATAAGGAACTGTATTAAAATGTCACAGCATTGGGAAGGTTGGGAACCACTGACATAGACAAATAGGGAACAGTTTTCTTGATTCTTCACTATAGTTCAGGTGTGGTTGAATCAATATAGCTAGGAAATAAAGGTAATTATTTAGAGTCTCCATGGGAACATCATTTTTGCCAACATTTGTTCTTCTCAACCTTGCACAATGAGGTTTTTAAATGAGAATCTCAATTTCATAGGAAACTACAAGATTTTTGTGCTTTTTATATAGTTTAAAATAACAGGGACACAAAAGGATGGTTTCTTTAAGAATTTATTAAATATTAGATGATATGAAATATGATTCTAAGAAGAAAGAGTTGTACCTTCAGAGAATAAGTGGTCATCTTCAAGAAAAATTGCATTTGAGTTATTCTTATAGAAATCAATAGGTAGTTTTAGAAGTTATGTCAATCAATAGTTCTTATGAATTTATTGATTGAAACATAATGGTATTAGAAGACTGAAGAGTTACAGGTTTAAGTATTGGCTGTTCCTTTTTCAGTTTTGGGGCATCTCATGTTTCCTTTTTAGGTATTGTTTTCTGTAAATTTTAAATAATACCCATGATTGGAGAATGTGTCTGAAAGTGTTTTGTAAGTGTCAAAGTTTTTATCAGCTTCACACAAACGTAGACATACCTGGGAAGAGAAAACATCAGGACTGGCTGAGGGGCTAAGAGCACTGCCTGCTCATTCAGAGGACCCCAGTTCAGTTCCCAGTACCCACATGACCACTCAAAACTGTCTGTCACTCCAGTTGCAGGGGATTCAGTATCCTCTCCTAAGGATCCTGCATGCACGGGGGGGGGGCACATGAGCTGAGAGAGAAAGGTGAGGGGAAGGAGGGAGAGAGGGGGGAAGATAAATAATTTAAAAGTGAAAACCTTTAAAAGGACTTTTAAAAAAGAGGAAAAATGTCAATTGAGAAATTACATCCATCAGGTTGGCCTGTGAACACATCTGTGGGGCATTTTCTTGATTGCTGATTGAGGTATGAGGACCCAGCCCACTGTGGTGGGATCCATCTCAGGGCAGGAGGGCTTAGGTTGCATAAGAAAGTAACTGAATAAGCCAAGGGAAGCAAGAGAGTAAGCAGCATTCCACCATGGTCTCTCCTTCAGTTCCTACCTGGCTTCCCTCAATAATGGACACAGTAATCTGTAAGCCAAATAAACCCTTTCTTCCCCAAGTTGCTTTTGGTTATGGTGTTTATCCCAACAGTTGAAAGCTAGCTAGAATGGTTTAGTCAACTGACCTATATATGTGGAAAATTTAAAAATTAATATTCAATTTTTGTTAGGGGAATTGAAGCAAAAAGAAAAGATATGATTATAGGCTCTATATTAGTGCCAAATTTTGTAACTTCAAATAATATGTTTTGAGGTTTATGAAATAGTGTAAATGATAGAATGGTTTATTTATAGACAATGTTGACAGTAAACTCAAACTATTTCACTTTTTGTTTTGAAAAGTCTTTAAGCAAGAACTACAATGAGCCAGGTAGTGGTGGCATACATCTTTAATTGGATAATTGGATGTTACCTGTCTGTACTGCCCATTACCAAATAACTGACTCAGGCTGAATATGACTTATAAGTGCTCAGCCAATAGCTCAGGCTTCTTACTAGCTAAGTCTTACACTTAAATTAACTCATTTCTGTTTATGCTTTGCCACATGGTAGTACCTTTATTATCATAGCACATTCATCTGCTGCTCCCTCTGCTTCTGGTTGGTGACCCTGACTCTGTCCTTTTTCATCCCAGCATTCTTAGTTTGTTTACCCCGCCTATACTTCCCGCCTGGCTACTGACCAATCAGTGTTTATTAAACAAATCTTTATAGTGCACAAGAGTATTATTCCATAGCGCTCTAGTGCAGGCAGATCTCTGTGAGTTTGAGCCAGCATGGTCTACAGAGTAAGTTTCAAGACAGTCAGGGCTGCACAAAGAAACCCTGGCTCGAAAAGGAAGGAAGGAAGGAGGGAGGGAGGGAAGAAGGGAGGGAGGGAAGGAAGAACAAAACAAACTACAGTGAAAACAGTAAAAATAACAAGATCTATGTTATCAGTACATAAACATTTGTTAAATCATGAGGTTTTTTTTAATATAATAATTATTGCTTATTTCATTAAAAATAAAAGTAAACCTGTGGATGGTGAATGTGGTGGACTTAAGGATAGTAAAATTAAGGGTAGTATGTGAATCAGAGGAGACCCCTTCTTCTCCCGCAAAAAAAAAAAAAGCTAAAAATATAACTGGATATGTGACTACTGTAAAATAAATATATACTTCTAATACCACTCAAGACCATGTATATTTTCAGGAAATATAACCTGGTGGAGGAAATTTTGTTCTCTTTATTCAATGTTCTTTCTTTAATAGCTCTACATTTTAAAATATCTAGCCCCTGTGTAATTCTAGCAAGTTCAAGTAGATGATGTTTGCCAATAATAAAAATAGGTACATCACATTATGGAAATAGTCATTGATATCTGTAACTTAAAGCCTATTTACTTATTTAAGCAAACGGGATATCCTTAGGCTGCTAACATTTGAATTGAATTGTTAAGAATTTGGAGTCTCAGAATGGAGAAATGGCATAGTGGGCAAGCAAGCTTGCTGTGTAGTTCCAATCCCAGCATCCACTTAAGAAGCTGGGCATCCCAGACCTTCTGGTAGGTTCAGCTCCAAAGGGAGCCAAGACAGGAACAGCCTGGTTTCAAGAAAATAAAAGCTGCAGATGAAGGAATCCCAGCCTCATAGGAATAAATGGAGAGTGCTAGAGATCTCTTTATGTGTACACATAGCATGTACCGGCGCGTGCGCGCACACACGCGCGCGCATACACACACACACACACACACACACACACAATAAAGCTTTAAGAATTTGATATAGAGAGAAGACGGAGTCAATGAGATGCCATGTAGCAGCAGTCGGGGACAGACAGGAGGGAAACTTGCTCGTAAACCACAAGTCTCATGGTAAATTATAAAATGAGTTAACTAAAGATATAAGAGCTAGATAGCAATACGCTTAAGTGATTGGCCAGGGAGTGATGTAAATACTATAGTTTCTGTGTGATTATTTGGTTATTTTGGGATTTTGGACAGCCGGGAAACAAACTAACATTGCCATGCAAATATTTTAACATTTACATTTACATGTAATGTTGAATAACAGAATAGGGAAAAAGATCTCAATGTTAAACATGGTATTGCGAAAATGATACATTATGTTCTTAATAAAATACAAAAGCACTACTAGGAATATAATAATTAAAAACAATGTACTAGAAACTCATAGTTTTAAAAATTCTATTCTGATGTAAATGTGAGGAAAGTGGAGAAGTTGCCAGAACACTGGGTATCTTTGGGGGAAATGAATCGATGGGACAGCAAACGGGTATGATGACATAAACAGAAATGCTTTAGAATATCTCAGCCTTATGATTCAGATAGCTCTGCTTTGAAAGAAATTATAAGTAGTTATCACAAAAGCCCATAAAAAGTATATATTAAAAAAAAAGAATTTGATATCTGATGCCTACCCAAGACTTAGTGAATTAAAATTAACCTTGATTAGAACCATTTTAGGATTAAAAAATTATTGGTAGCAGGCTCCTATCTCCAGCTAATGCTTCATTGGTCTAGAGTTGTGGGTCATGGTTTTTATACTGTGTTAGTGTCATTTGGAGAGTGATAAACTTGAGAGTTTGCTATTTATGTAGTTATAAGGGAGTCTTAGGTTTTTGTGTTTCTGACAAGATAAATCTGATGTTTCTAATCCAGGGATCATACTCTGAAAACCCTATTCTGGCTAGGGATGGTAACCACTTGCTTAATTTGGAGAATGAATATTTTAAGTAAGGAATTTCATAAGCAATATAGAAAATGTAAATTTCAAAGAAAAGTGTAGAACTTTTATCATACAGAGTAAAAAAGATATTGCTGTTCCTTGTAATCTGAAATAAGCTTTCAAAGTTCATGTGTAGTGAAAAATCCCAGATATAAATGATAGCTTAGCTAAAGAAAACCTTCAGAGATGTTAAAGATAGCAGATCTTCCCTCTTTTCACTGTTTTCTGTTGCTGAATTTATTGAGGTATAATTTACAAAGAGTAGAATTTTCTTTCTTCTTTTAAAGGTATCTAATCACCAGCAGAATAAAAAATAGGTAAGAGTTTTAGCATTTCCCCTAACGCCACATGGTTATCCTTTTCACAGGTCCTAGTAACCATTGTCTTTTCTTCTTCTGTGTAGACTGGATTTACCACAATGCTTATAAATTGAATTATCTAGTAGTTTTGATTTTGGAATCTTTCTCTAAACTGAATTTGAGATTCATGCATGCATTTATGTTTATTAATACTGATTACTTTTTTTCTAAAGAGAAGTTTTATATTTAAATAAAATTGAACAGAAAGTACTGTGTTTACCCTTTACCCCCGTACAGTCTCTCTAGAGTTAGCAGTAGCTCATTATTACAGTGGATAAATGTGCAGTGACGTGCATACATTTGATGGTATACTTTCTGTGGGTTTTGACTAATTAAACAGCTTCTGCCCACCATTATAGAACCATACATTGCTACTATATAAACCCTTGTGCTATGTATAGTCATTCTTTGCAATCGCTGGTAGTTTTTAGTCTTGGTAGTGCTGTTAGAATGTTATTAGTTGAGATACATACTATATGGTCTTTTCATATTTTATTCTTTAACTTAGCATGATGTATTTAAGATTTCTTGATGTTGTTATGGTTTATAGCTTCTATTTTTAGCAGTGATAACATTTCGTATTGTCTGGTTGTATTAAAGTTTATTTTCCCAGCTATTGAAGTACATCTTCATTGTTGGCAACTTTTGGCAATCATAAATAAAGCTGATACTAACTTTTGTATTCATGTTCGTTAGGAAAATTGCATAGTTTTTATTGTTGATGTGCCTTTATCCAGTTTTTGGTTTCAGGGTATTTTGACTTCATAGAATGTGTTTGGTCCCTGTTCTGATTCATTTTTTGACAACTTGACACAAGCTGGTGTCATTTGTTAAGAGGGATCTTCAATTAGGAAAATGTCTCCATTAGATTGTTTCATAGGCACGTCTGTGGGGGCATTTTCTTGATAAATGATTGCTTTGGAAGAGCACAGCCTGATATGAATGGTGTCATTTCTGAACAGGTTGTCTTTGGGTGTATATAAAAGCAAACTGGGGTCTGGAGAGATGACTCAGTGGATAAGAGCACTGACTGCCCTTCTTGGATGTAGTTCCCTGCACGCACACACACGGTAGCTCAAAACTATCTGTAACTCCAGTTCAGGGGATCTGGCAGCCTTGCACAGACATACCTGCTGGCAAAACACCAGTGCATGTAAAAATAAATAAATAAATAGAAAGCAAACTAGAACAAGCGAGGAGGAACAAGCCAGTAAGCAGCACTCCTCCTTGACCTTTATTTCAGTTCCTGCCTCCAGGTTCCATCTTTGAGTTTCAGGCCTGACTTTCCCTTGATGGTAGACTACAAGAAAGATGAAATAAATCCTTTCCTTCCCAACTTGCTCTTGGTCACGGTGTTTTATCACAATAATAGAAACCCTAAGTAATAGAATACCACTCATTTCCCCGTTTTCTTTATGGAGTATTTTGAGGAAAATTGATAATACTTCCTAAAAACCCAAAGACAGATATTGGGGTTCAAGTCAAAGATCAGAAAAGCAAAGCAGTCAACCACTAGAGAGACCTTTTACCTCTACCAAATCTTCAGTCCAAATGGGTGAGATCCTGTGTCCAAGAATCCTCAGACTTCACACTCCAGTAAGTTCCTGTCTCTTCCCCTATATATTGCTCTCTCTGCATAGCCATATTGCTCTTGTCTCCACCTCCTGGGTGGTGGGATTAAAGGTGTGTGATCCTAAGTGCTGGAATCACCTTTGTGAATCCTGTGTAACCCAAGGTGACCTTGAACTCATAGAGATCCCTCTTCCTCTGTCTCCCAAGTGCTGGGATTAAAGGTGTGTGCCAAATAATATACCACAATATTTCTGGGTTTCATTTTTTTTCCTAGTCTTGTGCTCTATTCTATTGGCATCTGACTGGTTTAATTCTGTCTTTTTTGGTTAGTTTTTCTAAGACTTGATGATCCTGCTATCTTTTCAATGTACTAACTAACTCTTGGTTTCAGTGGTAACTTAATTTTTGTTTTAATCTCTTACTTCATTATTTTCTGCTGTTAGATTTATTGTGTTTTCCTTCCTATCTTTGTATTTGACTTTTGGCTTTTGTAAAACCTTGAGTTTTACTATTATTTTGAGTGTTCTCTCTATCTCTATCTCTCTCTCTCTCTCTCTCTCTCTCTCTCTCTCTCTCGATCTCTCTTTCTCCAAGGTAACCTCTCATAGGCTTATATTTCTCTTTTAGAACCTATTTGACTGTATCTTAAATTCTGCAAGTTGCATTTTCATTCAATTCTTGGAGTTGAAAAGTTTTTCTATTCTCTGATTTTGTGAGTGTTAATTTAACAACATATTTTTAAGATTACATTTTTTGTACAATTTCTCTTGCTATTTATTTCCAGCCTTATTTCTTTATAATGCGATAAGTTGCATAAAGTTATTTTAATTTTTTTCTTTTGTATTTGTTAAGACTTGCTCTAGCCTAAAATGTAATATATATTTGGAGAAAGTGCCATGGACTACTTTCTTACTCAGGGTTTCTATTGCTGTGAAGAGACACCATGACCACAACAACTCTTTTTTTTTTTCTTTTGATTTTTCATGACAGGGTTTCTCTGTAGCTTTGGAGTCTGTCCTGGAACTAGTTTTTGTAGACCAGGCTGGCCTCGAACTCACAAAGATCCACCTGCCTCTGCCTCCCAAGTGCTGGGATTAAATGCGTGCGCCACCACCTCCCGGCTGACCACAACAACTCTTATAAAGGAAAACATTTAATAAGGTGGCTTATACTTTTAGAGGTTCAGTCCATTATTATTATGGTGGGACATGGCAGTGTGCAAGTAGATATGCATGGTGCTGGAGAAGGGACTGAGATTTCTATATCTTGTAGGCAGTAGAAGTTAACTGACTCTCTGGGCATAGCTTGAGCATGTTTGAGACCCCAAAGCCCGCCTCCACAGTGACACAATTCTTCTAACAAGGCCACACTTCCTAGTATTGCTACTCCTTTTAGGGGCCATTTTCTTTTAAATCACTATTTTCCACTCTCTGGTTCCCCAAAGGTTTGTAGTCACATCATAATGCAAAAAAATGTATTCAATCCAACTTCAAAAGTTCCTATAGTTCGTAATAGTTCCAGATTTATTTAAAAGTCTAAAGTTCAAAGTCTCTTCTGAGATTCATGCAGTTTCCTTACTGTAATCACCTGTAAAATCTAAATACAAAAGCAGATCACATCCTTTCAGCATATAAGGGCACAGGATATATATTACCATCGCATAATGTAGGGAAGGAGCATAGCAGGGGAATACTGGACCAAAGCAAGACTGAAAGCCAGCTGGACAAACTCCAAGCTCCGCATCTCCATATCTGTTTTCAAAATGTTTTTCAGATGTCCAACTCCTTTCAGCTTTGTTGACTGCAACACACTTCTGTCTCTTGGACTGGTTCTTCTCCCTGTTAACAGATTTTCTCAGCAGGTATCCCAAGGCCCTCACATCTCCAACATTTTGAGGTCTCCAAGACAATCCAGGCTTCAACTTTATAGCTTCATGCAATGTCCTCTCTGGGTCTCAATTCAGATACACCCCTGACACATGCCTGGCCTCAGCGATTTTCTTTGGTCATGAAATTCCTCAATCCCTTTCTTTTATCCTTAACTCTAAAGCCACATGGTCGAAGGTGACAAGTTCTGCTGCTTGCTGGGACTTGAACATGGCTGCCTTGTTCAATTACATCTTCATCAGCTTTCTGTTTTTTTATAGTTTCTTATACCACCTGAGTTTAACTGTTCTGGAATTTGCTCTGTAGACCAGGTTGGCCTCAAAGTCAAGACATCTATCTGCCAGCCTCTGCCTTCCCAGTGCTGGAGTTAAAGGTGTGAATTACCACACCTGGTTTTGAACTTTTCTTTAATTCCTTTTCACAAGTTGGAAACTTAGCTGGGTGGGATCTTGTCCTGAGGTCACCACTTTATTGCATTTCTTACTTTGTTTTATCTCATTGAACACAGGACTTAACTCCATCCCACTTCCTGATGTTCCTTTTCTCAAATTGTTCTATATCTTGTATTTTTATTTTTATTTATTTTTTTCCTCAGATGCTCCTTTTCATTATAAATTTTCCTTAAAGTTACCACTAATGACCACATGATAGAATCTATCTATATTAACTATTTTGAGATTTCCTCTGCCAATGGAATTAATCCAAAACTTCACGTTAGCCTCAGGCAGACTTCTCAGACAAGGACAAAAAGCAGCCACATTCTTTGCCAAACTATCACAAGAAGGATTTCTAGGCCACATATTAATATTATTATTCTCTGAAACCTCTTGAGCCAGCCCCCCACAGATCAAATCATCCTCACCAACACTGCCTCCCATGATTCTATTAGTATGACCCCATTAAACAGCACTTATAGCATTCAGCTGCTATTCTTTTTTTCTTTTATCTTTTTTTTTTTTTTTTTTCCTTTTGGATTGTATTTTGAGACAGGGTTTCTCTGTGCAGTCTTGCTCTTCCTGGAACTTGCTCTGTAGACCAGACTGGCCTTGAACTCACAGAGATCCACCTGCCTCTGCCTCCCAAGAGCTGGGATAAGTGTGTGTGCCACCACCTTCCAGTTCAACTGCTTTTCTAAAGTCACAGTCCCAAGGTTCTTGTTCCTTCAAACAAAAACATGGTCAGGCTTATCACAGCGATACTCTAGTCCTGGTACCAACTTTTGTCTTTTTTTTTCTTCATTTTTTGAGACAGGGTTTCTCTGTGCTTTAGAGCCTGTCCTGGAACTAGCTCTTGTAGACCAGGCCGGTCTCAAACTCCCAGAGATCCGCTTGCCTCTGCCTCCCCATTGCTGGAATTAAGGCTTTTTTTTTTTTTTTAAGCCTGGTGTTGTGGCATGCACTTTATTATATATACAATATTCTGTTAGCATGTATGCCTGCAGGCCAGAAGAGGGCACCAGTTCCTATTACAGAAGGTTGTGAGCCCTGATGTTGTTGCTGGGAATTGAACTCAGGCCTTCTTGAAGAACACCCAGTGCTCTTAACTGCTGAGTCATCTCTCCAACCCCCAACACAGCAATTCTTATAAAGGAAACCATTTAATTGGATGTATTACACTTTCAGAAGTTTAGTCCCTTATCATCATGGTAGAACATGGCAGTGTGTAGGCAGACATAGTGCTTGCTGGAAAAGGAGCTGAAAGTTTTCCGGGCAACAGGAGGTGAACTGACTCACTGGGTGTGGCTTGAGCATACATGAGACCTCCCCAAAGCCCACCTCCACACTGATACACTTCCTCCAACAAAACCACGCCTACCTCCAGCAAGGCCACACCTTCTAGTAGTTCCACTCACATTGAGGTCCATTTTCTTTCTGATCACCACAGATACTGAACAAAATATGTATTTAATTATGTGTTTAGGTAAAGTATTCTGTACATGTCTGTGATCTATGGTGTAGTATAACTCTGCAATTTCTTTGTTTAGTATCTTTTTTTCTTTTGCCCTTTAGGTATTGGTTGTGATGTCAGGTTAGTATTTGAGTAATGATATTATAATGTATTCATGTGTGCTTCAACTATTGGGTGCAGTTTATTGAAGTTTTCTAAATTTTCTATTATGCAATTATTTCTCATAGTGAAATTAATAATTTTAAACCTTCAAATCCATATGAATCTTACTATTTTTTGTTTCCCTCATTCCTCTAAAATAAGAAATTGTCAGCTTATATCAGACCCATCTTATACTCAATCTTATCACAGGGTAAAGAGATTTAAGGCCCTAATTGCAATTAGAAATTGTCAGCAAACCCTTTCATTTTGTGCCTTTCAACTAATATCAAAACATCTCCTTAGTGTAAAACCACCCCTTTTTACTTTGCCAATTGACATTTTCTTTCTTTTATCTTAATTCAGTTACTTATTTTTCAGTGATCTAAAATCAACATTGGTTTTTCATGAACCTTAAAGCCATTCTCTTTTTAAGGTTATTTTCTATGTTCTTTTACAAGTCATTTTTTCTCATTCCCTTTCCTAGTCTAATACATAGGAATAGTCTTTACTATGTATTTGAGTAATATTCGGAACATAACACTGTATAACTTACTTGAACCGTGATGAGTTGAGACCTACTCTTGCAGAATCAATTCTTCTGATTTTGTCAGTTAATGAACTTTAATAGTACATGTTAGTATATTCCACATAATTTTATTTTCTCTATGTGAATTATTTGTTTATTTAGCTTTTTCATGGTCACTCTTGACTTTATGATATTGTTATACTTAAAAATCGGAAAATTAACTGCAATAGTAATTCTTATGCCATTTTTTTTTGAACATTGTATATGTCTTTGCCTACTCTATATTGGTGGGGGTGGAGTTAAATTTGTTAAATGCTTTTGTTGCTCTAAATTTTCTAGCTGATTTTTACATCTTGATGATAGGTGCATTGCTTGTGAAATATTTTTGTGTTTTGTGGTAGTATTTTATTAGAAATATTTGTATGTTGAAAGTGGTAAGGGTTGAGGGTTTAGTTCAGTGGTAGAGCACTTGCATAGTATGTGCCAGGCTTTGGGTTTTATCCTTAGTGATACAAAAACAAAAGTAGAAAATAAAAACAAAATTATGACAGTCTGTTTCTCTCTGTTGCATTGGTAAAAAATGCACAAAATAAATATGATTGTTAAATATATAATGTATTTGGAAATACGTAAACAAAATTGATTCTAGTAGGTCCAAAGATTTAAATTTCAATAAAAATCCTTATTTAGCTTTTGGTCCCTATGTCTCAATCTGATGTATTCTTTTGTGTTGAAACACACATGTGTACTTGTTTTCTTACATATTAGAATATTCTGTTTTCATCTTAACTGATGTATTTAGTAGGATTTTCAGTTAGCAAATTTCTTTTTTGTGGGCTAGTCTGAATTGTTATGCCATTTCTATCATTATAGTTAGGTGCATATATGTGGACTAGTAAACCAGATTTACTGGTGCAGTGATTAAATGGAAAAGAGTTTCTAGATGTTTATTTGAATAAAGAATCAGAACTTTAGTGGTGTTTGAGTTATGTAAATCAGCTCCTGTCTTATTTTATACTATGTCAGAAGCCACTGATGATGAGTATTATTCATGATTTTATCTTTTTAGGTTTTGTTTCACACTGCATCAGTGAGTGATGGTCTCTTAATTTTAATACATTATTTTTAATTAAATTCTTAACTTTAAGAGTCCATCTCTTTTCAGAACCATTCTTTCATACTTTATCATAACGTTTTTATTAAATCTTACTGGGTTGGGGTATAGCTCAGAAGAAGAATGTCTTGAGTTTGATCTACAGCACTGCAGAAAATTAAAAGGGGAAGAGAAGAGGAGGGAAGAAGATTGGTATAGAGAGGAAGCAGAGAGAAAATTAGGTGGACCCAGGAATGTACACTTACTCTTGGGAGGTAAGATTCCTGCGGAGTCTTTTAGACCAACATAATGAGACCTTGCTTACTAGCAAACAACTAAAGGAAGTATTTAGAAATATATTGAATCCAGAAAGTAGCTTATAAGCCTTTTCTCCCTATTCTTTAGTATTTGAGAATATAGTAGGCTCTAAGAACTAGATAAATCATATAGAAGAGGAACATGAGCTATATGCTATTCAAACTTGTTGTTTGTCTATTGATTGATTGCAGTGCTGGGGACTGAATCCAGGTTCCAGGGTATGCTAAGCAAGAACTACCACTTAGTTATGTCTGTTGGCCTTATACTTTTTTTTTTTTTTTAAAATAGGTCTTGTGGAAGTCTATTTGTAAAGTATTTGCCTAGCAAGTGCAAGGAAGGCACTTGGTTTTCTCTGATTAAAATTTGTGGCACACACCTTTAATCCCACCACTGGAGAGGCAGAGGCAGAGGCAGACAAATCTCTGCAAGCTAGAGAACAGCCTGTTGTACAAAGAGAGTTCCTGGACAGCCAAGGCTATACAGAGAAATCCTGTCTGGGGAAACAAACAAACAAACTAGCTTTAGGTGTCTTGCAGTGGTGGTGGTACTCACCTTTAAACCTAGCACTCACGAGGCAGAGGCAAGCGGATCTCTGTGAGTTTGAGACCGGCCTGGTCTACAGAGTGAGTTCCAAGACAGCTACAGTATATGGAGAAATTGTCTCAAAAAAACTTAGGAGTCTCTTTGCTTTTGAATCATGTTATTAAATTATAGTCATACCTATACATGGAGTGCAAGGTGATATAATTCTTAATACAACATTGAACGATCAAATGAAGACAACCAACTCATCCAATACCTCAAGCAACTTGATGTCTTCTGTAAGGAGAAGAAAAATCTTTAACATTACTAGTAAAACAAATTCCACTTTAAATTGGTACTTAACAAGTAGTTTGTCCTTGGGATGCAAGCAAGAGTCAGCCTTAACAAACACTTCAATCACTAAGAAAATGCACCACAGGCTTGCCCTCAGGCCAGTGTAGTAGAAGGTATTTTCACAATTCCAATTCCTTTTTTTTTTTTTAGAGTGACTGTAGTTTTTCTCAACTTAACAAAAAGATAGCCAGTGCAGATTTTTTTTTCTGTATGTGCTATATATATATATATATATATATAGTTCATAATGACAAGGAAGTCGTAGTTATGACATGGCTTACATCTCTGTGGACTAGGAAGCAGATAGATGGGGGCTGAAAGTGGTACTGGGACTAGTACACAAACACACTAGCCTGTGAGGGATATTTTACATAATAGTAGCCTTATTTAAATATCAGTTACAATCGATTTCTCCTGGCCATGCCACCTATTTTTATTTGGTGACTTTGGGTTCATATATTTGATTTTTAGTTTATTAAACGGGACTATTAGAAGCTTTTTTTTTTAAAAATAGGATTGAGAACACTAAAAATTATATAATTATGTGCCCTTTACCTCGGTTCTTAGCTACTATTGGATGAGTCTATAAAATAGAAATGATTGGTAAATAATTGAGCTAAAACTTTCTGGTATTTATATATTAAAAATTTCTAGAAAAGAATGTGTTGTATCTTAGTTCTTTGTGTGCTACCAATAAAAGCCACAATTTCACTAGATGTACTGAAGATGCTATGTGAAATACTTAATACATATATAATACCATAAATGGTAGAGCTTCTTAACAGGTAGAACTATAAGTGTGGTTTTGCCAATAGTTCCTAAGATTTAAATTTTGGGCTTTTTTTTTGGATTTTTGTCATGTTAGGCAGCAAAATCAGTGCCTTATGTGTTTTTGACAAGTGGCAAGTGTTTTGCTACTAAATTACACATAGTAGCTTTAAGATATTTTCTGCATCATAATGTGAGGAAAATCGGTTTGTCAGTTCTACCCATCATTAAACTTAAGTTTTTTAATTTAATGTTTACTATTACCAAAGTTCTATAATTTATATTACTGTATTCATAATTTTTATAAGTTGTAGAAAGTATAGAAAATATGAGCAAAAAAACCATCTCTTTAACTGGCAGGTCACCACTATTAACAATTTAATGTTGATATTCGTTCTATTTCTCTGTGTGTGTTTGTGTCTGTGTATTTGTATTACAAGCAAGACATTTTTGTTACAGTTTTAATGGAATGTTTCTTTGGATGATATTAATAATTTTCGTACTTTTTTTTTTTTTAAACCTGGAAGCCCTATGTTTAAGCAGATTTTAAAGAAAAAGAAAACTAGAGCTTCTCTAGTTGAAAGGAGGAAGAAGCTTCAGTATTTTTTTTCTTGGTTTGCTTAGGTGTAAAATTTTAAAAATTTTTTAAATTGATTTTTATTGAACTCTACATTTTTCTCTGTTCCCCTCCCTTTCTCTCCCATCCCCCCTTCAGCCCTCCCACAAGGTCCCCATGCTCCCAATTTACTCAGGAGATCTTGTGTTTTTCTACTTCCCATGTAGATTAGATCTATGTAAGTCTCTCTTAGTGTCCTCATTGTTGTCTAAGTTCTCTGGGATTGTGGTTTGTAGGCTGGTTTTCTTTGCTTTATGTTTATAAACCACCTATGAGTGAGTACATGTGATAATTGTCTTTCTGTGTCTGGCTTAACTCACTCAAAATAATGTTCTCTAGCTCCATCCATTTTCCTGCAAAATTCAAGCTGTCGTTCTTTCTTTCTACTGTGTAGTACTCCATTGTGTAAATGTACCACATTTTCCTTATCCATTATTTGGTCGAGGGGGATTTAGGTTGTTTCCAGGTTCTGACTATGACAAACAAAACTGCTATGAACATAGTTGAGCACATGTCCTTCTGGCACGATTAAGCATTCTTTGGATATATACCCAAAAGTGGTATTACTGGGTCTTGAGGAAGGTTGTTTCCTATTTTTCTGAGAAATTGCCACACTGACATCCAAAGGAAGCCTCAGTTTTTTAAATTTATTTTTAACTAGCCTAAACAATCTGTCTGGGAGCTAACGATGAAGAACTTTAGGGCTCTACATTAGAAGCATGAGCTATGCAAAGTGCCATGCATATGTTATTTCAGGTCTCAGCTACTCATTTGGAGGAGTTTGAATTTGAGGCCAGTCTAGGCATCACAGTGAAGTTGAGTTTTAAACCAGCAAACTCTTGTAGTTGTTAGTTTTTTCCTCTTTAACTTCTCTTTTCTAGTATATGGTTGAGTAATATGTGTGTTGATGTATGTGCATGTGTATCTGTGTTCCATATCCGTGTATGTGTGTTTGTGTGTGTGTGTGTATCCGTGTATGTATAGAGCAGAAGTTGATATTGGACGTCTTCCTCAATTTCTCTCCACCTTACTTTTTGACAGGGTCTTTTATTGAACCTGTGACTCACCAATTCAGCTGGTTAGGCTCTTGTCTCTGTAGTGCTAGGTATTAAAGCTATGTGTTACCTTTCCTGGCTTTTTACATACGTAATGGATATCAGAACTAAGGCACTTTACCAAGTGAGCTATCTCTCCATCCGCATTAACTTTCTTTAATGACTGGAGAATGTTAGGCCTTTGACAACCATGGAAGTGTTCTGTTTAGCTTTCCCTTGAAAAAGTTCCACTTCAAGGACAGTGTTAGTTGAGACTCTAGATACAATAGCTCTTTGGATTTACTACATCATTCATTCCTGCTATCTGTGGGTAGCTTTTTCTTCAGTTACTGAGTGTGGCATTAGTCATTTCTGCTTAACATGGTGATTTCTGTTTGAACAGTCCAGAACTTTGAGCTATATTTAGGACTGGCAGTCTAGAACTATACTCATTTGAGGCTGTTGCTACTTAATTTTCCTTTTTTATTGCTGTGCTTTCATAGCTGAGTGGACTTTGTCATAGCCTTAATGTTTCTTTGTTTATTCTCTTTTGTTTCTTTTCTCATTCTTCATAAATATTTCTCATAATAAATTTCTTATATATTTAACTTCTGTCTTGATTTTGTTTCCGAGAGCACCTGAATGACTTGCATCTTTTTAAAGAAATAAATATTTTAAGTTCTAATCTCATACTTTTAAAGAAATAGACAAAATATGAAAGACAGTCATCACCCCTTCTCTCAGACCCTAGAAAAGCCATCTTTATGTGATTATTATTATACTTCTGTCATTATCTCATGATGTGGAATGCCCTTCTGTCTGCTGTGAATATGTTGTATTACTATTAGTTAATAAAGAAGATGATTTGTCCAATAGCCTGGCAGAACAGAGGCAGGTGGGAAATCTAAGCAAAGATAAAGGGAGAAAGAAGGTGTCAGAGTGATGCCAGCAGCAGCGGGAAGACTAAGATGCCAGAGAATTATCAGTAAGTCATGGGCCACGTGGTGATACACAGATTAAAACAAGTGGGTTAACTTAAGGTGTAAAATCTAGTTAGTAGTAAACTTGAGCCATCACCCAAACAGTTTACCTCAGAGTGTTTATTTCAGATCTGGCAGGCGGGAGAGAAACCTTCAGTTACAATCTTTCTTGTGTAACAGGCTTTCTTTTAGGCCACCAACAAGCTCCCAAATCATGATGTGGAGAGTTATTATTAGTTATGAATGCTTGACCTTTGCTTAGGCGTGTATTTTGCTATCTCTTATTACTTACTTTAACCTGTTTCTCTTCATCTACTTTTGCCTTATGGCTCTTTAACTTTCTTTCATTCTGTATGTCCTACGCAGTGTCTGGAAACTGGTGGCTGTCTGTCTGGTTCCGGGCGTCTCCCTCTCTTTTTCCATCATTCTTTCTTCCTTCTATTCTTTCTCAAGCCTAGATTTCTCCTGCAACTTCTCAGTCTCTCTGCCACCAGCCCTGCCTATCTTTCTTCTGCCTAGCTATTGGATGTTAAGCTTTTTTATTATACCAATCAGGTGCCATAGGAAGGCAAAGCAAACAGCAACACATCTTTACATCATTAAATAAATGTAACACATCTTTACATCATTAGCCAAGTGCCAGTATAAACAAATGTAATATGTGTTTACATCATTAAAGTAATATTTTACAATGCACCTGCATTCTCATTTTTCAGTCTATCATCTTTTAAGTGGTGTCTATAACTCTTTAACTGCTAAAATATAGGAATTTAATATACCTACCATTCTTTCAACTGTTCCCCATCTTGTCACTTGTTCACATGAGTTACATTATCTTTTTGATTTGGAAGGCTTATGTTTATGCTGTAATTTAGACCATACTTTAAATAATGCTTTCAAAAATCAGTAATACTATTTGCTATATTGTGTAAATATAATTAAGTCCAGAACCAACTAATTTGTTGAAACTATGTACAAGGAATGTAGTGCCTTGTATTTTATCTTTATCACTGAAGTAGTTTATGTTTTTTTTTTTTTTTTTTTTTTTGGTGTTCACCTTTCTGTACCTTCTGCTATTACTCATGTTATCTTTATCAGGGCTGAAACAGTACAAGCTATACTTAGATTTGAATGCCAACACCAACAGTTACTGACAGTGAGCTGGGTGTGGTGGTCAATGCCTGTAATTCTATTACTTGATTGGTGGAGGCAGGAGATTTAGGAGTGCAATTACATAATTAGTTCTAGGGCCCGTTTTTTTTTAAGCATCAGTTGGCACCTTTAGGTTTTTGTTCTCCTGCTGTTACTTTGTATGTGCTGAATTATATGACAGAAGAGTTTAAGACAAACAAGCACAACAAAAAGAAAGCAAGACTCCCAAAACAATGACAAAACTCAGTTACTAGTCATGTAATATTAGGCAAATGTGTTAAAAATTTCTCAGTTTTTGACTGAAAAATTGATTGTTTTTATATTATTTTTTAGATACTTCATTACAAAGAACAATAATTGTAGCAACATAAAACTGTCCATTTATGGCGGCTCAGACCTTTAATCCCAACATTAGGGAGGCACAGGCAGACGGATCTCGTGAGATTGAGACCAAGCTGATCTAAAAAGTAAGTTCCAGGACAGTGAAGGGCTTCACAGAGAAACCTTGTCTCTAAAAACAAAACTGTCAGTTTATATCTCATCTTGTCCATTGATCAAAAGTTTAATTGGCATGGATGGATCTTTTCTTACCATCTTGGAAGGCCTAGCTGGGAGTTAGCTTCTTCAGGAGACCCTAGGGAGATCAGATCCCTTAATCACTCAGATTTTTGGCAGAAATGATTCCTATGTGCCTATATTATTGAGGTTCTGTTTCTTTGTTGAATGTTGGTTCATGGAAAGGAGATCTTGTTCAAATTCTAGAGGCCACTTGCTGCTTTCATTTCCGGTTTCTCTCATCTCAGAGCAAAGGAGTGTAAGGTTCCTCCCAAGTTTTAAGTTTCTCCTACATTTTTTCTGCCACATCCCTTTGATTTGTTTGCCTATTTCTTTCTCCCTTCAGGGCCAGTATGATTGATTATATTTATAACAAAAGATAATTTTCCTATTTTGATGTTTGTTAATCTCTTGCCATGTAATTCAGTACATAGCAAAGTAGCAGCAGGGTGTGGGTTCCTAATGCTACTTATGACAGGCATACTGTGGTTCTGTGATCATGTGTATTTCATAAAAGAAATGAACCTGCCTTGTCCCAGGGTCCCTAATGTACTCATGACAACCAAAAGTCTCATAAGGTCAGAAGTTCTAAATTTCTTATTGAAATATTTAAGTGAAATTTGGGTGAAGTTCTTTTTACTATGTACCTGTGGGATCAAGGGAACAGACTAACTTTTCATCAAATACAGCTTTGGGACAGATAGAAATATTATGGTTCAAAAAGAAGGGAAGAAGGAATTACTAGTTTTAAGCAGTTTAGGAATCCAGCTGGAGAAATGCCACAAATTCCAAGGCTTAGGAGTAATCCTTTGTGACTTTCAGCTTTCTCTAGATTTTTCTAATCATTTGTGTATTCCAAAGTATGAGCTGTAGTATCTGCTTCTTAGGATTGTTGGGACTTCAGTGTTAAGGCAATTAAGACAAATTTGTAAAACCATGTCTGACAGATAGTAAACATTAGGTAGCTTAATTGTCAGCAACATTATTCATAAAACACCTATTCATCTGTGTGTGTGTGTACTTCTGTCTTACGTATCTACCTTTAAAAGAGACATATCAGCTATTTTATTCTCTTGTATAGTTTTATGTAGTCTTTATAGGTGAAGTAGCTTCTCCTTTTTGGGGTTTATGTTCATCCTTTTTCTTTTTTCTTTTTCTTGTTTTAACTTTTGTGTAAAACTTAATAGTGTCTTATTCTTTTACTTCCAAAGGATGGAGTAAAAGTGTGATAAAGAGAAATGTTAGTTTGTTAGGGTCAGGGCATAGATTGGGAGCTGTATTTATTTATTTACATGAGCTTTATAGATAGTAGCTAAAGATAAAGGATATTGAGCCAGACTGACGTAGAACAACTAAGCGTGATATTAGGTAAACTTCTGTTCCTCAGTTTTGCCATCCATAAAATAGAGATAAATGTGTATGTACTTACATCATTGAGATACTCATGAATTAATATGTTAATTGGTAGGGATCAAAAGGTAGTAGTAATATTCACAATCTGGTTATGTTTTGTGTTTAGTGTTTGTTAATCTTCCAAATTTGTGTAAATTTAGGGTGTAGACAGTTGAAATGGAAGGCCAACTTTTTATACTGGGAGAAAACAAAAAGCAGTTTTTCACCATTAAGAGAAAAATCTTTGCGAAAGGAATTTTCTAGGAAATTAATACACAGTTCATTAATATACTTCAATAAATGTGCCTTTTAAGGTTGTTCTAAGATGCTCGGAGCCATACCTAAGCTTTTCTATAGTAGCTTATTGCTAATTTTCTTTTTTAGTAGCTATTTAAATGTTTCTCTTTGTCATCTTCATTATACTCTGTTTTCCTGAATTTCTGATTTCGTAGTAACAGTAGTAGTTGTTAAAATCATTCCTTTTGAAGTTTTTGAAATTCAAAATTTCAAATTTAAAGTTACAATAAGTATATGTAATAGAATCTTCTGTCACATTTAAATCTGGAGTCTATTAACAAAATGTTCATTATCCTGGTGTGTATTAGTGATTTCAGTATGCTTTATCTAATTATCCTGTCTGTGGCACCTCCTCTAACATGGTGAGCAATACCTTTATTCATTCTGTTTACTTGAACTAATTCATTTTTGAGACTATTTCTGTAATTGTGTACATACATAAAGTACTCCCTTTGATGGTACTTTGCAGAGAACAAGTTGTATTTTGGATATTTTTTTATCCCTAGCCTTGTAAGAATAAAGAGCAAAGTTTTCTTGTAACAGAGCCAAGTACTCTAGTGACTGTTGATTTAAAAAAAAAAGAACAACAAAACACTAGTTAGCTGTGCATCCTTTAATCAGTAATTTATGGGAAGAGAGCTCAATTAGCAACAAATTACTAAAAGGATGATTATCTTGAAAGCAGTGAAATGTCTTTTGGTATACACATTGACTAAATATTGGAAAACATTTTGTAAACCACATTTTGGCCAACTTTTCATTACTATGGCTTCATGACAATGTGCCAGTATATTGCAGCATGTGTTCATTCGTTAGCCTTGATGCTCTGTTGCTAAAAATAGTCCTGGTTATTATTCCTTACTCTATCAGTTTTGTGCTTTAAAAAGCATAGTATTCACCTGTCACAGCTTATTAATTGTAGGCTTCATTTTCAAACATAAATCACAATAGAATTTTAGGTCAAGTGTGTCAAACGTTCTTTTTGTTAAGAGGTCTCATTGCCTTGTTAAGGTAATTTTTCTTTCATTTGGATAATGTGCTGTGTTGAGATTTGGTTGTTAATTGATAGATGTGGTATCCTCTCTGTGAGAGCTTTTAAAATGCATAACACGTATTTCAGAAAGCAGCTGTTGCTATGGCAACTCTCGGGTCACTTGCAGCTCAGCTTACATGATTGGCTGTTAATGGAGCCTAATATGCTTGAGAAGAGAATTGAGCAAATGAAAGAGGGTTTTGAAGGAATCCTCTTAAACCTCTTGAAGTTTAACAGAATAGCACTAAAAAAATTTTAACACTTATATAACTGTTACACAGTTTTGATATGAGTAGTTTTATGAGTAATGACAAGTTTTGAAAAATATTTTTCTTAACTCTTAAGAGCATTGGAATCTTGTTAGCATTTTCCCTTATTTTACCGTTGTTTAAAGAAACACGGCTGTCAATTATGTTAAGCGCTCTGCTTTATGAATCACATACTACAGAGGAGTTAATTGGATTGAGGCATGAGAGCATTGTTAATTGTGTGGGTCCAAAAAGGGTAGTAAAGCCAGGAATAGTCTATGTTTACTGTAGTTATGTGAATTAGGTTAGAGTCATCTTTCAGTTGGATTTTTAAGGTAGTCCCATGAATACCTGTCTCTCCTATAGTGGTGATTGAATGGTATAGGAGGAGATGTGAGGTGTACTTTGGATTTGGAGGTTGGTAGAGTGAACACCATCAAGCATAAGAATTTCTAGAAACCCTGTCAAGATGACTTAGTAAGCAAAGATGCTTGCTACCAAGCCCGGTGACCTGGATTCAGTCCTTGGACCACTGTGGTAGAATAAACCTTATTCCCACAAGTTGTCCTATAAGTACACCATCGCATGTGGGTATACACACAGACACACGCCACAATTGAATACACAATTTAAAAAGAATTGACTTAATAAAAATTGAGTCATGTAAAATGACACTAATAATTAGCCTTATTAAATGATAGTTTTCATCAGTGTCCACTATCACTTTTATAACTATGGTGTTAATAATAGAGCTACTTTATTTATTTTGATAGATAATAGCATATGTAATTAAAATTATAGTTGTGATTCAGATGAAGTTTGCTGAATAATAATATTACTTCAGAAATTTTTTCACTTTGTAAAATTGATTTTGGTTGCCTATTACAGCAGGTATTGGAAATAGAAGTAAAATATGAGATATTATATCTGATTTAAAAATTGGACTCTATTGGCATGCACATGTAGTCCCAGCTTTGAGATGCAGAGTCAGGAGGATTGTGAGTTTGAGGCAAGTCTTAGCTATATAACAAGACCCCAGCTTGGGAATGCAGTGCACTTAGTGGTAGTGTGAATGCATGTCTAACAAGTACAAGGCCTTGAATTCTACCCCAGCTAGAAAACAAACAAAAGATTAAGGTGTAGTGTTGGAACTGATGCATTTCATTTTACTGTGATACTATATTTTGTTATATTTGATTTATTGACTGTTAGCAGAAATAGTGATATTAACCTTTGATTTATTAGAGGAATATTTAGAAATACTAAATAGTTTTGTTTTTAAATGACAGTTTTCAAGTGATCAAGTGATTCTATATTCTGTCTGTCTGAGGCAATTATGGAAGTACTAGATTTTGGTGTTGTGTGATAAAAAATCAACAGTTCTCTTTGGTATTAGAAAAAATAAAGTTCAAGAAATTAACAAATCAACCCACAGTCTTAGAGAGCTATTATTAACTACTTTTTAAAAAAGTTTTTCTCTGTGTATACATGAGTATACATAAAATATATAGGTCATTCTTTATATATTTCTATACATTTGTAATTTCCCCTCTTTTTAACATATTATTTTTATTGATTATTTGGGAAAACTTTTCATAATATACCCCTATCCCACTTACTTCCCTGTCCTCCCAGGTCTCCCCCCTTCACCCCACATCCTTGTGACCTCCTCTTTTAAAACTAAAGAAGAAGAAAAGAAAAAAGTACCACGTTCAATTTGTGTTGACTGTGTATTCACTGGAGTATGGTCAAACTCCCAGTGTGCAGACCAGACCCTTAAAGAGAAATGAGTTCTTCCCCATCCCTACCTTGGCCAGAAGCCATCAGCTGTGAAGAGCTATATTTCAGCAGCCCTCCCACAGTTTTTAAGAGTTCTCTTCAATGGCTTCCTGTCTAGACTTTATTGTTTCTTATTCTCAACTATTAGTCTGCAGACATCAATATCACTGCAAAAGAAACTTCCTTTTTATAGTCACTGGCAGCAAAGATCATGGACTTCCACATGGTTTCAGTTAGCAGGATGGGCTAGGGACATCAACATAGTTTTAGGTGGCAGTGCAGACCATAGACATCCCCATGACCATCAGTGGTAACATGGGCCACAGACATCAGAGGGCAGCCTAGGCCATACACATCAATATGGCTTCTGGTAGTAGCATGGCCCATGGACATCAACATGGCTTCTACTTGGCCTTCTGTGGTAACAGGGGCCATCGACATCCACATTGCTCCCAGCAACAGGAGGATCAAGGACACCAACATGGTCCTAGGCAGCAACACAGATCATGGATATCAACATGGCCTCAGGTGTCAGTACAGGCCATGCACATCATTCATGGCCCCCAGTGGCAGCATAACCCATAGATATCAAATACGGCTTTAGTAGGGAGCTCAAACAATGGACATCCAATTGGCGTTCGATGATAACACCACCATGGACATTCACATAGCTATAGACCATACACATGGCCCTCAGAGGTAGCACGGACCACAGACATTAACATGACTTCATGTGGCAGCATAGACTACAGGCATCCCTATAGCCTTTGGTAGTAATGTGGGTCATGGACATAAACATAGTTTCGAGTGGCGGCAGCGTCACAGATACTGACATGACCCCCCGGTTGTTGCATGGAACAGGGACATAAATATGCCTCTAATAATTACTGAGACCAGGGACTCTTAACGTAGTCTGTGGCTTTTCCCTCTATAACCACTTCAAGTTTAATTTTTCTTTAACATTGTTTTTACTTTGATTTAAAATTTTACTTTTAGTTTACAATGTAACAGTCTTCTCAAAAGAATTATTTTTATTTTTTAATTATGTGTCTTTGTGTGTGTATAATTTGTGCATATGAGTGCAGTGCAGGTATCCAAGGCACTTAGAAAAGGCCATTTAATCCCCTGGAGTTGGAGTTCCTATAGGTAGTTGGGAGCTGCCTGATGTAGTTGCTGGGAAATGAACTTCAGTCCTCTTTAAGAGAAGTATACTGTAAGAACATTGCACACTCTTAGCTGCTAAGCTATCTAGCCTAATAACAAGTTGCCTTACAGTATTTTTAAACATATTTGACCTTGATTCACTCTGCTTCCCTGACGTTTTTCAGTGGCATATAAGATTTTAAATTCAGCCCCAGCATTTTCACATGTCTCTGATCAAGAGCACTGACTTCTCTTCTAGAGGGCTTAGATTTGATTCCTGGTAGCTAACAACTTTTTGTAATCCCAGTTCCAGGGATCCATTGCTCATTTCTGGTCTCTTTGGGCCCCTTGCACATGAGTAGTCCACAGACAAACATGAAGGTTAACACCCATACATATGCAAAAAATATGAAAAAAATTTCAGCAGTTTTGCTGTGTAATTATTACACATTGTTTTCCTCTACCTCAATATAAAATGTTCATGAAAGTGAATGTCTTAGCTAGGGTTTCTATTGCTGTGATAAAACTCCATGACCATAAACAACCTGGAGAAGAAACAGTTTATTTCAGTTTACAAGACTCAGGTCATACCTTTTTACTGAGGGAAGTCAGGGCAGGAACCTGGAGGCAGGAACTGATGCAGAGGCAATGGAGGAATGCTGATTATTGACTTGCTCCCTGTAGTTTGTTCAGCCTGCTTTCTTTTACGCCCTGTACCTCTTCCTGCCCAGGGGTTGCCCCAGAGTGAGCCTTGTCACATCAATAACTAATTTAAAAAATTCACAACAGACTTGCCTACCATTCTCACAGAGGCTTTGTTTTTTTTTTTTCCAATTGAGATTCTCACTTCCCAAATAACTCCAAACTTGTGTCAAGTTGTCAATAAACTAGCCAGCACAGTGAAAAGGTTTTTCTAGTGTAAATAGTTATGTCTCTTTACGGATTTAGTTTTGATTCAGGGGGATTCTTGAGGAATCTTAGTAAAATTGATTGATATTTTCTAGGTCTTGACCCATACTGTTTCTGGAAGAGCTTAATTTTTGTTTTGTTTTGAGGACAGTCTTGCTGTGTAATCCAAACTGGTCTCAAATTCATTCCCCCAATTTCAGTTAGTGTTTGTTAATTGCAGAAAATAATGGGTTTTATTATGACATTTCACACGTGTATAATATATTTTGTTTGTCTTCAAGCTCGTTACCATATCCAGCTGCTTTCTTCCACTGTTCCCCTGCCTCTACCATGAAGAACTCCTACTTTCATAGTATCCCTATTGTTTTATTTTTTCTTGTATGCACACACACATAATAAGTAGATAAATACCTGTTGAGTCCATTTAGTGTTGCTCATATTTATGTGCTTTCAATGCTGACCATTTGTTATTGGATAACCTGCTATGAAATTATCCCTGATTTTCCCCCACCCCCAGCAATCATTAATTCCTGTAGCTCTTCATCTAGAAATGAAAGGTTGTGAAATTTCACTCATCCATGTTGGCATGTCAACTGGTGTTGTCATTGTTCAAGTCTTATTCAGGCAGTAATGCTAACTTTTTCTGAGTGCAGCTTCCCTGTTGTATGTAGAGAGAAACTATCTCACAGCAGATGTTCTGGTACTCTAGGTCTTACAAACTTTCACCCCCACTTCTGTAATGTTCTGTATACCTTAGATCTAGGGCTGTGTTGTAGGTGCATCAATAAGGCCTGGGCACCTCATGATCAGTAGTTCTTTGTGTTTTGACTAGTAACCTGTAGTGGTTTCTTCTACTGGAAAAAAAAAGCATTTTTGATGAGGGTTGAAAGTCACACCCATCTTTGAGTGTAGGAATAAGTATTAATAATGTAGTTCGAGATTATACTGGTTTAGGAAAGTGGGTAGTAGTAGGTTTTTCTCTAGTTTACTAGATATAGAGCAGTAGTTCTCAACATGTGGGTTACGACCCCTTTGCGGTCACTATCAGATATCTTGCATATCAGATATTTATATTACAATCATAAAAGTAGCAATATTACAGTTATGAAGTGCAATGAAAAAGTTTTATGATTGGTGTCACCACAATATGAGAAACTGTATTAAGGGTCTCAGCATTAGGAAGATTGAGAACCACTGAGTTCTCTAGAACTCACTCTAGAGTCTCAGACATAAATTCCTTCCTGTTGAATGGGCTTTACATCTAATTAGACTACGGTTAGTTATCCTCAGGATAAGAGTGCCATAATTTCACCTTTGTGGATACCGTGTTTTGCTGTTCAGTGCTGTGGTTTCTAGGCATCACAGGTAGGTAGGACTAGTGTTTGCTTTTCTCCCCGGGCAACCTGCATAGCACCTTCTTGTACTGTGAAAGCTAGTCTTCAGGGAGGACACTTTGGGTTTAGATCCAACTTGGATCCTCCCAAGTTATGTTTCCAAAGTGCCTTGATATCTTTAGCAGTAGACACCTTAAAATTTGGGAGGCAGCCAAGAGCAACAGCAGTAGTGTATTTTTTGGGGGTCTTGCTTGGATTCCTCTGACCAACAACTTGGAATGTTTTTTATGCTTGGAACTGGGGATTTTGTCAGGAAGCTTATGGCTTTTGGAAAGAATATTATCACCCCTAAATAATGTAATTTCATTTGATAAATAAATATGTATATGTACTTGCATATGTACTTACACACATATACATATTACATCTAATTTTAGGTTAACATAAAATAATGATTCACTGTGACTTTTTCCAGACATCTTTAGTGTTAATTATTCTTCCTGCTGCCTCTGTTGCCCTTCCTCCCACCTCCCTAGTTGAGAATCCCCCATTTCCTCCTTTAAAGTACCTGAGTTTTGCTATTCCCCTCTAGACCCTTACCCTGCCCTACTATGATTTCCTTTTACTTTCCTCAGTTACTCCAGATCATTTACTTATGTCTGAAGATTAGTGCTAAGAACCACAACTAGGAACATTCAGTCTTTTTCTGATTTTGGGCTTCCCCACATCCATTTACCTGTCAATTTCATGATTTCAATTATTTTTGCTGTTGTTTGTCACTAGATTTCTTTGTATAACTGTGCCTATCCTGGAACTTGTTCTGTAAGCCAAGCTGGCTTTGAACTCACAGAGATTCGCCTGCCTCTGCCACCTGAGTGCTGGGATTAAAGGCGTGTACCATCACTGCCTGGCATGATTTCAGTTTTCTTCACAGATGAATAGTATTTCAGTGTGCGTGTGCATGTGTGTGTTTATGTATCTCACATTTTTATTATCCACTCATCTGTTGAAGAATGTTTAGTTTGTGAACAGAGGAACAATGGACATGACTGAGCAAGTGTCTATTGAGCCCTTTTAGCATCTGCACAGTTGTGGTATAGATGGGACATATAGTAAATTTATTTTTTGCTTTTGAGAATTTTCGGTACTGCTTTCTAGAGTAACTGCGCCAGTTTGTAATCTAGTAAATGTAGATTCTTTCCCTGCATCTTTGCTGGCATTTGTTGTCAGTTGTTTTCTTGGTTTTAGCTATTTTGACTGGGGTAAAATAAAAGTAATTTTAATTAGCATTTCCTTAATTGGTTAGAATGAAGTATTCTGTTAGGTCTATTTGATGTATAATGGTTTTTTTTTTTTTTTTTTTTTTTTTTTTTTTTTTTTTTTTTTTTTTTTTTTTTTTTGGCCAGGGAACTGTCTATCCAAGGAAGTAGGACGATGAAATTACTCTGAGTCATTCGCTTTTAATTCTAGTAGTATGCTTTTTATGAAGTTGAGTGAACCATATATCCACATGTTTTAGATTGTAATGCTTTGTTAATTGCTTCCTTGATTCCAACAAATCTCCCCCACCCCCCATCTCTTCTTAATAGCATTGTTTTAAAGTCTGCTGGGTATCAGCATCTGGTTCCGTTGGTTTGGAATACTTTTTTTCCCCCATCTTTTTGCCTTAAGGATGCAAATTTTTTATCTTTAAAGGTTTTTTTTGTAGATAGCAGAAAGATAGATTTTGTTTCTTAATCCATTCTTCTAACCTTTGTCTTTTGATTGGGGTGTTGAAGTCATTAAAATTTATATTTATTATGGAAATGTGTGTATTGTTTATAGCCATTTATTTTTTTTTGAGCTATTTGTGTCTTCTTTTAACTTCTGGAATTCTTTGATGAGGTTTATGATTTTTAAGTTCTGTGTCCTGAGTTCATCTAGATAATTCTTATTGGAGAACATTTTTATGACATTGTTGGATTTTGGGGAAGATATACTATTTTGGCCTTTATATTGTTTGTATCTTTATAATGAGACCTGGGCATATGGATTTCTTTTATTGGTTGTGTGTTTGATAATGATAATCTAGTCTGTTTTAGGTTAGGCCAGGATACGGGCTGTGCAGCTGAGGCAAAGCCTGAGAGTTGTAAATTGCACTGGCAGGTGAGGTTCCAGGGACTCATCAAGCTTGATACCTGTACAGAGGACCTTCTTGGTGTAGGCCTGGGTCTGCCAGGTGTGGCTGCTGAAGGGTATCTGGTACCAACAAAGGCTTGCTTTGCCAATGAGTTCCAAGGAAGGGACTGAAAGGTGGGGCTCTGGACTTAATCTTTGGGCTACAGCTATAGCTATAACTATGAGTGGCCTTGAATTTGTGATCCTCCTGCCTCAGTCATCAGAGTGCTGCGATTACAATAATGCCACCAGAATGTGTACCCCAGAATTAATCCTTTTTATAGTCACTTTAGTCTACTTCATCGAGTTCTGTTGCTAAGAACTACCAGCATTTATTTCTGAGACATATGTCTTTTGTTTGTTAATAGCATCTTGCTGGAATCTCTTCACATTCCCAGTAGTGCTATCATAATAACTTTTTAATTGTCTTCATTATATCTAGTCTTAATCACTCTAGACTTCCCTATACTTTTACTCAAGTATTTTTAATATAGAGCTTCATTATACAAAATGAAATGCTACAAATTGCTTAAACAACATTAAAGGCCTTTAAAATGAAATTCTATAGGTTCTGAGTGGTTGATTAATTGTGTATGCAACCTGTCAGTAATGTCTAACAGATTCTGTTCAGGTATGTACAGACTTAAAGAATTTGTTCATACTACTTATACAGTCCCTTGTTTGTTGTGGTAAATGCGTATAATTAAAAGCAAGAAATAAAGGTTAAAATAATTTCATTGTTTAGAAATAGTCAATTCTATTTTAAATTAAGTTTACCTTTTTTTTTGTGGTGGCATATGCTCATGTCACTATGTGCATGGAAGTCTGAGAGCAGTGGAAGTTAGTTCTCTTCTTTTACTGAATGTTTCTCAAGAATCAAACTCAGATTGCCAGGTTCTGTGGCAAGTGCCTTTACCTTCCAAACCATCTTGTCAGACCAAGTAGTATCAACCTTTATAAAAAAGTAATTTTAGGCTGTGTGTGGTGGAGAAAGCCTCTAATCCCATCACTTGGGAGGCAGAGAGAGGCAGATTTGTATGAGTTCAAGGCCAGCTGGAGCTACATAGTAAGACCCTATTTAGAAAGAAAACAACAAATAAAATACTGAAATAGTATGTGCATGTGTGCATGTGTGTTTGGAGCTCAGATGATCTGATGTTACAAGTAGTTGTGAACCATCAAATGAAGATACTGGGAATTAAACTCAGGTCCTTAACTAGAGCAGTATGTGCTCTTAATTGCTGAGTCATCGGTCCTGGCCCAATTACAAGCTTTTTATTTATGAAGGAGAATTTGAGGCATAATTGTTGTATGGGTGTGTGTGTGTGTGTGTGTGTGTGTGTGTGTGTGTGTGAGTGAAGTGTCCCCTTTGATTGAGGTCCACTTTGCTTTTTTGAGCTAGGATCTCTCATTGTATCTGGAATCCCTTGATTCTGATTGGTGTCGGACAATCGACTATATTCTGTCAATTTATTATATTATATTTTAAATAAATATAATATTTATTTAAATTTTTATTTAATTTAATTAATAATATTTATTATTAATTTTAATAATATTTATTATATTTTAAATAAAGGCCAATTGGCCAGTAGCCAGGCAGGAAGTATAGACGGGACAAGAGACAGGAAGTAGAGGCAGGTCAATGAGAACAGAAGAATTCTGGGAAGGAGGAAGCCCTTTCCTCCACAGTCATGCCCAGACATGGAAGAAGGAAGATGTGACCTGCTCCAATGAAAAAGGTACCAAGCCATGTGGCTAACATTTACTAGAATAATGGGCTAATATAAGTTATAAGAGTTAATAAGAAGCCTGAGCTAATGGACCAATCAGTTTATAATTTATGTAGACCTCTGTGTGATTTTTTTTGGGGGGCCAAATGGCTGTGGGACCTGGTGGGAGGACAGAAACCCCAAAAAGCAGGCCCTCGTGTTATACCTGATATGTAAACGGAGGCAGCTTTTTGTTTCCTGACCCCCCAGACCAGAATAATCACACAGAAACTATACTAATTATAACACTACCTGACTGATAGCTTAGGCTTATTCCTAGTTACCTCTTACATTTTAAATTAACCCATTTTTATTAATCTGTATTGGCATGAGGCTGTGACCTACTGGTAAGTATCAGGCATCTGTTTCTTTAAGCAGCTACATGGTGTCTCCCTGACTCCGCCCACTCTCTCTCTTTATCTCTGTTCATATTTCCTGCCTGGCTTCATTCTACTAAGCCATTGGCCCAAACAGCTTATTCATCAACCAGTAAAGCAACACATATACAGAAGGACATCCCACGTCATCCATAGGATAGTCAATGAGCTCTGAGTATCTTCCTGTTTGTCTGCTTCTTGTACCTGCCTTGTTGGAGGCTGGAGACTAAAGAAATGACTCAGTTGTTAAGAGTGTATGCTGTTCTTTCAAAGGACCCAAGTTCAGGTCCCCAAACCACATGGCGTGTAACTGCAGCTCCAGAGGCCTAGACTCTGGCCTCTGTAGACATTTGTACTAATTATTCTGCTCCATACACTAAAATCCTTGTGTTTGTGTAGCAGGAACTTTTGTATCTGAGCCATTTCCCCAGCCCAACATGTTTTTGAGTAAAAGTACCTATGTACTTTTTATGAAACTTTAACAGTTGCAAATTTTTATACTGTATGCATATGAAACAAATCCATTTCATATTATGAGTAAAAGTATTGGTGTATGTTATAGTTGGGAAATGAAATGTCTCTCCAAAAAATCACGTGTTAATTCCTTTGGTTTGTTGTTGCTGAAATGGTTGGGATGTGATTGAATTATGAAGGAGCTAGCTGAATGTGCTATTTGATAGAAAGGGCTAGTTGGAGGGGTTGAATGATTAGAAGAAAGCTGTTGTCTTATTAGGGTTACTATTGCTGTGGGGACATATTGTGACCAAAGTGCCTTGGAGAGGAATCATCTTACTTGGCCTGTGCTTCCACATCATGTTAGTTGTTGAAGAAAGTCAGGAGAGGAACTCAAGCAGGTTAGAAACTTGAAGGCAGGAGCTGATGAGGAGTGCTGCACACTGGCTTTAGGCTTGCCCAGTCTGCTTTCTTGAGAATCCATTACCATCATCCCAGGGGTGTCCCCACATCAATCACTAATTAAGAAAGTGCTCTATAGGCTTCCCTGCAGCCTGATCAGCATTTTCTCAGTTGAGATGTCCTCCTCTCAGATGACTCTAGCTTGTGTCAAGTTGACATAAAACTAACTAGCATGACTGCCTTTGAGGGACATTCTTGTCCTCAGCCTCTTGCTCATGTTCTCTCTATTTACTGTCTTTGCTTTACTTTCTATCTTATCATAGGCCCATAAACAGTTTACTGTGGACTAAAACCTGAAATTGTGAGGCACACCAAATCTTTTCTTCTTTAGTAGTTTATCTTATTTTTAAGATTAGTTTTCTCTTATTCAGGATTTCTACATAGTAGCCCATACTGGCCAAGACTTGTATCCCCTCTCCTGTCTTTTGAGTGATAGGATTATAGATATGTGCTACTATGTCTTTATCTCCATTATTTTGTCATTGTGATATAAAGCTGAGTAGTACATCTATTAATGATAATTTTAGGAAACAGGAAGAACCCCTTCAATAATTTCTTAATGTTTTGAAATAATCTTCTAGATACTTTCCTATAGGAGTGTTGGTGGAGAGTTTAGTTTAAATAACGTATGTGTGTATTTCTTCAATCAGTAGGAACGAGAAAGGTCAGAGCAGAATACAAGCTGTTTTTCTGCTAAGGAAGTCTGATAGTGTGCTTAGCAAGGGTAGGGCACTAGCAGTCTTTATATGTTTTAAGTGGTTCTGCCTCCTTAGGGGAGGGGATAGATGAAATTGATGTAATTAACTTGCAAGAACACAGAATAAGAATAAAACAAGAGGATACTTTATTTTCTGAAGTCAAACTGAAGATTTGAAAATTCATATTGAAATTTGTAGTAATATCAATTTTCAGGGCTCTGATTATTTTTATAATACTTAGCACACTAATTGTTAAAGAAAAATGTGGGATTCGTTATAGGCTTTGACTTTTACATTACTGTATAATAAATATTGAGACAGATACTGGTGTTCAAGCTGAAGATCAGAAAAGCAAAGCAGCCAAGCCACTAGAGAGTTCTTACTTCTACCAAGGCTCAGATAAACAATGCTCTCACCAGCCTCAGATTCAGCACTCCATTGTGTTTCTGTCTCTTCCCTTTTATATTCCTCTCTGCACCCAGCTATATCTCTCCTGTTTCCACCTCCCTTGTCCTGGGATTAAAGGCGTGGATCCCAAATGCTGGGATCACTTTTCTTTTGTTCTCTCTCTCTCTCTCTCTCTCTCTCTCCTCTCTTCTCTCTCTCCTCTCTCCTCTCTCTTCTCCCTCCCCTCTTGACAGGGTTTCTCGATCTAACAGCCTTAGCCATCCTGAAACTAGCTTTGTAGACCAGGGTGACCTCGAACTCACAAAGACCCACCTGTCTTCTGAGTGCTGAGATTAAACTCATGCACCACCACAGCCCGTTTTAGACAGATTCAATTTTGTGTAGACCAAGGTGGCCTTGAACTCACAGAGATCTGTCTGCCTCTGGTATGGGACCATGGTCTGTATTCTGTCAATTATATTTTAAATAAATGCTGATTGGCCAGTAGCCAGGCAGGAAGTATAGGCAGGACAACCAGACAGGAAGTAAAGGCGGGTCTAGGAGAACAGGAGAATTCTGGGAAGAGGAAAGCTTGGTTCGCAGTCCTGACCTGATCACAGAAGCAGCAAGATGTGACTGGCCTGCTGAATAAGGTACTGAGCCACATGGCTAACACAGATAAGAATAATGGGCTAATATAAGTTATAAGAGTTAATAAGAAGCCTGAGCTAATGGCCAATCACTTTATAGTTAATGTACACTTCTGTGTGATTTCTTTGGGACTTACCAGTTGTGGGAACCAGGCAGAACAGAAAACTCAGACAACATGCCTCTGTCTTCTGAGTCCTAGGATTAAAGGTGTATGCTGCCACTCCCTGGCCTGTATGGCTGACTAGTATGTCCTTTTTGCCCTCTGATCTTCAGGCAAGCTTTATTTATTAAATCAAATAATATACTACTATACATAATAGGCAATGTAGGATGATCAAGGCTAAAAAGTTAATAAGGAAAAAAGTTAATAAAGAAGTTAAAGTGATCATTCATTTGCCAACTTACTGAAAACAGTGCTGTGAGAATGGCACAGGCAATGACTGGAGTGCGTGTTTTTGTATTCATGTGTGTGTGTGTGTGTGTGTGTGTGTGTGTGTGTGTGTATTCATATCACATGGTACAAGCACTGTGTATTTGTAAGAATTGAAACATGAAAGGAACCCAATGAATTTACTGTTAAATATATGTTCCCATTAAATCTAATAGTTGTGTTAAACTATAATTGTATACATATGTATTTATTGTATAAACTCTACTTTTGAGGTCATATCTGTGGATTTTGTGTTTACTAGTACAGTAATTTTGCACATTCACTAATTCCATGATTTTTTTTTTTTTTTTTTTTTTTTGGTTCTCAAAAGTAACTGGGACCAACTAGAGAAACAAATTGCATAAACCTGGTGAGAGGCATTGTGTAGCATATTTAATCAAGATGATTGCCTTAGGTTGACAGACATAGTGCTCCAGTGAGCCGAGATGAAACTATGGTTGTTTTGAGAAATTTATACATATGATTTATATAACTTTTCTTCTATATTGCGTTTCATAGCCCCTTGCCATTCTGAAAAGTCTTTTATTGGGAGAATATCATAATGATGTTAATTTTGTTTAAAGATCTTTCTCCCATTTTTATTCTAATTGTGGAACACATTATTTAATAGTGCACGCACAACTATAGTATCACTAAAGCTTTGCACAGTTGCAGTAGTTTGTCTTGATTTAACTGATGCTGGGTTAATGTTGGTTTATTGTATCTTTTAGAACTTTCGGTGTAACCAATAAATTTAATTACTGCTGTATACAAATTTAAATTACCTAGTAAAGTTTAAATAGTTTAATAAAATTGTTTCTAAATTAAGGATTCAGGCCAAGGAAGTGACTTAGCAGGTAAAAAGTGCTTGCCATGCAAGCCTGATGACTTGAGCTCCATCTCTAGAATTCAGGGTGGAATGAGAGAACTCACTCTCTAAATTTTCCTTGACCTTCACACTTGCATATGACATGCTCACAGGCGTGTGTGTGAATAGCAGGCATGCTAAGTAAAATTAAAACTAGTAATAAGCCCTGAAGTTTGTCTCGTAATTTCAAAATTAGTAGTCCTGAGAAGTGTCTATTCTGGACATTTGCTAGATGACTTTTTTGCTCAAGTAAACTGATACTTTCCTTCCATTGTAAAGAATTTTCTGCTCCCACTCTCTTTTTCCCATTATACTTACATGTTTTCCAAGAGTTAGTTCAAAAAGTATGAGACTATCTTTTTAAAGTAGTTTATCACCCAGCATTAACATTTTCTTGCAACTTGAAATTGTTGCATTTATTACTTTGCTTATTGTTTTTTCCTACAAATGAGAAGTAATTTGCAAAACTCAGGCTCTTATCTATAGTATTTACTGTCTTGTTTTTAGCACTAAGTTACCAATGCACATAGGTAATGTACATAATCCCTCAACAGTTCTTAGATTTTGAATAAGTACTAAAGGAATATTATTGTATAAACAAGTCTTATCTTCTACTCCTTTAAGTGTGATCTTACTTAGAAATACAATATTTACAGATATAATTCAGTTAATTAACATAGGGTTATTGTAGTTTTTTTGTTTGTTTTTCTCTTTGGGGGACCTTCCACCCAGCTCCCAAATAAATACATGGAGACTTATTCTTACTTATGAATGCCCGGTCTAAGCTTTGCTTATATCTGGACAGCTTTTCTAACTTAAATTATACTGTTTCTCTTTACGATTTGCCTCTGGGCTTTTTCCCTTTCTTTATTCTGTGTCTTTCTTCCCTTCTCTGTGGTTGGTTGTGTGACTGGGTGGCTGAGCCTTGGTGTCCTCCTCTCCTCATTTTCTTGCTCCTCCTCTTCTCAAGAGCCTAGATTTCTCCTCCTGTTTATTGTCTTGTCCTGGCAGCCCCATCTGTTTTTCTCTCCTGCCTAGCTATTGACCATTCAACTTTTTATTAGACCAATCAGGTGTTTTAGACAGGCAAAGTAACATAGCTTTACAAAGTTAAACAAATGTAACATAAAAGAGTGCAGTACATCCTTGCATCATTAAATTAATATTCCATAGCATAGTCGAATGCAACATGACTTAAACTAATATTTCACAACAGGTGATATTTTATTAGTCTCAAGCCTGTATGATTGCTGACCTTTTATGAAGCAAAAAACAATGATACCATGTGAGGACATAGAGGCAACCTGACACCAAGAAGATAGCTATGTGTAGGTGGAGGGTTATGCTGGCCCTAACAGGAAGGTAGTGTATTTCTGTTTTAGGGAGATTGTCTAGAGGCTTCTTGCTAACACCTTGATTTTATATCTGTCGTCTTCTGAATTTCAAAATAATATATTTCTACCTTTCAAGGCAGTCATGCTTGGTACTTGGATGAACCTGAAAAAAGCAAGGTAAAGCATCAGTTATAAAATAGCTTATTTCTATTGTTGTGACCTCTGGCTTTTAATATTTTACAATTAGTAATATTGTACTTTTACTTCTTCCTGGAAGTCTCTGTAGTTCAAGCTGACTTGGAATTGGTATGATCTCTGTTTTAGTTTAATAAAATAGTGGGATATTTTCATATTATCCATGTAGTCTTGATGGTAGCGTTTTCTTAATCAGGCTGTTAATTATCAGTTTTGATTTATACGAGTAGGTATATCCGTTAGTAAAATAATTAAAAGGATGTAATTAGTTTCTGTTTCTGTTCTCTACCACCACCCCTTCCCCGCCTCAATCTCTGGAGAGGTTTAATGATGCTGTTGGAATTTAGAGAGAAAAAAAATAAAAACCCTGAGTTTAAAAATCCACAGCAAAATGTTTTTATTAAAGTGCAGGGTAACATTTTTGTAATTTTGATGAACAAGACTGTCAGGTTCTTTTGCAAGCATTTTTCATGTATGCAATGTAGTGTTTAGTGTAAGGGAAGTTAATATCTTGGGGTTTCATTTTCATTTGTTAGACATTTAAAAAGCTGATTTTTTTCCCCATTGCTCTTTAGTTTAGAACAATCTGATCATTCATTTAATTTGTCCAGCTAGTTTCATGGTTTAACGATCACAGCTTCTGACATAAATTTATTGGGTTTACACTTAAATTTATTTTTACACTTAAATCCCAGATTTTACATTTAAAAATAATGTATGTCTATCTTTAATACTATTTTAAGTTCTATAGAAGATTTGAATGAATTTCTTTTCATTTTCTCACAGATCTAGTTATTACCTTCCTGTAAACATTGGAGTTTAGTTTTCAGCCTACTTTGATCTTCATTTTATATATCATCACATTTTTCTCTTGTTTCTATTTCTTTTTTATCCTGTTCTTCCATTTTACTATTTTGAATTTGACTTCTGATTTCAGTTTTTTATCAAGAATTGGATCTTTCCCATTAGTGCCTTTTGCCTTTTTTACATTTCTTACAGAACTGTTCTAGGAGTCAGAGTTGGAGTTCATCAGACACAATTCGTCTTTGCCAACTGGCAGTAATGAAAGCCACAATTTTATGTTTTTCTTTCCTTCTCCTCTCTTCCCTTCCCCTCTCCTCCCTTCCCTTCCCCCCTTTCCCCTTTTCTCTTTATATTTTCCCTTTTCCCTTCCCCCCTTCCCCCTCCTTTTCTCTTTCCCTCTCTCCCTCTCTGCCTCTTTTCCTCTCTGCCTGCCTCCTCCCTGCCTCCCTCCCTACCTCCCTCCCTACCTCCCTACCTCCCTCCCTGCCTCCTTCCCTCCCTCCCTCCCGCCTTCTAAGACAGGGTCTCATTAAGTAGCCCTGGATATCCTGGAACTCTTTCTATAGACCACGTTGACTTCAAACTCAGTGATCCACCTGTCTCTGCCTCCCAAGTCCTGAGATTAAAGATGTGTGCCACCACACCCAGCTTAAATGATAATTTTAAAATTTTATTTTATGTGCATAAGTGATTTGCCTGAGTATATGTCTGTGTACCACATGCGTGCCTGGGTCCCCTGGTTCCCATAGAAGTTAGAAGAGGAGATCTAATTCTCCTCTGACTGGAGTATAGATAGCTATTAGTCACCATGTGGGTGCAGGGAATTGAACCTAGGTTCTTTGGAAGAATAACTAGTGTTCTTACCTGCTGAGCCATCTTTCTAGTCCACAAGATAAATTTTTACAGTCATCACATAACTAGGCTGGTTGCATCTATAATATCATTAAAAACAAACATAATAGCTAGTTAACCAATTTTCTTTCTTACTAGTACTATAACCTAAGTTGCATTTTAAATATATATTATTAGTTGTGTGAGTGTTCCTTGGATCAAACCCAGGGCCTTGTTTATGAAAGGAAAGTGCTTTACATTTATTATATCTCAGCGTATATCATTCAGTTTTACCTTTGCTGATTATAATGCCCCTTTCTAGGTGTTAGGCACTAAAATTGCAATTTTTAGAAACAGAAAGTTCTCACTAAAGGTTGATACAACTTCTTAGCTAGAACTGTAAAGAAATCCCTAAAACTATGTACAAATTTTCATGAACCTAAAGTTACTCTAAGAACAAGTCCATCAACTAAAAAAAAATATAATTGTTAAGAGAGAAGGAATTGAATGAAATTTTTGATATTTGTATTGATATTTATTTGTTTATATTATAAAAATATAAACAAAAACTCGCATAGTGTTATAGGTCATTTGTACGAAGTGATATGAAATATTTTAAGTTTGGGGATTTAATGCAACTTATATTTGGATAAAGCTAGAGCTCTTCATTTGCTCCTAATATAGTGTTATGTATGTAGACTTTAATAGTTACTTTTTTTTTTTTTTTTTGCTTGTGATGAAGCATCAAAACCAAAGACAACTTACAGAAGAAAGAGTTTATCTTGGCTTTTGATTCATCATTGCAGAGACAAGCCGTGGCAGCAGATGACAGGCATGGGGATGCTGAGTTAACAGTTTTTCAACAACAACAACAACAAAACCTCAAACAGAACAAAAGAAAATCAAACAAACCAAAACCCAAACATAGAGAGTGAACTAGAAAGTAGGGAGAGGCTATACACCCTGGAAGCTACCTCTGATGACATACTTTCTGCTGCCAGGCTCCACCTCCTAAAAATTCCATGACCTCCCCAATCACCACCAACCGAGGACTAAATGGTCAAATATGTGAATCTACGGGGGACATTTTCCATAAAACTATTACAGGGAGGAAACAGTATGTGTACACACAGGGAAGGAAGTGTAGAGGGGGTTTTGTTAGGGAAATATATAGTAAATGTTAAAGTTCTTAAGAGCAGAATAATGGCAAAGGTTTAGTGATAACTGAGAAGGTAGGAAAATGTTAAGGTTTTGGTACTATGTATTGGGTGATAAAGTCTTAAGAAAATGTTAAGAGAGTGTGGAATATAAAAGAAAAATGCAGCTAGAATATGAATGTTCATAAATACTCTAAGATCAGATGTGCTGTACAGGCAGCATTTTGGGTAAGAAATTGAGAAGCTGTCATGGAGATGGATTTTCAGAGAGTTATCTAAAACTTTGGGGAATATTCTTTCGACATGTCTTACTGCTTGCTTTCTATTTTGTTAAGTATGTTCCATTATTGGGTTGTGGGATGGTATGTGCATATAAAGTCACATGTGGAGGATTTTCTAAAATTTCCTCTTTTCCATTTTGATACATCTTGCTTCTCTCTGCCCTGCTTTAACCTCCCTGAAAATCCTACTTGGTCTTTGAGTGTCATTGGTTTAGCTATTCCCACAATTACTGGGAAAGCGTCTCTCAACTGTCTCTTATTTCACACACAAATACAAAAATGCCTTTATGGGGCATGATGTTTTGATATACATATTAGCAAATCAGGGTAATTAACATATCCATCACTTTAAGCAATTAAGGTTTTATTATGATGATAACATTCAAAATCCTTCAAGCCATTTTGAAATGTTCTAAACATTGCTGTTAACCATAGTTACCCTACTGTGCATGGTGTATGCATACCACATTTTCTGTATTGATACCTCTGTGTATGGACAATTAGGTTAATTGAGTTTAGATATCTTCTTGGCTTACTAATTCCATTTCCTTTGGATATATACTCAGTGGTATGGCTAGATTGTGTAGCAATTTGGTTTTTAATTCTGGTATGTGTGTGCACTGTAGTTTTCCATTACTATACTGATTTATAGTTCTACCATATTCCTTCCTTGCTCTACATCCTTGCCAGCACTTATTTCTTTCATATTCTTTGATAGCTATTCTCTATCTGAAGTGAACTGTGGTAGTTTCGATTCACATTTCTCCCAAGTGGCACATTTAATTTTTTTTTTATTCAAAAGATGGTTAAGTTTTATTTATGGTGATTATAACAGTGAATTGTTGCAAGGAGGCTGCTTGTTTGTTTCTGACTGCTCAGCCCTGAAATAACCCTACAGGAACTTTATTAATTAAATCAGTGCCTGGCCTATTAGCCCTCGCTTCTTATTGACTAGCTCTTGCATCTTAATTTAACCTATTTCTATTAATCTTTGCATTGCTACGTGGCTGTGGCTTACCAGCAGGGTTCCATCTGACATCTGTCTCTGGCAGGGCTATATGGTTTCTCCTGACTCCGCCTTTTTTCTCCCAGCATTCACTTTAGTTCCCCCTGCCTATCTCTACTCTGCCTTATTACAGTCCAAGGCAGATTCTTTATTCATTAACCAGTAAAAACAATACATACACAGAAGGACTTCCTACATCAGTGAATGAAATGGGAATAATTTCCTGCTCACAGAGAGTTTAATTAATTAAAAAAAATCACAGCAATTATCCTGTTAGCAAGCAAACTAAGACATTCTGTGAAAAGGCAAGATGCAGTGTATAAATCTTTGAAAAGATCTTAAAACAGAATAACCTTGCCTGTCATTTCCACCTATAATCAATAAAAACATCATTGCTTTTTTTTAACCAAGATGATAAATTATGCACACTAAATACACTGACATTCATTAATTTAATACTAGCTCTCTAACCTCTTTGCTTTCATTGAGCACTGCTTCATAAGTATGTAAAGATTGATGGGTTTTGTCTAGCTTCCTATGTCTTTACAATGCTGACTAAAGTAGGTTTTTTTAAATTTGCGAAACAAAAACTAATACTACTAGGTTTTAAACTGGCTGTATCTAATTAAAATCAAGTTAAAGACATTGTAAGAAGACATTATACCTTAATGGTTTCATCAGTCATTGGTAATCCAAAAAGAGAAGTTAAAAAAATTTAAAATAAAACTATTTTTATTTGTACTTACCCATTGACACATATTAATAATCCTGACTTAATCTTTTATGATGAAAAATAGGAGTATTAGCCTTATTCAAGATTTATCAAATATGAACTATCAATTTTTTTTAATTCTTTCGAGATTCTCTTTGAATTTGGTGAGTTTGATTATTTCTCTGAGTGTTTAATCCTATGTTGTGTTCATTGACTGTTTTGGGTGTACAAATTTCTTTTTTTTTAAATTGACATTTGATATTTTTCTGTCATTAAATCTCCAAATTTATTGTTACTTGTTTTTCTGTGTCTTCTGGAACTGTTTGGAATGTTTTTTCTCATATATACAATGTCTGAGATTCTTTAAGGGTCTTAGATTGTTTTAAATGAAAATGGGCCACCCACCCATTCATTCATTCATGTATATATGTATAATGTATGTTTGTTGTATATATGTGTATTTTGTGATGTTCATTTAAAACTAGGCGTCTAAAATATATTTTAATTCTGTGAATTGCCCTTGTATGGTTTTGATGATGATGTCTGTCTGTTGAGGGCTGTGCCTGTTTATTTTTCTTGAACTATGTTTTAAACAAAGATTGTCTTTCTTTTATGTGATCAAATGTTAATCTTGATCATTAAATAAGTAATATGATTCATGTTACTAAAGGGCTGTAACCAAAGTAAAAAAGAAAAGGTGTTGTTTGCACATTGGTTTATTAGCCAAGGTATTCTTTCTGTGTACTGTTTACTTGAGGGCCTGCTTTTTTCTTCACATTTTACTAGCATAAGCTTTAGCAATTATCGAGAGATAGAAGTCTATTGGCACACAGCTCTGGTCATATCCGCTGCTCCTTTCATAGACTATGGCTCCTTTAACTTATTTCAGTTGCTTATTTTATGTATTCATTTGTTCATTTGTTCTTTCATTTATTTATTTTGGATTAGCTTTTCAAGGCAGGGTTAATCCGTGTAACAGTCCAGAATGTCCTGTAACTTGCTTTGTGGCCCTTATTAGCCTTGAACTCACAGAGGTTCACCTGCCTCTGTCTCTTGAGTGCTGGGATTAAAGGCATTTGCCACTATCTCCCAGCTGTCTAATTTTTGCCTAAGAAAATGTATTGTTATGTAAGATAGTCATTTGGATAAAACATTTGTTGATAATAAATTTATAAAGAAATATATTAAAATTATTTGTGTACATAAACTTTTACCGTTTTAAAATTGAAAATTAAGTTTACATGTTATAATGAAATTTTATATGATGAATTAAATCTTAGCTGAAATTCTGATTCAGGAATCAGGCCATCTTTTATGTTTTTAGAGTTAATGGAAAGTCTGTTTTTATAATTATCAGTGTTGAGAAATCACCTTCACAGAAATATGTAATACAGAATAGCAGGAGGTTCAGGGCCATTTAAAAAGTAGTTGGAAATTCTGCCTTAATCCAACAAAGCCAAAATTCAGTTAACAGCTTTTAAATTGAACTTAAATCAGCAACTCATAAAGCAAATTTTAAAATTCAGGCATAATTCAAGCTGAAGGTAAACTGATTTTATATTTATGCTGAGGAATGATGGTAGGAAAAGATTAAATGTCTGTTTTCTTTAACTAAACCATTATGCTTTCGTATGAATAGGAAATACTGCATTTACGGTAAAAAAAAATGCAGTCATAACAATTGCAGTCTAGAGTCTGAGCCAAGTTGTTTCAGATAGTTGTTGACATTGCATGCCATGATGACATTCTGTTTTGTGTGCATATTTTATGTTCAAAACCAAGGCTACATTGAAGTTATACAGTACACATATGGACAAAGTTCCACCAGAAATCCTTCAGATTTATTATGTTTGATTTTGAATTATTTTTTGATCATTAACTATTCAGAAACTTTCAACTGTTGCCAAATCTTCACAACTAGTACTAGATGGGTATGAGCCATAGTTTAATAAGCTGGGTCATAGACTTTCTCTTGTTCCATGCAACTATTTTTAAATCCTTTAAAATCCCTTTTAGCAGATACCTGGTATAGAAAACTATTCAAGATACATAGCTATGGCTCTGGCGAGATGGCTCAGAGGATAAGAGTACTGACTGCTCTTCCAGAGGTCCTGGGTTCAATTACTAGCAACGACATGGTGGCTCATTACCATCTGTAATGAGATCTGGTGCCCTCTTCTGGCCCACAGGGATACATGCAGGCAGAATATTGTATATATAATAAATAAATCTTTGCCGGACGTTGGTGGCGCACACCTTTAATCCCAGCACTTGGGAGGCAGAGGCAGTTGGATCTCCGTGAGTTCGAGACCAGCCTGGTCTACAAGAGCTAGTTCCAGGACAGGCTCTAAAGCTACAGAGAAACCCTGTCTCAAAAAACAAAAACGAAAACAAACAAACAAAAAATATAGCTACCATTTTTGAGAACAAGGTTCTTTTGATTTTTCTCTTAAACCTGCAACTACACTAAGAAATAGTCCTATTGTTCCCATTCACTTTCTAGTTTGGGGAGTCAGGGATCCTAGGCAGATAAACAAAGTACGTATTTCGTCAAATCTAAATGTAGAAGGGTTTTTTTTTTTTTTCAGTACTGTTTTTAGTGTTTATTACGTTCAAGATTTCTGTAAAAGCTGGGTTTTTTTTTGTGTTTTTGTTTTTTTTTTGTTGTTTTTTTTTTGGACAGGGTTGATCAATTTTGGTAACTAACCAAAGAATTACTTAATAGAGAGAGTTGATATTTTTTATGTTCCCCATTGTGCCACTTTCTATGTTGCTGCTCATCTAGTTTTGTTATTTAGTATATAAATCAGGGTTTGATTATTTTCTGTCAGAATTTTAAAAGTCTTCTATTGTCTTCAGACTTACATAGTTCCATCCAGAAATCTACCATAATTTTTATCTCCCCGATTGATAGGTCATATCATGTCATGTACATTTATCTTTCTCTTAAGATTTCTCTTTAGTTAGGTTTTATAGCGAATTTTATACTTTGGCATATTTTGCTTGGAAATTTTCTGATTTTAACATTTTTCTAAACTATCAGTCCACTGGTAGTGCATGCCTTTAAACCGAGGGCTCAGGTGTGCGCCACCACCACCTGACTTTCTGTTTTGTTCTTAGTCCTGTGTGTTTTGTTCCTTTTTCCTTTTTCTTTTTTTATTTAATCAGACTTCTTTTTTTTCCCCCAGAGCAGTGTTAGGTTTACAGTGAATTTGTGAAGAAAGTACAGGAAACTACTGTTAGGTTCCTCATGCCTTCATGTGCTCCACTTTTGCGTGTCTCCTCAGAGTGGAACACTTCTGACAACTGCCGGTTCCATTGTATTGACACTTGCCATTAACATCCACAGTCTGTTCTTCATTATTTTGATATTAAATATCATATGGATTTTGACAAATGTACATGACATTTATCTGCCAATCAGAAGTGTTTCCCTGCACTAAAATCCCTGTGTGCTCTGCCTGGTCATTTCATCTGCACACCCTAATTTCTGATAATCATCTATCACCATAGTTTTACCTTTTCAAGAGTGTTATACAATCAAAGTTCTATGATTGCAGCCTTTTCAGGTAGTTTCTTTTTTGATCATTGCATTTCATGACTTGGTGGATCAATTGCTTTCCACATCAAATAAGATTTGGATACTGAAGCTTGTTTTTCAACTCACCTTCTCAAAAACTTCTTGGTTGCTTCTAAGTTTGAGTAGTTAGGAATAAAAGTATAGTAAACATTCTTGCCTAAGCTTCTTTGTTCATGTCAGATTTTAACTACATGGAGCATATCAAATAGTATGATCATAGTTGCTGTTGATTGACATATCATGATATGTTCATTTTATTTTAAAATAAATTTCTTTCTTTCTTTTTAAATTGACAGGCGTGCCCTTGAGATCGCATAACAAGTTAGAATTATATAGACTTTTCTGTATTTTGGAATAACCTCTCCAGCAATGATAACTTCAGAGTTACCAGTGTTGCAGTAAGTATATTTTTTTCTTTCAAAGAAATATGAGTATAACGTTACAGGTTTCTGATGAGATATATCAAATGTGTTCTGTTGTTGAGACAATATAATTGACATCTAAATGTTAGAGTATGTGATTACTCTGCTCATTCATGACATTGGAATGTCATCATGTTTTCTGACATTGAACAAATCAGGTATTAATGTTATTATATCAGGGGTCATTTATTATAACCCTTATGTGACATTTCATTTTGATAATTAAACTGGATCAGAACTGTGCTACATGTCCTACATTTCTTTGTGCTATATGCTATGATAGTAATTCTGTTGTTCGCGAACGCCACCATATGCGGTCTCATTATTTAGAAGAAAATATTTATTAACCTTTGTCCTATATTGTACTTTTTCTATACACTTTACTGTTTTGATTCATTTCTTTCATTAAGATTCCTTTTTTATCTTAAGATTATGATTACTGAGGCATTCTGGTTTCTAGAATGAACTCAGGAAATACCAGTTGATGTGTGAGTGTAATATATCATTAAATTTGTTGTATTTGTTGGACAGACTTGGAGTTGGAGATTATTATAGAATTTTTAAAAAATGTCACAGGCATATACAGATGTTTTTTATTATTTGATCTATTTGATAATGATAATTTAGCTATAGTAAAAGTATTATTTATTTAAGCAGTTATTTTTTGATTATAGTTTAGTTTCAAATGTCTTTTCCAGGAGTTAGCCTTCTACCTGCTCTCCTGGAAGCTTTAAGACACAAAGCTTTCTAGGTACATTTACTTGTTTGACAGATTAATGATACTTTATAAAATTTGTCACCTATAGAAGGTAAATTTAGTTATTTTCTATGTACTTTTTTCACTTTTTTTTTTTTTTGGACATAACACTGAATTTGGAGGTCCCTGCATATTCTTTTCTTTGTTCTTCAGAATTTTTGTTCTCACTCATCCAGCTTACTGTGTATGCTTTATTTTAGATCGATGTCTTACAGAACTCCTCTGAATCTTTAAAATTAGAATAGATAGTCCCCAATGATCTTAAATTTTCATTCTTTTTCTAGCATTGTATTTCATAGAACGTTCTTTATCACTTCCCAAGATAATAAGCTTTTCTATCATATTGTTATGTGTCCTGCTTGTAGCATATTTACTGTATTTTAAATAGGCCCTCACATTAATAACAGATAAAATTTGAAACAAGCTTATTTGAATATATTTATAGTTACAGAAATTGTAGTGGTAATATTTAGTATTAGGGATTATGCTTTGTAAGTGAAAAATTTCATAAAATTGTGAATCTATAAATGTGTATGAGTACTGCATAGTAATCTGAGACCTGGGTGAATGAGCTTTGGTTGAATAAGCTAGCTGGAGACGGTATTCTTGGATGAGATTAATAAACTTTTTGAGAGCATATACTTGTCTGTGATTTTTATGGTTATGTTTATGTTATTACTTTGCTTAATCTACTCATCTATCTAGTTATATGCCCTGTTGTGCTTTGTATCAATGATAAAAATGCCAGTCAACTTACAAGCATCCCTGCATCCCAGTTTCAGGAGTTTTATCTTAGGACGAGTTGACCTTGTTGCCTGTATGACCTTTATGCCTCTGGTAAGGCAGTTTATCATAGTAGGGGGTAAAGGGTGAAGCAACCTGCTTACTTCGTCATGGCTGGGAAACAAAGAGAAAGCGAAAGGGTCTACAGTCCCAGAATCCCCTTCATTGATATGCCTTTATTAGAACTCACTTCTTAAAGGTCCCACCATCTCTCATTAGTGCCATAGGATGGTGACCACATCTTTAAGATTTATGACACTCAAATCACAGATCTCTTCTGTCTCCACATGCTCAGGCTTGTCTTATAATGCAAAATGCTTGTAGTCCCTTTTTAATAGTCCTCAGAGATTTTCATGTTCTAGAATCATCCTTGTCCAGAGTCAGAATTACTTCGGGATATAAGACAAAATGACTTGTAAGTCAGAAAACATATTTCACTATTCCAAGATACAGTGACATAAGATAATACCTATTCCCAAACGGACAAATAGGAAAACAAAAAGGAGAAATTTTACCAAAATCAGGACTAACAGCAGTCAAACATTAAATCCTGTAGTTCTATGTTTGTAATTCAGAATCCATGGTGATGTGTTATGAATCCCAAAGAGCTTGGACAGTGATGTCTTTATGGTCATCCTTTTGTACTGATTTTGCTGGACCTGGTGATACTTCTGTGTTCCTGGCATCTCTGACTTTATGCTGTGTCCATTATAGCTTCTACCGCAGTCTCATAACTTTCCTCACTACCTTGCCAGTGATTGCTTACAAGGATTATGAATCTGATGTGCTCATTCTTGCCTTTGTGGCATTCTTTTGAAATCTCCTTGGAAGCCTCCAAGACTCTTGATTTCATTTTTGCACACCAGCACAACCAGAATTAAGTGAATAATGACAGATCTGCCACTATAGCAACTGCCTTCCATTTCCTGTGTGGCTCTCCATAAGATGAGCAGAGTTAATGTCATCTTCTCAAAGAAATATCTCCCTAGGTTCTCTTGTTATGTCTGTGCAGGTATGATGGTTAAGACCTTGTTGATTCCTGAGATGCAGTAAGGCACTTTTGCTGTTCCAGTGCAGTCTCCTTGATTTCTTCTAACGTGGCATTAGCAACCTCAACATACTCTCTTTCGTAGCACCTTTAGCCACGCTTCTTTTTTTCATGGAAGCTTCACACTTTTCAAATTCTTTCAGCTCTGTAGTGTTTGACTCTGAATTATTGTAAGTTTGGCCAAAAGAAGCCAACTGTATCCATACTGCTTCTTTAGTGATTTGCTGCTTTTATTTCCTCTGCCAGAGAAAGCTTTTTATTTTTATTTTTTAAATTTCAAACTTAAATTTTTATTTGTGTAGTAATAGTGATTAAAAGGTGAGAGAATAGGAAAGACAAAAAGACCACTATGCAGATTAGTCTTACTGTATTCTTGACTCACTTAGATACTATAATTGCTGATGAATTTGTCTATCCTTACTGTTTTTAATTATTAAGCAATGTCAAAGTATTATCTCTTATTGTATAGTTTATATTCTGTAATGGCCTAACTCTGGATTGATATAGTGTGTAGAACAGACTCTTGCTTCATTGTCATTACATTTATAGGTATTAATGAACTAACCACAAATATGCAGTTACTGAAGCTATGAAGGAAAGGTCGGGTGTATTATGAAAAATTTAACACCTTTAGAGTGTGAGGCAGTACTGAGAATTGAACTTAGGTCTTCACACATGCTAAACAAGCACTGTACTTCTGAACAGCATTCCTAGCCCTAACTTCTTTAATTCAGAAAAAGAAATCCAGGAGGTGGTGACACACACCTTTAACCCCAGCACTTGGGAGGCAGAAGCAGGTGGATCTCTGTGAGTTCAAGACCAGCCTCATCTACTAGAGCTATTTCAAGGATAGGTTCCAAAAAGCCACAGAGAAACCCTGTCTCCAAAAACAAGCAAATAAACAAACAAAAGAAAAGAAAGAAAGCAAAAGATAATTGAACTGAAGTTTGAAGTGGGAGGTGTGCTTGGAGGAAAAAGGGAGTCATGTTGTGAATTGAGGAAATGGCATTTTTAAAAGACTCTTAGGTAGTATATTGAGACACCTGATACAAAACCTTTCTCCTCCAAATTTTGTTTTTATGTTTGAGAATTGAGTTACATGACATTGGGCTTATGAGCAGAGAGAAATCACAATCCTAGGAGGCTTCCAAGTCATGTTAAGAATTGTATCCCTCTTCTCCTCCAGCTGTGGGTATTAGCTGAGATTTCAGGGAATGGGTTAAGAGAACATAGTAATATATATATATATATATATATATATATATATATATATATATATATATAATTTAAAAAATTGTGAATACAGTTTGGTAGTTATACGAGTAGGAAGGCCAGCACTAACATGATGTGTTAGGAATTTGTAATATCCAGGCCAAATTGAATGATGAGGATGATTTTATAAGATATAATCTCATTTTATACTTCTAGCTGATGTCTCATACTTCTGCAAATGAGGATTGTGGCTCATTTATAGAGATTTGTATTTCTTTTGTGTCCATCTTAAATAGAGACTGTGATGTGTTATATGACTGATTATCTATGTGGCTAATTGTTTCAGGTACTTTTACAATAGTGCAAGACAGCAATTACTTTGAGTACTCACTGATAGAATATTATTTTTAGAAATTTCCACTTCCTCCCCTCCTCCCACTACCCTCCCATTCCCCCCACTCCCTCTCCTCCTCCCTCTCCAGTCCTAAGAGCAGTCAGGGTTTCCTGCCCTGTGGGAAGTTCAAGTTCCTCCTCCCTCCCTCCAGGTCTAGGAACGTGAGCATCCAAACAGACTAGAATCCCAAAAAGTCAGTCCATGCAGATGAAACAAGACCCAGTGCCATTGTCAATGGCTTCTCAGTCAGCCCTCATGTCAGCCACATTCAGAGAATCCGGTTTGATCACATGCTCGTTCAGTCCCAGTCTAGCTGGCCTTGGTGAGCTCTCATTAGATCAGTCCCCTTGTATCAGTGGGTGAACGCACCCCTCGCGGTCCTGACTTCCTTTTTCATGTTCTCCCTCCTTCTGCTCCTCATTTGGACCTTGGGGACTCAGTCCGGTGTGCCACTGGGTTTTTTGTTTTGCCATATAAATTTGATTATTGTTCTCTCAAGGTCTATGAAGAAGTTTGATGGGATTTTGATGGGGATTGCATTGAATCTATAGATTGCTTTTGGTAAAATTGCCATTTTTACTATGTTGATCCTCCTAATCCAAGAGCAAGGGAGATCTTTCCATTTTCTGGTATCCTCCTCAATTTCTTTCTTCAAAGACTTAAAGTTCTTGTCAAATAGGTCTTTCACTTCCTTGGTTAGAGTTATCCCAAGATATTTTATGCTATTTGTGGCTATCGTGAAAGGTGATGTTTCTCTGATTTCCCTCTCGGCTTCTTTATCCTTTGTGTATAGGAGGGCAACTAATTTTTTGGAGTTGATCTTGTATCCTGCCACATTACTAAAGGTGTTTATCAGCTCTAGGAGTTCTTTGGTAGAGTTTTTGGGGTCGCTTCTGAACACTATCATATCATCTGCAAATAATGAAAGTTTAACTTCATCCTTTTCAATTCGAATCCCCTTGATCCCCTTATGTTGTCTTATTGCTATTGCTAGAACTTTAAGCACTATATTGAAGAGGTATGGAGAGAGTGGACAGCCTTGTCGTGTTCCTGATTTTAGTGGAATGGCTTTGAGTTTCTCTCCATTCAATTTGATGTTAGCTGTCGACTTGCTGTAGATAACTTTTATTATATTTAGGTATAATCCTTGTATTCACAATCTCTCCAACGACTTTTCATAAATGGGTGTTGAATTTTGTCAAATGCTTTTTCAGCATCCAATGAAATGATCATATGGTTTTTTTCTTTCCGTTTATTTATATGATGGATTACATTGATAGATTTGCGTATGTTGAACCAGCCCTGCATCTCTGGGATGAAGCCTACTTGATCATAATGGATAATTATTCTAATGTGTTATTGGATTCGGTTTGCCAGTATTTTATTGAGTATTTTAGCGTCAATGTTCATGAGTGAGATTGGCCTGTAATTCTCTTTCTTGGTTGTGTCTTTGTGTGGTTTTGGTATCAGAGTAACTGTAGCTTCATAAAAGGAGTTTGGCTATGACTCTTCTGTTTCTATATTGTGGAATACATTAAGGAGTATAGGTATCAGCTCTTCTTGGAAGTTCTGGTAGAATTCTGGATTGAAACCGTCTGGTCCTGGGCTTGTTTTGGTAGGGAGATTTTTGATAACATCTTCTAATTCTTCGTGACTAACAGGTCTATTTAGATTGTTCACCTTTGTTTCTTGGTTCAACTTTGGTATATGGTACTTATCTAAAAAAATTGTCCATTTCTTTTACATTTTCCAATTTTGTGGCATACAGGCTTTTGTAGTAAGATCTAATGATTCTCTGAATTTCCTCTGTGTCTGTGGTTATGTCCCCTTTTTCATTTCTGATCTTATTAATTTGCATGTTTTCTCTCTACCGTTTTATTAGTTTGAATAGGGGTTTGTTGATCTTGTTGATTTTTTTCCAAGAACCAGCTTTTTGTTTCATTGATTCTTTGGATTGTTTTCTGTTTTTCTATTTTATTGATTTCAGCCCTCAGTCTGATTATTTCCTGTCTTCTACTCCTCCTGGGTGAATCTGCTTCTTTTTTTCTAGAGCTTTCAGGTGTGCTTTTAAGTCTCTAATGTGTGCTTTCTCCGTTTTCTTTAATTGGGCACTTTGTGCTATGACCTTTCCTCTTAGCACTGCTTTCATAGTGTCCCATAGGTTTGAGTATGTTGTGTCTTTGTTTTCATTAAATTCAAGGAAGACTTTAATTTCTTTCTTTATTTCTTCCTTGACCCAGGGGTGATTCAGTAGTTGACTGTTCAGCTTCCATGAGTTTGTTAGCTTCCTGGCGGTAGCATTGTTGTTGAATTCTAACTTTAATCCATGGTGATCTGACAAGATACAGTTGGTTACTAATATTTTTTTGTATTTGTGGAAGTTTGCTTTGTTACCGAGTATGTGGTCAATTTTCGAGAAGGTTCCATGAGCTGCAGAGAAGAAGGTATATTCTTTCCTATTTGGGTGGAATGTTCTGTAGATGTCTGTTAAGTCCATTTGATTCAATACCTCCAATAATTCTCTTATTTCTCTGTTAGGTTTCTGTCTGATTGACCTGCCCATTGGTGAGAGAGGTGTGTTGAAGTCTCCTACTGTTAGTGTGTGTGGTTTGATGACTGCCTTGAGTTCTAGAAGTGTTTCTTTTACATAAGTGGGTGCCTATATATTAGGGGCATAGATATTCAGGATTAAGACTTCCGCCTGATGAATTGTTCCTGTTATGAGTATGAAATGTCCATCTCCATCTCTTCTGATTGATTTTAGTTTGAAGTCAATTTTGTTAGATATTAGAATGGCCACACCCGCTTGTTTCTTAGGTCCGTTTGCTTGGAAAACCTTTTCCCAACCCTTTACTCTGAGTAGGTGTTTGTCTTTGTGGTTGAGGTGTGTTTCTTGTAAACAGCAGAATGTTGGATCCTGTTTTCTTATCCAGTCTCTAAGTCTGTGCCTTTTTATAGGTGAATTGAGTCCATTGATATTAAGTGATATTAATAACCAGTGGTTGTTGACTCCGGATAGTTTCCTTTTTTGGGGGGGTTAGTTGAGTGTGTGTTTCCCTTCTTTGAGTTGTGGTTGTGAAAAGTCGCTAGATGTCTGAGTTATTGTAGGCAGTATTGGCAATGTTGGATTCCTTGGGTTGTGGTTTTCCTTTAATACTTTCTGTAAGGGTGGATTTGTGGCTACATATTGTTTAAATTTGTTTTTATCCTGGAATATTTTGTTTTATCCGTTGATAGTGAACGATAGCTTGGCTGGGTATAGTAGTCTGGGCTTGCATCCATGGTCTCTTAGTTTCTGCAGTACCTCTATCCTGGGCCTTCTGGCTTTCATGGTTTCCATAGAGAAGTCTGGTTTAAGTCTGATAGTTTTACCTTTATAAGTTACTTGACCTTTTTTCTTTCCAGCTTTTAATATTCTTTCTTTAACCTGAATGTTTTGTGTTTTGATTATTATATGGCGAGGGGATGTCTTTTTTTTGTTTTGTTTTGTTTTTTTGATCCAGTCTCTTCCTCTCTGAATGGAACTCCTCAGCACTGAAGTAGGGATAGTTAGTATTCTAAGGACACAGGAGACAGAAGGGTGACCTTGGTTGCAGGGTAGGGTCAAGCGAAACTCAGAAGATCCTGCAGCATAAGCTGAGGGGGGAGGCTGTGCTCTCTTCCGGGACATTCTGCCCAGGATAGCCCAGACTCAGCCTTCTGGATGGAACTCCTCAGCACTGAAATAAGGACTGCTGATAATCCAAGGACACAGGAGACAGAAGGGCGACAGTGGGGGCAGGGAGAGTCCTGTGGAACACTGAAGACCCTGCCACAGAGGCTGAGGGGGGGCTGTACTCTCTTCCAGGACAGTCCGCCCCCGGCTAGCATCCACTTACCTCTCTGGATAGAACTCTTCAGCATTGAAATAGGGACAGCTGGTATTCCAAGGACATAGGAGACAAAAGGGCGACAGTGGGGGCCAAATACCATGTATTGTGTTAGAAGTTTGGAATATATTCATATACTCAAGACTTTAAAATTGAAACACACACATATGTTGTTTATAACATGCTGAAATCTCTCTCTCTCTCTCTCTCTGTATTTATTGTGTATACACACATAGAAAATATTTTAGTAGAATTTGATTTTTTTTTCTTTTGGTTTTCTTGAGACAGGGTTTCTCTGCGTAACAGCTTTGGGTGTCTTGTAACTCACTCTGTAGACCAGGCTGACTTTGAACTCATGGAGATCCACCTGCCTTTGCCTCCCAAGTGCTGGGGTTAAAGGTGTGCACCACCATCGCCTGGCAAAAGATTATTTTCTTTTTAGCTTTCTGTTTTTTTAATGTGTATAAGTTTTACTTTCATGTATGTATGTGTACCTGCATGCTTGGTGCCTGTGGAAGCCCATAGAATGTAGATCCCTTCAAACTGGAGATACAGGCATTTGTTACCTAATATGTAGGTACTCATAACTCAAACTTTATGAGTCCTATGCAATAACAAGTGTTCTTGATTTCTCAATCGTCTTTCTAGCCACTGTAGTAGGTTATTAATCAGCTGGTTGTGCTAAAAGTTCAGGAGTTAGACCGAAGAGTTGAGGTGAGGAAAGTTCAGGTTTTTCTCATGTTAAGTCTTTTTCCCTTTTTGTTATTAAAAATTTATTTTACATGCTAATAATAAGTGTGCATATAAAATGAAGTGCACTTGCTGTTAACAGTAGTTTTGATTTCTCAAACTGACTGCAGTTGACAGTATTATTAATCACTTCATACTTACCGATAATTTATTTTGTCATTAGACTGTATTATTCTAACACAAATTAATTTTACTAATAGCTTAATTACTATATGATGGAACTGGATTTTTCCTGTAGTTTTCTTGGAGCATTCTCTGATGTCAAAAACTTTTAGCTAGTTTGTCTAAGATAAATATCAAGTATTTGCGTTTCAGTATCCTCTCTTTGAAATACAAGAATTCAAGTTCAGTTTGAAATTCAGCTGACTCTACCATATATTAGATCTGTGACTATGAATCATTTTATCACGCAATACACACATTTATAAAACTCAGACACTAATATGTTTTATTCTTTTTTATGCATGTGTTTTGGCAAAACTTATACTAAAAACATCCTTAGTCATCAGGGAAATGCAAATCAAAATGACGCTGAGATGCCATCTTATAACTGTCAAAATGACTAAGAGTAAAAATATTGATGACAGCTTATGTTGGAGAGGATGTGGAGTAAGGAGAACTTTCCCACTGCTAGTGGAAATGCAAACTTGTACATCCACTTTGGAAATTGGTATAGTGGTTTCTTAGAAAATTGGGAATCAATCTACCTCAAGAACCAGCTATACCAATTTTAGTCGTATACCCAAAGGATGCTTAATCATTCCACATAGACACTTGCTCAACTATGTTCATAGCATCATCAAATATGTTCATATTCATAATAGCCAAAACCTGGAAACAACCTAGATGTCCCTCAAGAATGGATAAAGAAAATGTGGTATATTACCCAGTGGAGTACTTCTCAACTATACAAAATAATGATGTCATGAAATATGCAGGCAAATGTATGGAACTCGAAGAAAAGTCATTTTGAGTGAGGTAACACAGACCCAGAAAGACAAACATGGTATGCACTCACTCATAGGTGGTTATTTGAAGTAAAAGATAGGATAGCCAACTTACATTGTACATCCCAGAGAGAGGCTAGGTAACAAGAAGGTCCCAAAGTGGGATGCATGGATTTCCCTGGAAAGGGGAAGTAGAAGAGATCTCCTGGGTTAACTGTGGGGGTGGGCGGGGTTTGGAGGGATGGACAGATGGCAACTAGAGGGAGTGGGTTGGTGGGCTTTGGTGTGGAAGGTTTGGAGGCAAGATGGAGGGGGACAGTAACAAAAGAGATGCCTTGATGGGTGTCATTTTGGTGTTAGGGAGAAACCTGGTGCCAGGGACGCTCACCCCCCAGGAGCCCACAAGGATGACCTCCCCCCAACTAAGAGTCCTAGAAATGATGTGAGAGGGTGCCGGAACTGGCAGATTGGTGACCTTCATAATTGCTATCAGAGTTACTCTCTCTAGTAACTGATGGGAGCAGAGGCAGAGATCCACAGACTATTAACGGTGTGGTGCTGTCTTGTATCAGAAAGGGAGGAGGGATTGTACTAGCTAGGGGATCATGATGGGAGTCCCCACAGAGACAGCTGACCTGAATTTGTGTGAACTCATGAACGCTGAACCAACACAGGGAGCCTGCATGGGTCTGACCTAGGCCTTCTACATGTGTGTGACAATCATGAGGCTTGGTCTCTTAGTAAGGCTTCTAATAGTGAAAACAGGACCTCTCCCTGGCCCTTAGCTGACTTTTGGTAACCTGTTTCCCAGACTGGATTACCTACTTGGTCCTGCTTAGATATAAGGGCGGGAGCTTGAACCTGCCTCAATTTAATGTGCCTTTATTTGTGCAAGGAAGGCCTGTCCCTTTCTGGATGGAGATGGATGGGAAGTGGGGAGATGGGAAAGGGGAGGAAATGGGAGGAGAGGAAGAAGGGAAACTGGTTGGTATGTAAAACAAATGAAAAGAAATGTTATTTAAATAAAAAGAAACATAGACTACAGTAGTATATGCTAAACAACTTGAGAGTGGTATGTACCATAATGAAGAGTAAAACAGTAAGTTTTATTTTTTGGAGCAAATCAGAATAACTAGATCAAGGATGGACAAAAAAACTGCTGATACTTCAGATTTTTAAAAGAATACCCCCCAATCCCAAACAATAAGATTACCTGTAGAGAGGTCTTTCAGGACCTGACTTTGCTTTGCTCAGTAGTTACAGACATCTAAAGGTTGCTAGAGGAGAGGGTTCCCGAGACCCTCTCTCTTCCTGTAGGATTTACAGGCAGTTAACCTTTGCTAGGGAGATGTTCTTTTTGTCCTGAGTGGTATAGCTGCCTATACAACTGTCCATGCTCCTATAATTCTGATTAAATTATTGTTTCACCAAAAAGTAAAAATATTCTTTAAACATAGTTGTTTGTTCATTTATTCATTGTCTATGTCCAGATCTATCCTGTGGCACCAGAGTGTAGTAGTAGACATGAAGATGTAGAATTCTAAAAAGTTACTATGTGGTCTTTTTAGAAAAAGCTTTCTGACCCCCTGATTATTCTTTTTTGTTTATTTGTTTGTTCGTTTTTGTTTTTCGAGACAGGGTTTCTCTGTAGCTTTGGAGCCTGTCCTGGAACTCACTCTGTAGACCAGGCTGGCCTCGAACTCACAGAGATCTGCCTGTCTCTGCCTCCTGAGTGCTGGGATTAAAGGCGTGCGCCATCACCGCCAGGCTCCCCTGATTATTCTTTTTTTTCCCCTGATTATTCTTTACAACAGCGTTATATTTGAAATATATCTGGCGTATTTCAAATACCAGGTTTCCTTTGAATATTTGTAAGTAGTGGTGAGCTATGTGATTTGAGAATGATGCTCATAATAGTACATAGACTGGTGTGCAATGTGGTGTGAGAATGGTACTAGTAGTGTGTATTTATTGGTGTAATTGAAAATGGTACTAGGAGTAGTGTGTGTAGACTGGTATGCAATGTGATTGAGAATGGTACTAGCAATAGTGTGTGTAGACTGGTGTGCAATGTAATGTGAGAATGGTACTAGCAGTAGTGTGTGTAGACTGGTGTGCAATGTAATGTGAGAATGGTACTAGTAGTGTGTATTTATTGGTGTAATTGAAAATGGTACTAGGAGTAGTGTGTGTAGACTGGTATGCAATGTGATTGAGAATGGTACTAGCAATAGTGTGTGTAGACTGGTGTGCAATGTGATTGAGAATGGTACTAGCAGTAGTGTGTGTAGACTGGTGTGCAATGTAATGTGAGAATGGTACTAGCAGTAATGCATAGACTGTTGTGCCCTGGGAATGTATAGAACAGCTTGCACAGGGGAGAGCATAAAGACAGGGAGACAAAATGAGGGGTTTTTTTTTTGTTTCCTTTTTTTAAAATCATGATAATAATGGAACAGATGTGAGACTACTATTTTTATTTTTCTCTCGAATCCCTCCAGATCCTTCCCCATCCCTATCTACCCACATTCATGTTTTTTTTCTAGCGAGAGACTGTTATACTGAAATTTTGTTTGTAGGAGATAAAATAGAGTAATATTAATTTATGAATTTGAATAGATAAGATAATTCTGAAGATGCTAAATTTTATAATTTTATATGCATTGCTGAAAATAGCTTGATTAATGTTATTTCTATGAACATAGATCTAGAAGAAAGTCTAATTTGGTGAATTTGATGTGGCTTTTAAAGAAGTATTTTAAAGCATTTAGGTCAATTTAAAGAAGCATTTTCATTCATGCAAGTTAATAATCTTGAATAAAAGATCTGGGATATGGTCAGGTGTTCTGTTAAGGTATTAAAATTATTTATATAGAAGCTGCACATTATGTGTAAGATCTCCAAAGGAATGTAATGCAGTAAAAATGGCAGAATAACACACATTGAGAATTGAACTTTAAGGAAGGGATCGATACAAAGAGGGAACCAAGACTAAGAAGAAGCAAATGGAGAAGTTTTTTTTTAGTTGGACTTAATATTGGTTGTGTATTCTTCCTGTTAATTTCTTTTCAGTTTTCTATAGATTTTAAAAAGTGTTGTTGATAGAATTTAGTGCTGTGTTGATTGGTCAGAATCAGAGCCTAGAATATTAATGTATTTTGTAAGCCAGTTTAGTACAATACAGCCAATATAAGATTAAATTATGTAAACTTAAAATCAAGTAAATCAATGTTTGGGATGATGGCGTAGAGGTTAAGTACACGTATTCACAGGCAAGAGTACTATGAGGTAAACACACATATTAGTATATCACACACGTAAAAAAAGTAAATGAAATAAATCTCATTAAGATAGAATATTCAAAATTCATTATTTTGCAATTTAAACATTTACTGTTTTCTTGAGGTTGTTATTTCTCATGTGGTATAAATGAATGTTCTTTATTTCATTATTTGGAAATAGTTGAAATGGTGTGCTGTTTATCATTTTCTAGTGATGGCATGTTGGTAGTTTCAAATTGGTTACAGGGAGAATATTTATACAAGAAAACAAACAAATACTGCACAGTGATTTCGGTTGTTAATTGTACATTTAGGAGAATGATAATAAATTGTTAATAATGTGGATTAAACTTAAAGGTGCTTCAGATAGTCAATTATAATAGTTTTCAAAGTTAGAAATACTCTTTCAGTATTGAAAATTATCTGATTCAAGAAAAAAATCACTTACATCATTGGCTACCAAATAAATTTCCAACAGGTGTCTCTTTCTTTGCATTAATCCTATTCATTAAAAAGACTACTAATAGAGTTTGACAGAAATAGTTATTTTGTGATGGCTGCATGGAATTTACAATGACGTGGATTGTATTTTTAATTATTGTTCATCATTTTTGTGCAATGGATCTTTCAGATCTTTATGTAGTCCTGGTAATCTTGGAACTTGCTCTGGAGCACAGGAAGGCCTTGAATTCACAAAGATACATCTGCCTCTGCCTTCTGTGTTCTGGAATTAAATGTGTGTGCCACCACCACCCAGCTTCAGATGCTTTGTTTTCCTCTTTTAAACATAATTTATATAGATTCTTTGGAAATTTCACATTACACCTCCCCATCACACTCACCTCCCATGCCCACCCTATCCACACTTCACTCTTGTATTGTCCCCCCCAAGCAGAATTAAAAACACAAACAAAAATATTAATTAAAATAAAATAACAAAAATAAAACAAACAAAAAAACCACTTCACTCCCCCACCCTTCCTGTCTTTCCCGCCTCTCCATCACCTTTTCATCTGTCTTAGTGTCTTTGGGAACTGCTGTATATCATTCAGTATATTCTTTTGTTCAGATAGCTTTATTTACACAGATGTTTATTGTATAATGAGTTGTTGGTCTGATTTAAGGGCTCTGACTTCTGGCACACCATCAGTGTACTCTGGACCCTCATTGAAACTTCTCTTGCTGTTGTCCACGTCATGGAAATCCTTTGACTATGGTTTCATAGGACCAGTCCCTTCATGTGCCTATAGATGGTGTAGATGTTGGGATGAACCAGCTCAAAGCCTGGACGTGTGCCTGGATGGTAGCTGAGTTGGTTAGTCAGGGTCACTGATATCATCCTCTTCAGGCAAGGGGTGGAGCCAGCTCTCCATGTCAACCATGGGTGTTGATGCTATTCTCCTTTCCATGCTATTTTTTTTAAAAGAGTCACGTGTTTACTACTATACTGCCTTCCATTATTTTATAAATTTTCTCTCAAGCCATTTTTAATCTTGAAGAACTAGTCTTGCAATTATATTTATATTTTATAGAACAACTGTCATTTCTACGTTACTTTATTCCTTTTTATTTTGGAGATAAATTTTATTTGGTGCCATGTAATATTAGATGAGGGGTGTATGTATTTTTGTTTACTGGAGATTCTGAAAGTAGAAATATTAACTTCTGCTTGTTAGTGATCCTAGGTAAGGGAAGTCATAGAACTGAACTGCATTGCATTTATTTATTAATTTGTTCACTATAACAATCTGGCATTTTCTAGGGATGCAACTAATGAAACTACTGCCCATTCTGATGCTGGCAGCGAACTTGAAGAAACAGAGATCAAAGGAAAACGAAAAAGGGGTCGTCCTGGCCGGCCTCCAGTATGTATTATATTTGTCTTTGTGCTTCAATGCTTTCCCATAAATAACCTTGATCTGAGTTGTTTGTCAGTTTTTGTATTAGTGCTGTTAATATTTTATGGTTTTTATTCCAGTAACACAACTGAGATTTTTGGGAACTTTTCTTTGGCTTTAACAGTGTCAGAGAAGGGAAATTTGTCACACCTTTGCACAGAGGAAATGCTGAATGAAGTTCAGTTAAGACACACTGCTCTTCTCACTCAGCTTGTTTTTTTCTTGTAGCTCCTAAACGTGCATTTTGGTAGTAATATTTTAAAGCTTGAGACATGTTTTAATAAATAGTCTTAACAATTCATGAGTTGAAAGTTTAGAAGAGTTCAAGGTAGCCTTACGTTGAGGGATATCTTTACAAATTATGGGAGTTTTAGTTAACCATTGTGAGCGTAATGAACTTTGAGAGATAGTAACAATATATCAGGATGTTAAGATTTACTGGTGTCATTTATCTATGATCTGGTTTGATATTGTATTAATGGTTTATGTCTTATGAAAGATCTTATGAAGAATCTTAGCTTTCTTTTTAGAAGACATATTTTCATTACTGAGCTTCAAAGATTATTCAGTGTGACTAGTCTTGTTTTATTTCTCCACCTTTTTCTCCTTTTATGATACTTTTTAAGGTCAGTCTAGACATTATTCCTTCTGTAACTATTTCAGTTGGTGTGTCTTTGTATTTAAACAAGTTAGCCTATCTTCTTATCTCACAGTCAGCATAGAAATATTATATCTATCTATCTATATATAGACTATCCACCTATCCATCCATACATCCACCCACCCACCCACCCACCCACCCACCTACCTATCTACCTATAATCATCAATAGGAATGAACCTTTCTCCCTACCAAAAACAAGCCATCACTGTGTAGCATTACTTACCATCTAGGTGTTATGTAAGTTGCTTTGCTTTTGTCATATTTCAGATGTCAGTGCTGAGGATAATGGGGTAACATAAGTTATAAGAGCTAATAAGTAGCCAGAGCTAAGGGCCAATCAGTTTATAACCTTATGGAGTCCTGTGTGTGATTTTCTTTGGGCTTGCCCGGCTTTGGGGTACTGGGCAGGACAGAAACCCCAACAAGCCAGCCCTCATGTTACAGGTCTTTTTTAGTGAGAATGACTTTTTGAATGTAATTGTATCTCTTTTACCAGAATTATTATTTTAGGGCCAACCTTAAAACAAAACTCAGGAGTATTCTTCAATTTGACTGTGTACTGGCTTCTACTTGCCTGTATATTTTTTGACGTATGGCTTTTATTTAAAGGGTAAAAATTGTGGAGAAAGACATGCATTGTAATCTTTATAATTTTTGTTCACTTGAAGAAATGTTTATGCCTATAGCTTTCCTTACACATTTTGGGGAGAGTGAAAGAATCTTGTAATTAGTGTGAGCCTGTTTCTCTGGCTACCATATGAGTATTCTGAGAATGTAGGCAGGTTGCCTTGCCTCTCTGGGATTCATGGAAATTTGTTTTCCTATTAAAATGTTTAAGATTAAAGACTGCTTGTATTATTTTTCTTCAAGATAATTAGTGTGAAAATATTATTTTAATTTTGATATGTATACAGCTAAACTTCTGCAGTATGTTTTTTGCTTAAAAGTTTTGTATATCTAAATGATTAATTTTTTTCTGTGCCAAATGTAATTGGATTTTTCTTAGAAATGCTGCTGTCCAATCTAGTAGGTAAATAATACATATTTATACTGTGGTCGTCAGAATGATCCTATTTGAATTATATCAAAGATAATATTTTCAGGAATGATAAAACATTTTCTATTAACCATCTCTTGTGTGATCTCAAATTTTTGGTTAATCCACTTTTTAAAAACTATTTTATTCATTACCTTTTCCATGATTTCTGTTGTCTTTTTTGTTGTTTAATTTATAAATATATGTTGTGTATATGTATGTGTGTGCATACATGGGTGTGCTCTTTTATGTATATGTATAAACATATCTGTGTGAGTCAGAGGTCAACTTGTAGGAGTCATTTCTTTGCTCTACTGTGTGAGTTCCAGGAATGAAAATCAGAAGTAAGGCTTAAAAGCAAGTCTTTTATTTTGTTTTTGTTTTTTTTTTTACCCAGACTTCTTTCCTACCCGTTTTATTTCTTTTTGAAAAATCTTAATTGATTATATAACATATTTATGGGGATAAAATGTGATATTTTTCTTTTCATATGTGCATGCGATTTGTGGACATTTGTGAATGAACATGTTTCATTGTATGTTGGTGCTTGTTTTTTGCATGTGTATCTGTGTGGTACATGTGTATGCCGAAATTCACATCTAGAGTCTTCTACTATATTCATTGATGCCGGGTCTTTCCATTGAACCTAGAGTGCGCGTGCGTGCGTGCGTGCGTGTGTGCGTGTGCGTGTGTGTGTGTGTGTGTGTAGAGACTGGACTGGCTAGTCCTCTTGTTATCTCAGCTTTCTGAGGATGGAATAGAGACAGCCACCCACTATTACATGGGTTCTGAGGATCAGATTCTGGTCCTCACACCTACCAGGCAAGATTTTCCACTGAGCCCGAAAGTGTGTTTGATACATATAAACAATATAGAATGATTAAATCAGAATTGTTAGTGTTACTGCCTTATTATTGATGACTCCATTTAAACTGTCTATGTGTATTATATATTTTAGAAATTTTCTACAATAAGTGGTTTCCATATGAAAATACCAATGTGTCTTTAGTGTTAGTTATTCCTCCTATCTTTTTCCTTGCTCTTTTATCTCCCTCTCCTTTAAACCTTTCCTGTACCATTATTTCTCTTTAATACTTTATATCACTTTGTTCCATCTCCCTCCCTTGAGCACATCCCCAATTCTGCCTGACATCTACTAATTTCCTGACTTCTATGAATGTTCTAGATGTAACACAACGTGATGATTCAAGACTAGCATCTGAAAATGAGAGAAAATACATACTTATCCTTCTGGGTCAGGGTCACCTTACTCAGAATGATAATTTTCACCTCCATCTATAATTTCATTTTTCTTAACATCTGAATAATATTCCATTGTTTAAGTACACCTTCTTTTCATTATTTACACATCAGCTGATGGCTGTTTTTCTTTTCAGGTATTGTTGGTATAGCATCAATAAACATGGATGAGCAGATTTTTTTAGTAGGATATAGAGTCGTTTGATTATATGCCTAACAGTTGTATAAATAGATCATGTTATAGAATCTGTTTCTAGCTTTTTGAGGGACCTTCATACTGACATCTGTTGGCTGTACCAGTTTGCCTTATGGTCATTAATAAATAAGTGTTTCTTTTCCTTCACATCGTTTCCAGCATTTGCCAGCATTTGTATTTTGATTTTTAGCCATTCTTATTAGGGTAAGATAAAATCTGAAGATAATTTTAATTTACATTTTAACCTGATAGCTAGTGAACCTAAGACATATTTTTAAACATTTCTCAGCTAATTGTATTTATCTTTTGAGAACTCATGTTTAGTTCTCTTTCCCACTTTCTAAAAATTTATTTTTAATTATGCGTTCCTGTGTAAGCACATTAATGTGGATGCTCGCAGAGGCCAGAGGTGTTAATTCCCTGGAGCTAGAGTTATAGACTAAACAATATGATGTTGGGAACTGAACTCAGATCCTCTTAAAGACAGTACTTGTTCTTAACCACAGAGTCATCTATCCAGTCCTTCCACATCCCTCTTTTGATATTGGGTTTTTGTTTTCTTGATATTTGAAGTTTTTAGTTCTTTGTATGTTGTAGATCTTAACTCTGTCAGATGTATAGCTGGCAAGGATTTTTATTCATTTTGTAGGCTGCCTCTTCACTTGGATGATGGTGTCCTTTGCTGCATAGAAGCTTTTTAGTTTCATGAGGTCCTGTTTATTAATAATTTACCTATGCAATTGGAATTCTGTTCAGAAAGCTCTTTTCTGTTCCAGTGAGTTCAAGCATATTCTCTTTGTCTTCTTTGAGGTTTTGGGCATGAGGTCTTACCTTAATACCTGGTTGGATTCATGCATGGTGAGAGGATTTTTGAATCTATATATTTATTTATTAGAAATATTGTCCTATTACCTTTGTTGCTGATTCTTTGTCTGGCTTTAGTATTAGAGTGATACTGACTTTGTAAAAAATGGTTTTCACTTTTTATTTTGTGGAATAATTTTAAGAAGTATTAGTGTTCTTCTTTTGAAGGTCTTGTAGAATTCTTATCTGAATCCAACTATCCTCTGGCTTTTTTTAGTTGAGAAATTATTAATTGCAGTTTCTATATCCTTGGATATTATGGGTCTAAAGTTTTACTTCATCTTGATTTACATTCACCATTTCTTTTGGATTTTACAGTTTTATGAAATAAAGATTTTAGAAACAAATTATAGTTAGGATTCTATGAATTTCCTCAGTGTCTGTTGTAACTATTTTTACTAGTTTGTATCCTCTCTTTTTTTTTGGTTAATTTGACTAAAGATTTGTTATTCTACTTAATCTTTTCAGTGAGCAAACTATTTTTTAAATTGCATCTTTGTATTTTTTGTTTTTATTTTGTTGTTTTTAGACCTTATTTTAATTATCTCTTCATTCATTTGAGTTATGGTCTCACTGTGTTGTCCTGACTAGCCTGACACTCACAGAGAACCATCTGTCTCTGCTTCCTCTGTGCTGTGATTAAGGGTTCATCTACCACACCAAGCCCTACCTACCCCTTTTGGGTGTTTTTTTGCTCTTGTTTTTACAAGACCTCTAGGTGCATTATTAATTTATTATTTGATTTCTCACAAAAATATTTTTAATGTAGACATTTAATGCTATGTACTTTCTTCATTGTGTCCCATAGATTTTAGTATTTTCTGTTTTTTTATGTTCTAGAACCTTTAAATTTTTCTTCTTGAATTTATCCTTGAACACATTCATTAGCATCTTGTTTAGTTCTAATGAGTGTGCACTTCCTGTATTATCTATTCCTCTTAATATCCAGCTTTATTCCATTGTAGTATCATAGAATGCATAATATGATTCTAATTTTTGTATATGTTGAGTCTTTCTCTGAGTCCTAATGTTTGATCAGTTTTGAAGGAATTTCTACAGGCTCTTGGGTCCATACATGTGTGTTAGAATATGGTCCAAGAATGGAGTCCTATGAGGAAAATTCTGAGTGCTTGTGTGAGAAATTTTCATGAGAAAAAAAACATTGGACAAGAGTCTTACGACCTCAGTTTCTTCAAAACACTGAATTCTTGTTGGAAGGTCTTTTCATGCTCCTCCTAGATGTAACAGATAAGAATGCGTTTACTTCAGCTGTTATCCATATGCCTCTATGGAAGAAAAACATGTTTTTACCACATGTGGCTTGTTCTTTATTCCTATGACTCTTCTTAACACTCAGAGTATAAATTGTCTTATGCTCTGAATAGTTTGTTATTGCTTGAGACTTTAGTCTGCCTCATTATTTCCCAAGTTTCACATGCTCCAGAGTGGCAAATATGCATGTATTAATTATTAGTATTGCTTTCTTGAAGTTTTATCTGATTATTTTCACTTACAGATTTTGTAAGTGCATGATATGTTGTGCTTTTGTGTGTGGTGTGTGTACTTGATGAGTTTGCAGATATATTTGTGGAGTTGAAGGATGGGGCGGAAAATGAATGAATATGAAGCCCAGGTTAAGTTGCGTATCTTTCCTTTGTTTTCCACCTTTATATTTTTGAGACAGGGTCTCTCTCTGAAACCTGAAACTCAGTGATTTAGCTAAATTGGTTGGCTAGTGAGTTTCAGAGTTCTACCTTTATGTACTTTCCTAGCCTTGGGGCTACAGGCACTTGTGCCATTTTATGTAACCTTTTACTAGATTGCTGGGCATCTAAACTCTCCTCACGTGTACATGGCAGGTGTCTCACCAATAAAGCTATCTTTCCAGCTCCTATTTTTATGTTTTGAGACAGTCTCATGAAACCTAGGCAGGTCTGGAGTTCCTGGCTCTTCCTCCCTCTGCCTCCCAAGTGCTGGAATAACAAGCATATAACAACTATTCCTGGCTGCTTGATTTCCCCCCCCCCCCCCCCCACACACCTATAGTTCCTTCTTAGTATATGTAAATGTTGCTGGATTTTGTATATTAATTTTTGATTTAGTTGTAATTTTGTATGTTGATTTATATTTATAGTGTCTTGTCTTTTTCTTGAGTTTTGGCAGTCCTATCAGGTCTGTGGTATAGTTCTTAGTTTTTTTGCTTTATATATCCTGTGTGTGTATGTGTGTATGTGTGTGTATGTGTGTGTGTGTGTGTGTGTGTGTGTATAAAAACATATATACATAGAGAACAGTAATAACATACACACACAAACATACATACATACATACATTATTGTTGTCTGTGGTTTCTGTCCTGCGCGGTTCCCAAAGAAATCACACAGAGGTCTATATTAGTTATAAACAGATTGGCTTATTTAGCTCAGACTTCTTATTAACTCTTATAACTTATATTAGCCCATTATTCTTATCTATGTTAGCCACATGGCTTGATACCTTTTTCGGTGGGGCAGGCCACATCTTCCTTCTTCTATGTCTGGGCAGGACTGCAGAGGGAGCTTCCCTCTTCCCAGAATTCTCTTGCTCTCATTGCCCCACCTCTACTTCCTGTCTGGTTGACCCGCCTGTACTTTCTGCCTGGCTACTGGCCTATCAGTGTTTATTTAAAATGTAATCAACAGACTACAGAATTGTCCCTCACCATATTATATTACTTGCTAATGGCTAAATTTCTTTCTTTTATTTATTTGCATCTTTTTTTCCCCCTTTCTTGGTTGCTCTGACTGACTTGTAGTATTGTGTTGAACAAACCTAGTATAAATTTAGCATATGTGTCTAATGTAGATTTAGAGAAAGTACTTTAAACTTTTCCACATTCATTATGATATTAACTGTTTGTTTGTCTTAATATGTCCTTTATGTATAGCAAGATAATTTTTATCAGAAAATTCATAGTTTTAACAAATGATTTATAGCTAACTATTTAAATGGTCCTCTGGTTTTTCTCCTTTGTTTTCTTGATAATGTGTCAAGTTTACTGATTAGCATTTATCTTGCTTATACTGGGAAGTAATAATTTTTTCTGTCTTGTGGGATTCATTTGTTAGTATATATTTGACAATTTTGCTTTCTTATTTGTCAGAAATATTGGTCTATAGTCTTCATAATCCTGTTCTTTTTCCTCTTCCTCCTCTTTCTCTTAAAACTCTTTGTTTCATTGTGCTGTAATAGTAATTTTAAAGCTGGATGGTGGCACACGCCCCTAATCTAAGCACTCGGGAAGCAGAGGCAGGTGCATCTCTGTTAATTTGAGCCTGGTCTGGTCTACAGAGCGAGTTCTAGAACAAGCTTCAAAGCTACTGAGAGACCCTGTCTCTAAATCCCCCCCCCCCCCAAAAAAAAGAGAGAGATAGAGAGTAATGACTTTCAGGATTGTGTACATTTGGAATTATTTTAGCAGAATTAGCATTATGTCTCTTTAAATATTTACCAGTGAAGCCGTTTGGCCCTGAACATTTTCTTTGTTAAAAGATTTTCTAATTTTTATTTTGTTAATTTTATTTGGGTTTGGGTTTGTCTTTATTCTTTTCTTTTTGATTTTTTTTACTAGTTTGTTTTATTTATTTATTTATCTATCTATCTATTTATTTATTTATTTATTTATTTTTGGCTGTTGTTGTTCCTGGGTTTTTCTGTGTAGCCCTGGTTACCCTGGATTGCTCTGTGAACCAGGCTGTCCTTGAACTCAGCAATAACTCTACCTTTGTCCTTCTGCCACCACCACCTGGTACAGTACATTTATTTACTTTTTTATTTTAGTTTCCTTCTTTTCGGCGGGGGGGGGGGGGGGAGCGGCGCAAATTCTCATGCAGTTCAGGGTGGTCTTGACCTTACTACGTAATTGAGTTGATTTTGAACTCCTAATCTTTCTGCCTCCATCTCCTAAGTACTGTGATTATGGCAGAGTTTTTTGTACTGCCTGGTCCCGCAGCTGTTCAGTCCCAAAGAAATACACAGAGGTTTACATTAATTATAAACTGATTGGCCTATTAGCTCAGAATTTCTTATTAATGAATTCTTACATCTTACATTAACCCATAATTCTTGACTGTGTTAGCCTCATAGCTCAGAATTTCTTATTAACAAATTCTTACATCTTACATTAACCCATAATTCTTGACTGTGTTAGCCTCATGGGTTTGGTACCTTTTATCAGGTAGACATTTTCATCTTGCTTCCTCCTGTGCCTGCAGACTACTGAGCCCTTTGTCTGTCCAGAATTCTTGCATTATGGTTGCTTGCCTATACTTCCTGCCTGGCTATTGGCCAATTACCCGTACAAGTGACAAATCTTTACAGAGTACAAGACCATTGTCCCATTGCACTTACCCCTCCCTTTTTTCCAAAAGAAGAACTCTTAATCTAATCTCCTTTGTTCAGCATTTTTCCTGCCCATTATCCATAACAACTTGTAACCAACACTCTAAACAAAGAAGAACATCCATAATCCATTTTATGGGAATGTGGGCATAGTTTTCTAGGCTACTTTCTGTTGATTGGGGGTGCTGATAATCTTATGGGAACCTAAAGACATTTTAGGATTATGGCCAAGTCCTGACAGAAATATTCTGTAAGGCTTGATCATCTCGGCCAGCAGTCTTGAGGCTGTTTTGAATGTAGAACAGAGGTCCTCTGAAATGTTGGATTATCTGGGTCATTCACTTCTATCCGATATTTTTCAGGGAGTGTCTTTCTTGATCAAACCTAATTTTTCTTAACTCGGAAAGAATCCACAGCCTCTCATTTCTTGTGGAACCAAAAGCAAAACCTCTTCTCCAAAGTAATATATCTTTTGGACTTAAATTTTGAAGTCAAGGCATTTTCAAAATATATATTGGATTAATGCAACAGCATTTATAATCAAATATCTTTTAGCTGCTGTTGTTCTCAGTCATCAAACAATTCAAAGACAACACAATAACCTACAGTATTGCTCTGTATATTTTCCATCTTTACGTAGCTTTATTTTAAACTCTTATTTCTTTTTCTTTTTTCTTTTTGTCCTGGAAGTCACTCTGTAGACCAGGCTGTCCTTGAACTCACAGCGATTCGCCTGCCTCTGCCTCTCAAGTGCTGGGATTAAAGGTGTGTGCCACCATACCCAACTACCTCCCCCCATGTTTTCAAGCAATTTATCCTTTTTTTCTTCCAAACCTACATACATTTTTAAACACACTGTAAACTGTTTAGAGCTTTTTTTTTTTTAAATCTGAATCTATCTTTACTGTTTATCTTTTTTTCCTGATGGTATGAGTTTTTAATTTGCTAAGAAATATGGCTATGATTAAAGCCATGGCTTTCACCACTGGATCAACACCATTCCTTAGCTTTTTGAGAATCTAGCTTCATGGCGGAGGTACTCGCGGGAGTCATGTTTATTGCCAGAACTCTATGGCGTTTCAGGGTCCCAACCACCACCAAGAAGCACGTTGTTGGCTGTTCATAAACATCATTTAACTGTTTTGTGGTGGGGCCTCTTAAAAAAAACTGCAGTGTTTTTGCAGCTAAGGCTGAGTCAGGAAGCCTCTTAAATGAAACACACTTGCCTCTAGCAAGTAGAGCCCACCTTTGAAAATGCTGCTACCTAGAAGCCATGCTTAACTCTTGTTCTTTTGTGTTTAGAAATACTTCCTAAATTCTCCTGGGTTTTAAGTGCATTCATTGCCCCATGTTGGACGCCATTTGTTGACAGAGGTTTCTGTCCCTCATGGACAATCAGCATTTTATTAAACCAGTACAAGAGACAAATCTTTACAAAGTAAAAGACAATTGTGTCACAGCTTATGAGCTTGTGCCATCAGGCGATATTCAATCATATTAATTTTTACTGGTCTGTTGAAGTTTTTATTTCTCTGATTTGATCTTGCTATATCTTATATTTCCAGCCATTTATCCAACTTTTTGAAAGCAGGTAGTACTTTTTGTGAGGACTATGATTGTTAATAAATTCTTAGGTATTATTTTAGGAACCTTATCATATAATTTGTATAAATGCTGTTTTTCCAAAACTATTTTCATTAGGATATTTTAAATTTATAATAGTCCTACTTAATTTTTATTATTATGTCTTTGTTAATAATTATAGGTATAGTCAGAATTATTGTGTATACTTTTATTTCACTTGCAATAAAATGAATCCTCCATTCAAGTGAGTTACACAAAAATTATTTTCAGTTACATTAAAAAGTGTTATGTTTACAGTATATAATAATAATATAGTTAAATATGTCCATACTTGAAAACATTATTATGCCAGTGGTCACTTGAGTCTTTGGTGATTGCTTTTGATTGAGGAAGTCTTTGCTTTTGTGTTGCTGCCAACTGACTAATTAGGGTGGTAGCTGCTAACCAAAAGAGTGCTTACAGTAATTTCTGAAGTTGACAAAGATGTTTATCACGTCTATTAAGTTTTGTGTATGACTTCTCTGTATATTTTAAATTTCTATTTATCATTATTACTCCTAAATTAGATTTCTTTCTTCACAGTTTATATCTTTGTGGGTGATATGTGTGTGTGTGAGTGAGAGGGGGGGGAGGAAGGGGGGTCTGTGTGTGGCCATGGCAAACGTGAAAATTAGAGGAAAATATTGTGGACTCAGTTTTGTCATTTTACTGTTATGTGGGCTCTTGGAATTATATCCAGGTATCAAGGTGCTTTTACCTACTGAGTATTTTGCTTTCCCAGTGTGTAGCAACTTTACTGAGTGTTGATTCTATTTCTAGAAACTTCTTTCTGTGCTTATCTTTAAGAAGCAAGCCACCATCCATTAACTTTTTTTGTGGAATTATAGTAATTCAGACTTTTAGACTTTGCTTGTTATTTATACCATATATGTCTTATTTTTAATTCTAATTATCCTCTCTGCCTCATATGTGTTATTTTCTCCATTGTAGTTTTTAAGTCCTCAAAGTCATTATTGGCCACTGGCTTTTTTTAACTTTATATTTCTACTTATCTTGATACTCCCATTTCCTAACATAAATGACAAATGTTCTTTACAATGTGTAGGTGTTTAGTGTACTTTTTCTAGATCAGAATCACTGTCTGGTAGTTTTGCCTCAGTATTTCTTAAATTGAAAGATTCAGAAGCTAAAATAGTTCCTGACTCATAGGTTACTCAATGAATATTACTTTAGTAGGCACGGAATTAATCTCATTATACATCTCCATCCTAGCTCTAAGATGAGCAGTTAATTGTCAGCGAGCAGTACTAATTCGGAAGGAATCTTTCACTGCCCTCTGAACAGTAGATCTGAATCGTGGACATAAGATACTCAGTAAACCAGATTGTAAACAGATACGCTGTCAGTCGTGTATTGCTCTATTTATAGAACACAGGCAGAGTCAATTTAGTATAATTTTGACGAGCCTCAAGATTTTCAGAATGGTAATTGCGCATTGACTTTAGCTTAAAGTCATCATTTGTATCAGCCCTTGACAAGACAGTCAATCTTTCCTTTAGCCTCTGAAAGCGGACATCCTTTATAGCTATGAAAAGTTCCTGATGACATTTTGTTCCCATATGAAGCTGTTTAATCTACAATACAAATTTATTATGCATTGACTGAGGGTTGGTTCAGTGTTTAAATCAGTAGACACACAAGCATGAGGACTCGGGGTTATTTTCTGAAAATATGTTAATGCCAGGTGAGCTTGGTAGCCTGCTTGTAATTTCAGTTCTAGAAGACAGAGATAGAATGTCCCTAGCTGCAGGCTGGCTGTAGCCCTATCTGCAGCTTCTATGTTAGATTGAGAGAGACCCTGCTTCAGTGACTATGTAGAAGAAGAATTTAGGATTTTAAGATGAAAAGAAAGAAATGCTGCTTGGTAGGACTAGGTTTATTTCAGAGTAAACAGAATAACACTGTCATCTGAGAAGATGAAGGCACAGACTTCTTTTACAGGTTAGGGCTGTCGTGTTGGGAAGGGACCTGAGCCCTATTTCAGTTAAGTAGTCTTACTGGTTAAACAAGAATGTGCAGGAATGGTATGAGTAGTGTCAGGAAATTAACTTTGGGGAATTGAAATTGTTAGTCACAGGGAAGGGGGTTGCCACAGGGAGCCTGGGTATTTTGACTGAAATTGTGTTGCCCTTGGGCTTGAAGAATACCTATGTACGTTTTCTTATGAGTACAATTCTCCAAATATCAAGGCTTTATGCATATACACACTAAAAGGCCTCTACATGCATATTGCCCCCCATGAAACACGAATATATATACATCACATACGCAGAAATGTTAAAAGGAAATAAAATTACATTGTTTAGTCTTCTTTGATTATTTTGGTTAGATATTTTAGATAACTTTAAAAAGTTTCTCATTAGCACCACTTCAACTTTGTGCTTTTTTTGTTGTGGGATGATCTCTCTCTCTCTCTCTCTGTCTGTCTCTCTCTCTCTCTGTCTGTCTCTCTCTCTCTCTGTCTGTCTCTCTCTCTCTCTCTGTGTGTGTGTGTGTGTGTGTGTGTGTGTGTGTGTGTATTTTGCGTGGGGGGTAGATTCGTGTGTGTGTGTGCAGGTATATATGTGTTCACACTTAAGGTGAATACTTGAGATGATCAGGTGTGGTTCCTCAGGTAACTGGTTTTTCAGTCAAGGTCTGTGATTTGCCCTAGAACTTGTTGATTAAGCTAGATGGGTGGCCAGCAAACCCCAGTGATCTTCCCACTCCCACCTCCCTATTCTTGAGACAAGCTCACACTACCACCCTTAGCTTTTAACATTTATTTATGTATTTTTAAAGCAGAAGGTTTTAGGCTCAAACTCATATCTTCAATAGGCAAGCACTTTACAAATGGAAAGATTTCCCCAGCTTGTAATTAACACCTTTCCTTAAACCTCCTCAGCCAGTCTGTTAGATTCAAACTCATTTACTGCTCTTTACTCCTCAGGCATTTACAGAGAGTTGCAGCCTTATAATGAATCAAGCTTTGTACTAAGAGACCGTTGTTGCTGCTTTAGTTTGTCTCACCTACTAAATCTTTGTCCATCACCAATGCCATTGTACTTTTTTTAAAAAAATTGTATATTTATTTCATCAGCACTTTCAACTTCTTCAAGAACATATACTTTGCATCAAAACTTGATTGAACTCTTTGGTTCAAGAGGTCTTTTTGCCTTTCTCAACTTATTGCATATCTTTTATCACATACAGTCATTTGACTTTTAATTTGGGTGAGATGATGAACACCTTTAATCTGAGCACCCAGGAGGCAGATCTTAACGTTCAGGTACAACCTGGATTATGTAGTGATTTCCAGATTGACTGTAGCTGCACAGTGAAACCTTGCCTTAAAAAGATAAAAAGAAACAGATACAATCCCATGTCATCTATAAAGAAAAACAAACCTTTTGATTTTAAATAAGGGACTTGGGCTTCTTAAATACCGAGCTGTTATTGTGGGATTGTTTATAGACTCAATTTTAGTATGCAGCTCAGGAAATATGAAAGTCTAGAGAGAAAAGGGATAACGTGCAGTATTGGAGCTGTCAGGGCATAGCAAACATTTAGCAACATTGCCATTTTGTGTGTATGGAGTTCATATTACCTAAAATAATAGCAGTATCAGTAGCAAATGTCGTTACAGTCAACATAATAATAAAAATTAAAATGTTTTGAAATAATTGTATTTTTAGTATGTGTTTAAGATGTTTCGTGTTAAGTAAGTTTATAGTATTGGAAAATAATACCAATATGCTTTCTCAAATCACAGCTGCCACATTCTTATGTGGTATCAGAAATGGAATAAAATTCCCATCATCTCTAAATAGACACATGATATGGTGTAATGATTATAACATTGTGATTTGACTGATAATGTCATTTCTGACTATAACCATCATTTTTTTGGTGATCTGTATGCAGTAGGACTTAAACTGACGTTCCTGTACATTTGTCTCAGGAAACTAAACCTCAGCTTTTCGCTTGGAGTAGAGATTCGTATACAGTTGTCTATGCAATTCTTTATTTTTTTTATAGACCACAGAGCTTCTTCATAAATGAAATTCCTAAGCTTATCTCCTGCTTAACACTTTTGTACAGGGTTAACTTTCCTCTACAGTTTCCCAGGAACTAAGAATTCCACCCTTCGCTTGCTGTTTCAGCTAGTAACTAGTCGCTTAGCAAATCTATAAAAATGATTTTGCAGATTTTTTTCATTGCTTATAACCTATAAGCTCTCATTATGCTTTTGTCACATTTATGAGGCTTGTTTCTTATTTCTGGGTGCCTTTACAGAATGTTCCCAGAGTTTTGTTGGTTATATTTTGTACCCAGTATATCTACATAGCCTACACTCTTCCCTATTTTAATTATTGCGCATGTCATTCATTTTCATTGATACATTCCCTAAGGGTGGCATTTACTGTTACAAATCCTCGTGTGTGTGTGTGTGTGTGTGTGTGTGTGTGTGTGTTGATGTATATTGTTTTTCTATCCTTTATGTTACTGTCATCTAACATAGTGTAGTCATCTCTTTGTGTCTCCTGTAGATACCTATTCTAATACGTTCCAGGGCTAATGGATCCCTGAATGCTTGACTTTTTTTTATTGTAAAGTGGTACAATTTTTGCATTTTTCCTCCTGAATATTTAGTCAGATTCATGGATCATAAAACTTAGTGCAGTGTAACTGGCATTTAGATAGATATCACAGTGCTTTGTTATTGAACAGTGGAAGGAAATGATAGCTCTGTCTCTGTGTGTCTGTGTGTTCAGTATAGGTTTTTTGTTTTTGTTTTTGGTTTTTTGAGACAGGGTTTTATTGTAGAGCCCTTGCTAGCCTGGCACTCACTATGTAAACAAAGATGGTTTTGAACTTTCAGAGAGCCCACCTGCCTCTGCCTCCTAAGTGCTGGGATTAAAGGTTTGAGCCACCATGCTGGGCTGCCAATTTACTTCTAATACTCTATTTACTGTGTCTGTTTTTTAAATGAAGATCATGGTGTGTCTCAGGGTTTCTATTGCTATGAAAATACACCATGACCATAACAATTCTTATAAAGGAAAACATTCAAAGTGGTGACAGTTTCAGTGGTTCAGTTCAGTTCCTTAGCATCATGGCGGGGAGGCATGGTGCTGGAGAAGTAGCTGAGACTCCTGCGTCTTTCAGGCATCAGGAAATTCTCTGAAAGTCACAGTGAGGGAAGCTTGAATAAAGACATCAAAGCCTGTCCCCACAGTGACACAGTTTCTTCAACAAGGCCACACCTCTTAATAGTGCCATTCTCTATGAGGTTTTAGGGGCAGTTGCATTTAAACTACCACATTCCCACTCCCTGGACCCCCTAAACTTGTAACAATATCATAATGCAAAATGTATTTAGTCCAACTTCAAAAGTCCTCATAGTCTGTCACAGTCACAACAGTGTTTAAAAGTTCAAAGTCTCTTCTGAGATTCATGCAATCCCTTAGCTGTATTTCGTGTAAAATCAAAACAAAACAAAAAAAAACCAGATCACATAACTTCTAATATATAATGAATGACACAAGATATAATGCAGGGAAGGGAGCATAGTGAGGAAATACTGGCCAAAGCAAGACTAACAACCAGCCCGTAAATTCCAAACTCTGCATCTCCATGCCTGATTTCAAAATGCTCTTTAGATCTCCAATTCCTTTCAGCTTTGCTGACAGTGAAACACTTTTTTTCTCTTGGGCTGGTTTTATTCTGTGTTAGCAATTTTCCTTGGCCAATATCCCATGGCTCAGGTATCTGTAACATTTTCGAGTCTAAGGCAATCCAGGCTTCAACTTCACAGCTTCACACAAATGACTTTTCTGGGCCTCCATTCAGGAATACCTCGGACACATTCTTGGCCTCAACAGTTTTCTTAGATAAAGGGGCAAATTCCATAACCCATTTCCTTTATCCTTAACTCTAAAGCCAGAACCATGTGGCCTAAGCTTCCAAGTTCTGCTGCTTACCGGGGCTGGTACTTGGTACCCTCATTCAATTATATCTTCACCAGCTTTCTGTCCTTTACTGCCTAAACCTGACTATCCTAAAAGTGAATCTATTGTCTAGGCTGCCCTCAAACTCAGCTCTGCCAACCTCTGTCTTCCCAGTGTTGGAATTAAAGGTGTGCACCACCACACCGGACTCTTAAGCTTTTTTTTTCCCTTTCCCTTTCCCTTTCCCTTTCCCTTTCCCTTTTCCTTTCCTTTTTCCTCCCCTCCCCCCTCCTCTCCCCTCCCCACACAGACACATATTAAATAAATTCAAAATATTTTTTTAAAACATTGAGGATGGTTAAACTTTTCAGTTGTAGTTAGTCAGGAGGTTGGACACAGACACAAGTTTGATGAGGCTATTTATGTATTATTTTACAAAAATGCTTTTTAAGTTAAAAAATTTTACCAGCAAAACCCAGCTTAAATGAGTTATCGTTAAGAGCTATTGCTGCTGTTGTCAATGTGGCAGCAGCTGCTGTCAGTTTTGTCAGTGTTCAGCTGCTGCAGCTCTGGTTACCACTCTCTAGACTGCACGTCTGCCACTATCAGGGCCTCACAGTTTCTATGGCTCCTCTTCTCCCACCAATAAGCCATAAGGATGGCAGTAGAGTTTCCTTGGATGTGCCATTGTTATGTCCTTTTTGAGGTTCTGCTTTTGGTTTTGCCTTGGTTGTCATGGCTCAGCCTTTTGTATTTGACAGCGTAGTCTATTCTGTGATCACTACTGTTTCCTTTTATTTATTCCTAGCTAGCAGAGAAAGTTAACAAAACTTTGTTTTTTGGGGAGCCTAATGTTGTAATCAAGGGAGAGTCAGCCAAAGAAGTGTCTCCCAACCAGCTCATTGGATGTGCCATGTGGCGTGCATATATAATAAGAAGTGGGGAATCTACAGTAATTACAGTAGGCCTTCATGTAACTGTAAAATTACATTTACATCATTCAGTGTACTGTAACCTTTTGTACCTTCACAATGGTCTTTCTGCTAGGCCACTAGAGTAAGTATTACTGCTCTGGATAGAGTAGAAAAGACTGCAGTGTCATCTAGAGTTTTCTGTGACTTGTAGTGACAGAAAGTCCAGTGTCAACTGAAATGATAATGTCAGAGACTACACCTTTAGGATAGCAGTTCTCAACTTGTGAGTCAAAACCCCTTTGGAGGTTGAACTACTCTTTCATATGGATCCCCTAAGACCATCAGAAAAGACATATATAGTATGAATTCTAGTTGGTCTTAATAATAAATACCCAGAATCAGATATAGGGGTTAATGCTGAAGATCAGAGAAGCAGAGCAGCCAGCCACAAGAGAGTTCTTATCTCTACCAATGCTCAGACTGAAGAGGCAGTCCTTTCCTTAGACAGCTTTTCCAGACTCCCATCTGTCTCCACCTAACCTCACACTGCAATAAACTTATCTCTTCTACTTTATCTTTCATTCTCTGCTCAGCCATATCACTCTTGTCTCCATCTCCCTAGTAGTGCTTGGATTAAAGGTGTGGGATTCCAAGTGCTGGAATCACCTTTTTGTGAGCTCTATTTCTCTTTTAGACATATTCAGTCTTGCATGGCCCATGGTGACCTTGAGCTAACAGAGATAGATCCCTCTGCCTCTCTCACCCTGAGTCCTGGGATTAAAGGTGTATGCCACCAGTCCCTGGCCTCTTGTGGCTTAACTCTGCACTCTGATCTTCAGGCAAGCTTTATTTGTTAAAACACAATCAAGATATCACCATACACATATTTACATTATAATTCATAACATCAGCAAAATTACAGTTATGAAGTAGTAATTAAAATAATTTTATGGTTTGGGGTCACCACAACATAAGGAACTTTATTAGAAACATAAAGAAAATGTCACTGCTCTGAAGGCTCATAGTCTCAGGGAATAGTGTTCCATGACTGTGTTTTTAATCTTTTCTCTGTACTTTCTTTGAATAATTACTTTCTGAATAAACAAACAAATAAACCATGAATTATAGATTTACTTCAGTGTATTGCTTGAATCATTCGAATTTATTAGATGAGCTTTTTCTTAAAGGCTACTACATTTTTCACAAAGATATACTTGTTTAGTCCTTTTTTTCAAAATTCGGTATTTTTAAAATTACTTTTCTCCTTTTTTATTGGAAATGGATTTTCTTCATAAATTATTCTGATGATGGTTTTACCATCCCCAACTTGTCACAGATCCTCCCCACTTTTTCACTGTCTTAACATTCAATTGGGGTGGCTTATATTTTCAGAGGTTTAGTCCATTTTCATCATGGTGTAAAATAATGATATGAAGACAGACATGGTGCTGGAGAAGCAGCCAAGTGCCCTACATCTTGACTTGCCAACAATAGAAAATGTGGTCTGAGACACTGGGTAGTATCATGGGTATATGAGACCTCAAACGCTGTCTCCACAGTGACACTCTTCCTCCAACAAGGCCATACCTTCCAATAGTACCAGTCTCTTTGGGGGCCATTTTCTTTCAATCCATCCAAATTTACCCCTTCTCTCTCTCATTAGGATATAAACCAGCATCTTAAAGTAATAATAAGATAAAATAAAAACAAGTAGCCAGAGTAACAGAAACACACATGCACAATGCATGCTCTCCCTTACAAATTTGTAAAAAGAGCCATAGAAAAAGCCAAAGAAACATAAAGATTCTGAGACACACATATTCACGCATGCAGAAAACCCATTAAAATGAAATGAGCAGCCATAATACATAAGCAAAAGATCAGGAAGGCTTTAAAAAGGAAAAAGTACTCTGACTAAGCATTGTGAGACACAAAACCTCCAAAAATATCATTGAGTTTGTTTTGTGCTGATCATCTAATGCTGGTCATAGGGCCTGCCCTTAAGAGTGGTTTGTATATCTAATGAGTCTCCCTTGGGGAAAAATAAGTTTTCCTTTGTGAGCAGTTATCAAATTCCCGGGTAAAGGATGGACCCTCTTGTTTACTTTTCCTTGGCTCTTGGACCTTCTATGACTTAGATCTGTGTGGGCCCTGTGGATGTTGCCACAGTCCTTGAGTTCAAATGTGGGTCTGGGCTGTCGTGCTTAGAAGGCCTTCCTGTTCTCCATCCTTTTCTGCTTCCTCTCTGGAAGACTTCCCTGAGCCCTGTGGGCAGAGATTTGATGGAGATAGCTATTTAGGACTGAATGTGCTAAGGTCTCTCATTCTCTGCACATTGCTTGGTTGTTCCCATGTACTGCATGAAGAAGCTTCTCTGATGATGGATGAGCAAGATCCAGTCCTATCAGTATAGCAGAAGCACACTAGTACTCATTTTTTTTTTATTATCAAGATTACGTTATGAAGCTGTCTCTCTGTCTGCAGATTCTGGTTCTAAGGATTTTTATCACCTAAGAATTGAAAGTATTTGGGAAAATGTTAGGTATACAGCCCAATGTAGAGTTTTTGCCCAGCATATGCAAAACCCTGGGTTCAGTCTCTAACACCGCAATGGTGATGGGGATGGACGTAGCTATTTATACAGTATTGACATTATATTATGTATTATAAGGATTTAAGGTTGGAGTTAAACTATGTAGGGGAATGTAACATATAGACTGTATTCAAATGCTCCATCATGTAAAGGACTTGACTATCCTTAAATACTAAAAGTTCCTACTGATACTTAAGAACCATTTTCATTGTGCTAGAAAAATTTCATTGTGACCTTTGATCTAATTGCAATTTGAAAAATTTCAAGGTTAGTGCTGTTCATTTTTCAGCTTTATTTAAATGCATTTGTTTTCTCATGTATTTTTTATTGCTTTTCTGTACAGAGAGCTCATTTATGTGGTTAGTAATTTGTTTTTTCAATTTGCTGCGTAGTGTGTGATACAATGCATATGCTTACTTGTTTTGTCATTTCATTGTTTTTCAGTGTGACTCTAGTCTATAAATCTGCTAATATTTTTGACTACATCTTGTTGACTGAGGTTTTTTGTCCCACCAGGTCCCACAACCGTTTAGTCCCAAAGAAATCACACAGAGATCTACAGCTCAGGCTGTAGATGTGGCTTGGTACCTTTTTTTGGCAAGGCAGTCACATCTTGTTTCCTGTGAGACTGGGTCAGGACTGCATAATGAGTTTTCCTCTTCCCAGAATTCTCCTGTTCTTGTCATCCCGCCTCTACTTCCTGCCTTGCTATTGGCCAATCAGCGTTTTACTAAAATACAGTTGACAGGTTACAAACCATTGTCCCACAGCAACAGTAGTGGGATTAATAGTTAATAGGATGTATGTATATATGTATGTATTTGGATTCACTAAATATTTTCCTTCAATAATCAGATGAGTTTATATTCTCACCGTCAGTATAGAGTGAGTTTGTTTGTCTCACATCCAATATTTGAGTTTTTTTAAATTATTTCCATTTCAACCTTTGTAGTGAGTATGTAGTACTGTTATTTTGTTTTCATTTATATTTATTTGATGGTATATTAAACACAATTCACAAGTTTTACATTTATTTTTAAGTTGTCAGTTTTCTTGCTTTTCTGAAGCTTTTATATGTTTTCATTATAAATAATTCATCATTGTGTTTCTGCAGCACTGCATACAGAGAAACGTAGGGTCTCTCTAAGAATGCTAAAGCACAGAGCTGGACTTTTACTACTAGCTATCTTACCTTATCCTAAAACTCTAGAAACTAGAGCTCATGGGTATTTGTACAATGACAGAACTGTAGGATAAAAATAGAGTTCAGAGGCAGAGTCACCCCTGTATGGTCAGCTCTTTCATGATTATAAAACATCATTTTGATTTCCTGTGTTAAAAAGTAAAAAAAAATCTAAATTTTATAGTCTAATTTGTTATTTTATTTCACAATTCTTTTAAATAGATTATTGTCCAATTTATGATTACTATGGATTCCTTATTTGTTTACTTCTGGTATGTGAAACCTTCTTTTGGGGAGACAATCACACATCTATTCACTCCAAATAGGTCATCGAATATAAAATTACACTTATATAGTTTGGCGCACCCGTGCATTTAATTAGAGTTATTTGATAGCTTGGAGGGAGGTTATTTACAGGCAACTTATAAGCAACTAAACCACTGAGAACTTCCCCACACTCCCAGCAAGTATTAACTGTTTATAATATACTTAGAAGGGGAAACGGGATTCAGGGTGTGAGGGTGTGGAAGGCTTTTGAGCGTCCTCACCTAGCAATCTTTAACTTCCATTACATCGTTGAAGATGGGCTTAGTGTTCTTTGTCAACCCCTACTCTCCTCTGGCATGAAAAAAAAAGAGAAGAGATTTAAAAAAAAGAAAGAAAGAAAAGCTGCTCATCAGCAAGTTAATGGCTAAACTTTATGCACTGGAATGTAACAGCTTTAAAGAAATGTTAAGGTGTTTTCTAGGTGTTACTATAGATGGCTTATAAAATACATTAATAATAAAAATAAAATAATCCATTTTATTAAAACGGCTACGTAAATAACAAAATTAATAGAGAGCATGTTCTCTGTAGACTAGGTTGGAACTCAGGGATCCACCTTCCTCTGCCTCTTGAGTGTTGGGATTAGGTGTGCACCACCACTGCCCGACTTGTTGCTTCTTAAGAATGGAAGTTCGTGACTCAGTGCTAGGAGGGCTTGATACTGTGTCAAGTTGACAAAGCTCAATCATGTAGAGACCTTTCCTCTCCACCCCGCTGTGCTGTGTAGTGTTTCTACAGTGTCCTGTGTTTATAAAGGCTAATACTGCAAGAGATGGCAATAGAATGTTTACAGGGGCTAGCTCCAGCATTTTAAAGTAAGATAAATCAAGATAGATTTGGAGATAAGAGGCAGAAAATTTGTTGTTGGAACAGGGCTCTAATGAATTACTCCAGAAAGTGTAATGATTGAAAAGATGCTTTACCAAGACCTGTGGTTAACATTAATTGGCAATGAATATTGTATAGGAAAGAATAAAATATAACTGAGGGAAAAGGAAGAAAATCATGTGAATTTTTAAAGAATTTTAGAAAACTCTTTACGTAGTGAGTTTGAGGTTTGTCTGAGCTGTATGAGATTGTGTCTTAGAAAAACAAAAGAGAGAAGTAATTGGGAACAGGAAATACTGGTGATTAAATAAAATCTGTTTTTTAAATATTGCATTAAGATGTTGGTTAGTTTGATGCAATTGGGTAAAGTGACAGACACATTTCTCATATTACCCCTGGCTTTAAGATACAGTGGTGGTAGGTGGTATTAATGTTGGAAAACCTGACGACCTAGGGATGAATATATGTCATTTGGCATGTATAAAGCCCTGGTTTCTGTCCCCACGTGCCTGTAATTAACCATTACCTGGGAGAGAAAAGGAGGATCTAGGAGTTTAAAGTTTGTTTTGTTTTGTTTTTAGCAACATAATGAGTTTGAGTTTAGCTTAGGCTATATGATATATTGTCTTACGAAAACAAAAGGGAGAAATAATTGGGTGCAGGAGATAGGGGAAATTTAGGCTACATCATTAGTCTATATATAGGAAGTATTTTGACTCTGCTGTATTCCCAGTATCTTGAATAGTTCCAAGAATGCCCACTAAGTATTGGTTGAAATGACAAGTTTTTGAGTAATTTAGCAGAGAAAGAAATTATAATTGCAGAATTTCCCAGGAATGTTTTAGTGAACCAAAATTCTCAGGAGAATATGCAGGAGAATATATTGAAGATGTAAAGATGGCAAAGTCAAGAGTAGACATGGTTAAATCATTAAATATTGTTATACAAATATCTGAGATTTTATTTTCATATCTTTATGAACTTAAATTTTGATGTTTGTAGTATGTTTTTATCACAAAAATTTTTAATGGTTTTTGTTTAGGGATTGATATGTTTTTCACCTATTATTTTCAAAACATCTTTTTATGATCAAACAGTTTGAGATTATGTTTATATAAAACAGAAATAAGTCTGCATTCATTATAATTTTTCTTTATCTTTTAATTCAGTCTACAAATAAGAAACCTCGAAAATCCCCAGGAGAAAAGAGCAGAATTGAAGCTGGGGTTAGAGGAGTAGGTCGTGGAAGAGCTAATGGACACCCTCAACAGAATGGTGAAGGAGATCCTGTCACATTGTTTGAGGTGGTGAAACTGGGGAAAAGTGCAATGCAGGTAATTTTTGGATGTTTCTATTTCTTGTATGAACCATGACAATCTCTGTAGGGTTTTCTAGAGTATATATCGACACTTCATGTACACTCTGTGTGTCAATATCTGTGTTTTTGTACCCAGGGTCTTAAATATTCTGAGCATGTGCTCTACCACTTAGATATTTTTTTAACCTCTGTATAACAGATATTTGAACCAAAGGTTATTCTTTGTAGGTTTATTCAGTTCATTTTGCTTATTTTGAAGGTATTCTTTGAGTTTTACTAAACAAAATGACTAGTAGGAAATGCCCAAGAGTCTTTCTGTTACCTTGATCTAGTTTTGAACGTGATTTGATTTCAGTTTATTTGAAAGAAGAGTATATGTGTGGGTATGTCTCTTGTCTGTCTATCTCGGTACCTTAGGTCCTCATGCTTGTGCAATAAGTTCAGTATTAATTGAGTCATCTCCTTAGTCCAATGTGATCTTTTAGAAATCTCTTTTACTATTTTTATGTTTCACTTATTCAACAACGAATTGTTTGGTAATTTATGATTTTATTGAAAACTTCACTATAAAGATAAACCATAGTTATTTTACTATTCTTTTAGCATGTTGTTACATTATTTTTTTCTATTAAAATATATTAATTGTTCATGTTTATTTCTGAACATTATCATTTAAAAATGTCATAGGTGAAACTTTTTGCTTCATGGGTTTTTTTCTTAACTTAATAAATAAATATTATATTTCTTTCCAAATCTTAAACTTCCACTCTTCATAAGAAGTATAGGAAGTATTAACTTTCTCAAGAAACCTTAAAGTGTGTTTTGTCAAGTATCCTGAGTGTTGAATACAAATTTGAAGTCCAGCATTCTGGTGGTTTGGCAGAAAGCTCACAAGATTGAGGACAGCCTGTGCTACATAGTTCAGTTCTGCCAGAAGAACATATAAATAACCCAGTAATAAAAAAGAAGTGAGCTGGGAGCGGTGGCGCATACCTTTAATCCCAGCACTCAGGAGGCAGGGAAGTGGATCTCTGTGCTTTGAAGGCCAGCCTGGCTTACTGAGCTAGCTGTAGGATAGCCAGCGCTACAAAAAGATATCCTGTCTTGAAAAAAACAAGCAAACCAACAAAAAATAAGTTCAGTTTCATTATTTTGGGGTTTTATATTTAAAAATTATTTGATAACTTAAATCAGTATTATTTTTATATACATTTCCTTGACAACCAGTGATTAACAATAAGCTAAATCTTTGTTTAATTTCTCATTTGCTAATTTTAAAATTGTGCTTTCAATTTTAATGTGAAAAGTTTTTAGATAATTTATGAAATAGTTACATTCAGCACCAACATAGTTTGCCATTAGCTTATCTTTTATTTTTAATTTGTATTTTGTTTTGAAGCCCTTAGAGGAATTTACTTTATATTGTCTCTTTTGCATATTCTTGTATAAGTTGGTTTTTGTATTTGTGTGGACAGGCAACAATGTGGATTATACTGGTTAAGATTCTCTATTGCACGACAAAGACTGAAGTCTCAGTTCTCCAAAGCAGTAGATGTTTGTCTGTGCATTATATTAGTGTGTTTTAAAACCAAATGCTTTTAAGTCACTAAGTTTGACTATGTGTAGTCATCATACTTTCAGAGAAGAATACTAACATGCTACAGAAATACTGATTTTTAAAATATTTTCTTCTCAATTTTGACCACAAAAAAATATAAGAACTGAAGTGAATTTCATATAAATTTCAGAATTTTTTATTTTTCTTGTTAAACTTCATTTCATAAATATTTTAATACATATTACAGCTTTCTGCTAAAATTAATATTGAAAAACATTACCAATACATTTTTATCAAATTGGCTTGGTGCGATAATGTATACTTTTAAGTTATTTATTTATTTATTTTAATTTTGTGTGTATGTATGTATGTTGGTGGTAGGGTGTGCACATGTAAGTACAGATGTCTGAGAATTCAGAAGAAAGTATCAGATCCCTTGGAGTGGAGATTTTAATCCGTCTGACATGGATGCTGGGCACAAGCACTCTTTACTGCTGACCCATCCCTCTAGTCCTATTATCATGTTTTAATACAGGTCCTGGGAATTATACATTGGTTCTTTCGTATATATAACAGCCAGTTTATCAAATGACCTATCTTCCCAGTCATAAAATCCTATTTATCACTTTTCTACGATATTTTCTGACTATGGATTGTGAATCAGAACACCACATTTTTCCAGAATTTAATTTTGATTCAATATTTCAACTATAATTTATTGTTTATTTTTAACTTTTATTTACTATGCTTTTAGGTTATTCATAATTTAGTATTCATTTTATTTTTACTTGGTATATTGAGATTAATGTTACAAACTGCCATTTTGTTTTTTCATACTGCAACTTATTGGTGGTCATTTTACTGTGAATTTGACTTCTGATTTTTCAGATTTATTTGTCTTTCACAGCCCCTAACCATGATTTATTGAGCAGGTTTAATTTTCTTTCCATATAATATTATAATATTATGCTTCTAAAAATAGTGCTTTTGGTCATTTTATTATACCTCTAAAATGTAAATATGGGATTGTTCTATAACTAATTTTTTGTGCATGCTTCCTGAACCAAGGTCATGCATGTTTAAATTATTGACAAGAACCTTCCATTAACAATGACGCTGTAATTTTGCTCTTTGTTACCTACCCACTTCAAAGGTAAAATCATGATAAAATGTCCTATGGAGAGTATAAAAACCATGTGTGCTTTGTAGTCTTGTAATCAAAGACTGAGGCTGAATCAACATGAGGTTAGAGCTGTACCCTATTTCTAGCAAACATTGGGGTGAGAGAATAAACAATGTTAGTGAGTTTGGAAATAGACTTAATGTGTGTGTGTTTTGTATAGAAGAATACTATGTAGTTGGTAGAGAAGAATTCCACAAATGAACAGAATTTGGGTTATGATAGAAAAGCAGTTAATGGTAGTCAGGAACTTGACATTTAAAGGTTAAAAGAACTTAGATTTCTCCCTAAAAAATGAGAATATACAGGTTTGTTTCAAAAATAAGGTCCTTAGTATACTTTACTACAGTGGAAGCCCAAAATCTACTAGACAAGTTTAGGTTTTTAGTGACCTTATAATGTAGTTATATTTTATTTATAATCTAACAAAACTTGCCTCAAGATAAGAGTGCAGTATAGCATGACTAATAAAAACACAGAGACAGATATTGAGGTTCAACCTGAAGGTCAGAAAAGCAAAACAGCCAGCCACCTACCCTTATCTCTACTTCCATTGTGTGGCTACTGGTATTAAAGGTGTGTGATGTTTTTCAGTCAGTAAGAGGCCTATTCATAAGTTAAGGGGCATTGAATTCCAGGAGTGGGTTTTCTTCACAATAGGATTTTACTCCTCTTTTCTGTCCATAAGGTGGCTTTTCTTTATATGTCATGCCATCAGATACATGCTGTGCATAGGCAATTTTGAAAGGCTCATGATATGGAGCTACTTTTATAATAAAACAAGGTCATCCCAATTGACTAAGTTGGTCTCAGCTTATTTCCTGGTCAGTTTTAATGTCATCTTGACACAAACTAGAATCTTCTGTGAGATCGACTTTAAGCGAGCCTGTGGAGCATTTTCTTAATTAGTAATTGATGGGGTTGGATACAGCCCATTGTTGGTGGTGCTAAATCCTGGGCTGGTGGGCCTAGGTTTTATAAGAAACATGGCTGAAAAAGCCTTGAAAAGCATGACCTCTGCATCAGTTCATGTCTTCTGGTTCCTGCCCTGTTTGAGTCCTTGTCATGGAAACCTTCCTTGATGAACTGACTAGAAAGTGGAAGGTTTTTTTGTTTGTTTGTTTGATTTTTTTTTTTGGTCTGTTTTTGTTTGTTTTTCAAGTCAGGGTTTCTCTGTAGCTTTGGAGCCTGTCTTAGAACTAGCTCTTGTAGACCAGGCTGGCCTCTAACTCACAGAGATCCGCCTGCCTCTGCCTCCCGAGTGCTGGGATTAAATGCGTGCACCATCACCACCTGGCATAAGGTGGAAGATTAAGCCAAGTAAACCCCCTTTCCTCCTTTACTTGTTTTTCGTTGCAGTATTTCATTGCAGTGATTAGAAATCTTAAGATTAGTCAGTTACGAAGGCGGCAAGGAATGGGCTGAGATGGGTGGCTTGCTTGATATGCTGGACAAAGGTGATGTCTGTGCTAAGTTTCATTTCTGGTTAATGTGAATCTGCCACGGCTGATGTAATAAGCCAGTCAAACCAAATTAATAAATCCAGGTTTATTTTGAGAAAAAAAAAAGATTATTCAGTTATAGGTAGCCTTGTAGTTTTATTTGCCTGTTTTTGTTTTTCGAGGCAGTGTTTCTCTGTGTAGTTTTGGTTGTCCTGGAACGGACTCTGTAGACCTGGCTGGCCTTGAACTCAGAGATCTGCCTACCTCTGCCTCTCAAGTGCTGAGATTAAAGGAGTGAGCCATCACTCCCAGTTTAGTGGAATTTTTTTCTGTTTGTAGCAGTCACATGATGTCCTTCTGTAATACTTCTGAGATTTTATCCATTTGTAGGTATTGTATTGTTTGCTTATTTCTGTCTTTCACTAGTTGCTCTCATTTCCATCAATTTGAAGGGATTAAAGAAAGACAAATATCTGTCTTTCATATTCCAGCTGAAACTGAGCTGTTTACCATGCCTATAGTAGGAAAACCAGTCACTGGCTGTCTACTCAAGGACAGACAGAGTCACTCCGTGTTCCTTCTGAGTTTAAATGGGCTAGAGTCTTAACTAAAGTATTGTTTTATTGAAGAACTACTTTTAAGACGTAGAATGCAAGCATTTTATGAGAAGGCTAAAAATGCCATAAGTAAATATGAAGAGCCGTTATACTTCAAGATGAGGCTTGAAGTATAGTAGCTAGGTTAAGCTAAGCAACTTTTATTGTTCCCTAATTATCCTAATTCTTTATCAATCTAAATTCATGTTATTTATCAAATTTGTTCTCTGATAACAGAATACATATATTTAGTCATAATTCCTTTCACACCCACACTCACACACATGTTCTTGTCTCCCACCTCCTGTAATTCCTATTTTCTTTCATGAGTGTCATTTATAAAACAGACAAATATATCATTCAATACTAACAAACTCCAGGCTTTGACTATCAGGAGTCTTCTAGCTTAAACCTAAAAATAAAACAACCGAATAAAATTCTGTCTAATATTTATGCTATTAAATATTATATAGTATAAATATTAAGAAATTACACTATGAGAGTTTACAGAAGAAATATGTGATACTTTTAAATCTGTGGTGAAAAATATTACTATAGGCTATTTTACTGGCTTCTTATAATGGGGGTGTTCATTTTCCCCCCATCATTGCAGCTTAGGGTCTGTGATCCTTTTTACTCTTTCCTTTTGGGAGCTCACTGTGCCTCTTATGGTTTCATAAAATCCACAATATTTCTATTGCTTCAGTTTCCCAGATGCTAGGATTAGAGGCATGAGGTGCCACATTGGCTTAGATTACAATCTTGAATTTGCATACTACAATGTTATCTTGATCGTCTGCTTGTCTTATTTTAAAGGAAATGACTCTACGCTTTAACATCACTATAGAATATTAACTCTGTCTACACTTGTCTACTTAGCCCTATGAAATACTTGACAGAATATTGTTTATTAATATAGTTAAGATCTCAGTGTATACTGCATAAGTGGGTAGACTGGATTGATTGTTATGCTAATAGGGACTTTAAAGGTAAGATTTAACATTTAACTGCTACTCAAACTGTTTCCCACAAAAAAAAAAAAACATCCCCTTATAGCTTTTGCTTTGTTTTCTCTCTCAAGTTTTACATTTTTCTTCCTAATCACCTCAAATTCCTTAGGGAAAAGGAATAATAGTGATTTTTATTTTGTTCTCTAGTACAGTAAGATGATAAATTTCATTTTGTTAGTGCTTCAGGTGCCTCTTAATGATCTTTCCACTTTTAAGGCTTTGATTAAAAATACTTGGAATGATTTGAGTGCATAAAACCTATGAGTATTTTTTTTGAACTTTTTGTATCTTTTTGTATATGTTTCTGCATGTAAACTTGTTTTAAAAACAGAATTACATACATTGTACTTAATATGAAAAAAACTATTTTTTGTGATTACTGCTAATAATCCTAGCTACATTTTATTCTATCTCATGAATAAATTGCAATTTAGTAAAATACTTCTTTATAGTCATTTAAATAGAGTAAATACTAATACCCACAGTACTTAGCTGTTTTCATTGACAGAAAGAATGCATGTAATAACAGTTTCCAGAAGGGCTGATTTTTATGTATTTTACTTCATATTAAGAAAATTCAGGCCCGCTACTGGCAGAGAAACATTTCTTCACTCCTTTTGAATCCAGATGTAACTACTTAACTAATTATTAGCTGAAATAATATGTGTCTTAGAATATTTTCTATGAAATGATTTTTTTCCTGTTTTTTTTTATTGATTTTATTGAACTCTACATTTTTCTCTGCTCTTCTCCCTGCGTCTTCCCTGCATCTCCCCTCCCCTCTTCAACCCTCTTCCAAGGTCCCCATGCTCCCAATTTACTCAGGAGATGTCTTTTTCTACTTTCTACTTCCTATGTAGATTAGATCTATGTAAGTCTCTCTTATTGTCCTCATTGTTGTCTTAAATTCTCTGGGATTGTGGTTTGTAAGCTGACTTTCGTTGCTCTATGTTTAAAAACCACCTATGAGTGCGTTCATGTGATAATTGTCTTTCTGTACCACATTTTCCTTAACCATTCTTTGGTCAAGGGGCATTTAGGTTGTTTCCAGGTTCTGGCTATAGCAAACAATGCTGCTATGAATATAATTGAGCACATGTCCTTGTGGCACGATTGAGCATCCTTTGGATAGATACCCAAAAGTTGTTTCCTAATTTTCTGAGAAATTGTCACACTGACATCCGAAGGGGCTTTACCAACTTGCATTCCCCCAGCAATGCAGAAGTGTCCCCTTTCCCCCACAGTCTCTCCAACATAAGTTGTCATCAGTGCTTTTGATCTTGGCCATTCTTACAGAATAAGATGGAATCTCAGAGTTGTTTTGATTTGCATTTTTCTGATGACTGAGGATGTAGAACATCTTAAGTGTTTTTTTTTTAAGATTTATTTATTATGTACACAGTACATAATATGTATGCCTGCAGGCCAGAAGAGGTCACCAGATCTCATTACAGATGGTTGTGAGCCACCATGTGGTTGCTGGGAATTGAACTCAGGACTTCCGGAAAAGCAGTCAGTGCTCTTAACCTCTGAGCCATCTCTCCAGCCCCCATCTTAAGTGTTTTAAAGCCATTTTAGATTCCTTTGTTGAGAGTTCTCTGTTTAGGTCTGTACTCCATTTTTTTAAATTGAATTATGTGTTCTTTTGGCGCCCAATTTCTTGAGGTTTTTTTTTTTTTTTTCTTTTTTGGTTTTCCGAGACAGGGTTTCTCTGTAGCTTTGGAGCCTATCCTGGAACTAACTCTTGTAGAGTAGACTGGCCTTGAACTCACAAAGATCTGCCTGCCTCAGCCTAGTGAGTGCTGGGACTAAAGGCATGCGCCACCACTGCCCTACCAATTTCTTGAGTTCTTTGTATATTTTGGAGATGAGACCTCTGTCTGATGTGGGGTTAGTGAAGATCTTTTCCCATTCTGTAGGCTGTCGTTTTGTCTTGTTGACCATGTCCTTTGCTTTACAGAAGCTTTTCAGTTTCAGAAGGTCCCATTTGTTAATTGTTTTTTCTGTGTCTGCTGCTGGGGTTATATTTAGGAAGTGGTTCTCTGTGCCAATGCATTCAAGTGTACTTCCCACTTTCTCTTGTATAAGGTTCAGTGTGGCTGGCTTTATGTTGAAGTCTCCCTTAAAGTTTTGCGCTTGGTGATAGATATGGGTCTATTTTCATTCTTCTACATGTTGATATCCACTTATGCCAGCACCACTTGTTAAATATGCTTTCCTTTTTCCATTTGATATTTTTTTGCTTCCCTGTCAAAGATGAGGTGTTCGAAGATGTGTGGGTTGATATCTGGGTCTTCTATTTGGTTCCATTGATTCCCCCTGTCTGTTCTTATCCCAGTACCAGGCTGTTTTCAGTACTGTAACTCTGTCGTAGAGTTTGAAATCAGGGATTGTGATGCCTCCAGAAGTTCTCTTATTGTACAGGATTGTTTTGCCTATCCTGTTTTGTTTTGTTTTGTTTTGTTTTGTTTTTGATTATCCTTTTAAAGTTGAGTACCATTCTTTCGAGGTCTCTGAAGAATTTTGATGGGCATTGCATTGAATCTGTAGATTGCTTTTGGTAAGATTGCCATTTTTACTATGTTAATTCTGCCTACCCAAGAGCATGGGAGATCTTTCCACTTTCTGGTGTCTTCTTTAAATTCTTTCTTCAAAGATTTAAAGTTCTTGTCATACAAGTTTTCCACTTGTTTCGTTAGAGTTACTCCGAGATATTTTATGCTATTTGTGGCTATTGTGAAGGGTGTTGTTTCTCTGATTTCTTCCCCAGCCCTTTTATCCTCTATGTACAGGAGGGCTACTGATTTTTTTGAGTTCATTTTGTATCCTGTTACATTACTAAAAGTGTTTTTGAGTTGTAGAATATCCTTGGTAGAATTTTTGGGGTCGTTTTTGTAAACTATCATATCATCAGCAAACAGTGAGAGTTTTATTTTTTCTTTTCCAATTTGTATCCCCTTGTTCTTCTTTTGGTGTCTTATTGCTCTAGCTAGGACCTCAAGAACTATATTAAATAGATACGGAGAGAGTCGACAACCTTGTCTTGTTCCTTATTTCAGTGGAATCGCTGGTAATTTCTCTCCCTTTAATTTGATGTTGGCTGTTGGCTTGCTATATATTGCCTTTGTTATGTTTAGGTATGTTCCTTGTATCCCTGCTCTCTGCAAGTCTTTTATCATGAAGGGATGTTGTATTTTGTCAAAAGGTTTTCCAGAATATAATGAGATGATCGTGTGGTTTTTATTTTTCAGCTTGTTTATTTGGTGGATTACATTTACAGATTTTCGTATGTTGAACCATCCCTGCATCTCTGGGATAAAGCCGACTTGATCATGGTGGATGATGGTTCTGATGTGTTCTTGGATTTGGTTTGCCAGTATTTTATTTAGTATTTTTGCATCAATGTTCATGAGTGAGATTGGGCTGTAATTTTCCTTCTTAGTAATGTCTTTCTGTGGTTTGGGTATTAGGGTAATTGTAGCCTCATAAAAAGAGTTTGACATTGTCCCTTCTGTTTCTATTGTGTGGAATAATTTGCAGAGTATTGGTATTAGTTCTTCTTTGAAAGTCTTGTAGAATTCTGTGCTGAATCCATCTGGTCCTTTTTTTGTTAGGAGACTTTTGATGACTGTTTCTTTAGCAGTTATAGGTCTGTTTAATTAGCTTATCTGGTCTTGATTTGATTTTGGTAAGTGATATTTATCCAGAAGATTTTCTATTTAAGTTTAATAATTTTGTGGCGTATAGGTTTTCGAAATATGACCTGATGATTCTCTGTATTTTTTCCATGTCTGTTGTTATGTCCCCCTTTCCATTTCTAGATGGTTAATTTGGATATTCTCCCTCCCTTTTTGTTAGTTTGGATAAAGGTTTGTCTATTTTGTTGATTTTTCTTGAAGAACCAACTCTTTGTCTCATTGATTCTTTGTATTGTTTTCTTTGTTTCTATATTGTTGATTTCAGCTCTCAATTTGATTATTTCCTGGGGTCTAGTTCTCTTAGGTGCTTCTTTTTATTTGTAAATTTTCAAGTGTTCTGTTAAGTCACTAGTGTTGGATTTTTCCAGCTTCTTTATGTATGAATTAAGTGCTATGAAATTTGCTCTTAACACTGCTCGCATTGTGTCGCATAAATTTGGGTATGTTTTGTGGTCATTTTCACTGAATTTTAGGAAGTCTTTAATTTCTCCCTTTATTTCCTTCTTGACTGACCCATTGATGATTCAGGTGAGCTTCGTTTGTGGGTTTTCTGGAATTAATTGCTGTTGACTTCTAGTTTTAAACAATTGTAACCTGATAAGGTACATTGGGTTTTTCCAAATTTTTTTAATTGTTGAGGTTTGTTTTGTTACTGAGTATGTGGTCAATTTTTGAGAGGGTTCCATGAGGTGCTGAGAAGGTATATTCTTTTATGTTTGGATTGAATAATCTGTAGATGTCTGTTAAATCCATTTGAGTCATAACATTTGTTAGTTCTTTTATTTCTGTTCATTTTTTTTGTCTGGTTGACCTGTCCAGTGGTGAGAGGGGAGTTTTGAAGTCTCCCACTATTAGTGTGTGTGGTTTAATATGTGATTTAAGCTTTACAAGTATTTCACATATGAGGGTGCCCTTGTATTTGGGGAATAGATGTTCAGTATTGAAATTTATTTTGATGGATTTTTCCTGTGACTAATATGAAATGACCTTCTTTGTCTCTTTTGACTGATTTTAGCTTGAAGTCTGTTTTGTTAGATATTAGGATAGCTACACCCACTTGTTTCCTAGGTCCATTTTATTGGCATATTTTTCCCAACCCTTTACTCTGAGACAATGTCTGTCTTTGAGGTTGAGATGTGTTTCTTGTATCCAGAAGAAGGATGGATTCTGTTTTCGTTATCTCTTAACCTGTGCCTTTTTATAGGTGAGTTTAGTCCATCCATTTATATTAAGGGATATTAATGACCAGTGATTGCTATCTCCTGTTAATTTAATTTTCATTGTTTGTGATTTTAATTTGTGCATTTTTCTCTTCTTTGGGATTTGCTGCTATGAAACTGTCAATTGTCTATGTTTTTGTTGGTTTAGCCAGCTTCCTTGGGTTGGAGTTTTCCTTTTAGTATTTTGTGTATGGTTGGGTTTGTGGCTAGGTATTGGTGAAATCATGGAATATCTTATTTTTTCCTTCTATGGTGATTGAAAGTTTTGCTGGGTATAGTAGTCTGGGCTGGCATCTGTGGTCTCCTAATTTCAGCATAACGCTTGACCACATCCTTCTGGCTTTCACTGTGTCCAATGAGAAATTAGGTGTAATTCTGATAGGTCTACTTTTATATGTTATTTTGCCTTTTTCCTTTGCCGCTCTTAGTACTCTTTCTTTACTCTGTATGATTAGTGTTTTGATTATTATGTTGCAAAAGGAATTTTTTTTTGATCCAGTCTATTTGGTGTTTTGTAAGCTTTTTGTATCTTCATAGGCATATCTTTCTTTAGGTTGGGAAAGTTTTCTTCTATAATTTTGTTAAATTTATTTTCTGTGCTTTTGAGTTGAACTTCTCCTTCTATACCTTTTATTCTTAGATTTTGCCTTTTCATGGTGTCCGATATTTCCTGGATATTTTGGGTTAAGTTTTGTTAGATATAATGTTTTCTTTAAGCAATGAGTTTATTTCCTCTATTATATCTTCAGCGCTTGAGATTCTCTCTTCCATCTCTTGATTTTTGTTATTTATGCTTGCATTTTTGGTTCCTGATCTTTTTCTCATGATTTCTCTTTTTATAATTCCCTCGGCTTGTGTTTTCTTTATTGTCTCTATTTCAGTTTTTACGTTGTGAATAGTTTTTTCGATATGTTTGATTTCTTTTTCTTGGTTTTCTTTGAGGGATTTTCCAATGTCTTCCTTTTTGTTTGTTTGTTTGTTTGTTTGTTTGTTTGTCTTTTCCTCCATTTCTTTAAGGGAATTTCTCATCTCCTCTTCTAGAGTTTCAGACATTCTCTTGATGTTATCTTTTAGGTCATTTTCTTCTGGTTCATCCATATTTGGTTGTTCAGGTCTTGCTGGTGTAGGGCCTTTAGGTTTTACTGGTGTTGTGTTGCTCTTCGTCGTGTTGCATATGTTCTTACCCTTTCTACTCATGTTTTCCTCTAGTAGGCGTGATTTAGGCTGGGTCAGATTTTGTTGAATAATTTTCTAGGTGCCCGTGAATCCAAAGCTCCGATGGTTGTTCTTCGTGGTACAGTCAGTGCCACGGTTCTAGTTACCCCGTTGGTTTACTCCGTGTTCCTGGAGATAGCTCAGAGCTCCTGTTCTGTGCCCTGCTCCCTTTGAGTTTGCTGTCTCAGGCCTAATTTTTCTTAGATTACTGGCTTTGACCTGTTTCTGTAAATCTTGGTCTGAATGCTCTCCTGCAGAAGTCCCTGACTTGGAGTTGGTCCTGAAAAGGTTTCTGGCTCCAGCTACTATCTTGGAGTTCCCAGGCTCCGGTGCGCCCAGAACCGCAGAGTACCTGGTTCAGGCTTACTCCCTCAGAGGTCCCAGACTCACGCTAGGACCCCCAGAGGTTACAGGTTCTTGCCTATTCCCTTTGATGTCCCAGACCAATACCCAGACCCACAGAGTTCCTGGCTCAGGCCTACTCCCTCTGAGGTCCCAGACTAATGCCTGACCCCACAGAGATCTCTGGTTCCTACCTATTCCCTTGAATGTCCCAGATTTACGCCCAGATTGGCAGTGGTCCTGACTCATGCCTGGTTCCCAGGAGGTTCTAGACTCACACCCAGACCCACAGGGGTCCTGGCTTAGGTCTACTCCCTTGAATGTCCCAGATTCATGTCCTAACCCTCAGTGGTCTCATGCCTTGGCTCAATAGCTCAGCGGTTACTCCTCTGTACCTGTTCTGGTAGAGATTGCTGACTTGGGATCAGGTTGTTGACTCAGTCCTGGTTCGCCAGTGTCCCGGTACTGGTTTGGCTCTTGGGACTAGATTGGTTCCTGGCTTCTGCTCCCGTGAAGCTTTTTTCCTCAGGCCCACTCTGTCCTAGGTAGCTGTTTCCTATGAAATGACTTTTTAATGATTTTTCTTTTTTACTGATAGAAAAATCAATGGACCTGTAGTTTACGTTTCAGAATAATTGTGTCTGTGATGCTATTAGGTAATCAGTATTGTGCTGGATACTTTTTAAAAATACCTTAGAAATAGTGACAACCTATATAGTTGTTGCACGAATAATAAAACTCAGAGAAAGATATTGAGATGCAAGCTGAAGTTCATGAATGCAAAGTGGGTAGCCATTGACTCTTACCTCTATCTCTGACTCAAATGGGCGGTTGTGCCTCCACATATCCTCAGACTGAGACTGAGTAAGTTCCTCTTTCATCCTCTCTTTAATTTCTCTCTACTGCTAGTATTAAAAGTGTGTACCACCATGCCCAGCCTCTATTTCTAAATAGTGTGACTGCTGGGATTAAAAGTGTGTGCCACCATTGCCTGGTCTGTATGTCGGACTATTGTGGTTAGCTTTGCACTCTGATCTTCATGCAAACTTTATTTCTTAGATCATAAACAAAATATCACTATGTATAGATACCTGGGGTATGGTTTTCTCATGTGATTTCTGTGTATATTTTTAATAGTCAGTTTTATGTTTTATGCATACAAACCAGTACATATTTATTGATGACATTATTTATATAGTCTTTTGTGTGTGTGTGTGTGTGTGTGTGTGTGTGTGTTGCTTTTACCAGTTACCAAGAGACATATGGGGGGGATCTCGGCCATAATTGTGATGTTTCTTATTTCTTCTAACATTTCAACTTTTGTTTCATGTGTTTTGAGGCTCCTGTTATTTGTTATATATAGGTTTAGGATTGTTACAGGTTTTTTGAACAAATACACACACACACACATATTAGAAATCTTTTTGATATTGTTCTTTCTCTTGATTCCTTTCCTGTCAGATACTAGTATAGCCATATCAATTTTCTTATGATCAATTTTGAACAGAATATCTTTTGTTTTATGCTTTTACTACAGCCTATTTGTACCTATTCAGATGTAAATGCTATTCACTGTTCTTGATAATGACAAAGTATCAATAATCATATCAACTATTGAATTCCAAAAGAAGGAATGAAAAGGTTGTAATGATATTTGCAGACTCTTAGGTAATATGAACAGTTTTCACATGGCACTCACTGTGTAGCTTAAATTGGCCTGAACTTCTTATGTAGCCCAGGTTGTCCTTGAAATTGTAATTCTCTTTCCTCACCCTCAATCAGTGGTTCATTTTTTTTGTATTATATTTAGATGTCATTATACCTGTCATAAAAAATGCAAGGTTTTTTTTTGTTTTAGTTTTTTTTACTTTTAATATTAGTGCAGTAATACAGTATAAGTGAGAAGGAAGTTGGCAAGACTTTCTTTTAATTTAGTTGTCTTACAGAGAATAAGTGGCTCATATATCAAGGATAATAATTGTTTCTTTTGTATATAGAGTTTTCTTCTGTTGATGATAGCCTTCATGCCTTTTATTTTTATTGTGAAAAGTAGCTGAAGACTAAATGATGGTGGTAGACTGAATGCTGGTATGCTGGTATAAGCTAATGGGCTTTGGATTATTTGGAGAAAAAAATTGTGACTTAGATACTGTTGTTGGAGTGTTATTTCTAGACTGCATATTTCCACTCCTCATTTCTTTCACACCATACAGAGGATCCCAGTTGATTACTGTAGTATTATATCAACATTAGTTTAATTAAATAGTATAAGAGAACCATTAATTTATAAATTCCTCTCACCAATTGAGGGAGTTTTATCTGTATTCATTCAACCATTTTGCTATTGCCTGAAAATGTTTCCTTATTCTAGAAGATGTGAATATGGAAAGTAAGTTTCTGAAATGACATATCCTATATTATTAAAGTGTAGTTTTTATAATGTTTTAAATATATATTAATGTATTATGACTTCTGATAACTCTTAATAATAAAAGCCCAGAGTCAGATAGTATGGAAATGGCTGAGAGATTAGTGAGATGAAAGAGCAAAACCGCAGCCACCTTACCTACTCAATTTCTCAGCCAAAAAGGGACTGAGCTCCTGTCTCTTCCTCTCTTATCACTTTCTCTCTCCACCCAGCCATATCACTTCCTGTCTGTCTGGAGGTCCAGACCTCTGTGGTTAGATAATAGCTAGCTCTGCCCTCTGATCTTTAGGTAAGCTTATTTTTGTATAAACAAGATGTCACCATGTTTCCCCATTTTGTCCAAAAAATTAAGAAAAGCAGGTTATAACTAATCTAAGAAAAATTGTACAATAAGTACAATAAGTATACTCAATATATACAGGAAATAAGTACATCAAAAATGTCTAGTCCATTAACAGTTGACCAATTCAGAGAAAATCCTCTTATATCTATTCTATGTTGGTGAATCCAAAAGGTTATATTCACTTTCTATTCTACCTTGCATTTCCAAAGTTATCTTTTTATGTCTCTCAACCTTATATACTTTACATTTCTTTAGTGAATTTCGTTTCTGACTTTGGTATCAAGGAAAACTATAATTATAAGGTCTTCAACTCCATCAGAGACCAAAGAAGGAGGATATGCAAGCATGCAGCTTCCAAAAAAATGTGAGAAATGACCGAAACAGCTGGCTGTCTGGACAGTCACCCAAGGCTCCTCTGCAACATTGGGACATCAATCTTTGGCCTACAGGCCTAGCATATCTGACTGACCTTTCTGTGAAGGATATTCTGAAGGGCTGTTCTACCTTGTCTTGACAAAGTTTGGCAGTCCTTTCTTTGTGTCCTGCATGTCCAATTTGTACAGGATACTATAACAGGTTAGGCAAGATACATTTTTTACCCACTGGCTAACCTTTGCTACAAAGAAAGTGATTCTATGTGAAATTTCTTCAAAGCCCATCATCTTTGAAGTAGAATGGTGCTACCACGAGCAGACATGTCTCATTGTCATATAAAACAAGAACCTGGTATTTTCAGACATCTTAAATGCCATTCTCTGTAGATCTTTGAAGTGTTTGAATATAACCTGTCTATATAAAATATGTCTTGTTTGACCTTGAAAACATACCTAATACAAGTCTGATTGTAATAGGTGACTAATTGGTAACTTGTATTTTTTTACTATCTTAAATAATTGTTAATAATAACTTTCAAGGAATTGAGATTTTCATTACATTGTTAAACGACTTACACAGGTACCAGACCTTGAACAAGCTAACAGTATTCTCTAACATAATTAATCACAACTGTGTATCAATATACAAAAAATCTAAGCCAATGTAAAATATTTAAAACTAGTTCTTGTTTTTTTAGTTTAAAAGTAGATTCAGTAATCTACCTTTTAATCCTATTTGTATATACCTCCTTACTTGTTTTTAGAGTAGAATCAATAATCTACCCATATATCCTATCATACTTGTATTCCTCTTTTTTTTACAAAGCAAGAACTCTAAATATGATCTCCTTTGTTCAACTTCCTGACTATAACCAGTAACAACTTGTAACCAATCCCCCCTGCTAAACAATGACTAATATCCATAACCATTGAACAACCAAAATCCACCCACCCCATCTCTCAGTAATGTCAGTGTCATATTTTTATATTTACTTCTTGCTGTCTGAGAGCAATGATGTCTTTAAAGTATTCTGAAAAGAAAAATTTAGGTTAATTGTCATATCCTGAAAGAGGTAGTTGTATCATTTGTTGTCCAGTCTGTATGTAATAGGTATGTGCAGGACTTGTCTCAAGTCCTGACTCGAGTAGTCTGTGAGGCTGAATCATTTCAGCTAGCCACCACGAAATTGTTCTGAGCAGTTTGTAGTCGAAACCTGATCTTTAGGTAGTGTTTTTCAGCTTTATTGTGTTATCATAGTCCTGGTGTAATCATTGTTGTGCGGCCCCATCCTCCTGTTGGAGACTTTAGTTGTCACTGTTAGGCATGGTCTTGATTCACTGTAGAAAACTTACACATTTTAAATGTCATCTGTAGGGGATTTCAAAGAAGTTCCAAGACCATATGTCATTGTGTACATCCATCCAGAGTACAAAAACTTAATTCCTGATTACTTGATAGAAACTCAAATCCGAAATCATGTACAGGAAGCAAGATGAAGTCTTTTTCTAGAGTTAGTTAGTACTTTATATGGCCATTAATATGGCAAAGTAAACATATATATGTATTTTTAATCTTATAAATTTTGATATACTATTATACCTTAATAAAAGATATTAAAGAATCAATATGAAACTAAAGGATTATGAGATTAGTGGCAATAAAATATTTCTTTAATTTTTGTTTTTCTTTCCAATATGAGGCGGCTCATCTGACATGGAACATATTTTAGATTTTACTTTACCAAGCATGCTTGGGTTTAGAAAAGGAAAGAGCTATACTCCAACTCCAAAGCCAGTTTTAATTTTTAATTGAACTGGGACTACTCTTTATTCTCCTAATTTTTTTTAATGATTTGTTCTTTTTCTTCATATGTCTCATGTGTCCAGTAGTCTTCAAAATCTTTAGCTAGATGCCTTCATTCCCCTTAAAAGACAGAAACAGAATCCTTTCCCAACCCTAATTTTGGGGAGTTTCCCTCATGGTAAGTTACATTTGATGAAATAAGCATTTGTTAGTTTTAAAGTTAGTTTACATGGAATGACCATGCTGTTTCATTAAATAGTACCTCTTCTAATCTCTTATTCACATCTGATCTTTATCAATTTTGACAGTATTTATACCTTTTCTTCTCCTGTGGAAACAAAAACAAAACCCTGTCCCCAATGTAACTCATGACTTGGTTTCCATTTGGAGGTCAACAAATCTTTAAAGTATGCCAACTGATTTAATTCCCTATAGTTTTCTGTTATCCAATGTCTCTCTACAGCTGGTATTCCTTTTTCTTTAGCATTTGAAAAACTGAAAGTTAATAAAGCATTATGCAATCTATATCTGTGGGTTCTTTATTACCTCTTTCTGTTTATTTAACATATCCTGTAGAGTTCGAGTTGATCTTTCTATTACTGTCTTGCCTGTAGGATTGTGTGGTATACCTGTAATATGCTTTATATTATGACCAGCAAAAAATGTTTCAGTTTTTTAGAGTCACATGCTGGAACATTGTATGTCTTTATTTGTACAGGTGTACCCGTGATAGCTGTAACTTCTAGCAAATGTGTGATTATTGTATCAGCCCTTTCTGAACTCAAAGCAGTTGCCCACTGAAAACCTGTATAGGTATCAATGGTATACTATACATAAGTTAGTTTTTCAAATAATATAATATTGAACACATTCATCTGTCAGGTTTTATTCCTTTGAGTACCCTTTGGGTTCCTGCAGGTGTGGTGTTTAGTTGTATAAAGAACAATTACAGTATCTCCTTATAATTTCCTTGCCTTATTGCCATGTGATTGAAAAGTTCTCTGTTAAATTTTGCTATTCACATGATATTTTTGAGGAAATTCTTAGGCTTATATCCCATTTTCAACCAATAGTTATCAATTGTTCTATTATTTATTACCTTGTGCTAGAGGGCCTGGTTGACCTATATGGGTTCAGACGTGTTATATATATGGAATTATTCCTATTCCTGATTATTTCTTGTAACTGATTTACTAGTCAAGCCACTTCTGTGTCATCTGGTATAAATTCAACGGTTTCAATATACAAAACAACTTTCAGCATATTGCAAATCAGTCACTGTGTATAGATACTCTGTAAAATCCATTAATACCACTAGAGTTGCATATAATTCTGACTTTGGACAGAATCATAAGAGCTTAGATCCAGTTTACTTAAATTTTCTGTTTTGTGCCCTGTCGTTCCTCATTTATTTACATCAGTATAGAGTATAGGGACTCCCAAAAAATGTGAATAAGGATCCAGCTGGTTCTCTCTATAAGTTGAATTCATTAGCTCTTGGGATAGTTGTTAATCTCTCCAAAAAATTTACTGCAAGCTATTTTCTAGGGTTCATTTTCTTCCCATAATTTGTCAATTTCATCATTACTAAAAGGCAGTACAATTTTTGCTGGGTCTATTCTTACTATAGAAGAAGTCTCAATTTTTCTTTTAGAATTAAGTCAGAGACCATTTCCAAATACAGTTTTAATTTTTTACTTGGTTCATGTGGTGAAAATGTCAGTTCTATGATAATATCCTCCCTCTGCATTGAAATTCCTGTAGGAAATCCTTGGAAGATAATATGGCCAGAATGCAGTTAAGATTTGGATGCACATGATTGACACGTGCAGTTTGTAATTTCTCTTCCAGCAAAACCAGTTCTCTCTCACTTCCAGCTGATAACTTTCTGGAACTATTTAAGTCCTTGTCACCATCTATGGTTTTGAACAAATTACTTAGTTCATCAGGTTTTACCCCATCAGTGGACCGTAGATTGGAAATGTCTCCTAGCAATCTCTGAAAGTCGTTAAGAGTCTACTCTCAGTATCTTCTAATTTGTGCTTTTTGGGGTATAATTTTTTTGTAAACCTTTTTTATAACCTAAATAATTAATAGAATCTCCTCTTTGTATTTTTTTTCCAGGAGCATTTTGTAATCTCCAGCAAGGCAAATTTTTCTTTACTTTTTCAAACTTCTAAAGTATCTATATTTGATTTAACTGATAAGATATCATCCATTTAATGGTAAACTTTAGATATAGGACTCCATTAGTGTTACTCATAAAATGTGAGTAAGGATCCAGCTGGTTCTCTCTATAAGTTAAATTCACTTGTTCTTGGGATAGTTGTTAATCTCTCCAAAAAATTCACCTCTTGTATCCATGCATCGTCATGATCACGAGATTCACTATTGACTGTATCTTGAATCCATTCCTCGAAGTGTGCCATTTTTTCCTTTAATGGCCTAATTACCCTTTTGCATTGTGCACTAACATTTTCAAAAGATTCACTTATTTGTCTAGCTTCTGAAAATGGTATCATTATATTTATTACTGATTTCAGTCTTTGTAGGAAATCCATAAAGACTTCCTTTGTGCCCTGTATAACTTTAGTAAATGACTCAATTTTTCTTCCTCCTCCTCCAATTCTGAACCAAGAACTCAAATCTTCTGTGCTGCATAAATTCAGGGCCTGGTCATCATATGTAGTTTGCCTTTGTACATCATAATCTTCTTCCTTAATAAGGTGGTTTGGGGAGATTTCCATGCCTCTAGATCTACGTCTTAGCCTCTGCAGTCCACAAGGTCTTTAATTTTAATTTACCATTCTCTAAGACTGCTTTAGCCAAGTCTCTCCAGTCTTTAGGGATAATTCTGTTACATATTGACCAAGAGTTCTTTGAACAATGTTCCTGTCTTTGAAGTATGCAATTTATTTCATCTGAATAATAAAGGGTCAGGCTGCTGCTATTGGAGATTCTTTAAAATATACTATAACTTCTTAATCATTAAAAGAAAGCCTTTTAAATGAAAGAACATACATATAATTTATAGCTTCAGAATAAGATGAACAAACCAGATTCAATGAAAACTTTTTTTTCTCTTTCGTCAAACCCTTTAGGAAATTTTTTGGTTTTTCTAGTTTCTTTTTTTCGAGGAAGATTTTTTAAAAAAATAATTAAAATATAATTATGTTACTATTTTCCTTTCTTTTCATTCCTCCAATCTTTCTCATGTACTCCTCCTTCAAATTCATGGCCTTTGTTTCTTTGATTGGTTTTTACATATATATGTATATACGTACATATGTATATACATTCCCAAACACATAAATATAACCTCTTTGAGCCATATAATGTTATGTCTCTATATAGAATTTCATGACTGACCACTTGGTTTTAGACAACAGTAGTTTGGTACTTTTCCCTGAGGAAAACTTTTTTTTTTTTTTTTTTTTTTGGTCTGAGTTTGAGACCCCTTGAGATTTTCCCTTCCATATTAGCATGGCCATAGGTGTTATATATTTTTTTTCAGATCTTGTGTAGGAAGCCAGGTTCATGTAACATCATGGGTATAACTTCTCTGTTGTTTCTAGAACATATCATTTTTGTGAGATTACAATAACATATGTAATATAGTTCTTGACCTCATTTTCCTCCCACCTAAGTTTGCATCAATAAACTTGAAACAATCTAAACTGATTGTTTTGTGAAGTCTTTAGTCTAATGACTTTTATATACGCACAAGCGCACGCACACACACACACACACACACACACACACACCTTGTATTTTCATTTGTTTAGTCTCATCTGTCCCTTCTGACAAGATGTCTGAGTTGAGACAGTCTGACTTCAAACTTACATCCCCTTTCCTCATCGTTTTGACTGCAGGGTTTCAGGTACATCACCATTCCCAGAAATCTGCAAAAATTTCATCTTTCTATTATTCGAATGATATATTTTATGTCGTTTAGATTAAAATAATCCTGTATTGAATTTTATTTTAAAAATATTTATTCACTATTTATGAGCTTACATTGTATTTAATGTGAGATGTTCCATGATTTCTTTCATTTGCTTCCCCATTTTTACCTCCTGATTGTATAAAACTTTCCTCTTCCTTATACCCTTGTATCAATTTGATTGTGAGGTGTCTTGTGTAGATACATGGCTTTCTTTCTCCCCTCTCCTCTTCTCACTCTATTGTCCCTTCCCTTGCTCTTCTCTTTACATCTCTTTTTTATTTGGTTACGTTCACACTTGATAATGCTTCAAAACCCAGACAGGATTTTTGCGCTTTGGACTTTAGTTACATAGAATCCTGTTACTTCATGCTTTTCTCTGAGCATTTCAATAGTATAATTTCATTCATTTCTGGAAAAGGAAGCCTATTTTTTCAGCATATTTTGTATTTATAAAATTAGCTTTTTCTTTCTAAGATTCAATTATCGCTTTTGTGATAGCTTAAGTTTTCTCTGTATGGTACTTTTTGGTAATTCATCTATCACTTCTGTTGTATTCTGTATTCAGTGGATTTCTAGTAAGTTTTCCTACTTGTGCTGCAAGTTTCAGTGCTGCAGTCTCTGTAATTTCCTCATCATGCTTTGGGGATTCATAAGAAACTTATAATAGTATTTATTAGTGAAATCATTTGGGGGATTAAAAATAATGTAACCATATTGTTACAGTATTCCTTAACATTGCCTGGCCATTATAGAAGTGACTTTTATACTCATTTTATTAGCTATGCCATAAATCTTTTTTGTTTGTTTGATTTTGTTTTTCGAATCAAGGTTCCTCTGTGTAGCCGTGACTGTCCTGGAACTAGGTCTGTAAACCAGGCTGGCCTTGAATCCATAGATTCTCACCTGCCTCTGCTGGTGTTAACGGAGTGTGACACCACCACCTGTTGCCATCAAGCTTTTTTGTTGTTTTGTTTTCTGATTGTTTGATGGGGAAGGGGTCTTGACCTTAATATCTAAGAGCCATACTTAGATAGCTCTGTCCACTTTAGTTCTCACCTTTATCTTATAACCTGCCACATTAGATAGACCTGAACTGTCAACTGCGTTTTTCAACCTCTTTTGTCACCAACATCTAATTTTTTGTTAACTTTTAAAACAAAACTTCTGAGGTATGAATGTGATGCTGCAGGAGAGAAATTTTAAGTCAGAAAATCTTCTCTTTATTTGAAAGGAGGCTCTTCTCAATAAGGAGTCCTGAAAGAAAAAACATGACCAACCATGGAGTTTAATCAAAAGAATTGAAAATTTGTATTGACATGAGGCCTCTACAAAGCAGACATTGCAGGATCTTATTTATTATTGGTAGAATGAAACTTGCTGTATTAGCTTTACATGTTATGGTTTGCATAATCTGGTAATATTTGTGTGATGTTGATTTTTATTGTCCACTTGACACATTCTAGAATTATCTTGGAAAGGAATCTGAATGTGGAATTGCTTGGATCAAGGTGGTCCTTGGACATGCCTGTAAGGAATTTTATATTGTATTTAGTTCTGATGGCTCATCCTGAATACTGGCTGCACCATTTACTGGTCTGGTCCCTAGATTGAGTCAAGAGGCAAGGACAAGTTGAACAGTAGTATACATGTGGTAATTTACTGCTCTCTTTATTTGACAATGAATGTAATGTGTGTAGAAGGATTAAGTTCCTCCTACTTTGTTTTTCCTGTAATGTTGTATTGAAACAATACTGTGAGCAAATGACCCCCTTTTCTCTTAGTTCAGGGCATTTTTTAGCACAGAAATAGAAAATAAACTAGGAGATCTTGTGTTTATTCTGTATATTAACCAGTCTGCTAGTTGTGTTTAAAATGGAAAAAAAATACCAACACAAAAAGGTGTGTACATAGTTATGTTCATAACAGTTTGGTTTGTAATACCCCTAAAGTAGAAGCACTGTTAATGTATTAAGTTTAGGGAACAAATTGATTTCGTTTTGTAATGAACGAATCACTGATATTGATAAACAGTAAACAATGCAAGCAAAAATTGGTAACACTTAACTTTAATCACTGAACTAAGGAGGCAAAGGTATATAAGGCCAACCTGTTCTGCATAGCAAATTTCATGCTAGGCAGGATAGGCTACATAGTGACACCAGAACCTGTCTTAAAAAGAAGTCAAAAACACATGTGGTTGTACACACGTACACATTACACACACCAATAACAATGTGAATGAATCTGATACAGTTTTTTTTGAAGGATGATGCACACCTTATATGAACTTTAAAAATTACTCATCTCAAACTTTTTGTCAGTTATAAATATCCCTAAAATAGTTTACTTTTGGGCTGAAGAGGGTTATATGTGGGAAAGGAGGTTGAGAAGATATTTCAGTTCTTGAAATGTTTTATGTCTTTATCTGGTTATGATTATATGTCTGCATTTATACAATTTTCTCATTATATAATTTAATTTTATGCATGTCACTTTATTAAATATGTTTTGATGCACATTTTTTAAAAAAACGATTTTATACATTTCCTCAGAAGCTATACAACCTCTTCCATTGGATAAAATCTTAAGCAATTCTAATTAGAATGACAATTAATTAGACTAGATTAAATTAGAATGACAGATTTTTTTAAATATGGTAAGCATAGGCTTTATTAATCTAATACTAAAATTTTAAAAGGAATTCAAAATATAATACTTCTTTCTAAACTTATTTTCTGTATCCTTTGTGATGTACAAAGATAATTTTTCTCTAGATGTCTTAGCATCTATATTTGATTGCAGTCCAGTCATCAATTGGTTTTATTACTAATGCTGATTTTGTGAAGTTATTTTGTACATAAACATTTATCCAGCTATCTTGTCTTTGTTACTAACCTGCTGAATAACATTAGTAGACTTTGGTCTTCTTTTTATAATTTTTTATTTTACATATATAATGATGGATTATCATTTTGACATTTTTTATGTGTATATAATCAGACAATTAATGTCTTCCATTACCCATACTGTTCATCTTTCCAGTTAATCACTAGCCCATTTTTTTCCTCCCATATCCTCTCCTCTTTTTCCTTACTTCCCTCCTCCAACCCCCTCCTTTCTTGGTAAACCAGAGCTTAATCGGGATTACATAATAGAATCAAACATGAGTAGGAAGATCGTGAGAACCTATAAGTAGGTACATCACTAAAGAAAGTTAGTGTTCTTATTACATGTGTTCTTATTTTTGTGTTCTTATTACATGTCATTGCTTTTTTGCAGTATTTCACTAATATTTGCTTTTAATAAGACTATATTGAGTGGTTGACTTATTTCTGGTTATTTTAGGTATCCTAAACATCATTCAAACAGCTAGATCATTTAGTATTTTGTCTTAAGTATAATTTATATTTAAGCTATTTTATTGTAAAGATAATGGGAAAATAGTTTTGTCAGTGATTTTATTACTTTCTGAGATCTCGTAAGTAGTATAGAAGTTTTTCTTATAATTTTGATTCATACATTTTATTTGCAAATACAAAACCATCCTTACATTACTTAAAAAATGTTTGTTGCATTGATATGCATTCTTTGTGTACATTGTAATGGATTAAGTTTGCTAAACTTAGAAATCTCATATCTATTTATAAGTGAATTTTAATGTTTATCTTATAAACTTAAAATTATTTTGATTAATAGTAACTTTGATGGGATTTTTAATGTCAGCTTTATTGTAAACAAATCTTTGAGCTCTAGTAATGAACCTCTTATTAACCTTATAAATAGAGAAGTCTGCTTTTATTTGACAGCAGAGCAGTAGCTTCAGGTAAGAGATTGTCTTATTTAATCACTTTTATATACACACACACTTTTAAAAAAATCTGTTTAGTATATTGTCAAAATTTTTAAAATTATTTTTGTCTTTTCTCTACAGTCCGTGGTGGATGACTGGATTGAATCATATAAACAAGACAGGGACATCGCACTTCTGGATTTAATCAACTTTTTTATCCAGTGTTCAGGATGTCGAGGTACACAGTTGTAAAATAAATGCTGTTTATTGAACCTGTCACTTTAGCAGTATAACTTTACCTGCCACTACAATTTTGTTTTGATCATTTTTAGCAGAGTATGTTTTAAGGGTATTTGCTCTTCTTTTCCTGGTCAGTGTTACCCGCCTAAGTAGCAGTGCATTTTTGTCTTTCAAAATCTTCAAGAAAAATGGAAGATTACTGTTTATGAATTGTTCTTTAATCATAAATTTTAGCATTAATTTTTTGTCTTCATTTTTAGCAAAGTTTTGACAGTGAGTGTGATAGTAATCTTGTCAGTTTCATTTAATTTAGACCATCATGAAAGCAACCTCTGGGTGTTGTAAGGATGTTTCTACAAACATGTCACTAAACATGGTAGATGCATCATTAATCATCACATTGAGACACCAAAAACAGTAAAAGAAGAATGCAAACTGATTGCCAGCATTCTTCTTTGCTTTCTGACTGTATCTTTTAGTTTTATTTCTTTGTTTCAGTACATTTAGTTTTCTATTGAAATGAGAATTGTTATGGGTATTTCCAAAGATACTAATACATGCTCTTTGAAGTGGGGAGCTTGTATTCCTGGCCTGTCCATTTGGTGTCTGTATATCCCTCTTGTGCCCTGATATGCATCTCTTTCCTTTGATTTGGTTGATTTTTTTTTTTTTTTTAAGATTTTTCAAGACATGGTTTCTCTGTAGCTTTGGAGCCTGTCCTGGAACTAGCTCTTGTAGATCAGGCTGGCCTCAAACTCACAGAGATCCACTGGCCTCTACCTCCTGAGTGCAGGGATTAAAGGCATGTGCCACCATTGCCTGGCAGTTGAAAATGTTTTTATGCCTTTGACTGTTTCTTCTCTTCTACACATTTGATTTGTAGGTTTGCCCTTTTTGTGTCCCAGAGTTCTTTCACATTCCTTTCCTGTGATTTCTTACATTTAATATTTTCTTTTGAATGTTGTCCTGTTCCTGTAACTTGTCTTTAAGACCTGATATTCTCTCTTCCACTTGATCCAGTCTATAGGTGCAAATCTTCTTTGAACTTTGACTTTCTGAGTTTCTGTTTTTGCATTTTTATGTAAAGTTGCCTTTTCTCTAGAGATTCTCTTTAATGAATTCTATTTTCACATCTTTATTATTTTTCATTTTATATTTTATTCTTCTGTTTTTTCTTTTGTGGTTTTCATTTTGGCATTTATTTATATTCTCTTTGAGTTCCTTGAACATTTTTGTAATTGGTGTTTTGAAATCATTATCTTTTTTTAAATTTCAAACTAGTTTTTTTTAATAAAGTATATTCTGATCACTGTTTCCACTTCATCCCTGCTGTCTCACCCATCCAAATCCATACTCTTTCTCATTCTTACTAGAATACTAATGAACATCTATAATAATAATAATAATAATAATATCAAGCTAATCAGAACAGGACAAAACAAACAGAAAAAAATTATATTGTGGCTATTAATCTGTGTTGTGCAACCGTTGCCTTATGTGTTAACTAAGTTGATTTTCTCAGGGAATATCAACACTGTGGGTTCAAATTTCTGGAGGAGAAAAATTGTTTTGATTTTTGTGTGTGGCATGTGTTCTTGTAATGGGACCTAGGCATCTAGAATTAGGTTATTGGTCATGTTTATTGGTCTGGCTATCTGCTCTCACCTTTGTTAAATGGATGTTAGAATCTTTGTTGTTATCATAATTTTTCAGACTGTAGATCCAGGTACTTGGTACCCTGAATACAGTTTGGGGGGGGCAACCTAACATACTTGATTGGAGTTTCTGATGTGTTCACAGCCCAACTAGGGAAAAAATTTCACTTTTCATTCTCAAAGCGGACCTTCTCTGAGTTTAGATTATTACTCTGCTAATGTCCAGAATTATTTGTAGGATCTATGTCTAGGTTCTATAAGTGGTTTTTGGGTGGCAGGGTTAAGGGTCATAGTGCAAATAGGTAGTGCTTCAGGAGGAAGCAGGATGCTGTTTTATTCTCAGGTGAAGGTGGAAGGAGTAATACTGTCTGGTCTCATTTAAAGGATGAGGGTTTGGTGTATGGTTTGACCAGCTGACTCAAGGGGTTCCTGCCTGGAGTCATTGTCACAGGATGCCATGTGGTACCTGTCAATGTTGAGAATGCCCTCTCTGACCAATGGTTGGACTGGGCCTGGGAGTCTGTGCATGGGGTTCTGGGAAAGTTTTTCTTTGGGACTATGCTGGAGACTTAGCACATGATGTTTTTCTACAACACTCTGTTCCTAGAAGACACTTAGGGAATATTTTTGTTACCTTTTTCTTTCTATGCTTGTGTTTGGACCCACATTCTGGTACATTTTCTTCAAGCATTCTATTATTGAATTACTTTTTAAACTTTCATATAGTCTTAGAATTTTTGATACAAGTACATGTGTTGGAATGTTAAACTAAGTTTTAAACCATTTTAGAAGCAGAGAACAGGGAGTTTACTGACATTTTAAATGTAAATTTAGTTTTTTTTCACTATCATTTCTTTTGTCTCATGTAAAAATCTTGAGCACTAAAAATGAGGTTATTTTAACAGTGTTAAGATTTTAGGAAAGTATTTGGACATCTTTAATGAACTATGAACAATGCTGACTTTCAGAATGGGTTACCTATCACCAGTCAACTAAATTTTAAAATTTGCGAAACTAACATTTAATGAGTTGTCTGTTTTACGAAGATACCATGCTTCTTGTATAGTCCTGAAAGACTAGGTAACTGACAATCACACTTTATGTGCCAATATGTGTTTTTTTTTTTCTTTTTGGTATTTGTTTTATCTATCACTGTTTTGTATAGTCCAGAGTTTGGACATCAGTTTTGTTTTGAATGAGCAGGTCTATTAAGGAATAAATTGTGAAGGGGAGGGAGAGGAAGGAAAACTGGAATGCCATATGGGTGGGTACTAGTTCAGATAGTCGGGAAGTCCCTTTAAGGCGGTCAGATGGACTTCTTCGTAGAGTACTTGCACTGCCTTGGTTGATGCTTCTAAGGAAAGCAAATACTAATGGATAGAAATAACACAGAGCAGCAAAGTTCAGACAGTCCTGAAGTTCCTGAGTCAGTGCTCTTCATAACTCAGCTGCCCATGGCTGAACTTCAGCTCTTCTTAGGCACTGCAGTACTTCTTATGGCGTGAGATAAATAATAGTTGTAACTTTATTCTCTGCTCCCTGTCACATTTAGGAGACCCAATCCATTTCTAGAGAAGGGACTTTGGAGAACACTTCTGATCAATCATGTTTGGGTCTGAACCATCGGGATAAATGGGAGAACCCACTTACAGAGCTCGTTTCTCAATAAACATAAATAACAGATGCTAATTTACCGATATAAAGCACAACCATCGTTATATTTTTAGCTAGCTGTGTTACAAAGTATAGACTGCCATCTAGAGACAGACTCATCAGTGAAAATACAAACACAACTTTTAAGACATTCTAAAATGTTACCAATTTTATAAAATATCTTCTTAATAGGTTTTTATTCCCCCCCATTCACATATAACCTAGGTAATTCACATACACCCCAACGTATTTAGCAAATTTTTTTGGAAAACAAGAATATGTGCTCTTTCTCTCTCCATTTCTCCCAGCTTCCCTTCTTAGCTCTTTAGAGAGACTCTTACAGTCACTGTACTACTTATTTATTAGTAAGCCCAGCAGTTACTCTATGTTGGTATTTCTTTATTGAATCTCTATTAGTTTTAGTAATCTAGCACTGCTTTTCTTTTCCTAATGTTTTCTCTCCCAATTAATTGATACTTGTTAGCAATCTTTCTCTTTTATTTTGATTCATAGGTCCCTATGTGGGCCTAGATAAAGTAAAAATGAAAGAAACAATAGAAAGAGACAACCAAAAGTTGGTCCTGTCATATGTTTATAGTAGCCCTTCAACATCACAATGCTAGGTAATATTTATTAAGAATCTGTAACTCTAATCTTTTAAATAAAAGGATGATTCATACATAGAACACTTGGAAGGAATTTTCTCTTTGGAATACTTTATGCTAGTATAGTAGGGTTAGTATATTTCATCACATCTTGGTGTCACTGATATCAAGTTCTGAGTATGCAATGTGATGTCATTAAAAACTAGAAATTACAATGTTATTTGAAATACTGTTATACTATCAAGTAGTAAGAATTTACCTGTATTTAGTCTCCTGTCTTTTATTTCTTCAGGTAACTGTTACCTCTATGCTTTTTTATTCTTACTTGGCCAGAAACAAAGTTTAGGTTCCTACTATGGCTAGTATAGGACCTAGGAGAAGGAAAGCTTCAAATGGGAAAGAAGCATCAAAAAAGAGGATTCCAGTTCTCCAGACTATAGTAAGGTTTACATACATACCCGTGAGACAGTTTACTAGTTTTTTATTTTATTCTTTTAAATCTGGTAAATATAAAATATTTTGGATAAGGGTATCTAGTACTGTTGGGCCTATTTCTCTCTCCTCTGTATATGAAGACTATAGGTAGAAATGGTTAGATAACTGCTGGAATTACTTTCTGGTTCTGAGAGAAAAAAAGCAATCATCATTTTCCAAACAACATTTTAAACTGCAAACACATGTAAGTAGATCGAGTTCCAATAAGTTCCAGGGAGTTACTAAAGTTCTACCAAAACCAGCAACCCATGAAAATGTCCTATCACTTCATGGACTTCAAGTTAAGTAATGGTAAAAATGGAGTCACTAAACTTCAGCCCAATATTGACTGAACTTTTTACAAACTGCAGACACAATATAAAAGACTTAAGCTGTGTTTTCTTTTTCCTGCAAATACTTTTGAACTTCAATGTACTATACAGTCTCCAAGTTCTAGGAATTGAAGCACTTATCAATGCACTGGGTGTGCTTTGCAGTGGCCCTGTCCTCACTTTCACAGTCCGTTATCTAAAATAATCAGTCATTTAATAGACTGATGAAATGAGAACACAGCTCTCAAAAGATGGCGTACAAATGGCCCACATAAACATGAAAACAAATTTCAGTATGGTTGTCCATGAGTGAAATGTAAATGAAGTGTGCATTGTGATTCTGTCTCACTCCCGTTATAATGTCTTCTGACACTGTGGATGGAAACCAAGGCTCTCAATAAATAAATAAATAAATAAATAAGCAAACAAACAAATTAATAAGTAGGCAGATGGATGAATGTAGATCATCTAGTAAATAACCCAACTCTGCCACTTTTGGACATTATACTAAAGACTTGGAAGTCTGCATACCACACAATAGGATACTTTTTTCACCCATAAAAAGAATGAAATCTTGTCATTTGCAAGAAAAAACAAAAAGGCAGTTAACTAAAAAAATAAGTTATTTGAGTTTCATAGAGATATTGTACATTTTGCATTGTCTCATCACTAATAACTAGTGGATCTGAAAAATACTACCTTGTATTATTTCAAAGATCTTGTAACTACAATGTATTACAAAGAAAGGTTCTTTCTTTTTACTTTCTGTTGTGATTATTACTGTCACCACTAACCTTTATTTTTGTACATAGTGATATTTATCAAAAGGTATGTTTTACTTTTAGTTTTGAGCTTTTTTTTTTTTAAAAAATAAGCTCACCTTTTTTTCATATGTGTAATCTGAGGTTTCTCTCCCACCCACCCGCCATTTCCCAAATAATCACTCAGAGGCATAATATCAATTTGAAATATTTGGCCAATGGCTCCGACTTATTATTAGCTCTTACCTTTAAATACCCATATTTCTTATTTATGTTTTGCCAAGTGGCTATGATGTTGCCTTGGTTTTTACATATTTTGCTTACTCAGTGTCTTACTGGCTTCTCCCAGACTCTGCCCTTCTCCTGTATCTCTTCCTGAATTTCCTGCCTGCCCCTATCCTGTCTGGCTTTATCTATCAAACAGTGAGAGCAACACATATTCACAGCATACAGAAGGACATCCCACAGCACATATGTTAGTAAGAAGCCGTAAATTTTTGCATTCTTGTAAATTTGTGTTTGGTTTTTGTACTTGTATACTTTATTGTGCCCGCATTAATGAAGACTCCACAAGTGCCTTTGTAGACATTTTGTTAGTGTTACTTTGCTTGCTGTGAAACGGAAGTCAGGAAAGATTTATTTTTGTTCATGGGTTAGTTCGTTGTTTTAGTTCATGGTTGGGTGACTACTTCTTTGAACTCAAAATACAATGTCAGCTGACAGTTGTATCAAAGGCCGCTTATTTCATGGAGGCTGGAAATTAAATAGGATTGTTAACAGAAAACCTCTAGATCAAGATATAACTCCAAAGTTAACACTGTCAGTGACCTATTTCCTTCAGGTATCCACCACCTGCTAGCATTTTTAGCATGTATAAAAAAAGTAGCTCCCCAAGCTGCAGATCAAAGTTTCAAAATGTGAGGGACATTTCACATTCAACTCGTATTCTTCTTCTACCTTTTTCCCCCGCATATGGTGGTTTTCATAATGTAATTACTAGTTCCATTGTTGCTCAAGAAAAAGTCCCGTAATATCAAGAAGAAATACCTTTAATATCAAAAAGAAATTTCTGTTCTTACAACATTTAGTAGCAAAAAACAAACAATTCCATTCTAAAAAGTAAGTATAGGAGCCTAGAAAGTAGGAGGAACTAAAGTAAGACTGAGACCTAGAGGGGCAAATGCTAAAATCTTGTAGATCCTTATCTGACTTCCAGGCTCATAATGGTATAGTAGAGGTTCATTGTGTTTGGAAAGCTCCACCCCTGCAGCCTTGCAATTTGATAGCCCACAATTTCCTCCCATTTTTTTCCTTCCCTCCTCTCTACCCTCTCTTCCTTTCTATCTGTAGTTTTCCTAGACCAACATTCCATATCCTGTTTATTTTTAAGGTCCTGGCATCTTGATTGCATCTTAGCTTCATTCTTTGTATATCCCTTCTTAAGTACTACATACAATAATTACAGTCTTGTCAGAAATTGCCCAACCTTCCTGGATTTTCTTTGAAATGTGGATGGATGTGTCTGTAATTCTGTAGTCTTCCTTTCTGCATCCTTGAAAAACCAGCACTGTGTTTTATGGATCATTTTTATTTTCCAGCTTGAGTCATAGCCAGTCTTAGACTGTGGTTGCAACAGTCTCTTGAATGCTTGGGTAACTGAGCAAAGTAAAGTAATCTTGAGGAAACACTTCCTAGGTGGTTCTTTGTGAGCAGTGTTTTCTTGCAGAACTCTTAAGGGAGAGCCATTGAGATGGAGTTTACACTATCTTTGAGTTTGCCTTATATGAGAACAGGCTTATTTTTGAAATGCCTTCAAGGTTATCCAGGTGCAGGGTTTTTGTCTAATATCTCCTAAAGACACATCTTTAATCCCAGTTTATAGGACTTTTTTTCACTGACCAGAATTTTACAAGATATTTCTGTTGTTTTCTCCCCTTTTCCCGCTTTCATCAACAACTACTAAACATTGCTAGCAGTATCTATGCAGCCACCTGAATCCTAAATGTTCCCTGAACTTCGCTAGACCAAATTATTCTGTCATCATTAAATTCGACTTTTAAATTACCAAACATATACAGGGTTTTTGTGTGTGCGTTTGTATGTATGTGTGTATGTATGTATGCATGTATGTAACACAAATGACCTCAAGTCTATTTCACAATTAGAAACCTCATGAGCAGTGATTTTTCTCCAAATTCTACTCAGTTTGTTGGTCATCTCAGTTTCCATTAAAATCCCACACTTTGTATTTCTTAGAGCATTTTAGGCCTCTGTTCTGAAACTTTCCTGATTTCTTCCACAAACTTAATTCAAATGGTTCTGAACTCAGTGATGAAGTTTGGTATAGTCATAACCCTTTATTTTAATTTTCTGGGTTGGTCAGTTTTTATTACAAGCAGGAAAGATTTATTTTGACATCAACGTTCAGAATTTTCAGTTCATACTCATTTATCTCTGTTACATTTAGGATAGGATTCGAATGTGTAATGGCTGTAGAAATGTATGATAATGGCTATTCAAATCATGGCATTCAGGAAGAAGAAAAAGAGAAAATAAGAGGCCACAGGAATATATATCCCACCTCCAAGAGAAACTGCAGTGACCTCTTTCCTTATTTTAGATCTCACCTTCTAGAGCTTCTTCCACTTTCCATAACTGTACAAATAACAATAGGCAAAATCTCTACATATGGCCCATGACAAACATTCTATACTTATGATTAGTAAGAATTGTATTAATCTTTTAAATACAATAATCTTTTATTTTTATAAAAAATAAAAATTGAGTCAGGAGCAGCACTAGAGAAATAGGTCATGGTTATCTATAGAGGACACAGGTTCAGTTCTCCCATGCCCACTTGTGGCTCACAACCATCTGTAACTCCAGTTCTAGTGGATTTGACATACTTTTGTGTCCCTTGCTGGCACCAGGCACACACTCATATTAAAAAAATAATAAAAAGAAATCTTTTTTTAAAAGGATTTATTCTACTACATTTATGTATACTTTGTTTTGAGAAACACATTCTTAGAGATATTTCAAAAACATATGTTATGTATTTCTTACCCCTTAATATCAGTCATGTTTTCTTATTCCTGAAGGTAACCAGGTTTGTCAGCTTACTACATACCTTTTTAGTAATATTTTAATATATGGTATATATTTAAGTATCTCTTTTGAAATATATGAGTGTATTGTACACATTATTCTCTATCAATCCCAGATGGCATTAATGTATTTTGACAGTTCAATGGAGCCCTTAATAATGAAGAACAAATAGTTATTAGTCATAGCCGTTCTGTCAAAGTATATCAGTTACTAGCAAAATCTGTCTGCAAATTGCTATGAGAGGTCTTAGTTTTCTCATCTGTACATTGAGAAAGACTAGTACATTCTCATAAAACTGTTAGACAAATTAAATGTATTGACATGAAAGCTTGTTAGCAGATAGTAAGTAAGCACTCAGTTACTGATTGTTGCTACCGCTGTCAACATTGTTGTTTTTTCCTAATCTGATTTTTATACATGGCATGCCACTTCTTAATTTTTGCCATTACAATGATTCACAGGATACTTGTAAATTACTTACACATTTCTAAATTTATGACTGCTTTGCTATAAGTATAGGCTCAGTATCAAAGAATTTATGAATTTGTAGTTTTTTAAATATTTGAAAAATTACATACCACAGAGGTTGAACTAAGCCTTGTTCTCACGATCATTTTTAATCATTTTATTTGGAGCTAAGGTTTTGCTCTATAGCTTGATATGACCTTCAACTCAGAAACTTCCCGTGTAAGTCCAAGAGTCATGGGATTACAGGTATGCTCCACCAAGCCTATCCTAAGTTATTATTTATTGGTAAAAACAGAATCTTTAAATTATTTTCTTCATTGGAAATATTGTCTTCCTGGAAAGACATTATCAAATAATCTTCTATGGTTTTGTTTTGTTTTTTTCAAAAAAGTGTGTGTGTGTGTGTGTGTGTTTAATTCACTTGTATATGTTGGTAATACATTAAATAGTTCAAGATTCTCTCATGAGTTTTTAATGTTTAAAAGAGTAGTATTTAATCTCAGTATTTCTCTCTTTGTTTTCAGTATTTATATTTCTATGGATGTAGCACATCACAAATATGTTGTTCACTCCCTCCTCTCTCTTTGTTATAGTCTTATGTAGACAGGTTGGGCTGAGATCATGGGCCCGTATTACTATGCCAAAGCAGACATATACATCTTTATAGCCCGAAATACAAAGCCTGGGAGGTAGCTCAGCAGGTAATGGTGCTTGGTGCAAGCCTGGCAGCCCATATTTGATCCCTTCATGGGGGAAAGAAAGAACTGACTTTTGTCCTCTGACTCCCAACTACAGGCCCACATGCACACACATATTTACATATACATTTTTATACAAAGAAAGGTATGAATGTTGATGCTAGTGTTTAGTTATGCAATTTGTTTTTCCTTTTCAAAGAAACTTTCACTAAGAAAATACTCAGGACGTTAGGTACTTTTGAAACAAGTAATGCATTGAAAATTTTAATAAGTCATGGTGTATGTAGTGCTCTATAAAGTGTGTTACTGGGGGCATAGGATATATATTTCCTGTGAGAAAGTGTAAAATTCTGTAGTGTACTGGATAGAACTTTGAAAATTTAGAAGAGTCTACTTCTAAATTACAGAAAATGAAAAAAATCAAATTTGTTTCTAAATACAATATAGAGCTGCTATAACAACCAGAATATATATATATTTTTAAATTTCAGCAAAGTATAATTTAAGGGAAAAACTGTTATAGCAATCTGGAGATGTTATCAAAGACTCTTTTTAGTCATGTCGAGAAGAATGAGCAGTTAAAAAGCCTATTCTATATTATCCATGTGGGAGTGTACACAGGGTTTTTCTTTGCTTAAAAGGATACTACCTTAGCATCATGACATTTGAGTTAATAAGCAATTTATATTGGATAGTTCCTATGTTAACACTCCGAATAACGGTGGTGGTTTTTTTTTTTTTTTGAGCTACTGTTTATTTCAGTGAAAGTGCAGGTAAACGTACCTTTACCTTGAATAGAGAAGCTTGAATAGAGAAGCGCATTATTTACAGTGCACAGGAGCTTAACAGCAGTATGTATAAGTTAGTATTCAAATAGTATTGCTAACATTATCCTTACTCTTTTTTTCCCTCCTTTTCCAAGGCTATAAACAACATGTGAGGGTAAGGTTCAGTTTAAAAGGCTTTAGGCTTTTCATGTTTCTAAAGTTCTGAATTGCAAGAGTTGGATGGAAGAACCACAGGGCATGGGTATTCTAAGGAAATATGATTTTTCTCCCAGTTCCTGAATCTACCATCGTTATTTGGCCATATTCTTAAAATTAGAAAAATCCATGGAACAAAGATATAATTTACATTAAAATTGACACATTTCAGTGTTCAACTGTAAGACCTTTTATAAATGCATTTAACTACCTAATGCCTCTTCAGTCACAATATATAATAACTTTTCTATCTCTGAGTTTTTTACACTGAATTTCTTATCTCTCCTTCTCTTCAAGTATACTTGATCATGCTAGGGGACTTTTAGCTTCATCAATGTAGTTTCCTTGTTTTAGAAGTATTTCAGTTTGTTTTTTTTTTTAATTTTTAAATTTCTCTTGCCAGTTTAATGATATACACTATTACCATTTTCAGCAACAATGTATGACTATGTTTCTACATTTCAAAACAAAATTACTATAAAGATTTCATCTGAACAGTATGATCACATATTCATACATTTTAAAACATTTGCTTCTTTTCATTTTTTTTCTTTTTTTTGTAATTTTATTAAATTATAAAAGTTTCCATTTCCGCCCCTCCTCCCACCACCCTCCCACTCCCCCCAATCCCTCTCCTCCTCCCTCTCCATCCCTAAGAGCAGTCATGGTTGCTTGCCCTGTGGGAAGTTCAAGTTCCTCCCGCCTCCCTCCAAGTCCAGGAAGGTGAGTGTCCAGAGGGACTGGATCCACAAAATCCAGTATATGCAAAGGAAACAAGTCCCAGTGCCATTGTCAGTGGCTTTTCAGAAAGACTCCGGCCAGCCACATTCAGAGAATCCGGCCACATTCAGAGAATCTGGTTGGATTGCGTCCTCGTTCAGTCCCAGTCCAACTGGCCTTGGTAAACTCTCATTAGATCCGTCCCCTTGTATCAGTGGGTGATCACATCCCTCGCAGTCCTTATTTCTTTTTTCATTTTCTTCGTTTTCTTCCTCCTTCTGCTCATCATTTGGACCTTGGGGGGCTCAGTCCGGTGCTCCAATGTGGGTCTCCATCTGTTTCGCCATTCATCGTGGGATGAAGGTTCTCTCTGATCTTGCCGTCTTTGCTCATGTTCTCTTTCCTTCTACTTCTCGTTTGACCTAGGGAGTTAAGTCCAGTGTTACGATGTGGGTCTCTGTCTCTATCTCCATCCATCGCCAGATGAAGGTTCTATGGTGATAAGCAAAATATTCATCAGTATGGTTATGGGCCTAGGCCGTTTCAGGCACCCTCTCTTCTGTCCAGAGAACAATCTGGGGATTTCCTTGGACCTGTGATCCCATTTATAATCAAGTCTCCTGTAAACCCTAAGATGATTCCTTTAGTTGAAATATATTCTTCCCTGATCTCATATCCATTCTTTCTCCCTCCCCCCATCCCAGTCCACCTAGCTTTCCCCATTCTTCCCCTACTCCCTTCTCTCTAACCCTCTCCCCTTCCAACAACCATCCCACCCCCCCCCATGCACCCGAGGTTACCTGGGACTCTTGTCTATTTCCAATCTCCAAGCAGATAGCTACATGATTTTCATCAGGTTCACCTTCTTATTTAGCTTCTCTAGGATCACGAATAATAGGCTCATAGACCTTTAATTATGGTTAGAATCCACATATGAGTGAATACATACCATATTCCTGTTTTTGGGTCTGGCTTACCTCACTCAGTAAAGCGTTTTCTATTTCCATCCATTTGCATGCAAAATTCAAGATGTCATTGTTTTTTACCGCTGAGTAGAACTCTAATGTGTATATGTTCCACACCTTTATTAACCATTCTTCTATTGAGGGGCACCTAGGTTGTTTCCAGGTTCTGGTTATTACAAATAGTGCTGCTATGAACATAGTTGAACAAATGCTTTTGTAGTATGATAGGGCATCTCTTGGGTATATTCCCAAGAGTGGAATTGCTGGGTCCTGAGGGAGGTTGACTCCCAGTTTCCTGAGAAACCGCCACACTGATTTCCACAGTGGCTGCCCAAGTTTGCATTCCCACCAACAATGGATGAGTGTTCCCCTCATTCCACATTCTCTCCAGCATAGGCTATCATTGGTGTTTTTGAGTTTGGCTATTCTGACAGGTGTAAGATGATATCTCAAAGTTGTTTTGATTTGCATTTCCCTGATCGCTAAGGAGGTTGAGCATGACCTTAAGTGCCTTTTGGCCATTCGGAGTTCATCTGTTGTGAATTCTCTGTTCAGTTCAGTACCCCATTTTTTAATTGGGTTAATTAGAGTTTTAGTGTCTAGTTTCTTGAGTTCTTTATATATTTTGAGATCAGACCTTTGTCTGATGAGGGATTTGTGAAGATCTTCTCCCAGTCGGAAGGTAGCCTTTTGGTCTTACTGACAGTGTCCTTTGCTTTACAGAAGCTTCTCAGTTTCAGTAGGTCCCATTTATTCATTGCTTCTCTTATTGTCTGTGCTCCTGGGGTTCTACTTAGTAACTGGTCTCCTGTGCCTATATCTTGTAGACTACTTCCCACTTTCTCTTCTATCAGGTTCAAAGTGGTCAGATTAATGTTGAGGTCTTTAATCCATTTGGACTTGAGTTTTGTGCATGGTGATAGATATGGATCTATTTTCATTCTTCTACAGGTTGACATCCAGTTATGCCAGCACCATTTGTTAAAGATGCTTTCCTTCTTCCATTGTATGCCTTTAGCTCCCTTGTCAAATATCAGGTGTTCCTAGGATGGTGGGTTAATACCCGGGTCTTCTATTCGATTCCATAGGTCGACTTCTCTGTTGTTATGCCAATACCAAGCTGTTTTCAATACTGTAGCTCTGTAATAGAGTTTGAAGTCAGGGATGGTAATGCCTCCAGAAGTTCCTTACTGTAAAAGATTGTTTCGGCTATCCTGGGTTTTTTGTTTTTCCATATAAACTTGATTATTGTTCTCTCAAGGTCTGTGAAGACGTTTGATGGAATTTTGATTGGAATTGCGTTGAATCTATAGATTGCTTTTGGTAGAATTGCCATTTTTACTATGTTGATTCTCCCTATCCAAGAACAGGGGAGGTCTTTCCATTTTCTGGTATCCTCCTCAGTTTCTTTCTTCAAGGACTTAAAGTTCTTGTCAAATAGGTCTTTCACTTCCTTGGTTAGAGTTAACCCAAGATATTTTATGCTATTTATGGCTATCATGAAAGGTGATGTTTCTCTGATTTCCCTCTCTGCTTCTTTATCCTTTGTGTATAGGAGGGCAACCGATTTTTTGGAGTTGATCTTGTATCCTGCCACATTACTAAAGGTGTTTATCAATTGTAGAAGTTCTTTGGTAGAGTTTTTGGAGTCGCTTATGTACACTATCTGCAAATAACGAAAGTTTAACTTCATCCTTTCCAATTCGAATCCCCTTGATCCCCTTATGTTGTCTTATTGCTATTGCTAGAACTTCAAGCACTATATTGAAGAGGTATGGAGAGAGTGGACAGCCTTGTCGTGTTCCTGATTTTAGTGGAATGGCTTTGAGTTTCTCTCCGTTCAATTTGATGTTAGCTGTCGGCTTACTATATATTGCTTTTATTATATTTTGGTATGATCCTCGTATCCCCAGTCTCTCCAACACCTTTATCATAAAGGGGTGTTGAATTTTGTCAAATGCTTTTCAGCATCCAATGAAATGATCATATGGTTTTTTTCTTTCAGTTTAATTATATGATGGATTACATTGATAGATTTGCGTATGTTGAACCAGCCCTGCATCTCTGGGATGAAGCCCACTTGATCATAATGGATAATTTTTCTAATGTATTCTTGGATTCGGTTTGCCAGTATTTTATTGAGTATTTTAGCGTCAATGTTCATGAGTGAGATTGGTCTGTAATTCTCTTTCTTGGTTGTGTCTTTGTGTGGTTTTGGTATCAGGGTGACTGTAGCTTCATAAAAAGAGTTTGGCAATGATTCTTCTGTTTCTATATTGTGAAATACATTAAGGAGTATAGGTATTAGCTCTTCCTGGAAGTTGTGGTAGAATTCTGCATTGAAACCATCTGGTCCTCGGCTTTTTTTGGTGGGGAGGTTTTTGATAACAGCTTCTAATTCTTCGCGACTAACAGGTCTATTTAGGTTGTTCACTTGGTCTTAATTTAACTTTGGTAAATGGTATTTATCTAAAAACCAATCCAGTTCTTGTACATTTTCCAACTTTGTGGCCTATAAACTCTCGTAGTAAGATCTGATGATTCTCTGAATTTCCACTGTGTCTGTTGTTATGTCCCCCTTTTCATTTCTGATCTTATTAATTTGAGTGTTCTCTCTCTGCCGTTTGATTAGTTTGGCTAGGGGTTTGTCAATCTTGTTGATTTTCTCCAAGAACCAACTTTTTGTTTCGTTGATTTTTCGGATTGTTTTTTGTGTTTCTATTTTGTTGATTTCAGCCCTCAGTTTGATTTTTTTTCCAATCTTCTACTCCTCCTGGGAGAGTCTGCTTCTTTTTTTTCCAGAGCTTTTAGGTGTGCTGTTAAGTCTCCAATATATGCTTTCTCCGTTTTCTTTAATTGGGCACTTAGTGCTATGAACTTTCCTCTTAGAACTGCTTTCATTGTGTCCCATAGGTTTGAGTATGTTGTGTCTTTATTTTCATTAAATTCTAGTAAGACTAATTTCTTTATTTCTTCCTTGACCCAAGGATGATTCAGTAGTTGACTGTTCAACTTCCACGCATTTGTAGGCTTTCTGGAATTCGAATTGTTATTGAATTCTAACTTTATTCCGTGGTGATCCGACAAGACACAGGTGATTACTAATATTTTTTTATATCTGTGTAAGTTTGCTTTGTTACCGAGTATGTGGTCAATTTTCGAGAAGGTTCCATGAGCTGCCGAGAAGAAGGTATATTCTTTCCTTTTTGGGTAGAATGTTCTATAGATATCTGTTAAGTCCATTTGATTCATTACCTCTAGCAATTCTCTTATTTCTCTGTTGAGTTTCTGTTTGATTGATCTGTCCATTGGTGAGAGAGGTGTGTTGAAGTCTCCTACTATTAGTGTGTGTGGTTTGATGACTGCCTTGAGTTCTAAAAGTTTTTCTTTTATATAAGTGGGTGCTTTTATATTAGGGGCGTAGATATTCAGGATTGAGACTTTCTCCTGATTAATTGTTCCTGTTATGAGTATGAAATGTCCATCTCCATCTCTTCTGATTGATTTTAGTTTGAAGTCAATTTTGTTAGATATTAGAATGGCCACACCCGCTTGTTTCTTAGGTCCGTTTGCTTGGAAAATCTTTTCCCATCCCTTTACTCTGAGTAGATGTCTATCTCTGTGGTTGAGGTGTGTTTCTTGTAAACAGCAGAATATTGGATCCTGTTTTCTTATCCAGTCTCTAAGTCTGTGCCTTTTTATAGGTGAGTTGAGTCCATTAATATTAAGTGATATTAATGACCAGTGATTGTTGATTCCGTTTATTATTTGTGTGTGTGTGTGTAGTAGAGTTTGTGTGTTTCTCTTCTTTGAGTTGTGGTTGTGAAGGGTCGCTAGATGTCTGGGTTATTGTAGGCAGTGATGGCAATGTTGGATTTCTTGGGTTGCGATTTTCCTTCTATTACTTTCTGTAGGGCTGGATTTGTGGCTACGAATTGTTTAAATTTATTTTTATCCTGGAATATTTTGTTTTCTCCGTTGATAGTGAACGATAGCTTGGCTGGGTATACTAGTCTGGGTTTGCATCCATGGTCTCTTAGTTTCTGCAGTATCCAGGATCTTCTGGCTTTCATGGTTTCCATAGAGAAGTCTGGTGTAAGCCTGATAGGTTTACCTTTATAAGTCACTTGACCTTTTTCCTTTGCAGCTCTTAATATTCTTTCTTTAATCTGAATGTTTTGTGTTTTGATTATTATATGGCGAGGGGACTTTTTTTTTGATCCAGTCTATTCGGTGTTCTGTATGCTTCTTGAACCTTCATAGGAATATCGTTCTTTAGATTGGGAAACTTTTCTTCTATAATTTTGTTAAATATATTTTCTGGGCCTTTGATCTGCATTTCTCCTCCTTCTTCAATCCCTATTATTCTTAGATTTGGTTTTTTTATTGTGTCCCAGATTTCCTGAATGTTTTGTGAAGAGAATTTGTTGGATTTGCTGTTTTCTTTGACCAGAGCATTTATTTTCTCTATGGTATCTTCAGAATCTGAGATTCGTTCTTCTATCTCTTATATTCTATTGGATATGCTTGATTCTGTAGTCTCCGTTCGTTTACCTAGGTTTTCCATATCCAGCCGGTTCTTGTTTTGTGTTTTCTTCATTGCCTCCATTTCAGTTTTCAATTCTTGGACTGTTTCCTTTACTTGTTTGATTGTTTTTCCTTGGTTTCTCAGGGTATCATTCACGGATTTACTTATTTCTTCAACCTTTTTGTCATATTTCTCATCCATTTCTATACTCATTTCTTCTAACTTTTTGTTATACTTCTCGTCCAGTTCTTTAAGGGAGTTATTCATATCCTGTTTAAGGGACTCTATTGCTTTCATAATGGCACTTTTTTCCCCTTCATCTGGGTTAGAGTGTTCAAGTCCTTCTGTTGTAGGGTCGTTGGGATCTGGTGTTTTCATGTTGTTTTTCAGATTGTTGGAGGAGGTCTTGCCTTGGCATCTGCCCATCTCTTCGTTCAAATGCTCTCTATTGGAACTTCTGGTATCGGGTCAGGTTCCCTTGTTGGGCAGGGAGTTCACTGATAGAATGCCTACCTTTCCTCAGGTAGGCTATTGAAGCACAGGCACTCCCTCTTTCCGGGATGCGCCTACAGAGCAGGCCCAGTGTGCAAAGTAGCTGAGCTGGGGAAATTTTATGTCCCCAGTGGGAAGGGAGAAATGTAGAAATTTGTACCTGGATGGAAGCTAGGGTGGCAGGCGGGAGAGTTTAGCAGGGTGGAACCAGCACTGCAGGTTGACCTGGGAGTCTAAGGGGTTGGGGAAAGTCCTAGGTCCTCCTCGCCGGGCCCCTGCCGCGGGCCTGAAGCAAACTCACCCCTCCAATGGCCCTCTGGCTGGAGGCTGGGATGGCTGGCCGGGGCGCTAGCAGGGTGGAGCCAGCAGTGCAGGATGACCTGGGAGCCTATGGGGTCGTGGAAAGTCCGAGCTCCTCCTCGCAGTGCAGGCTGACCTGGTAGTCTAAGGGGTTGGGGAAAGTTCTAGGTCCTCCTTGCCGGGCCCCTACCGGAGGCCCGAAGCAAACTCACCCCTCTAATGGCCCTCTGGGTGGAAGCTGGGATGACTGGCGGGGACGCTAGCAGGGTGGAGCCAGCAGTGCAGGGGAAAATCCGAGCTCCTCCTCGCTGGGCCCCTGCCACGGGCCCGAAGCAAACTCACCCCTCCGATGGCCCTCTGGATGGAAGCTGGGATCCAGTTTGTTTTTTTAAAGACAGGATTTCATTCTGTTGCTGTGAGTAGCCTAGAAATCCCTAAGCAGACCAATCAGGCCTTAAATTCACAAAGATATTCTTCTGCCTCCTGAGTGCTAGGATTAAAGGTATGTTCCATTAGGCCCCATTTTGGAACTTTGTACAAATAGAATAATGCTATGTCTTTTAAAATAATTTTGTTACATTTCATTTACTTATTTTATGTACTTATGCATATATGTAGATGTGTGGACTTGCACTTGTCACAGTGTGTGGAAGTCTGTGGACTGTTCCTGGAAGTCAGTTTGTATCACTGTGATTCTGATATCAGGCTCATTTCATCAGTCCTGGAAGCAAGCATATTTACCTCCTGAGATGTCTTGCTGGCCCATACTTTGCTGTTTTGATGCTGTTTCTTCAACCTTTATTTTTTTTTTAAAAAAATAAACCATCAATATTAGTATGTATATCAATTGATTTTTTTTACTAATATATAATTTTTTAGTATGTACTGGATGTTTATTCTTTTTAAAATTTGCTCAACTGTGATTCACCTGTGGCCATTTATGTATGAGTGTTTTCATCAGTGTTTGCATTTTTGTTGAGTGAACAGTTAGTAAAATTCTTGAATCATTTATAAAAATCATCTAACATTAAGGAACCTTTACTTCAGAGAACATGAGAGATGGCTCTCTGGAAAAAAATGTTTGTTGTACAAACATAAAAACTGAATTTCATTTCCCTGGAATCTACGTAAAATCCTGGGTTATCAGGAAACCCACCTGTCTGTCATCCCAGTGACAAGAAGCTAAAACAGGGGCTCCCTTGGATGAAGCTGGCTACTCCAAATATCAGTTCTGGATTCAGTGAGCTTTTGCCTCAGTTATAGGTGGAGAGTAATTGATGGAGACATTTGATGTCAATGTCAGTCCTCCACACAAATGCACCTGGTCATATTCCTGTGCACATATTCACACTCCTACATATATACACACAAAAAATACTTTAAATTCTTTTAAATATGCATTTCTGATGACTGTATATTAAATCCCTGAGAAATCTGTACTACATATTTATTGCTTTTTGACACGTTAGTCTGTAGTTCATTGATTAAAAACAGAATTATTTATCATTATCACTGTTTCTGTGGTTCAAGAATTTTATGGCAGCTCAGATGGAGTAGTTCTGATTCTCTGGGTCTGATAGGGCTATGTTCAGTTTGCTGCTCAGGTTCGCAATCATGTAAGTCTTGTCTACGGGACCAATTTTTTTTTTTTTCCAGGAAGACTTATTCTTTTGTCATTGACTATTCCTGACTTCAAAGTCTCTGTAGTCTCAGTATCTTTGATGTTCCCAACAGCCCATAGAAAAAGTAGAACTGTATTGCTTTTATGGTCTAGTATTCAGGTCACATGTAGAGTAATTTTCTCCTTTGTATGTTTGTTTTATAAGGGCCACTATTTTCATGGTTATTGGATGATTTCTTAAGTGCTTGAATTGCTAAGGGTTGTTGGGGGGTGTTTATTTGAAAATTGTTTTTTAAAAACTTTAAGCATTAAACTTGTGCCTAAAAAGATAATTGCATTCATTTATTTGCTTATTTATTTGTGTGTGTATGAGAATGCCTCATGGGACATGTAGAGGTCAGAAGAGAGCTTGTAGAAGTTGATTCTCTATTTTCACTATGTGGGTCCAAGGGATGAAACTTGGATCCGGCTTGGCAGCAAGTGTCCTTAACACTGAGTCACCTACGCACCCCAAAAACAAAACAAGGAAAATTTTGAATATGTTACACTTACCCAAATAAATGTGAACCTTGTTTAAAATATTAAGTCAAGATTCTCTGCCTCAGTGTTCATTATAAACTTTTAATTTCTTTAAATTACAGGGTTTTTGTCTTTGTTTGACTTTAGAGATGGCATCTTATGCAGTCCAATTTGTCCTGTAACTTGCTATATATCAGAGAATGATCTTGAATTTGGTACCCCTTACCTCATTTCCTAAGTACTTGGATTATTGGCATGTACCACTGTGCCTTGTTTATGCAACACTAGAGCTCAGGGTGCTTTATGCGTACTAGACCACCATTCTACCATTATTCCTGTCTCAAAATTACATTGATGAGTATGGAAGGGGAGAGACCTGGAGGCCATGCTAGGGACTGTACTATGACCATATGTATGCTGTGCTATGCAAGTGCTCTATCACTGATCTGTATAGCCCCAGGCTTAAATTACATTGATTTTTCTTGAAAATACATTCTTCAAAATTCACATCAGTATATTAATAAATTATATAATTATGTTTGGGGTAAAATTAAGTCATAAAGTAATACAAAAGAGTTAGGATAGTAAAAATTTCATCTTTAATTTTTGTGTAGAACCTAATCACTTGGTTTTAGAAAAACTTAATTGAAATGTGTTATGTTTCTGCATAATATATTCTTTTAAAATAGGTGGTATAAAATGAATTTGAGGAACTGAAAAATGGCTCAGCAGTCAAAAGTATTGGCTGCTCTGTCAGAGGACCTGGTTTGACTTCTAACATCCACACGGTGGTATACAATAATCTGTAATTTCCATTCTAAGGTATCTGATACCTTCATCTGTCTTCTGCATGCATCACACACACACACACACGCACGTACATGTAGGCAAGACATTTCTACTGATAATTTTTTTAATTAATGAAAAATTTGAGATGAACAGGAAACTCAAATAATTTTATTTAAGTATTCAATAGTGATGAGATTAGGTTTATTGTTTAGTATGAGGTAAAGATTAACTATAAAATCTATTTTTCCACAGGTACTGTCAGAATAGAGATGTTTCGAAATATGCAGAATGCAGAAATCATCAGAAAAATGACTGAAGAATTTGATGAGGTATAATATTCCAATATCTGCACAAATTGATTTCATATACCTTTAAATTGTTAAATATGTTGATTAGTCCAAAAAATTTTAGGCTTGGTGCATAAAAGAAGACAATAGTATTTATAAAGGCCTGAATTAAAGTTAACATTTTGCATTAAGTCTGACAATCTCCAATTCCCGACTTCATTTAATTATTTCCAACATGAAATGCTACCTTTCTTAAATGCTTTAGAGGGAAAATGGTTAAGGGTTGGGTAAATTTGAGAAGTGTTGTATGTAAACCTATATTGGACATTATTGAGACATATTATTTAAGTTTGTTAGAAATCTAGTGCAGAAAATTCTGCTTAGCTGTATTTAATCAAAAATTTCTCGAAACTTATGTGGCACAGAATCTTCTCACTTTCTAGACTTTCCACACACTTGTGTGCTTCTGGAACATGCTGCTTGAGTGCTCTAATTTCCATTTAGAATACATGGCTCTATTCTTATTCTTCACAAGCTAATCACAGTTACTAGTTCTGATGTATTATAAGATTAGGAAACTCTTTCACAGTTTAATTTTTATATTGTATTTGTGGTAACGTTAGTTCTTGTATTCTCTTTTTCTTCTCATGTATCCTTTTGATTTCTGGAAGATTTCTATTTCCTAGAAGATGTTCCCTTTTTGGCAATAACAGAATTATCTTCTCTAGATTAATTTTTGTGATTTGCTCTGTTTTTATTATTATCAATTTCTATTTGAATAAAGCAATACAAATATGTCATTGTATAATTTAACTGTCATATATGTATAATTTAAGTGATGCCCTTCCAATCAGATTGTCACAATTTATCTTGTGTTTCCCACCGAAAGTATTTTACATGTTCTCAATTACAGAAATACTCTGCCTACATCTTTTAGGTCATATTTTAGTCATATTCTATGGGAATTAAATGAGTTGTTATTCATGCATTTTTATATCTTCAATTTCTCTTCCTTTTTTAAATTTTTAATGATTTATTTTTATCTTATATAAATTTATGTTTTTCTTGCATGTGTGTTTATGTAAGGGTGTCAGACCTCTTGAAACGAGCTATAGATAGGTTGTGAGATGTCATGGCAGTCATGGGAATTGAACCCGGGTCCCCAGAAGAACAGCCAGTGCTCTAATGGTTTATTCATCTCTTCAGCCCCAATTTCTCTTCTTTAATTTTGTGTTCAAAACACCTCTTAAATTTTTAGATTTTTTAATCCTTCAATTTGTTTGATCATAAAAACTGATTTTGTCTTAGATGACATTGTTTATATTTTATTTTTTCCCAGTTGGTGTGAATATCTATATGTTTTATATGAAATACTGTATAGTTCAGATTCCTAAGACTAATATCTAAGTTAATTAATTTATGAAGAGGAAACTTTTATTTTGGCTGATGCTTTTGTAGGTTTCCGCTATTATCTATTTACCTGATCCCATTAGTTTTGTGGCACTTCAGCTTATCAAGGCAAAAACACTTTCCAAACATGTCATGGTCAGGGAGCAAGACAAGAGAGGAAACTTCCCCCACATTCCTTTTGAGTGCAGTCTCAGTGACTCCAAGAACTCCATGAAGCTACCACTTCGTGTGCCATTCTAGGGGCAAACGAACTGTATCAAATGTTAATGAGTTGAATTACAAGGATCCTCTATATGGCCTTTTTGGTTTGTGATGGAATATAAGAAATGTGTGCTACTTTAACTTAAAATCTAATAAACTTTGGAATTTTGAAATATTTTTATAGAGATACTTTTCAGTCAATTAAATTCTCATTATGTTAAGAATTTATATCTAGCCATGTAGTGGTAGGGCATCATAGCACTCAGAGAAACAGAAGAAGGCGTTTCTCTGAGCTCCAGACCCTCCTGGTTCACAGAGCTAGTTCCAGAACAGTCAAGACTACACAAAGAAACAAACAAATAAAGAATTTTTATATAGTGTATTCAAGAATTTAAATATTAAAAAATAATTTAAATATGGCAAAAGAAGGTGAACCCATGTGATATGTTAGCTGGTAGATTTATTCTTCAGCCTGTCAACTACCTCAACAATGCCAAGATTATAATACAGGTGATTGAAATCAAAGAGTTCCTTCAATCTTTAGTGTACTAACATTTGTTCTAAGCAATAGTGTGAATTTATGAACGGAGTTGCCAAACTTTGCTGCCACTATCTCACCTAATCCTTGAAAAGTTCAGGTTCTTAGCTTTCACCCACATAGATATTTTTAATGATTTGTGGAACATTGGTGATTTATATGTAAAATTTCATGGAAGTGATTTTGATGACTGTTTGACTCTAATATATAATAAAACTTGATAGCCACTTCATTAAGAGGAAATAAATCAGAAAACTAAGTTATTTCTGATAAAACTGAAGGGAATACAGAGATAAACAAAGCATTTCTTACAAAGAGAGTCATTTCATTGTAGACGCACTTTAGATAACTAGAGGATGGTTAAAACTTAGGGAAATAGGTTATTGTATACACAAAATTATTCCTAAACTTTTTATGAACATTAAACAGTTATGAATAATGATGAATCACAGAGAATGAAATTGTCCAACAAACAATTTATTTTACACTACTAAGTATTTTTCCAGAATTTCATGTAGTATTCTAGAGAGTATGTCTTAAAAGGAATGTTTTCAATGATTTTCCTTTCACAGTACAAGTAACAGTTTGATCATGAGAGGTATATATACTTTAAAGTAGAATTTTTATGACACGTTAAAGATTATACATTTCTTTGACAGTCACTTTAAGAAAATCTTATATTTTTGCTTCTTTGTATACACCTGGTAAGTGAGATGTAGGTAGGGTGAGTTAAACTGAAAATGCTTTAATTTTGGAGATGTTCTTAATACACATTACTACCCAAGTATTCTCTTACTTCAGTTCTTTAGTACAAATTATCATACTCATTCAAAAAGCTCATTTTGTTTTACTGTTTTAATTTTGGGACAGGGTCTTGTTATGTAGCCTAGGCTATCTTAGACTTTCTTGTCAGTTAAGGTTGATCTTGAACTCTTAGTCTTACTGCACTAACTTCCATAGTGCTAGGATTTTAGGTGTACATTGTTGATAAGACTTGGAATGCCTTTCATCCCAGCATCTTGGAGGTAGAGACTGTGGCATGCTGATATCAAGAGAAACGTAACAAACTTTAGGTATGCAGGAGTTTTTACAGTTATTTATAACCTTACTTAGATGTGAACTAGTGCCCACAGTAGTTTATGGTTTTTCAAGACAGTAGATTTACTAGATTCTTTATAATTAGCCACTAGATTATAATTCAATACATAATGCTTAATTGCCATTTTATTAATTCAAATTTCTGTATTTAAACTCTCATGTTTCTTCAAGGTCAGCTGACATAGTTTCCATACATTTATTAACTTTATGTAGGAAACCTTTTGTTGTCTACCTCACTTATTACATTCACTTGGTCCTATTCTAAGTTGTGAGTTAATTTTCTGCTCTTCTAAAATGTTTGCAACTTAACACAAACTTTTGTCTCTTAATTGGAGATGGCTGTTATTAAATGTAGTGCTTTCAAATTGTTAAGCATGCTGTCACTGAGCTATATCTTTCTTCTGTGTGCCTCTTTCTGTCTCTCTGTTTGTGTGTCTGTACATTCACTTTTCAGTAGTTTCTCAGTAAGTTGTCAATTTGGGCCTTGAACTGATCCTGTATCCCAGGCAGGTATTATACTTAGGCTCCTTCTTTCTTAGGTTCTTGAGTAGCTCCAGGCTCCAGGCCTGTACTATCTAGCATTGCTTCTCTTTTCTAATCATATGTACTTCCCTGAACTATTTTGCTTAAATTTTAATATTAAACTTTTTATTTCTGTATCTCTTCATATCATCAGAGATTTTATTTTTAGCAGTTGTTAATATGATTGTAAAACTGAGAAAATATAAATAAAATGCTGCATATTATTTCTGGAAACTCAAATTACCTCCCTTTTCAAATTAAAGTTTCAGATTTTCCTGTTATATGTTACATTGTTAAAAATATTTTATGACTTAATGGAAACATTAAATAAGAAATTTGCCTATAGAGATACTCTCTTTCTATCCAATCTTTCTCAAAATCTTCAAAGGACTTGCCCTAGTTTTCATAGGAAGTATTGTTAATTCTCTGGCAATTTGCCAAGCTTACTGTTTTTTGAATAAGTCTATGTTTAAAAATATATTATAAATTAAAACAGTGGAGAAAGTATTATGTTCTGCCTGCTCCATTTCATCAGAAGATGTGAGTACAGAGTCCTCATTTAGTGTAGTAAAGTCCACGTTGTGTAGTAAGTGTCCATACAACTGTACTAATAGATTTTTCATGTGAAAACAAGTTTGAAGTAAAATGAGGTATTTTAAAAACTCTTCAATGAGGGCTGGGATGATGGCTTTGTGGGTAAGAGTGCTTGCATGCATTGCGACCTGAGTTTGAATCCCAAGCACCCACTTAAAAGCTGACTGAGAGAGACAGAGACAGGTGGATTACTAGGACTTCTTGAACTCAAGATTCAATGGGAGGCAGTACGTCAAGAAAATCGTATTGATAGGCATAGAGTAAAACCCCAAGGTCCTCCTCTGAGGAAACATTAAACTGAAAACTGTTTCTATCATGACCATACAAAACTTTATACATGTGAGTTTGCATGTTAAGCAGTGATTGCAACAATGTAAGCATTTAGATAATGCTAATCTTGAATTTGGAGCTCCTTTAATGCAATTAAATGCATAAAATTAATGGATTTCTGGGTCATGGTATCATAAAAGATTTTAATGTGCAAATTTTCAAGCACTTTATAATATACTTTGCTTGCTTTTTTTTGTTTTTATTTGAAAAGATTTAGTTATACTTTTTATGTACATGAGTTCTCTGTCTTCATGCACACCAGAAGAGGGCAACCAGATCCTATTATAGATGGTTGTGATCCACCATGTGGTTGCTGTGAATTGAACTGAGGATCTCTGGAAGAACAACTAGTACTCAACTGCTGAGCCATCTCACTAGCCCCACTTTGTTTGCTTTTAATTATGTTTCCTTTTTATACTCTCTGTATCTCTCATACACACAATAAATACGTCATTTCATTTCATTATGAGAGTAATGAAAAATTTTAAATACTTCTCAGATACCTGTAAGTTTCTCTACTTTTCTATTTCCTTTCTTTGGGAGTCTCTTTAGTAGTTTGGCCTTTGGGATATGCTTGAAATGCAGTATACATTGCAACCAAGCAACTACTTAGAGAGCTGAGTCAGGAAGGTGAATCCAGAAGTTGGAGGCCATCCTGTCAAGATAGCTTATGAAAACTCTTATAGCCCAGTGAGTTTTCTCCAGGAATGATGGATAACAAATTCATTGTGATCCAGAGACTAGTATCTTATATAAAATCTCCAGATCCTAGTCCTCAGAGAATATAACTTCATCAGTACAAACCCACAGCCTCATGTCTTTTGAGTTCTTAAGGTTTCAGTGCTCTGGGGCGGCATGGCTCTGTACAAGTTTGTGTGTCAGATTCTTTTGTTGTTTGCTTTCTGTAGTCAAGTTTTGTCTCTGTGCATTAAAGAGTCAGACTTTGATATTTTCTTAACTTCTTTTCTACAGCTGCTGCCTCTATTCTTACAGTTGTCTTCTTCATATGTTTGCTGCATTCTCATCTTTTCTCATCTGCTTTGCTTTCCATCCTTGCTTAAGGCAATCTTTCTATTTTCCTGGTCCTTACTATGTATCCCAGCAAGAAATACTTTATGTAGAATTTTGCATTTTGTGCTTCATGTTGTGTTACACATAATAGGCTGTAAAATCAGCTTGTATATATCATCAGAGTTGTGGAGATTGATTCTTTTTTAAGGTAGTAACCACTGAATATTTTTGTGTAATACATTTTTTGTTATAATTACCAAGTTATGATTTTACTAAAGTTTCTCACTTGCTACATAGTTGTTTTAGCACATATTGATAATGTAAAGCTTAATTTTTGAACTTAGTGATTTGTTTTGTGAGTATGTGTATAGTTTTTGCACATGCATGTAATTCACTATTGTGTATAGTCCAGACGATAGTGTTGGGCTTGCTTTCTCAAACATATTTATCTCTTTTGAAAGTGTTTCTTACTGGCTTGAGACTTTCCTTATGAGTTATATTGGCTGCAGCACAATCTTCAGGGATTTGCATATTTCACTTCCCAAGATCTGTGTTTATAAGACTATGACACCATCACCAGCTCTTTTATTTGAGTTTTGGGAATGAATTCAAATCTTCATGGTTGATAAGCAGATACTTTAACAACTGAGCTATTCTCCCAATTACTAGATGTAATTTGAATTTAAATTAATAAGCTTTATTTTGTAATTATCGTTATGAATTAAAGTCCAAAATTTGGATTTTCTATATAAATTGTTTTGAGAGTGATTATTTCCTTGTATGTTGCAGATGAATAAGGCATTCCTAAACTTAAAATTTGGCTCTTGCTGGGCATGGGGATACAAGTCTTTAGTCTTAGTTCTTGGGAAGTAGAGACAGACTGATCTTCATAATTTCATGGACATCCTGGTCTACATAGAGAGTTCCTGGCCAACCTGGCCTATATAGTAAGTCCCTTTGTCAAAAATAAAATAAAATCCACAAATTTGCCTTTTTGGTGGCAAACAGTTACTTTTTTGTTTCCTGTCATAGATAAACCCATTGAGTCAATCATGCTAAAATCAGAATGGTATTTTTTATTAGATTTTTTTTTAATACCCAATCCAAATTCCCATTTCCTCCTTTCCTCCCATTCCCTCCACACACCTTCCTACCCCACCCCCCTCCAATCCTAAAGGAGGGCAAAGCACTTTTCCATGTGGACAGTTCAAGGCCCTCCCCACTACATCTACACTGGGCAAGGTATACATCCAAAGAGAATAGGATCCTAAAAAGCCAGTATGTACAGCAGAGACAAATCCTAGTGCCACTGCCAGTGGCCCCTCAGTCTGCTGCAGCTATACAACTCTCAATCACATTCAGAGGGACTAGCTTGGTTCTATGCTTGTTCCTTCCCAGTCTCACTGGAATTTATGAGCTCCCATTAGCCCAGGGTAAACTGCTTCAGTGGATGAACCCCTCATTGTCTTGATTTCTTTGCTCATATTATTATTCCTTCTGCTCTTCAGCTGGACCTTGGGAGTTCAGTCCACTGTTCCATTGGGGACTCTGCCTCTGTTTCCATCTGTTGTGGACGAAGGTTCTATGGTGATATTTAAGATAATCATCAATCTGAATACAGGACAATGTCAGTTTTGTCATCCTCTATACTATTTCCTAGGGTCTTAACTGGGGCCATCCTTATGGATTCCTGGGAATTTCTCTAGAGCCAGGCTTCTTGCCAACCCCATAATGGCACCCCAATCTAGTTATCTCTTTCCTTGCTCTCATATCTGTCCCCCTCCATCTCGACCATCCCATTCCCTCAAGTTCTCTTCAAGGGGTTGAGAAGATAGTTCTACTTTACAGTGGCCTTCATGTTTTGGGGTTGGAGGCATGGTTGAATAAAAGTGTGCATGTACCTTAGGTCTCATGGGGAAGTCAGAGAATGTCTTTGGGTTTCGTTCTCTCCTTCAGTTATTCCTAGGGATGGAATTCAGATCATCAGGTCTGTTAGTCTAGTATGTTTACCTCTTGTGCCCCCCCACTCTGTGTGTGTGTGTGTGTGTGTGTGTGTGTGTGTGAGAGAGAGAGAGAGAGAGAGAGAGAGAGAGAGAGAGAGAGAGAGAGAGAGAGATTTATTAGAATAGCTTACAGGCTGTGGTCCAGCTAAACCAATGACTGTCTACCAAGGGAAGGATTAAAAGTAGATCTTCCCGCGTTAAATGATTTAATTAAGACAAACCCCATCACAGGTGCACCCCTCTTCTTAGATATTAGTTAATACCATATGTAATCAAGTTGACAACCGAGAATATCAGCACTGTGAACTTTCTTGCCTGTGTTCTGTGATGTTCTCTGAGATATTGATGTAGATGTTGTGTTGCAGATATATCCATTGGTGTTGGAGTTCCTATTTTCTTTTGATATGTTTAGTTGTGATTGCCTGTAATGGCTTTCTTTTGATGTAGAGAGAAGCTTCTTTAGTGAATGATAATGGATACATTTATTGGTAGGTTTTTTCCTATTATGTTAAACCTCAAGAGACTTCTGCTTTGTACCTTAGTGCCACAGAAGAAATCACTTCCTCACTTTGTCTCCTACAAGTTGTAATACACGTTTGCTTGCTGCCTGGTAACAATGATGAGAATATTCATGGTCCTGCCTGGGTCTTAATGGTACTGTGTATTTCTACAGCCACTTATACACTTTCAGCTTCTTGTTTCGTCTATTTATAGCAGCCAGTCTCTTGCTTTTGTCTTAGAGACAAAAAGGTAGTTTTCTGTTTATCTTCAAGCTAACAGTTCTTTGGTTGATATCTGTAAGATGTACAGCCCAAAGCAGTATTTTTGTTACTACTCTTCTGATACAGAGGCTCTTAATTCCTCTTCTCTCAGTTGTAATGAATGTTTGCTTCTACGCTGATTTTGATTCATTTGCTACTCCCTGTCCTAGTGCCCATCAGATTAAGATTTTTTGTTTATGCAGGAGGAAGATCAAAACAGGCAAGCTGGGCTCCTTGCTTTTCAGTTGAAGATTACCACTTACTACTAACCTGTTTCACCAAAAGTGAGAATTCTTTTGTTCCTCTGCTCTGTTAAAATGATTTTGATTGAGCACAAACTCTCTTTACTCTCCTATACAGACAAGCTAGAATACATTTAGCCTTTGACGTGGCTTTAGCTTTTAACTAATTTCTTCTTATAGCACAAATAATAAAAACCCAGAGACAGATATTGGGGTTCAATCCAAAGATCAGAAAAGCAAAGCAGGCAGGCACTGGTGTAAAAGGACCAACAGGCTGTGTCCTGCCACCTGACTAGCTTTACCCAAAATAATTACACAGAAACTGTATCCATTTAAACATTGCCTGGCCCATTATATCTAGCCTCTTCTTGGCTAACTCTCACATCTTTATTAACCCATTTCTAATAATCTGTATATCACCATGTGACTGAGGCTTACCGGGATGAGTTTATCTACATCCGTTTTGGGCCAGAGATTCATGGCATCTGCCTGACTGTGCTTCTTTCTCCCAGCATTCTGTTCAGTATACTCCACCTATCTAAATCATGCCCTATCAAAAAGCCTAGGCAATTTGTTTATTTAACCAATGAAAGTAACACATAGACAGATGACTCTCCTACATCTTTCCCCCTTTTTCTGTTTAAACAGAAAAGAAAGGCTTTAACTTTAACAGTAAAATTACATATAACAAAATAGTTATCAAGCAAGATTTACAGTTACAATATTTATATCTATTTTATCTTTTATCATAACTAAGGAAAACTATAACTATCTATCTATTCTTCAACTCCCTCAAAGACTCCAGAAGGATATAATATTACCTAAGTAAACAAGAAGTAAGCAACTACCAAACTCTAGACATGACAGAGACAACTCGCTGCCTAGACAGTCAGCCAAAGTTTTTTTTAACCGTTGGGGCATCCATCTTTAGCCTACAGGTCCATTGTATTCAGCAAACATTTCCATGAAGCAGGAAATTTCAAAGACAGTTCAGTCATTTTCTTTTGTGAACTTCAGAATGTCTCGCAGACTCTTTCATGAAGCAGGAACTCTGAAAGACCATCCACCTTTAGGCAAGATCAGCAGACCTCTGTCTGCGAGTTCTTTGTGTCCAGTTTATGCAACAGTCCAGACAAGAGCAGTTTCTTTCCCAAATGGGTAGCAAACTACATAAAGAGCCTCTTTGATGCCCATCTCCCTTTTGAAGTAACTGGTGCTGCCAGGAGCAGACGTGTCTCATTGTCATGAAAACACTATGTTATTAAAACATTAAATGCCATATTCTGTAGGCTTTGAAAGATATGAAGAATGCTTATCTAACTGAAATATATCTCTTTTTATATCTAAAAAAATCTAACTAACATGACTAAAAGTTTGATTATTATCAATGATTATCCTAATTATACATTACATTCTTAAATGAACTACACAATCACAATACCTTAATCAAGGTCATATACATATATGATCTTAATCAATACATATACATATAACAAAAATGACCTCAAATTTTTATCAATAAGGCAAAATTTATACCAATGCAGATTATTCGTATCTGTATCGTATCCCTCTTTAAATGTAAAAGAACATTTATATACAATATCTTGGAATATGGACGTAGTTATTTCTCTGCAAACTTCTTTCTGCTGTATTAGGACGCTGTTAATCAGGTCTTTCATGGTATAACCTGTGTGCTAGGCTCTTCTCAGTTGCCCGTTGAATGAAGTAATTTTTTTAAGTGTTCACAGCAACCTTTTAGGAGGACATTGTCTGTCATACCATATTGGGATAGAAGCAATCCACAGTGTCTCATCCTCTGTGAAAACAAAAGAAGACCCTCTTTTCCAAAGCATCATATTTTTAGACTCAAATTCTGAAGTCATAATACCCTTATGTTATCCATTCTGGTTTAGCTTGGCAGCCCATATAATGAAATGTCTCTCTGTACTTAGTTCCTTCACAGTCAGAAATTTTTAAAGAAAACACAATAATACACAGAATCCAGGGTCTCTGAGAATTTTCCATTTTTACGTGGCTTTTTTTTATTTCTTTTAATCTATAACTATCTGTACTCTGTCTCTTTAAAGACTTTACCTTTTTTTTTTAAGGGATTAACTTTATTCTCTATATTCTTTTTCTTCTCTCTCCCAAGCCTTTGTATGTCTAATACTATGACCCATTTAAAGATCTTTTATGTCTGAATCTGTCTTATTGCATTGCCTGTGACTTTTTTTTTTTTTACTGTACAGGAACACTTCTTAAAATGCTAAGCACTTCTTAAACACTAAAGTTTTGCCATGTAGAGGGAATACGGTACCACCTATTTCCTGCCCAGTCTAAACTTTACCTGTACTGTTATTTTGAAAATTACAACAGTTCTTACCTGAGATCAGCACAGTTCAGCGTGGAGCAGCTGCTCCTGCCTCAGATCCATTTGGTGCCCCTGAGCCGAGCATAGTTCCAGGCACAAAGCAGTCCACATGGCCATCAAGCAAGGCTTAGCACTTTACTCACAAAACCCCATCCAAATTCTCTGTCTCCCGCAAGAGACAGAGGTCACAGTAATAGCATAGCCCAGAAAGCCGGCGTTTTAAAACTGTGCGGCTTTTTTTTTTTTTAATTCGCCGACAGGTATGAACCATACTCAGCACTTTAACTCTGAGAATGAACTTTTTATCTCAATTACAGCCTAATCTGGTGGCAGAAATCCACCATGTTCTCCTGCTTGCCCAAGCCTGATTTCCCCATCTGCCCAGGCAGGAAGAGCTGAGCCAAGGGCATGGTCTCAGCTACTTTCCTCCCCATTCTGAGCGGACACACCATAGCAGGTTTGCACTGGCGGCAGGGCCCAGGAAGCTGCATTTTAAAATGACACTTTTTTTTTCTGGTAATGTTGCTGAATCAGGAAATCTCTCTACAGCATGCGCTAGCAAACAGCAAAAAGCTGTGTAAAACTCTATATTTGTGTCTAGAATTGCTTTTAAAGCCCTCTCAAGTTTTTCGTGGCTTTAGGTATCCACGTTGGGCGTCACTTATAAAAGGAGCAGCAGGCTGCGTCCCGCCACAGGACTAGCTTTACCCGAAATAATTACACGGGCCTATCAAAAAGCCAAGGCAGTTTCTTTTTTAAACCAATGAAAGTAACACTTAGACAGATGATCCTCCTGCATCACACTGACTCTTACATTTACCTCAGCCAGAAAATGACAGCATTCTGTCTCCACGAATCATGAAGACTTCACACTCCACACTCCATACTTTACACTCTACTGAGTTCCTGTCTCTTCCCCTCTTTATTTCTCTCTTTGACCATCTCCATAGTACTGGGTTTAAGGCATGTGATCCCAAGTGCTGAGATCACCTTTGTATGAGCTCTGTTTCTCTTTTTGACAGATTTACTCTTGTGTAGCCCAGGGTGGCCTTGGCCTCACAGAGATCCATCTGGATTCCTGGGATTAGAGGTATGTGCCTCCACTTCCTGGCATATATAGCTGAGTAGCATCACTGATTTCCTCTCTGATCTTCAAGCAAGCTTAATTTATTAAAGCACAAATAATATACCCTATATTTCCCCTTTTTTTGTCTAAAATAGAAGAAGGCTTTAACTAATAAAAGAAAGACTACAATAAGTACAATAACTATATTCAATATATACAGGCACTAAATACCTCAACAATGTCTACTCCATTTGCTTTTGACAAATTCAGAGAAAATACTCCATATCTGTTTTATCTTGGTAAGTCCAAAGTCTTGTACCTAATTTACTTTCTTTTATAACTTGCTTTCTGAATCTGGCAAACAAGGAAGCCTGTAACTATTAGTCATCAACTCCCTCAGAGACCCAAGAAGGAAATAATATTCGCTGAGTAAGCAGAACGTGCAAGCAAGCAACTTCCAAAAAATGTAAGAAATGACAGAACCAACTGGCTGCTTAAACAGTCACCAGAGTTTCTCTTTAGTGTTAGGTAATCCCCCTTTGGCTTACAGGCCTAGCATATCCAACAGATATTCTGTGAGTCAGGGCATTCTAAAGGGCTGTCCCTTCTTGTCTTGACAGTGTTTGGCTGTCACTTTGTTTTGTATCCTGCTTCTCCAGTTAGGAAACCATACTGTCAGCATTCAAAACAAGATCATTTTCTTGCCCCGTGACTTACTTTTGCCACAAAGTGAACTCCATATGGAGTTTCTTTGTTGCCCATTATGTTCTCTAAAGTAGATTAGTGCTTCCAGGAGCAGACATGTCTCATTGTCATTGTCATGAAAAAAGAACCTGTTATTTAAATATCTTAAATACCATATTCTGTATATCTCTTGAAGTGTTTGAAGATGATCTGTCTATTTAAAATATATCTTTTCATTTTCCTTTGGTTTTTCAAGAAAGGTTTTCTCTGTGTTCTAGTTGTCCTAGACCAGGCTGGCTTTGAACTTACTGAGATCTGCCTGCCTCTGCCTCCCAAGTGTTGTGATTAAAGGCATGTGCCACCACCATCTAGCCTAAAATATATGTTGGTTTGATCTTGAAAACATACCTAATGTAACTATATGTTCAAGTATTCAATTATAGTAGTTAATTAACTACTAACCTGCTTTTCCTTATTATCCTAAACAGTTGGTAATAATAATATAGTTTAATACCTTGAACAAGAGTAGAAATGCTTGTATCATATGATCTAACAAAATTAATATCAAATTTGTATCAATATGCAAAATTTGTGTACAGTATACAAAGATTTAATACAAGGTAAAGCATTTAAAAGTAGTTTTTTAAAAGTAGATTCAATAATCTACCTTTTTATCTTATCAAATCTATATCCTCTCTTTTTTTCAGAGTAGATTAAATAATCCTCCCTTTTATTCTATCAAATTTATATTTCCCTTTTTTATTGATAGAACAAGAACTCTAAATCTAATCTTCTTTGATCAACTTTTTTCCTGACCATAACCAATAACAACTTGTAACCAGCCCCTCTAAACAAGGACAAATACCATAGCCCAGTGAAAGAACAAAAACCACCCACCCAGCTCTTAGGAATGTGGACATTGTTTTGTTAAATTTGCTTCCTGCTGTCAGGGGTGAGGGTTAATTGTCAAGTCCTGAAAGAAGTAGGTTTATTGTTTGTTGTCCAGTATCTGAAATCATGTATAGGAAGGTAGATGAAACTTTTCTATAATTAGTTATTTCTCTATATGGCCATTATTAACATGACAAAAGATGTGTGTATGCATTAATCTTACAAAGTTTATACCTTAAAAAGCTTTTAGAGTCAGTATAATACCAAAGAATTATGAGATTAGTGGCCATAAAACAGTCCTTAAATTTTTTATTTTCTTCTGTCCCATATCAAGTGGGTTTCTGACATGAGACAGAGATTTTGGATTTCACTTTAATAAGCATGCTTTGGTATAGAGAAAGAGAAAACCACACTTCAACTCCAAAGCCACCTTTAATCTTTCATTAGACTGGGACTACAAAGAGATCATTTGCATTATGTGTTTATAGATAACAACAGTAACAATCATTTGGGAAGATATATGAAATTTTATTCTGTTGGAAATGTTATATACCAGTCGGCCAATTTATTCTTTTACTCGTGACATTTTTTTCTGGATGATTTTTCCTTTTTCTTCAGATGTCTCATTTGTCGAGTGGTCTTCAGATTCCTTACATGGATACCTTTATTCTCCTGAAAAGACAGAAACAAAGCACTTGGGGCAATTCTTTTTTGCCAAGTTATATCTAATCAAATGAAAAGCATTTGTTAGTTTTATATGTTAGTTTTGATTAAACAGACATGGTACTTAATGAACTATCATCACTTCTAATTAAGAAGTGTCTCCTGTTCAAATCGAATCTTTATTAATTCTGATGGTACTCATAGCTTTTCTTCTCCTGTAGAAGCAAAAGAAAACCCCTTCCTTAATGTATCAAAAGCCCTGATTTCCATTATTAGGTCATTACATCTTTAAAGTATATGGGTTGATTTAATTCTATACTTTTTTCTACTGTCCAATATCTCTTCACAGCTCTTATTCCTTTCCCATTAGCATTTTAAAAATTCAAAATTGCTAAAACATTTTGTAATCTATATCTGGGGATATTTATCATCTTTTTCTCTTCATTTAAAATATCATTTATATCTTACCTATAGGATTGTTTAGTATACCTGCTTATATTAAACAAAAAAACTGTTTAATTTTCTTAGGGACATATGGTATACCATTGTCTGTCTTTATTTGTACAAGTATACCCATGATGGCCATAACTTCTAGCAAATGTATGATTGCCAAATCAGCATTTTACAACCTCGTAGCAGTTGTGCGTTAAAAATCTGAATAGGTATCAATGGTGTGGTTTACGTATTTTTGGTTTCCAGATTCTACAGCATGGATCACATCCATCTGCCAGATTTTATTCCTTAGAGTACCCTTTGGGTTACCACCTGCAGGCAGTGATATTTGGTTGTATAAAAAACACGGAGGACATTTCCTTATAATCTCCTTGGTTTATTTCCACATGATGGAAAACTCTTTTTTAAAAGAAAAAAAAAACTTTGCTATTTGACATGATGTTTTTCATGAAATTCTGAGGCCTTCCAGCACATTTCCGATCAATAATTGATGAAGTTCTGTATTACCTTGTGTTACAGGACCTGGGAGACCCATATAAGTTCAGATGTGTATTATGTATGTGGGATGATTCCTATTCCTGATTGTATCTTGTAACTGAAGAAATAATAAATGTCTATTCTGTATCATCTGGTATAAATTCAACAATATGCAAAACACTTTCTCCATATTTTGAATCAGAAACTATATTGAGAGTTTCTTAAAAATCCCTGAGTACAATGAAAAAAACATACTATTCTTTCAGATGGAACCAAAAGGCTTTTACTCTCTGTACTTAAATTTTTAAATTTGCAAACTGCCTTTCCTGATTAATTTGCCTCAATGTAGAATGTAGGTGCTGAAGTTATAGATATGTCCTGTACAATGCAAGAATCCAGTTATTTCTCTTTGTAAGTTAAATTCTCTTTCTTTTTGGGGTAATTGTTGTTAATGGCTAAAAAAAATTAACTTCAAGCTCTTTGCCAGGGCTTGCTTTATTCTTATAAATTGTCAATTTCATCCTTATTAAAAGATACTGCAATATCTGCTAGGCTTATTCCCACTAATTGAAGAAGTCTCAATTTTTCTTTTAGAATTAATTCAGAGACCTTTTCCACATAAGTTTTTAAGTTTTTACTTGGTTTTTGTGGTAAAAAGATCCATTCTAAGATAGTATCTTCCCCTTACATTAAAATTCTGTAGGGGAATGTTTGGAGGATATATAACCAGAATGTAGCTAAGATTCAGATCCATATGATCCACATGTGACTTCTGTAATTTTTCCTCTATCAAAGCCAGTTCTCTCTCAACTTCAGCTGATAATTTCCTGGGACTATTTAAATCCTTTTCAACATCTAAGGTTTTGTTTAATCAATTCATCAAGGATATCACAATAGTGTACTGTGGATGGGAAATGTCCCCTAGTGATTTTTGTAGTCATTGAGAGTCTGCAATCAATCTCTCCTAATTTGTGCCTTTTGGATCTAATTTTTTAGACCTATTTTATAGCCTAAATAATAGAATCTGCTCTTTGTATTTTCCAAGAGCAATTTGTAATCCCCAACAAGGCAAAATTTTCTTATTCAAACATTCTTTTTATAGTATCTACATTTGAGTCATCTAGTAATATATCATCCATGTAATGGTAAACTATAGGTTCAGAAAATTGCTGACTTACAAAATATTTGCAGAGGGTAGGGCTATTTAACATTCCTTGTGGGAAAATCTTCCTTTGCTAACTCTTAGCAGGCTGAGAATTATTATAAGTAGGCACTATGGAGGCAATTTTTTTTTCTATTTTCTTGTAAAGGTATAATGAAGAAACAGTCTTTTAAATCATTACCTATAAAAGGCCTTTTTTTTTTTTTTTTTTTAAGCAATAGGGACAGCAAAGAAATTCCAGACTGTAAAGAGCCCGGCCAAATCAGCTTATTAACAACTCTTAGATCTGTTACCACTCTCCATTTTCCAGATTTCTTTTTAACAACAAATACAGAAAAATTCCAAGGGCTTGTTGATTCTTCAATATGCTGACCATTTCATTTCTTCTCTGCCAGCTGTTCTAAAGGCTGCAGTTTCTCTGTTGTTAAAGGCCATTCATTAACCCATATAGGTTTGTCAGTCAAACATTTTAAAGGTAGAGTTGTTGGTGCCTCTGAAATAGCAGCAGCTGTTGTGCCCTGTTCATGTACAGCCTGAATGGTCAGTGACTGCTCTTTATAATAATTTGTAATATTTTTCTCAGAATTATACAACAATTTATGGCTTGCTTCTGTGATTGGGAGAATGTTAATCTTATTAGTCCATTGCTATAACAAATCACATCCCCATAATTTCATTGCTATGTTTGCCACATATGTATGTTTTTAAGATTCCTCTCTGTCCTTCTGGTCTTATACATTCCACCCATCTCATGCTTTGTTTTTCCTGAGATTAAGTTCTGATCCCTATAATCTGAATATTTGTGTTCTGAAGAAGCCAATTTGGTTGCCAAGATTCTGATGAAATTGTTACATTCCCCCTCTGTCTTCCAGACCTTCAATGAGATCATTTATTTATATTTTTAGTTTTGGTCTTTGTTAATTTATAGAAGTTTTTCAAAATACTTGCTTTATGGTTTCTCCTGACTTTTTTTTTTGTTCTCTTTTGTATAACTGTTTTTTTATTCAGAGCAGTATGGTTTATTACAATAAGCCTTAGTTTCTTTCATTGCTCTGGAAAGGCGTTTCTTCTGCCATGGCAGAAAACAACTGATCCGGATTTGGCATAGGGTCTTGCAGAAGTCCCCTCATGGATTTCCTGAAGGCAAAGGATTACATTGAATATCTCTTGTTGACCTACATTCATTAGTCCATTGTCTGCTTTTCTTACACCTTCTGCTTAATGCAGAAGGGAAGGCTGTTCTGAACTGATTATTAGAAAAATAATAATCATGTTTTCTATGAACTCCCTGTTTACAGTCCCTTTTAAGGTGCCACAATTGAAACACTTGACATTTTGATCTTTCTTCAAACCTCTAGAAGTCACCTCTTTTATCCAAGTATCATCATGGTCATGACTTTCAATGTTAGTTTTATCTTAGATCTATTCTTCCAAATGTGCTGATATTGCCTTTACTGGCCTTATTATCTTTTTGCATTGATTATTAGTGTTTTCAAAAGTCAGATTTTCAATTATTATTTGTCTAGCTTCTGAATTTGGCATCATTCTATTTACTGCTGAAGTCAATAAAGTGTGTAAAGGCTTCCTTTGGCCCTGTGTAACTTTAGTAAATGACTCAATATACTTTCCATTTTCTCTAATTTTGTCCCAAGCATTCAAACTGCTTCACGGTATAAATTCAGAGTGTGATCATCACATATAGATTGCATTTGTATAGTGGCATGATTTCCTTCTCCAAGAATTGGATCTTGGGGGATTTCCTTACCTCTAACTTTACTCTGTTGTTTATAATCTTAGCCTCTTCTCTGAACCAGGTACTCCATTGTAATTCTGGAGCATGCCTTAAAACTTCTTTAGCCAGTTCTATTTAATCTTTAGTGATAATTCTCTTACAAACTCTACAGGAATTTAAAATTCCTTTCACAAAAGGTGAATGCATGTCATACGCAAATACTGCTTTCTTGAATTTACTGAAATCTAACATTGGCACAGTGTTCAGTTAGCTGTAACAGATCCTCTTGCATTGGGTAATTCCTGTAAGTCTACTGTATATATTATGGTTAGTTGACTTAAAACCTTAGGCTGTTCATCTCTATTCTTATAATGCAACACTGAAATTAGTTTTCTTTTAAATTCTTCAACCTGAATTTGAATATCTCTGGAATCTGTTTTGTTACGTTTTTCTAAGACCTGTGTCTTAACACTCAGATTAACCAACTTTTTTAGTGATAAAACAAAATGATAAAACTAATAGTATTTACAATTGACATTATATAAATCCCATTTAAATTAGATTAAATTCCCCTCATTTAATCATTACATTTTCAAACTGTCCAGTGTATTATCATAGAGGAACATATATCTAAATCCCTCCAATGTAGTCATGTTTCCCATTTTTTCATGTGGGAATAAATCTTTTTTTGACTAATTCCTCTCTTTAACAACTTCTAATTGTCTTACCAAATCTGCCACCAGTGTTGATGAAGATGTATTGTTGCTGCACAGAACAGTAAAAGCCTTACTGGATTTAAAGGCAGCTACCTAGTTTGACCACTGCCTGAGACGGGGGTTCCGGGAAAGCCTACCAAAGAGAAAAAAATAAATAAAAACCTAGCCCGAAGGGCAGTGACTCCAGCCGCATATAGCTTTAAAGGCACAAGCAAAAAGAGTTTTCATGAATTAGCTCTCTAAACATTGGGCTCCAAATGTAGAATGATTAATAAAAACCCAGAGACAGATACTGGGATTCAACCTGATGATCAGAAAAGCGAATCCGCTAGCCAGAAAGTGAATAAGATCCTGTCCCCACAAATCATGAAGACTCCACCCCGACACTCCATTGTGTTCTTATTTCTTCCCCCTTATATTCCTGTCTATATGTTCCTTTATATTCCTCTTCCTCGATGTCTAGAAACTCCTTGATTGAGGAGACAGCCAACACTTGCAGACTCTCTTTTGACTTCCATAATTGCACACTGACACACATGTGTTGGGTGTGTCTATTATTCTCTCAGTAAATGAATAAAAAATAAATATGAAAAGTAGTATGTTAACAGATGTATCTTAATTACTTCATTTATATTCAGTAGTAATTATTCTTTTAAACTATTATTTTTCAGTTTCTTTCAAATTATCTTTATAACAGTGTAAGCACATGAATTGGAACTGCTATTTTTATTAAGAAACTTTGAATAATGAAGTCAACACTGATTTTAATATGGTAGTTTTGAGCACTTTAAGATTTGTGCATGTTTAAAACAAAAACATTACCACTAATAACGTACCACTATTAATATTAAAAAGATATATTTCAACCTACATGTATTTGGAAATAAAATTTTCTTCTGTTTGTAGGAGTAAAAATCTGATTTAATGATTATCTTGCAATGCTAATTAGTTCTTTTTGCATCTTCTAGGACAGTGGTGACTACCCTCTTACCATGCCTGGCCCTCAATGGAAAAAATTTCGTTCCAATTTTTGTGAATTTATTGGAGTACTGATTCGACAATGTCAGTATAGCATAATTTATGATGAATATATGATGGACACCGTAATCTCCCTTTTGACTGGTTTATCAGATTCCCAGGTCAGAGCTTTTAGGCATACAAGTACTCTTGCTGGTAAGTAACTAACATTTTCTTTGTTTTTCATTAAATTTACTAAATTTTGTTTTACTGTAACTAAACTTTTCTTTGATCTCAAGTTAATTTAATGTTTGCTTGGAAATTATCTACATGGTTTTTATTTAATAGAAGAAAATATGGTAGTTTTTGTACTCGGTATTTGACAGCCTTGAGAAAAAGATTGAAAATAGGTATCCATTATCTAGAAATATCTGTCCATGTTCCTTTATCTGTGTTTTTCAGCCTTTTGATTTTAGTTACTGATTTACAAAGGCCGCTTTCATTCCAATATATAAATGTACTTTGAACATATCCCCACATTATACCCAAGCCAAGGAAAATTTCAGAGATCATTTTGCCATGTGCTTTGGTAAAATACAAGTAATGATAGTTTTTAGGGTTGATATTGTTTATGTGTTTGTTTTTAGACAAGGCCTCACATGTAACCTGGATTACCTGAGCTTCCAGGTATACCAGGCTGGCTCCCATTGTGATCCTCTGCTTCAGCTTCCTGATTGCTGGAATTAAGGGCCCAGGGCCTTCCCCAGTCAAACACTAATTAAAAAAGAAAAAAGAAAAAATGGTCTGCAGGGTTGCTTGCAGCCTGATCTTAATTGAGGTTCTCTCTGAGATAACTTTAGCTTGTGTCAGGTTGACATAAAACTATCCTTTATGGTTTCTCAGTCTGTGTAGTGTTTGTCTGACTGTGGTTCTCTGTATTTGTTACCATCAGCTGCAAAAGGAAACTTTTCTGATGATGTTTGAGCAAGGCACTGATTTATCAGCGTAGCAGAATGTCATTAGGAGTCATTTATTGTTATGTATTTTTTAATTTATTAGTTTTTTTAAAAAGCAATATGAATCCAAGTTCCCACTTCCTCCCCTCCTCCCATTCCCTCTACACACCCTTTCACTCCACCCCCTTCCAATCCTCAGAGAGGATAAGGCACATTGCCTTGTGGAAGGTCCCAGGCCCTTCCTACTATATCTAGGCTGAGCAAGGTATACATCCAAAGAGAATAGATTCCCAAGAAACGAGTACATGCAGTAAGGATAAATCCCTCAGTCAGCCCCAGCCATGCAACTGTCAACCACTTTCAGGGGAACTAGTTTGGTCCTATGTTTGTTCCTTCTCAGTTTGGCTGGATTTGGTGAGTTCTCATTAGCTCAGGTAGACCATTTCAACCTCATGTTCTTGACCTTTTTGCTCATATTCTCATTCCTTCCACTCTTCAACTGGACTTTGGCCCCTCAGGTAGTTGGATATTTTGGTAGCTGCCAGCTCATAAATAATGACAAGGAGCCTTCCTATTAATTATGAGAGCTTGGCTTTACCTTAGGCTTGTAACCCTAGCTGTTATAACATACCCTGCTTTTTTTAAATCTACGTTTTACCTTGTGGCCTTTTATCTTTATTTCATTCTTTATGTCCAACTTCTCCACGTCTCATTGGCATGCCTCGATTATGTCCTCCTTTCTCCCTGGAAGTTCCACCTTTACCTCATGCCTAACCATTGTCAGTTCAGCCTTTTATTACACCAATCATAGTAAACATAAGCTTTCTGCTACCATTGCACTAGCATATGTTGCAGGCAGGAAACCATTGTAAATCAAAGAATTTTTGGCCGAGTTTGTGTTTATGTTTCTTATTTGCATTCAGGGTGCTTTCCTGTACCAAAGACATTGTTACATAGGGATAAAGACTTTATATAGATAATCTGTTTCTTTGTACGTTTTCTCCCTTGTCCCCCTCCTTCTTCCCTCTCTTCTTGATCCTCCCCATCAATACATAAGTGTCTATTCTATTTTCTTTTCCTAGGGGGAATCTATCTTTCATGTTCCCCTCCCCCATCCTCTATACCCCACTTCTACAGATTGTAGCTTGGTTATCATTGACCTAACAGCTAATATCCACATATAAGCAAATACATACTATATTTGTCCCTTTGAGTCTGGGTTGCTTCACTCAGGGTGATTTTTTTTCATTTACGTGTAAATTTCATATTTTATTACATTAATGTCTAATACTCCATTGTATAAATATACCATATCGTCTTTATTCATTCGTCTGTTTTCAAACGTCTAAATTGTTTCAATTTTCTGTCTGTTGTAAATAGAACAGCAGTGAACATTGTTGAGCATCCTTTGCTCATACTTGGTATAGCTGGATCCTTCTGAGCAATTGACATTCTGATTTTCATAGTAGCTTTACAAGTTGGTCGTCCACAGTGGATGGATGTTCTCCTTCTTCTACATCCTCACCAACACGAACCGTCACTTGATTTATTGATCTTAGCCATTCTGATAAGTGTGAGGTGAAATCTCAAAATAGTTTTGATTTGCATTTTCTTGTTGACTAGGGATGTTGAACATTTCTTCAAGTGTTTCTCATCTATTTGCATTTCCTCTATTGAGAATTCTCCATTTAGATCTGTACCCAGTTTTTAAATTAGGTTGTCTTCTTTGTATCTAACATTTGACTTCTTTATATATTTTGGATATTTGTCCTCTATCGAATGTGTAGTAGTAACAATATTTTCCCATTCTGTAGGCTGCTGTTTTGTATAAATTGCAGTGTCCTTTTCCTTACAATAGCTTTTCAGTTTCATGCTGTCCCATTTATTAATTGTTGATCTTCATCACTGTACTAACAGTGTTTTGTTTAGAAAGTATTTTCCTGTTTTAGTGAATTCAGAGCTATTCCCCACTTTTTCTTCTATTAGGTTTAGTGTATCTGCTTTTAGGTTGAGGTCTTTGATCTATTTGAAGCTGAGTTTTACAAAGTGGTAAGTATGTGGCTCTACTTCTATTGCATCAGTTCTGTTTAACCAGTGCCATTTGTTAAAATATGCTCCTTTTTTTTCCCCAGTTTGTATTTCTGGCTTCTTTATCAAAAATTGGGCTTTCCTAAGTGTATACATTTATGTCTGGGTTTTGAATTTGATTCCACTCACAAACATGTCTGGTTTTGTTCCAATACTATGTTGTTTTTATTGCATAGCTTGAGATTAGTAATGGTGATGCCTTCAGCAGTTCTTTTATTTTTTTGGATTGTTTTAGCTAGTGTGTGTGTGTGTGTGTGTGTTTCTATTAAAATGTTCAAATTTTCAAGTCTTTTCAAGTTCTGTGAAGAACTTGGAATTTTGATGGGGATTGTATTGAATCTGTAGATTACTTTTGGTAGGATTGCTGATTTTAACATATTAACCTACAGGACCATCAGCACAGAAGATATTGCCATCTTCTGATACCTTCTTCAATTTTTTTTCAAAGTCTTTATCTTGTGTGGTTAGAGTTAATCCCAAGATATATATATATATATATATTTTGAGCCCTATTCTCATTCCATCTGTCATTTGTATATATGAGGACTACTGGGTTTTGTGAATTAATTTTTTAAATCTAACTACTTTGATGAAAGTGTTTGTCAACTGTAGGAGTTCCTGGCAGAATCCTTAGGGTCATTTATGTATATTGTCATATCATCTGCAAATAAAGAGACTTTGACTTCTTTTCAATTTGTATCCCTTTGAGTTCCATTCGTTCAGTTTTTATACTGCTCTAGCTAAGACTTTTTAAGTATTTTATTTTCTAAGTACTTTATTTTTCAAGTACTGATTTTGGTGGCATGATTTGAGTTATTTTTCAATTTAAGTTTAATTGGTTATGGGCTTGCTACTTACTGCCTTTATCATGTTGACCTATGTCCCTTGTGTCCTTAATCTGTCCAGAGCTTTTTATCATGAAAGGGTGTTTTCCTTTCTGTTTGTTTAAATGGGTGATTTTATTTATTGATTTGCATATATTGAATCTTCCCTGCATTTCTGGGATCACACCTACTTGATCATGCTAGATGGTGTTTTTTAATTTGGTTTGCAAGTATTTTATTGAGAATTTTTGCATGTATGTTCATATGGGAAAAGGGTTTGTCATTCTCTTCCTTTGTTGGAGCATTATATGGTTTGAGTATCAGGGTACCTCTAGCTTCACTAAACAAATTGATCAATGTTCCTTCTATTTATATTTTGTAGAATTATTTGAGGAGATTAGCTTTTACTCTTTTTTGAAAATCTGATAGATTTATGCTCTAAAACAATCTAGACCTGGGCTTTTTAGGTTGAGAGACTTCTCATTACTGCTTCTCTTTTACTAGGATTTGTGAGTCTGTTTAAATTGCATATCAGAATTTCATTTAAGTTTTGAAGTGGTATTTATCAAGAAGATTATCCATTTCTTTTAGATTTTCCAATTTGGTGAAGCATACATAAGTTTTTAAAGTACATTCTTATGATTCTCTGAATTGCCTCAGTCTGCACTGGTATATTCCCTTTTTCCTCTCTACTTTTGTTAATTTGGATATTCTCTCTCTGCCTCTTTGCTAATTTAGTTGGAGGTTTGTCAGTCATAGTGATTTTCTCAAGGAACCAAACTCTTTGTTTCACTGATTTATTGTTTGTTTGTTTCTATCTTACTGGTTTCTGCCTTGAGTTCGATTATTTCTTGTCATCTATTCCTTTTGTGTGAGTTTCTCCTTTTAATTATAGAGCTTTCAGGAATATTGTTATGTACCTATATTTTGCCTCTTAATTGTGTCCTATTAGTTTTAGTATGTTGTGTATTTATTATTATTCAATTCTAAAAAGTCTTTAATTCTGTTCTGATCCATTTTCCTTCCATTTTGAGTTATTCCTTTTCCATGATTTTGTAAGCTTTTTTTTTCCTGTTGTATCTATTTTTAATCCATGGTGGACAGACAAGATGCAAGGTGCTGTTTGAATTTTCTTATATCTGTTGTGACTAGCTTTGTGTCCTTGTATGTGGTTCATTTTGGTGGAGAAAATGCCATTGTGTTCTCAGAAAAAGGTGCATTGTTTTGTGTTCAGGTGAAAAGTTCTATAAATAAGTGTTACCTCCATTTGGTTTATAGTGTTTGTCAGCTCCAACATTTCTCTGTTTAGTTTTTGTGTAGATGACCTGTCTGTTGGTGAGAATGGATTAGGATCAATATGTGTTTTAAGTTATAGCAGTGTTTCCTTTATGAACTTGAGAGCCCCTGTGTGTGTGTATGTATGTATGTATGTATGTATATTATAATTATATAAATATATATATATATATAATTTCAATGTTGGATTGCTTACATTTTGTATTATCACAGAATGTCTTATTTTCACTATGTATTGTGATTGAAAGTTTTTCTGGGTATAGTATTCTGTGCTGGCTGACATCTGTGCTTTGGTAGATTTTCTAGAATGTATTCCCCAGCCATTCTGGCTTTTAGAGTCTCCATTGAGAAGCCAGGTATTTTTCTAATAGATTTTCCTTTGTATGCTTTTCTTTTTCACTTGTAGCTTTTAGTATTCTTTCTTTATTCTGTATGTTTGGTGTTTTGATCATTATGTGGCAAGGGGATTTTTTTCTGTTCTATATTTGGTGTTCTGTATGATTCTTATACCTTCATAAGCATCTCCTTAGGTTAGAGAAAATTTCTTCATAATTTTGTTGAAAATATTTTCTGTGCTTTCATCCTGGGTTTCTTCTCTTTCCTCTATTCTTATGATTCTTAGATTTGGTCTTTTCATAATGTCCTAGATTTCATAACTGTTTTGTGCCTTGATTTTTTTTGATTTAACATTTTATTTGATCAAGTTTCATTTCCTCTAGCATGTCTTCAATGTCTGATTATCTCTTTCATTTTTTGTATTTTGTTGGTGACTTTTCTTTGAGGTTCCTGTTCAAGCTTCTGAATTTTTCATTTCCTGACTTTCCTCAGTTTGACTTTGTTGTTTTTGATTCTGTTTCCACTTTTAATTCTTGACGTGTTTTATTCATTTTCTTCCACTGTTTATGTTTTCAAAGATTTTTTAAGGAATTTTTTAAGGACTTCTAATGTTTATAAAGGCTATTTTAAGGTCCTTGTCTTCTGCTTCAGAGTATTCAGGGCCTACTCTGTCCAGATTATTGGGCTCTAATGTAGATACTGTTTTAGCTGTTACAAATTGTGTTTTTATCTGGTATTAGGCATCTGGGTTTGGGAAGATTATAATTCTGAGTGTTCATAATACAATCTTGGTTAGGTGGGTGTTTTCCATTTCTCTTTGTGGATCTTAGGAGAGTATGGTGGCTGTGTGCTGCCTCTTAGGAAATTCCTGGGATTCTGATAGATGTGACCACTTATGGTTCCAGGTAAAATATGTGTATGGGTATTGGAAACTGATGCTTAGGAATGGGGATCGAACCAGATGGTGGTCGGAAGGCAGAGGCAGTAGGATCTCTGTGAGTTTGAGGCCAGCCTAGGTCTACAGAGAGAGTTTCAAGATAGGCCTCAAAGCTACTGAGAAACCCTATCTCGAAAAACCAAAAAAAAAAAAAAAAAAAGGGGAATGGGCTCATGGAGATGGTATATGGACTTGCACAAAGCAAGCAGGGTATTCCACCAAGATCTGCCTAGTGTCCTTGGAATGAGTCCAGAATGAGGTCAGACTACAACAATTAGGGATGAAACTGCATTGAATTTGGAGGGAAGGAAAAAGTGAAAATCTACAGACAGCCTGCTTGCTTCCCTGGGAATGCCTGCTGGAAGTAGAGGGCCTGGGATAAAGCTGTGAACAAGAGCAAGTGTTGTAGGAGGCTGCTCGTTTGTTCCCGGCCGCTTACCCCCGAAATAATCAATCAGAGACTATATTATTTGTAATAGTTTGGCCAATAGCTTAAGTATATTGCTAGCTAGCTCTTACATCTAGAATTAACCCATCTCCATTATTTTATATTTTACCATGACAGTTGTGGCCTATCGGGAAGGATCCAGTTAACAGCTTACTTCTGTCTCCAGAGGCTGCTCCATGGCTTCTCTTGACTCTTTCTCCCAGCATTCAGTTAGTTTTTCTCCATCTACCTCTGTTCCTCCCTGCTGTAGAGTCAAAGCAGTTTCTTGATGCATTAACCAGTAAAAACAACACATATACAGAAGAGCTTCCCACATCAGGCAAGGAAGTTTGGAAGTTAGGATCCTTGTGATCTACTGGAGATGGGGCAGAATGGGGTAAGGGAAGCTGAATCACGTAGTCTGCTATAGAACTGTGGGATTGGATTTGGAGGAGAGGTTATGTGATGATCTTTGGTTAGTAAGCCTGCTTCCCTGGCCAGAATTCCCTCTTAGTGGTTATATTTGAACAGTGGAAAGGTATTAGGTATTGAAACCACAGAGTTTCTTTTCCAAAGGACTTCCTTCCTGGAGTATTTTTGAACCAACTTTTTTTTTTTTTCTCTCTGAGTCCTAATGCCCTTCCTAATTACTGGGATACTGTGAGGCACTCTTTTGTCCTGGTCTTGGCACTTAGTCTCTTATTGCCACTTGTAACTCCACCATCTTTTCTTGCTGTTCTTTTCTGGCCAAATTGCAGGATTTTCCAGTATTTTCTTCTGTGCTTATTTTTGAGCTCTTGTTTTCACTATACATTTTCCTAAAATCACCTAGTACGTCTGCCAGAATGCTGAAGTGCCTTAAATTTTCTCAGCCACATACCCTACCCCATTATCTTTTTAAGTTTCGCCTGTCTTACAGTCTTGGGTCATAAACAAAATGCAGCAAAATTCTTCCATGGTCAAACCATAATGGTCTATAATTCAGTTCTCAATAGATTCAGCTTCTTCATCTAAATTATTATCAACATAGTGTTCACATTTTTGGTTGTTGTTTTGGTTTTCAAGACAAGGTTACTCTGTTGATTTGGAGCCTATCCTGGAACTAGCTCTGTAGACCAGACTGGCCTTGAACTCACAGAGATTTCTGCCTCTGCCTCCTAGTGCTGGTATTTGTGCACCACCACCACCTGGCCAGTGTTCATGGTTTTAATATAATTCTGTTTTCTCTGAACCTGTGCCAGAATTGCCTGTTCTGCCTGTTTATATATAATGTTTTGGCTTTCTTTAACCTGTTTTGTGATAATTTTACAAACCAGTTCCTAAAGCTTCTCACGTAAATAGGTATACAGAATAAGCAGAGTTCTGGTGATCTTGGCATCAATTCTATGTGTTAGTCAGCTTTCCAGTACTATAGAAAAATACCCAAGATAATCAGATTGTAAAGGTAAGGACTTATTTGGAAGTGCAGTTTTATAGGCTGCAGTTCATGGTAAATTGGTTCTGTTGGGTTGAGCCACTGGTAACACATAAGGAGAAGCATGTGGCACTAACTAAAAAGCTTAGACCCCAAAGCCAGAAGACAAAGGAGACAAGACCTCACAATTCCTTTAAGGCACACTGCCCATGATCATTAGGCTACTTGCTGAAGATTTGGAAATCTTCAGAGAGCATCAACACATGTGCCTTTGCCACTGACATTCAACATCTCAACCATAGCATGTATTTTCTGTCTTTCTTCTACTAAACTGTAAAAAAAAATCATTGGTACAACTGTTTGGCTTTTTCTATTTTTGATTGTTTGTATCTAGGACGTAGAACATTGCTCACTATAGTGTCCTTAGGTAAACAGGAAGCACCACACTGGTATCTCTGGTATTGTCTAGTATAAACAGGTCTTCAGTTATCAGTATGTCACTTTGTAGTAATTTTACAAAATGTGTAAAATTGATTTCAAGAAAATGAAATGTATTACTAATGTCATTTTATTATGACATTCAACAGATATGAATTGAAATACCTATAAAGTTGATACTAATTTCAAAGCACTTTCAACTTTTTAATAATATGCTTAGTCTTAATCAAAAGGAAAAGAGACCATCAATTTTTTCTTAAAATAAGACTTTTATTGTTGAACTGTTTGCATATGGCATTCTGAATACTACTGTGGAGGAACATGTTCATTATTCTGTAACAACACTAAATTTAAAAGATGAAGGAACCTATTCTTTGACTTAAGGGCGTACTTGAAAGCCTATATATTTTTAAAGCTGAATTCCATTAGTAACACTATCAAAATGAAAACAATTATGTTCAGGATGAGTCATTTCAGTGTGCTCAATAAACAGCATAAGACCCATGTTGTACTTATCATGTAAAATTGAAAGTTGATCAACAGTTCTTGATTGGATTGAAGATTAATTAATTGTTTGTTTGATAAATACTTTAAAAACAAGCACTGCTATACTATATCTAGTAATGCCTTGAGAGAATATATTAGCCATTTTGTAGTTTTTGTTTGTTTTAATTTATTGATTATTGTTTATCTGGGGTAGAGAAGACTTACATATTGACAGATTCTGGGATCTGAGATCATGAGGACATACAGCTGAAAGCAAACATGTGAATTCCATTGTTTTTTGGTTTTTCGAGAGAGAGTTTCTCTATTGTTTTAGAGTGTGTCCTGGAGCTAGCTCTTGTAGAAAGAACATGCTGGCCTCAAACTCACAGAGAATCGCTGCCTCTGTCTCCCGAGTGCTGGGATTAAAGGCATGCACCGCCACCGCCCGGCTCCAAAATTAATTTTACTGACTCTCAATTCCCTCATTTTCAAGTCATTGCTTTTTTTTTTAAGTCATTGCTTTTAAAAATGTAAATGTTTACCTATGTGTGCAAAGAAGCTGATAAACTGATGTCTTTCTGCATTTGACAGCTTGAATGCTCTATTACCTATTACCCTTCAGCTTTTCTTTTCCTTACACATTATTTTGAAAATACTTTACCTGTTACAGTATAGTTAAATATTTCGCTGGTTTGCATACAACTATTAATTCACCAACTTATAGTTTGAAACATAATGATAGTCAAAATAGTTTATCTTAGAAATATTAAATGAATTTATAAATGGTCATTAGCTTAAATTTGTTTGCAGTATTTTTGTTTTATATTTTTGTTGAAGGGCTATAACAGTCATTGTTAACTTCTTGCTGTCTTATATGTAGAAAGATTTTTTTTCTGTAATACTGAGTGCGTAGGTAGGTAGGTAAATATACCACTGTGTATACGTGTGTGTGTGTGTGTGTGTGTGTATATATCAAGGGGAATTGTTAAATTATTTAAAATCATTCTAATTCTTAGTTTTATGACATGCTAGAAAGGAAATGTACTTTTTCTGGGTTTGGATAGTGTGCCACTCTTAAGTGAGCAGTGGAGGAAGAAGCATTTCTCTGTGTGTAAAGTTCATATGGTGGTTGTATAATTTAGGGACTTTTGAGTCACCTTAGTAAAAATATAAAGACGCATTTGTAGCACAGATGTAGAAGTAGGAAGGTGGGTTACACCTAATAAGTTTTTGGATGTAGGCAAGGCATTGGTGTTACTTCTGTCCAGATAGCCTGGGTAAGACTTTTTAACTCTTTATTTCATTATTTTATGTATATAAATATTTGCCAATATATATGTCAGTGCACTGTATGTAATATGAAGGCCGGCTTGTTGGGGTTTCTGTCCCGCCCGGTACCCCACAACCATCAACTCCCAAGGAAAATCACACACAGGACTCCATAAGGTTATAAACTGATTGGCCCATTAGGTCAGGCTACTTATTAGCTCTTATAACTTATGTTACCCCATTATCCTTATCTACGTTAGCACATGGCTCAGTACCTTTTCCAGCAGGGCAGCTTACATCTTTCCTCTCCGGTGGTCTGGGCAGAACTGCAGAGGGAGCTTCCTGCTTGCCAGAATACTCCCAGTCTCTTTGCTCCACCTCTACTTCCTGTCTGGCTTTCCCGCCTATACTTCCTGCCTGGCCAATCAGTGTTTTATTAAAATATGATTGACAGAATACAGATAATTCTCCCGCACCAACTGTACATGTCCCCAGTGTCCATAGAGGCCCGTGGAGGACTTCAGTTCGCATGGAACTGTAGTTATAGACAGCTGTGAGCTACCATATGGATGCTGGCAATCCAACCTGAAATGCAGCCACAGAGCCATCTCTCCAGGTTCTTTGTTTGTATTTTGCTAAGGTGGAGGGAGTTATTTTGCAAGTAAGAAGATGAATTTATTTTTGTCCGTTACCATTTTGTAATTTTAAGTTATGCCTGCTTTTTTTTTTCTTTTGTTGCTTTAACTTTTGATCTTATACCTAAAATGTTGTTTCAAAGATGAATATTGTAAGTGTCCTTGATTTTACAGCCATGAAACTGATGACTGCTCTGGTGAATGTTGCCTTAAACCTCAGTATTCATCAGGATAATACACAGAGGCAGTATGAAGCTGAAAGAAATAAAATGATTGGGAAGAGAGCCAATGAAAGGCTGGAGTTACTACTTCAGAAACGTAAAGAGGTAAATTTTATAATAACTTGGTGTTTTATAGTTTGTAAATGTTAGGTAAATATAATAGTTTCTTCTGTTCTTTGTGAAAAGAATATTTTAAAGTTGACTATGTTGGTTTAAGTCTGTAGTCCTAAAACATGGGAAGGTAAGGCAGGAGGGTCAGTTCAAGACCAACCTTGGCTACATAGCAAGTTTGAGACTGACCTGTGATACTTGAGACCTGTGGTGTGTGGATGGGAGGGTGGAAAATAAGTACCTATCTTTTATTTTTAACATTTAACTTCAGTTGAATTATTTAATCTTAAATAAATAAAACTGAAATATTCATCAATCACTAAGGGAACCATATGCAACTCTATTGTAGTAAGATTATCAGAGTGTTTGAAAAGTCAGTTATCATGTTGTAGACTTAGAAAGTACATTAAATAATAAATCCCATTTGGGAGACAGCAAGTGTATATTTATAGAAAAAAGCTTCAGTTTGTGTTTTAGTTGATATATAAAGAATCCCTCTAAGTAAGATTGGTGTCTCTCCAGTCTTTCTCCTTTTCCATACAAGGGAGTACAATACAGGAGTTTATTTAATAAGCAGTTATTGTTTCTGAATGCTTCTAGCCCATACTTTAGGTTTGAGAATTTAATTTTTGTAGGGATGATAAAAATTTTTTTAAGTTAGATATTTCATTTTATTTTTAGATATATTTATTTTTATTTTATAGGTATGCGTGTTGACTGCACATATATCTATACACCACATGTATAAAATACAGACGTACACTCAGGGAATAAAACTTGGGTCCTTTGGAGTAACACCCAGAGGTGTTAAAGACTAAGCTAAAGGTGCTTAAAGACTAAACTAAGTCATCTCGTTTGCCCAGTTGTCTTTTTGGGAGGGTAGGAACCCCCCCAAATATGTTTGTTTGACATATTGGAAGTTAAATTTGTGGTTTGTGTTATCAGTCTTTTAATATAAAAAAGTTACATTTCCATAAGGCAGTTGTTTGTGTCCAAGCATAATGAGATTTAAGAAACAGTGAAAAGCAAAAATTTATAATAAAATTATTGCCTGTACCCAAACATCTTAAACTCTTTTCACTCATGACCATTTTCACCTTTTAACTTTTTACATTGTTGCAGTATATAGGTATATAAAATAGATAGACAGATTATTATGGTTAATAAGCCATAAAGAAATTTGTTTAAAATTATTTTTTCCTTTTTAATTTATCGTATATTAACAAAACAGATTTATACTAAAGGAATATGTATACTTATTTATTTTTACATATGCAAAATCTAGGAGTGTGGGAATGGCTGAGTTAGAATGGTTCTTGTTGCAAAACTATGAGGGTCTAAGTACAGAATCCCAGCACCCACATAAAAAAGCTGGACTTATCACTGTACTGTAATCCTACCACTGAGGAGCTACAGACAGGATGATTCCTGTGGCTTGTTTCTCATCTAGTCTAGCTAAATGTGTGACTCTGGGTTAAATAAGAGACCCTGTCTGGGAAAAAAAAAAATAGTGATGTCATGAATGAAGAATACACCATAACAAGGCCTCCACATATATGTACACAAATGATCACATTTACCCATTTATTTCACACACACTCATGCATAAGCATGTACAAATACAAAAAGAATTAAATCTGGGCTAAATGCTCAAAAGAGTCGGTCATTATTTTGATTTTGTGATTCTCAGTACTAAAATGCAGCTATACATAAGTATATAGTACAAAACAGACATTTGTTTGGGACTATTTCAGAAAAATGAGAAATTCTGTCTTTATCTCAAGCAAAAATTCATGAAACCGGTGTTTGTTTGTTTTCAATACGGAGTATTCACTATGTAGCTCTAGCTATCCTGAAACTCAAACCATGTAGTTTATCCATGTAGGCTATCCTTGAATTCATAGAGATCTGCCTGCCTCTGTCTCCCAAGTGCTGTGATTAAAGGTGTGTGCTGCTTTGCGTGACTTCTTGAGACATTTTTTTAAGAGGCCTAAATCTAAAGCTCAAAGTCTATTTTTAAATTAAATATTCTAATCATAGTATTTTTAAGATATTTAAGATATAGTATCTTTAGAGATACCCTTATTTGATACATGCTGACTAATGACACTAGACATTTTAAAAGTATTTATTTTTCTTAATCATGTCATTAAGTGTTTATAAGAAACATCAGTCATTATATGTACCATAAAAACACTGTTAACCGTATTTGAGGCAGGATTCTTTGGCATTCTATGGCATGATGGGATGTGTCTTGGAAAATGAGATGGTTTATTTTAAGAAAAAGTTTTCAAACTTCTTACCCACAATGACCCACTTTATCCAATATATTCCACCTTGCACAATTCTACCACCTTCTAACAGTCTGTTCAGAATTTAAGTTTGTCAATTGGCTAAACCATTGATTAAGTTAGAACCCTCACAATCTAACAAAGTACCCTACAGTCATATCTAAACATCTCCTTTACTAAGATCTAAAGTGGCTGTCAATTCAGTCAGGTTGACAACCTAGGTTAAATATTATAGGATGCTATCAGTCCAGTACAACATGCTGTTGCTGTCATTTTTTCTGAAGTTACTGAGGGAAGGATTGTCTCTAGTCTTCTCCTAGCCTCTGCCTTTTTGGTTTACAACAGTATAACTCTAGTCTATACATGATGGTCTTCTTGGTTATGTATCTGTCTCCAGATTTATTGTTTTCATAATAAGATGCATTATATGGAATTCAGGAACCACTCTAATATAATAGGTCCCCATATTTAAAAAAATTCATGTTGGGTCTGGATATTTGCTTTGCAGTTTAAGGATGCTTTCTATTCTTGCAAAGAACCAGATTTAGGTCTTAACACCTACATAGTGGCTCACAGTCATCTGTAACTTCAGCTTCAGGCGAATCCAATATCTGTTCTTACCTCTTAGGGCTCCTGCACATAGGTGGTTCATATGTGTGCACACACACATATGAATATATTTTAAAGGGAATTTTAGTTGCTGTGACCATGTTTCCTGATTAGTACTAAGCCTAATCTGAAAACACTGAAGGTTAAGACTTCCACTTAAAACATTTTTATTCTTAACACATATCATACTTCAAATATTGTAGAAGTAAAATAAAAACTGTCCTTTGTAAAGTAATGCTGCTTGAAAAGTTTAGCCCCAATGAATTAGTTTTTATATTTTAAATGCATCATAAGTGTATTTTCAAACTTGTCTTAAGTATAATAGTTTGAATGTTTTTTATATATATTTATGTATTTATATAGATAATCTTGTGTGGTGGTCTGAAAGATTCTAGATGCTACAGTAGTTTGGAAGCAGTGAGCATTTATAAAAGCCGTAATTTGAATATTGACCCTTTCCCAGAATTGCAATGTAAAGTATCATATCTCTTGTATTGTTGGACAGTAGCAGCTCACAGTCACAAAGTCTTGATAACGTGTACAGTATACTATGTTCTCAGCAGTTTTTGGATTTTATGTTGTCTGTACTTGCATTCTATCACATTTGCTAAACTATCTTTCCTTGTATTGATGTGAAACATTCAGTTTTATAAAACAGGCTTCATTTTAGGTAATTGCAATTATAGACTAAAGCTACTATACCAATCACATTTAAAGTAGACTTGGTTAATGTATCACATTGCATGTTCCATGTATGAATTATAAAGATTTAAAACTTGAATGTTTCTATTTATAATTGTCTTATCAGAACAAAACTCATCTCATGTGTTAAGGAACATTAGTACTTCTTAGCTCTTTCCTATAAATCCTTTAACAGCATACAGCCAAGAGTCATTCTGAAAGTATTTCACTGTTACATATAAACAAACCATGCATATTATGTATATGCATAATAAAAACAGTTATGTCACTGAATCATTTGGCATGAAATTCCAGGAAAAAAAAATAAGGGAATAAATATCATAATGGATGTCATTTCAGAGTATTTATGTTGCTTTTGAAGTAAATGAATTTAAACCTTAACTCTGACCACTAATGTTTCCTAAAATATGTACCTCTGTGACAGTATTGGGTTTTGTTGCTGGATTACGGCATTATTGACTATAATTTATATTTTCTATTGTTCCTCATATTTTGGGAAGTTGGCATAGTTGAGTTATAGACCGCATATACAAGAGTAATACAATGCTGTTTGAAAGAGGAAAAGCCATGTAAATCATGATGGCCTTTGTTTTTGTTTTGTTTTTTGCTTTTCTAGACAGGGTTTCTCTGTAGCTTTGAAGCCTGTCCTGGAACTAGCTCTTGTAGACCAGGTTGGCCTCGAACTCACAAAGACCCACCTGCCTCTGCCTCCTGAGTCCTGGGATTAAAGGCGCGCACCACCACTGCCCAGCTGTCAGGGTAACCTCTTAAGTAAGGACGGCAGAACTAAGCCAGAAATGTGGTTTGAAGAAATGTGTAGACTTGTAGAATGATTCCAAAAGTATTGTTCTATGGAAATACAAAGTTGACCAAAGTCCACCGCTTCTTCCTTGTTCTTTTCTAGAACATATATTTGGAGGGTGGAGAGGTTCCAAAGGCAGTGTGACAAAACTGTAGAAGAGCTACTGATAACTTTAGGCATCAGTGGTACAGTCAGGAAAAGGCTGATAACTAACTGGTCAGTGGTAGCACAAGTCTTTAATCCCAGCACTAGAATTAGGGACAGAGGCAGGCAGTTTTCTGTGCATTTGAGGTCAATCAGTCTTATCTACGGAGCAAGTTCCAGGAGGGCCAGGGCTATAAAGGGAAACCTTGTTCTGGGTGTGGAGGTGGCGGGAAGATAACAAATGTTGATGAGTACTCAGAATGAGGATAAGTAGTAGTTTAAAATAATTGGAACTATTCACATTCCAAATAAAATACCAGTATTTCAATTTTCTTTTTTATTCTTTTTGTTTCCATTTCAGCTACAAGAAAACCAAGATGAAATTGAAAATATGATGAACTCTATTTTTAAGGGTATATTTGTTCATAGATACCGGTAAGGTTTTTTAATCATTTAGAATTTTTTTTAACCTAAATACTTCTTTATTTATAGCATAGTCTGTATAGCTCTAAAACTCTCATTACTTTTAGTTTGTTTTCTTTCATGGAAAATAGCTTTGTCTACAAATACTGGTTTAATATTTGGAGGAAATGTTGCTATCACTGCTGCTGAAGCACCCTTCCTAACTCAGAACATTTATTACCCTGTCTACTTATATTTTTATTAATGTAAAAGGAATTAATGTGTACATAAAATTAATTGGCCTAGTAATAAACTACTGGATGTCACCACATTAAAAATATTTTAGTGTAGTTCTTTAAATGTCTTGTTTAGGAGTAACTCTCATCCGTCACATACTTGCCACAATCTGTCAGCCTCTAGGCTTTACATTTTCTACTGTTCACTGCAAAAAGAGACTTTTATGATTAAGGCTAAGAAAATAATATTTGTGTGTAGCTATAAATATTTAGATGGCAGCTTAATCCATTTTGCAAAACATTTTTAGCTTCTCCCTGGTAAACTTCCCCCAGGACCTATGACATCGCCTGGATTTTTGACCAGGTTTACAGTATCAGAAATAGATCTCTTATGTGGAGCAGTCCTCAAATTCAGAAACTGATTGGTTACCCATATATCAGTAATATCTTTAGTGGTATTGTAATTTGTAGTATTCATAGCTGGTTTAGGTCATTGATTTTTTTTTTTCCCTCCATCGCCTATCTCTTGCCTTTGATTCCTTTTTTGGATTCGCAGCTATGGTTGCCTTTATAGTACCTTCCAGGACTGTGAAAGCTATCTAGGGTGAGAAAGCTTCCAGTTCAGTTCTAGCTTGACTTCTCCTTTTATTACAATAACTGCACACAGTGTCCTGCAAATAGGGTCTTAATTGTCGACTTAGTCCAGCATTATCAAACATATTACTTTGACCCCTCAGTCCTGCCTCTCCAGCAACCGCTAGAGAAATATTTCACAGGTGACACTGGAAGTTTGTTTAGTGACTATCTTTGCTTCTAGGTTGGGACTTCAACTCATGTGGAGTGTCTCCCTTTAAACTCTCATTTTTGTTTTTTAATTGGTTACAAGATGATATATTTCCATCTGGCTTTTTTTTTATGCCTCCTTGATTTTGATTAATCCTCCCCCATCTTATCTTTTGCATCTTCACTGTTTAAGACTTTCTTCTCCCTGTATGCTCCTTTTCACTTTCTCTTTACCTGTGTCCTTTCCCCACTCTCTTAAAACTCTTTCCCTCCTTCTCCTAGTGCTCCCTTTTACCCTCTTGCTCTCAGAGGCACTACAGAGTTAAACACAGAAAATGCAAAAGTGTCGAGGCTAGACTATACCTCTAATAAACAAAATGTGGTGTTTGTGCTTTTGGGCCTGGGTTACCTACCACAATCAGTGGTTTTTTTTTTTTCTGGTTATGTTCATTCATCACATATTTTATAATTTATGTACCATAAATTCCATTATGTCCATGTACCATGTTACCGTTACCCATTCATCAATTCGTGGACATCTCTGCCAATTCTTTTTCTGTTTTAAATTAGAAGCAGAAATACCTTATGACCTAACCATATCGCGCCTTTGATATTTACCCAAAGGAGTTTATACTGTACTGGTGTAGCTACAATAACTTTAAAAAAAAAAAGTCTCCTTTTATTGATTTGAGGGGCGTTAATGTTTTTTAACTGCGTACTTCTGCTCAGAATTTGTTTGTTTCTATTAATGCTGATTTTTGGTACATTGTTGTTTTGCTTTACTTTTTTTCTTTCTTTCTCTCTCTCTCTCTCTCTCTCTCTCTCTCTCTCTCTCTCTCTCTCTCTCTCTCTCTCTCAGTTTCTGTTCTTTTAAGCCTGGTCTCGGTGTTCAGCCCAAGGTTACTGACTTATTTACAGTCCTCCTGCCTCAAACCCTAAATGGTGAAATTATAGGCATAATCACCACACCCAGCTTTATTTTTGAATTTTTATTCACTCTTTAAGTTATTTGAAATTTTTCTTATGTAATTGTTTATTGCTGTTAAGATTTCTTCTTCTGTTGCTTTTCCTATATTTCTGTAGATTTTTTAATATATTTTTTTATATTTAACTTTTTTCATTTGCTTTCTACTTCCTCTTTCACTTTTTGATTGTTTGGAACAATATTGTATGTTTCATGTTTTCTACTTTCTAAAGTTTATGTTGCCATTATTGATTTTACATTGTTGACAAGTTGTGATACATGCTATGATTTCACTGGGTGTTTCTTGTTTTCAGTTTTCTCATACTTGTTTTATGACTTTACTGTTGGTTTTATTGGATTGCTGAAGGTATAAGAATATATGTTGGGTAATTGCTTGTGAAATGTTTTACGAATGTTTTGGCCTCTCTGGCTTGTATTATTTCTTGCTTAAAGGGAGCTATGTAATGTCTCCTTTGAACATTAAGGTCCTCAGCTATTACTATATTAATGCCTGTTTTGCGTTTAATTATTATAATAATGTTTGTTTTGTGTCATTACATATAGTAGTGGTGGTTATACAGATATTTATAAATTATTTTGCCTTACTGAAGTGGTCCCTTTATTATTAGGAAGTGAACATCTTTCTCTTTATAATTTTGAATTCATGGTCTGTCTTCTGATCCAAGTATAGCTACTATTGTTTACTGTAGTTTCTGTTGTCACGGTGTGTTGCTTTGTTTCTTTACCTTCTGTTTTGTGATGTTACTGTTACAGGACTTGTTGTTTTTTTTTTTTTTTGTCATTATACCTTGAGGAGTTACTTTTGTATTGTTTAATATATTCAGCCAGTTTTGTCTTCCACTTAGAAAGTTAAATCCATTTACACTTAAGGTTTTGGTAAGAGGTTTTCCTGTCCTGTTGTGTTCATCTTTTTTCTCTTTTGTATTACTTGGTTCATTTTTTTCCTGTCTTGTCTTCTGATAATACTTTCTTTTCTTTTTCCTATTTCAGCTCTACTCTAAAATTTTTTAGGTTCATATGTTTTCATGGTAGTAATTATATCTTTATCTCCAGTGTTAGTGTTCACATCAATATTTAGTTTTATAGTCAATCTGGTAGAAATATGTTTCTGTAATATTTGCTTATCTTTGAAAGCTTTTATCTATCTTTTATTTCTAAATGATACCTTTACTAAGTGTATTAGTTTTGATTGGCAGCTGCTTGCTTGCTTACTTTACTGGTTGTTGGGAATTTTGAATTTATCATTTCATTCTTTCATTACATGTGATCTTTCAGAGATATCCTTATCTACTAGTGAATCTCATACAAGCCACATGATGATTTTTCTCTTGATACTTTTAGAAATATTTTTGTTTAAGATTTATTTTTGTTTATGTGTATGAGTGGGTACTATACTATGAGTATAGTACCGACATAGGCCAGGAGAGGGTTTTTGCATTCCCTCGTCCAGAGTTACAGGCAGTTGTGAGCCACCTGGTGTGATTGCTGGAAATTGGACTCAGGTCGGCTCAAAGAGCAGTACGTACTCTAAACAACTGAGCTGTCTATTCGGCCTCTAGAAGTTTTCTTTTTCTTGTTATCTTTACAGTTGGAATATAATATATCTCAATCAAGATTTTTTTTTTATCAGTTGTGTTAGGAGTCTTTCTGCTACCTGGGTGTGTGTATGTGTATATATATATATATATATATATATATATATATATATATATATATGTATGTATGTATGGTTCCATGATTTGGAACATTTACAGTAATTATTTTATTCAGTAGGTAGTATGTCTCTTTCATTTATGCTTCTGGAATGTTCATAATGTCTTATAAGATTTTTTTCTGACCTTTTCATTTTTTATTGACATGCATTTTACGTTTGATTGAAGTCCCCGCATGTACTGCCTAAGTTGACTTTCCCTCTGCAACCACCACTTCTCTCCCTTCCTCCCTCCCTCCCACACTGTAGAGCCCTATTCCACAGCTTTTATTTATTTCTACATTCAGCTCAACTTTTTTTTTTAACCTCCCACAAGTATAGTTCTTTTTTTGTTTGGTTTCTTTTACTTAACATAATATACCCTGGTTCCGTTCATTTCTTGCAATTGAGTTACATTTTGTTTGTATGCTATATTTTCAGTTAATTTTAATGGAGATTTCACCTAAGCCAGTTGCTTGTTTTAACTACTGTGTGTCCTGCCACAGTATACATGGATGTGTCTGTCTCTCTGCTTTCCTTAAAACAAAATAAAACAAGCACACACACAGTAGTGCTGCTGGATCTTATGGTAGATCTATTTTCAGTCTTTGAGAATAACTGGATCATATGGTAGAATTATTTTTAGTGTGAGAGAACATCCACACTATATTCACTGTTAGGTGTGTGTTAATTTACTCCCTTATATATGAGGTTTTTCTTTTTCTACATCATTGCCAGCATTTTTGTATGGACATACTTTTAAAATAGATAATTTTTTCAGGCTGAGATTGTATCTTGTAGAATATTTCTAGTTGCTTGATAAGAAAGTTTGTCAGCCTCTTGAACGGTTTCTTTTGAGAAGTTTATTTGATATAATCCTGTTTATCAGTTTTGCTTTTATGTCCTGTGATTTGGGCAGTTGCGGAGGGTGTCTTATCCCAAAAAACCATTATCTTTACTAATTTATTCAGGTGTTTCTCCTATTTCTTGTAGTAGTTTTGAAGCTTCTGACTTTAGTTACTTTTAGAAGAATGGGGTCTTTTATTTAGTGTTTTGTAACTTTTCCAGCTTTCCTCATTGATAAGAGTATCTACTGGTATCACAGTGGCCTTGACAGCATTAATTCTGGGGTTCTAATGGCACCTGGTATTTAGTTTTCATAGGTAGACTGGATTTGCTAGTGACACTGAGTTTGTAATGGTATCCATTTTCAAAGGTCACATGGAACAAGGTTGTTCTGATGAGTCTGTTCAGGCAAGGCATCTCTGGTACATCTGTGGAGTCTATTACGTTCTCAGGAGTGCATGAGCTTGGGGTTTAGGAGCAGTAGTGCCCCAGGTACCCATCATTATCTGTGGGTGTAGCTTGTGACTTTTGAGTCTTCCTAGGCTTTTAATCTATCAGAGCAGGCTACCTGAATGCTTCTCAGGATATCACTGGACCTAACTTTTGAGAACCTGCCCACTTGACTTTTTTTGTGTTCTATGGAGGGTGAATAGGACCTCATGGTTGTTTTATCGGGACTTCAGAAGATGCTACTGCTTAAGAAAGGCTGTCCAAGGTTCTTTCCTCAGGCATGGAAGGTTCATCTTTAAAAAACTGGGCGGATAACCTCAAGATGGTAATATGTAACAGGATTCTACACTGTAAGTCAGGCTCTTTGTAGGGCAGTGCAGTAGCATAGTAACTCAGAAGCTCCCCAGACTTGACTCAAGGCCCTCGATGACTACAAACTTCCATTTGCAAATGCTAGAGTGAGTAGTAATCTAACCTTTCTGGGCCTAGTGACACAGTTATGATTTAAGAACTAATTAGGGCTGGGCGGTGGTGATGCACACCTTTAATCATAGCTCTCAGGAGGTGGAGGCAGGTGGATCTCAGTGAGTTCATGGCCAGTCTGGTTTAAAAGAGCTAGTTCCAGGACAGACTCCAAAGCTACAGAGAAAAAAGAACTAATTAGGAAGGCTTAATAGAGCAGTGGGTGCTGATTGCTTTGTTCACTTCTTTGTATTGTCATTTATCAGTATTCTTCAATTCTTGGCACTGTCCCTTCTGCACTCTAGCATTCCACCTCAAAAAATCTAGTGAAGTAACTTCTTTTCTCTTGAATAAAAAAACAATCATATTTATCACATCTAATTTTTTCGTCTTGTACTGGTTATAATCTCAAGACAGTGTTGATGAAGTGTTAAGTAGAAGATTTTTGCCTTGTTCCCTATATAAACATTATTTTCTGTACATATTAAAATATATAGTCAGGCAGGTACATTTAGACTAAGATTATAAATACTGCCAAAGATTTTGAGAAAAAGGAATTCATAACATTATTGATGAGAATGTAAATTAGTGTGGCTTATAAAAAACAGTGTGCAGATTCCACAATCAATTCAAGATAAATTTACCATAGTACTTATTAATCCCATTACATTCAATTTAAATGATACTGGTATATCAAAAGAAAAAGACAACTTGTTTAGATTGACAGTATTCTCAGTAACCCTGATGTGGAGTCAACTCAAGCCTCTGTCTGTTCCTTTTTCTGTGACTGTAATAAAGTTCACCGGGAATAGTAATGTTAAGTGAGGAAGATTGTGAGGGGTACATTCCATTGTGGTGTGAAAGTCAATGCAACGTGAGCTTAAAACCTCTGGTCAAATTGCATGAGCAATCAGAAAGAAGAGAGTAACAATTCATTGCTAGCTTTCTACTTCCGTTCAACAATGAGGTGTTTAGTTTTGCTTTGGTTTGGTTTTTGAGATAAAGTCCCCTATATAGGCCTGACTGACTTGGAACTCACTCTATAGTCCAGACTGTGTTAGCACTCACAGAGATTCTCCTGCCTATACATCTTCCTGATTGCTGGGAATGAAGGCATGGGCCACTTCAGCCACTGAGAATATTTTCCTTAAATAAAATGTTTTGCTCAAATCCACTTCTTCTTAGATCCATTCCATACCCTTCTGCTTCTCTTTTCAAAAGTAATTCACTCAGTCCAGTTTGTGCTGCCGATAAAGCCATCCACTGGAGTGTTGTCTACCTGCCAGGGGCCACATCCTTAATGAAAACAGTCTCCCTTCCCCAGGAGCCAGCAACTGTCAATAGTTATCACCTAGGGCTGGGATCTTGCAGCATACTTGATCTGTCTGATGTAGTTTCTCCTGCAGTCAACCACAGCTGCTGTGAGTTAATGGTTGCAGCTTGCTGTTAGGCCCAGAAGACACCAGTTGTGCCCTTTCTTCATGGATCTTTGGCTTTTAAAATCTTGCTGCCTTTCATTTTCATGATGATCCCAGAGTTTTAGGGTGAGGGGATATGATATAAATATCACATTTATGGCTGAGCCTACACGGTTTTCTGTTTTTTGTTGTTGTGTTGTTTTGTTTTGTTTTTCAAGACAGGGTTTCTCTGTATTGCTTTGGAGCTTTACCTGGAACTTGCTTTGTAGACCAGGCTGGCCTCAAACTCCCAGAAATCTGCCTGCCTCCTGAGTGCTGGGATTAAAGCCCTCTGCAACTGCTGCCCAGGTCTCTTCTTTTTATGCAGTCCAGAACCCAAGTACAGGGAATGGTGCTGCTCTCTGTTAGGGTGAATTACTTCCCAAAGTAATCAAAATAATCCTTTACTCATATGCTGAAAGTCAAATTAACAAGCTACAGAAAGACAAATACTGTGCTCATATTTAGAATTGATTTAAGTATCAGTGTCATAAAGTAGTGGAAATATTTATTATTGCCAGGTGGTCAGAGTAGCAAAGAGTTAAAGGTGGAAAACAGGCTGTGTTCTATGGTACAGATTAAAAGAATGACTAGGTCTTGGTATTCTGTTGCATAGAGGAATGAGTGTAGTTAACAGTAGTATGCTTGAAAATACCCATCCACCCCCCTAGAGAGGATTTCTGATGTTTCTTGTTTGTTTCTTTTGTTTTCTTTCTTTCTTCCTTTCTTTCTTTCTCACTGTTTATAAAAGGGTATGACGGAGGATCCACATGAATTGGGGCATAAGGGGAGGTGAGCAGGAAGGTTGCGAAGAATCAGGATGAGGAAAGTTTTTTGACCTAAGTAAAGACAGGTCTGAGAATGCCTAAAACAGAGAGGTTAGCCAGGCTTAGTTTCAAATATTTATTGTAGGAAGTCCAAGACCCTCCCCCCTACATCCAGGCCTAGGAAGTTGTGCATCCAAATCGACTGGGGTCCCAAAAAGCCAGTAATGCAGTAGAAACAAGTCCCAGTGCCTTGGACTTCCCACAGGGCAGGGTTCCCTGCCCTCTCTTTAGCAGGGAGGGGGAGGGAGGAGGGAGAATGGGGGAACAGGAGGGGAATGGGAGGAGGGAAGGAAGTGTAAACTTTTGAATGGAAAAATAAAATAAAAAATAAAAAAAATATTTATTGTAAAGAAGAGAAATTGTGGTTTATGGAACCTACCTATGGAGATAATTGGGATATCAATCCACATCCCTCCAGTCTAGTACAGTCTAGGACTCTTACATGACAAATATGTCTTAGATAACTCAGGCTGACCTTAAGTTAGTAATCTTCCTGAATCAATCTTCAAATAAGGTAGAATTACAGGTGTGTACCACTGTGCCTAGTCTTAATGTTCTTACAAGTAAGAAATAAGTATTTAAGGTAATGGGTATGTCAGTTAACCCTGATACAATTATAATAAAGTATTATACGTACTGAAAATTATATCAAACAGGTAGATAATCATTATATCAATCAAAAATAAATCTACAAAGGAAAAGATTGGCTATTATGTCATTAACTATAAATTTATATATATGATATTTGATAGGATAAAAATCTTGTAACTTAATTTGTTCAGTGTTCTAGTAATACATGATTCATCTGTTTTGATATCATGGAGGTTTTTCTTATTAACATGATAATTTTAGTTGGTTTTATATATTAAACCATATTTGTATTTTGAGAAATTTTATATGATTATGTTTTGGCATCTTTTTTCCCCGAGACAGTGTTTCTCTGTAGCTTTGGAGCTTGTCCTGGCACTAGCTCTTGTGGACCAGGCTGTTCTCAAATTCACAGAGCTCCACCAGCCTCTGCCTCCCGAGTGCTGGGATTAAAGGCGTGTGCCATCACCGCCCTGCATCAATTTTTATATTCTAGGGGTTTGAGTTCCTCTATTTTGTTAAGCTCTTTTACATACACTTTCTTGGGTGTGACAAGTGAATTCATTGCTGTAGTAAAGTATCTGTGACGATAAACTTGAAAAGTTTATTCCTTTTGACTTTTTATGGTAAACCAGTTTAATTTGTGACCATTGTAGATATTCTGATTTTTCTGCCATTACTCTCTAGTTTAAAGTGTTCCGTGTACAAACAAAAATATATTATACTGTTATTTTCCTGTTTGTTCTTTTCTTTGTCATGAAATGTCCCTTTCTAGTAATTTCTTTTTTGAGGGGGTTGGGGTGGTTTGAGACAGGGTTTCTCTGTGTAACAGCCCTAGCTGTCCAGGAACTAACTTTGTCCTCCAGTCTGGCCTTGAACTCACAGAAAACCACCTGCCTCTGCTTCCTAAGTGCTGGGATGTAAGGCTTACACCACCACAGCCCAGCGTAATTCTTTTTCTTGACAGCAGTGTACCCTCTCTACCTTTCTCCTGCTCTGTTTAGTCTATTTTTAATCACTTTCAGACTTTCAGTATGTCTTTCAGTATAAAGTATGTCTCTCATAAGCAGCATATATTTGTTCTTTCTTATGCAGTCTAAAAGTCTGTTATTTTCTTTTGCTTTGGGGTTGGTTTTTTTTTCCATGAATCATTTATTGGAAACAGTATCTTATTAACCTGTCTATATGGACTTTTCCAATTTAGGTTTCTTTTATTTTTTTTATTTAAAAGTTTTTTTTTTTTTCATTTTATATACCAACCAGTTTCCCCTGCCTCGCCTCCTACCACTTTCCCCCACCCAACTTCCAATCCACTTCTTAGAAAGGTTAGGATCTCCCTTGGGGAGTCTACAAAGTCTGGCTTACCAGTTTGAAGCAGGAACAAGCCCCTCCTTCATGATGGAGGCTGAGCAGGGTATTCCATAGGTAGTGGATTCCAAAACGCCAATGGCTCCACAGACTGCTCAAGCCAGAGAGCAGTCACCCACATTCAGAGGGCCAACTTCGGTCCTATGCAGGTTCTCTAGCTATCAGTCTAGAGTTAGTGAGCTTCCACTACCTTGGGTCAGCTATCCTGTGGGTTTCCTCCTCATAATCTTGACCCCTTTGCTCATATAATTCCTCCTCCCTCTCTTCGACTGGACTCAGCCCAGTGCTTAGCTGTGGATCTCTGCATCTGCTTCCATTAGTTAACAAATGAAAGTTCTATGATGAAAATTCTGCCAAAAAATCTACCAGGGAATTGTTCTGGATTTTTTTTTTAAATCAAGTTGTAGATGTAATAGGCCTTTATGCTTGTCTTAAAAATGTGTATGTGGATATATCCACACCCCTACACACTTTAAGGCAGGATCTAGATGTATATCTAAGATAGGATGTGGCCAGTATAGTTTCAAACTGACTATTGTTAAGGTTGGCCTCATATCCTGCCTTTTCTCCAGTCTTACCAGTTTGCTATCTTCAGCATTTTAATAGCTATTCTTACTTGTGTAAATGAATCTCTAAATTTTTTGATCTGAGTTCCCTAATGAGCCTGGACTTTTTGTTTTCATATTCCTGTTAACTGTATAAATGCCTTCTCTTAAGAAATGTCTACTAAGGCCAGATGGTGGTAGCACTCACACAGCTTTAATCCCAACACTCACAAGGCAGAGGCAGGTGGATCTCTGTGACTTTGCGGCCATCGTGGTCTACAGAGTGAGTTCCAGGACAAGCTACAAACCTACACAGAGAAACCCTGTCTCAAAAAAAAGAAAAAGAAAAGAAATGTCTATTAAGATATAAAATATCTTTCCTTTTTTAACCATCTGTTTATTTTTATGTTAACATTTTAGTATTCTTAAAATTTTCTGGATACTAACCCCTTAAAAAATGTGTAGTTTACAATTGTTTTCTGTTTTGTAGGCTCTCTCATCACACTGTTAACTGTTTCTTTGTCTATGAAAAATATTTTAATTTGGGTGAAATACAGTCTGTCTCAATTTCCTTTTTTGTTACCTGTGCTTTTGGGAGTCGTGCATACATGACACCTTGTCTCCAAACTTCTGATCTCCTGCTTGCACTCTCACTCAGGTGTAGACATAAAAGCAGACATAGCATCGTAAATAGAACAGAGAGCCTAGATGTAAACCAAGCATGTATAGCTAAGTCATCTTCAACAGAGAATAAATTTCAGAAGAAGACCTTTTCATTAAATAATATTGGGAATATTATATAATCACATCTAGATAAAAAATATATGAAAGGGGATTTTTATTTCTCACTTGCAGAAAAAAACCGTCAACTCTAAATAGATTAAAACCTGAAACAGGGCTGGTGGTATGGCTCTGCAGGTGAAGCACTTGCTATATAGGCTTGATAATTCCTGGAACCCACAAAAGAATGAAAAGGGAAGAACCAATTATACATGCTGTCATCTGACCTCATGTATGCCATGGTACTCCCATGCTCACATACACGCAACAATCTAGGGAAAAATATGAGGATACTGAGAGGAACAAGGATTTCTTTTGAATATCTTTCATTTCTGTTTTCTGGATATCATTGTAGAAAACATTTACCCCTTTTGTTAGTTTTATCCCTAGATATGTTACTGCTTTTTTATGGTATGAAAGGAAAGTTGCTATCTTGCACTCAGTTTCAGACCATTTGCTCTTACTCTATTACAGTGTTACTTTTTTTATATGTTGCTTTTATATCCTGTTACTTTGCCAAATTCATTTATTCTCATAGTTTTCTGGCAGAATATTTGAGGTTTTCTATGTATACAATCATCTCATCTGAAAACAACGAGAAACTGACAGCTTATTTTCCAGTTTGATGTTTATTTCTTCTGTCTGGAAGCTTTGGCTACAACTTCAGTACTAGAATGAATAAAATTGGTAAAACTTGGCAATTTTTCCTTGTTTTGTCATAATTCTTTTTCACTCACTTTGCTCTGACTCTCTGTTGGTGAAATGCTGTGATCGTGTTCTCCTTTAAATGCTTTAATTGTGATTTTACTTAATTCTTTGCAACAATAAAAATACAATGTCTATATTTAATAAAACTCAGATTAATATCAGTGATAGAGCACCTGCTTTGCCTATATGAGTCTTTGGCTTCAATACACAGTCCTTCATATATATATAGTAAACAAACAGAAAAAAACTTTGTATTATCCTTTAGTGTTTGGACCCTTGTTACTGATGATTTCAGTTGTGTATTCTCTTTTCTTGCAGGCTAGCCAAACCTATGGTCTTTTTTTGTTTTGTGTTTTATAGGTTTTATTCTTATTTACAGATCTTTTCTATGCATATGAGTATGCGTGTGGTATCTGGATTCCAATCATATCTGCATCTTCTAGATCACAGCTGATGTTATTCTTGCATTCCATGACTGCAGCTGCTCTGTGTTCAGATGTTTGAAGGAATTGTTTTATATCAAAATGTCACTGACTTCAATTTTTAAATGCCAAGTTTGGTTTTCATGGCTCTGATTGTTTACTTGGCTCTGTCATTTCCAATTTTGTCTTTTGATGTGGAATCTTGATGAAAGCTTTTGGTTTTTGTAGTCCTTTGAAAGGATAGATCCACTGTCTCTGACTTGTCTTGTTACAACCTAAGGAGTTTGTTTGTTGTCTATTTTCTTGAAGCATTTATAGTTAATTTACTTTTTATTTTGGCTGCCTTTTCTTTTTCTTTACCAATAAGGTTTGTTTTTCTATTATGATACAATTTAGTATCATTTTCTTCCTCTTGATTTTTTTCTCATCAATGGTCTTTATGATATTGTACATGTTTGTAACTTGTTAAACATATGAACTTTGTCATAGTAATCGTTTTGATGTTCTGCATTGTTTTATATATGATTTCTTTTTGCTTGGATTGAGTTGTGGGGTTCTTCCCCTTTTTTTCAGTAATTGTCTTCTTTTCATGCCTCATTTATATTTTTATCTAATTTTTATTTCATGCTAGTTATTGTTTTTGCTTACCTATGCTGGATACATTTATATTCTTTCATATATTATTCTCTTTATGGAAATCAGTTATTAAATTTTCAAGGTTTGCCAAAAATAACAGTAGAAGTTAGTCTGTGACTAATTTTCCCCCAGTGTTCAAATAATACTGTGTATAATTTTTTGGATCACCAAAACCCAAAGTATTCCTAACTCACTGTTTGCTCCAAGAATTATTCTCTTTGGTCATCTATTCTTTCTCTATCTAAGAGTGGTTTTCACGTGTGCAGACCATTTGGTTTCAGCTCACAGTGCTTGCTACCTAGAAGTATAAATATGGGCTACTATCAAAGTGTCTACACTTGCCTTGAGATTATTGGTTATTTGAATAGAAATCTAGTATCTTTTTTTTCACATTCTGAAGCAAAAAAATAGATGTCCCTTTTGACCCTGTCATATTTTCCTATTTTCTTTTTGAGGTTTGTGTTTTATTTTTGAGGCAGAACCTTGCTTAGAATCCTCATCTGCCTTGGAACTCAACCCAGAATGACATTTGATCTTCCTGCCTCAGCCTCTATAATTAAATTAATTAATTGCTATGATTAAAGGAGTACACCATTATATGTGTACTTCTTACTGGACTCTTGAGACAAAATCACATGAATTTTCTGAATGTTGTCACTTTTTTTTAACAAATGTATAATGCAACAAAAACAAAATGTGACATAATTTCACTTTTATGAACCTTTTGCTTTTTTTTTTTCCTGGAAATTTATCACAGGGATAGGAAAACATTCCACTACATAGCTACGTCCATAGTCCTAAATATGCCATTCTAGTATATTTAAAATAATTGGTATGCCTTAAATAATAAAAGTTAAACTTAGTTATGAAAGAGGTTTTGAATTCTTTGGGTATATACAATGCCTTCTCTCAGAAGCTTCTGTTAATCCCTCTCAGAATTTTGCACACTGTGATGTCTTTTAACAGCATTAAGCCTTCTTTCTACTTTAAATTTTATTTAAAAGTCTGTTAGTCACCTTCTGTAGTCTAAAGTTCTTATTCATGGTATAATAAAAGATAATAAGGTGATCTTTTTTTCAGCAACCTAATTAGATGTTATTTCACTTGATTTCTTTTATCACATAAACACACACAACTTCTACTACCACGTTATTTTAGAACAATAAAATTAGAGCAAAATTTTACAAATAATTATTTGAGATAGGAATTCATTTTATTCTGCAATTCATATTGTAGACCTATTTGTCATAAAGAATTATTCATTTTAGATCTCTTGAGATTTTGTCTATGTGAGCCCTAATTCTACTAATACCTCCACTTTTTAGTTAAGAGTTTCCTCAAACTTTGTTTTGCAGTTATTTGAATTTCATCTAATTACTGGAAAAACTGTTACCAAAATACTATAAGAAATTTTTTGTTAAAATCAGCTAGAGTTCACTTTCATTTTATTGTAAGTAGAAAATAATTAAATTCCCATATGTCAAAAAGTAGTGCAAAATGCAGATATTGAAGGCTCATTTGTTGTGAGTGTTAAACACTCAGATTGTCAATACAGTTAGTTAATTAGGTGAGTTTTTTCCATAGAAATCTCCATAGTCATTTTACACCTTAAAATAAAGGCAAACACAAAAGATTAATATGTGTTCATTGAACCAGAATTATCCTTTTGTATGAGTTTTCCTTTGTTTAATTTTTCAAGTAGAGTTTATTTTGAATTCACTTTTGGCTATTTTAAGGCTTCAGTGCCAAAATGCTATAAAAATTTGTATTGTCTTACAATTTTTGTTGATATTTTTTCTTCATGACTTAACTTTTCTGCTCTAGTTTAATATTTGCTCTGTCGCTATCATATCTGGAGCTATCCTCTACTCTGTCTGAATGGCATGGATATTTTAGGTAGATTGTGCAAAGTAACTTTAGTATGGAAACTAAGGACTCTGGAAAATATCTTTATATCGAGTTGTAATCAACAGAATAGTTAGGAACAACTGTTGCACCTTTTATACCCTACCTTCTAAAGTACATTATTAGTTCCTAGGGGACAGAAAAGTGATGTCTGTTAGTTGGATCCTTTCTTTGCTAGCTAGTTTAATGTCAGCTTGACAGAAGTTTAGAGTCATTTGGGAAGAGAAATCTTAATTGAGAAACGCCTCTGTAGGGAAGTCCATAGGGCATTTTCTTGTTAGATGATTGATGGAGGCAAGCCCAACCCACAGGGAACTCTGCCACCCCTTGGTAGTCCTGAGTTACATAAAAAAACAGGCAGAGCAGACCAGTAAGCAGCATTTTTTTTCATGGCCTATTTATCAGTTCCTGCCCTGATTTCCTTGAACTACTATGATCTATAAGATACTCTAAGCCCTTTCCTCCACAAGTTGCTATTGGTCAGTGCTTTATCACATCAGTATATTTAATTGGTGATATTATAGGCATGGGAGTCACCAAAAAAATGTAGGTATCGATGCATTTGAATTCTGTCAACTGAAAAGAACTGTAGGAGGAGGGCCCACTTGTTCTTCCCGGCCACCTGGCTAGCTTAGCCCCCAAATAACCAAACAGAATTTGTATTAGTTAAATCACTGCTTGGCCCATTAGCTTTAGTTTCCTATTAGCTAATTCTTACAGCTTAATTTAACCCATTTCTATTAATCTGTTTATCGCCATGTGGCACTGGCTTACTGGGTAAAATTCCCAGTGTCTGTATCCGGCAGATCCATGGCATCTCTCAAACTCTGCCTCCCTTCTCCCAGCATGCCATTTAGTTTTCCCCACCTACTTAAGTTCTGCCCTTTCAGCTGGCCAAGGCAGTTTCTTTATTCATTAACCAATGAAAGCAACACACAGACAGAAGGACCTCCCACACCATTTCCCCTTTTCTATTTAAACAAAAAGGAAGGCTTTAATTTTAGCATAGTCAAATTACATATAACAAAACAGGTATCAAGCAATAATTACAGTTACAATATTTATGTTTACTTTATCTTTTATCATAACTAAGGAAAACTATAATTATTACCCATCAAAGACTCCAAAAGAATATAATATTACTTAAGTAAAAAGGAAATGCATTGTAAGCAGCTTTCAAAACTCTAGAAATGACAGAGACATCTTGCTACCTGGACAGTCACCCAAAGTTTTCAAGACTGTTGGGGCATCCGTTTTTGGCTTTCAGGCCCATCATAGTATCCAGCAGACTTTTTCACGAAGGAGGAGATTTCAAAGACAGTTCAGTCACGTTCTTCTGTATCCTGCAGAATGTCTCACATTGTTTTTCATGAAGCAGAAACTCCAAAAGATCATCTCACCTTTAGGCAAGTTCAGCAGTCATTTTTCTGCAGGTACTCCATGTCCAGTTCAGCAGTTCAGGCAAGAGCAGTATCTTGCCCAAGTGACTATGGAGCCTCGTCAATGCCCATCTTCCTCTCAAAGTAATTGGTGCTGCCAGGAGCAAATGAGTCTCACTGTTAGGAAAAGTCCTAAGTTCTTAAAACATTCTAAATGTCATATTCTGTAGTCTTTGAAAGATAAGAAGAATGCCTATCAATCTGAAATATATCTGTGCACATCTAGAAAAATCTTACTAACATGACTACAAAGCTTGACTGTTATAGATGATTATCTGTTTACCTGTATTTCTTAATTATACGTTACATTTTTAAATGAGCTACACAATCACAATACCTTAATTAATTAAGGTCAGAAATACATATACATATAACAAAATTAACCTTAAATTTGTATCAATAAACCAAGAACCATATCAGTGCAAATCTCTATAACATATCCCCTTTTAAATGTAAAAGAACATTTATAAACAATATTTGGGAATATGGGTGTAGTTTTTCCATATTGCTTCCTGCTGATTGCTATGGGAAGTATGGCAGATCCTACTTGCCCTGCCCATTCCAGCATTTCAGAGCTGCTTGTGCCTCTGATTCACATACAACACCCCACTTCTAAGTATACAGCCCGACCAAGTTGCCATCAAGCAAGCCACAGCAATCTGCTCACAAATCTTATCCAAATACTTAGTCTCACAAAAGAGCCAGAGGTCTCGCTGGCAACATATTCCAGAAAGCCTGCATTTTAAAACAGTATGACTTTTATTCTGCTGCTGCTGCTGCTGCTGCTGAGTCATGAAAATCTTTCCTAAAGGAGCTATGGCATGCCACCAGCAAACACCAAAACGCTATGTTAAACTCTGTATTTATTTCTTAAATTCCTTTTCAAGCTTTCTCAGGGTTTACATGGATTTAACTAGCACACATTGGAGTGCCCGCTTGTACATCCTGGCCGCTCGATTTGCTTACCCCCAAAATAACCACACAGAAACTGTATTAATTAAATCACTGCTTGGCCCGTTAGCTCTAATTTCTCATTGGCTAATTCTTACATCTTAATTTAACCCATTTCTATTAATCTGTGTATCGCCATGTGGCAGTTGCTTACAGGGTAAAATTCCCAGCGTCTATCCAATGGATCTTGAACTCTGCCTCTTTTCTCCCAGCCTACCTAAGTTAGTTTTCCCCGCCTACCTAAGTTCTGCCCTATCAATAGGCCAAGGCAGTGTCTTTAAAATTCATTAACCATTGAAAGCAACACATAGACAATAGGACCTCGCACACCAAAAAACTGATACTTAGATCCAACAACTAGACAACTAGTTATTAATTGATGACTATAATTCTTAAATATTAAGTAAAATAGCAAATCATTCTAAACTCAATCATTATAAAGCAGCTATTACTATGTCATAGTCCTTATTTATTAGGAGTTAGGGAGTGACCTAGCTAGTTGGTTCTGGTTACTAGATTGGATATGCATAACAATATCGTAGCTATGCATTTCACAAAGCTAGAAGACATTATTTTGAGACAGCTGTAGTGCTGTATTCTTCTGGGAACGAAGCAACAGTATTGTGACACTGAACTATTCTAGGATACCTGGTAAGAACCTTTCATGAAAATCTAAAGAAGCCCTTCACCTCTAACAAATATAAGGAAAACAGCAGAGGAAAGAGGAAGAGAATAGGGTAGGCAGAAGAAGAAAGGATAAGGAAGGATTTTGAATTTTTGGCCTTAATAACATGATAAGTAGTTGAAATCTATGCACAGTCTGATTTAAATCTTACCCAATACATATATCTACTCAAACATCACATGTTACCTCACTAATATTTACAGTTTAACTTTTCAGTTTATCGGTCAAATTGGATTTAACTTAAAAAATACAAGACATTGTTCAAGCTACATTCTGGTTAAATTTGGAAAATCTTTTTTTTAAGATAGCTTAATTCAACATAAGTAGTGGTGGAAAGCCTCAATTGCTCATTACATGGATCTCCCCATCGGGCTCCCTGAATGCTTTCTTTTTTGACTTGGTTTCTAGAATCAATACTTAACCATTTTAATCATTCTCATCACTAATGAGTTATGTAGGATGCCCATACTCAAGGAAAGGTAAACAAATGTTCACCAGAGAGACTGTAGAATAGCAGATTTTTGGATGTACTTTGAAATCGCCACAGAAAGACGGGGGAATGGCTCATTATATATGAGAGTTTGGTACACAAGCTTGGGGGCCTGAATTTATCCCCAGAACTTTCTGGTGGAGCGGGAAAACAAACAAATATAAAACCTGCTTGACTAAACTTAAGAGACTGAGGCGGAAATAATGTTATGAGTTTGAGAACCATAGAATAAGAACACAAGGAGACGTTGCCTAAAAAAAGACAAACAAATAATTTATCTGAGAGTGCTGAACATACACCTATAATTCTAGAACTCAGTGTTGCTGGGATATTGAAAAAATAAATAAGTGCCTTAATGCTAAGTTACAACTGAGTTTTACTTCTAATTTTAATGACAAGTTTGTCTTCTTTTTGTTTTGTTTGATTTTCTTTTTGTTTTGTTTTCTTGAGATGGAGTTTTTCTATGTAACACTTCCAGTTGTCTAGGAATTAACTTTGTAGATCATACTGGCCTTAAATCATAGAGATCCGTCTGTCTCTGCAAACCAAGTGCTGGTTTAAGGGTGTATGCTTCCATCACCAGGCTTGAGAAGTATATTTTGCTAATGAGTTAAAATTACTTAATTTTTTAAATTACTTAAAATTAAACATATATTAAATGAGAAAATTTAAAATTTGACTGGACTCCAAAAGATTAAATATTCACTCTGTGTGTGTTTGTGTGTGTGTGTGTGTGTACACAGTTTTTGTTGTTGTTGTTGTTTGTTTTAGTTTAGACAGTGTCTTCATTTAGACCTGGCTACCCTAGTATCACTATGTAGACTAGGCTGGCCTCAAACTTAGAGATCCACCTGCCTCTGCCTATTGCTTGCTGAGATTAAAGGCATGGACCTCTTTACCCCACTCATATATCTTTTTAAGTTAGAGCTAATAACCTGGTGAGAAAAAAGATAAAATTAAAACTTTTTTGAGAAATTGCCTTGGAATAGGAAAATCATCCCATAACAACCGCACTGAATGTGTATCCTGGGAGTAATGGGTAGAATTCTGAAGCTTATTCACATTATAACTAGAGTGGATGATTCTTCATTGGTAACCCTAAAGCATAGTCTAAAGCACAGCCTAAAATATACCCTAAACTTAATGAGGAAAGACCTGTGATTTGAATGAAGTAGTAAAATGAGTTTTATAGAAGTACAAGCTAAACTAAAGGCTTTGGTTTTGTAAATTATTTTACATTTTCATTTTTTATTGTGTTGGGACATGTGCAGTACCCACAAATGCCAGAAGGAGGCATCCCAATCTCCTGAAGCTTATACAGTTACAGATGGTTCTGAAACTCATGGTAAATACTGGAAGTCAAACCAGGATGCTCTGGAAAAGCAGATGGTGCCATGTGTCCAGTTATAATGCAGTTCCAAATACTTGGCTTCTACATGAACTTGCCTTGTTAAATATGTAAACTAGTTTTTGGCAGCCATAAAAATTAATTTTTATTCAATTTATTAAAAATTATGCAATCTGGTGGTGGTGCACACCTTTAATCTCGGTACTAGAGAGGCAGAGGTTGTGAATATTTTCTCAGTGCAAGGCCAGTCAGGTCTACAGAGAGAGAGTTCCAGAACAATCAAGGCTACACAAAGAAACTCTGTCTCAAAAAACAAAAGCAAACAAACATAAAACAAACAAAACAAAACAGCAGCAAAAAAGGGTCGTGCAAGCATACATTGTATGTTTGTTTTCTCAGATGATTTGACAGTAGTTGTGATACTGTCAGAAATCCCTAATTGCCATTGCCTGCATTAGTGCCGAACATATATGGTGGGCTTTATGACACTTATAGTTAATAATTTCTATTTTCATAAAAACCAAACTGAACAAGATATTTATGTTGGAGACCTTTGGCAATGCAGGTATAAAACAGTATTCATAATATTTATGTTGGACTGGTGAGGTGCCTCATTGGATAAAGGCCAAACCTGCCAACCTGAGTTGAGTCCCTGGGACCTATACGTCAGAGGAAGAAAACCAACGCCTATATGTTGTCCTCTGACCTCCACACTTGTGCCATGGAATATGTGTGACCTCTCTAAAAGTAAAGTAAATAAGTCTATAAATTTATAAATTTATTAGGAAGTATTTATATTGGACTGGGAATGTAATCCAGTTAATACAAAGCTTTTCTGGCATTCACAGTGACCTAGGTTTAATCTCAAGCCCTGAGTAAAACTACATGTGATCACAGAGTTTGCTTGTAATCCCTGCACTTGGGAGGTGAAGGTATGAGGATCAGAGATTCATGGTCATCCTCAGCTACATAGTAATTTTAAGTCCAAACTTCTTAACATACCCTGTCTTAACAAAGGAAATAATATAATTTATATTTTTTGAAAATTATTTGGAATACATTCTAGGTCTCTGTATAATTCAGAGGGTTGTCTTCCTCTTCCCCATCCAGTGATGCAATTGCTGAGATTCGAGCCATTTGTATCGAAGAAATTGGAGTATGGATGAAAATGTATAGTGATGCCTTCCTAAATGACAGTTATCTGAAATATGTAGGATGGACTCTTCATGATAGGGTAAGTTGGTATCTTCTAGTTTTGGTGGAAGAAGTATTTGTCTCCATACTTATTTGATTTTAATTTGCATGGCAGTATCTTATTTTTTAATAGCTACAATGATATAAAATTTAAGATAATACAAATAACTATTGATAACCATTATGAAATTTAAGACAGTACTTTATGTGTCTCCCTTGGATGCAATGCTATCTTGAATTATCTTTGAGGACCTGGTTTATCTGTACTAATAAGAGAATACATGCATTATCTCTAAAAAGGTAATAGTCTCCTTCTAATCAAAGATCAAAGATGATTAGTTGTAATAAAAATTAAGTAGCTTTCATATTCAGGATTCTGTTGGGTCATGACTTTTTAAGTCAGTTAAATCAGATTTGTTAGCATTCTTGAGTTAACTAAGCCCAGTTTATATTGATCCATCTCCAGCTTTTAGGAAAAAGATGAAGATTTAAAAGAAATCCTATATAATTGAATCCTACATAAGAAATCCTCAAAATAAGTTTATTTTAGATTGTTATATTTTTTTTAGCTGTTTAACAGCTGTTGGAATATTTTTAAAATATTATTACATTTGTAGGTAAATGGAGATATTTCATAATAATAGTAGAAGGCTTGTTTTTTGTACCTTATGCATGTCAGTATTTACTATAAAAATACTTAGTAAATAAGGAGTGCTGGTGAGATGGCTCAGCAAGTAAAGGTACTGCACCACCTTGGCAACCTGAGTTCAATCCCTGGAAAGTAGAAGGAGAAAGCCAATTCATAAAGTTGTACTGTGGCTCCACACATCTGCTCACACATACATATCACACATGTGAATGTTTAGACACAAATAATAATAAACACATTAAAAATATTTAGTATTATCAATGTTGAAAATTTTCAGTATTGTGGGAATTATCATTCAGAGTTCTGTGGTACATTGTTTTCTGTTAGAAGTCTTGATTGTGTACAGAAATATGATCATAGCTTGTTTAATCAACATACAGATTTTTAGTTGTTAATTAAAAGATATTTCTCCCCTCACTCCCATCTCAGTACCACATTCAAAGAATTTTTTTTAATACAAATCTTCTCTGAAAAATATAATCTCAGACTGGGTTGCCTGTTTATGTTTCATTGTTTCATATGTAATCTTGATATGAATTTAAACTTTTCCATCTCATCCCACTTTACATTGGTCTATGAAAATTTTCTAACAATTTGAGGGAATGTAGAATTGCACAGTGCCCTCACATGAATGTATTCACATTCTCTCAAAGTAAACAAGTCCGTCATGAGTCTTTTTTTTTTTTTTTTTTTTTTTGAGAATGAATTTAAACCTTGATGCTTTGATTTTTCTCTCACTTCCATCTCGGTTCTTTCTCTGGTCCCTCAAGAAAGTATTTTTCTACATTTATGTAACACTTAGCAGTTCTGTTTGATCTTTATAAATGACAGCCAATTCTGGGAAGATACAAATTAATTTGATGTAAAATAGTCATCATTATTTTAGTTAAATATTTTAGGTTTTGTATTTCATTTTATGTATATGGGTATTTCTCCTACATTTATCTATTAGCATCATGTGCATACGTGGTGCCCAAGGAGGTCAGAATAGATTATCAGTTCCCCTAAGCCTGGAGTTACTGATGATCCATAAACATCAACTAATAGGAATTAGATACTGTATTACATATAATTCAGATTTCAGTGAAGGCTTGGTTGTAGTGATCCATTCAAGTGCTTAGGTTACTATAATATAACTTGCTTCAGAGAATAGTGGTGCCTAAACAATCAAATACCAAAATTAGAATTTTCATTCTAACTAGTTATTTTACAGTTATCTAAGTTATTTCAATAAATATTTCCTAATTTACTTGGTATGAAGTTCCTGTAGCATAGGCTAGACATTTGATAGGTGAAGTACCAAGATTTGGGGAGAGAGTTAGATAATTAAGTAATTAAGAGTTGTTGCTGGGTGGTGGTGGCGCATGCCTTTAATTCCAGCACAGGAGGCAGAGGCAGGTGGATCTCTGTGAGTTCGAGGCCAGCCTGGTCTACAAGAGCTAGTTGAAGGTCAGGCTCCAAAGCTACAGAAGATACCCTGTCTCTAAAAACCAAAAGAAAAAAAAAGTTGTCACTGAAAGATTTCAGTTCACAAGATGAAAATAAAAACCCTAGTCTGTGAAGCTTGGTAAAAGAATTTTGTTTTGTTTTGTTTTATTTGTTTGATTTGGTTTGGTTTTGGTCTTAGTTTTAAGGCTGTGTTTGAAAAGAAGTTGGCTGTGTTACCTTCCATCTGAAGTTTTAATTTTACATGTGGAAGACTTACTGCTTTTTACTCATCCATTGTTGTTCTTTTTAGTGTGTATGCATAGTACTTTTTTCGGCTTTCCTCCTCTCTTGCTATGTGGAATAATGTATCCTATGAGCAGATTCCATAGTTTCTCCACTGCCTTCCCTCTATCACTGCCACCCTTTACAATTATTGTTCTCTGTCTCTGTCCATTTCATGTTGTTGGGACAGAAGACCTGAAAGCTGAATGTCCAAGATCAAGCACCTTCCTCTGTTCAGTTCCTAATGAGCATATTTTGAGCACAGCCAGTATGACAAATGGTAACACTTGTAGAAGTGGACAAACAAAAGCTAACATACTGAGGGAAAAAGAGAGACTCTGGAGGGTTTGGGCTTTCTTACATAACCATCTATTCTCTCAGGAGATAATCTGCTAGCATTAAGCTAGTAGTGATGGCCTAGCTCCCTACTACCTTCAGTAGTACTATACTGGGGAACAGATTTCCCATACATGGAACTCTGGAGTTAAATCACTATTATAAAATAGTATTTCCTGCTTGTCTCTAATGGTTAGATGATACCTCCTTATCTGTACCGCCCTAGTCTTTATATATCTACCTCTAGGAGCCAAAGTTAGCATTTTATCCATGCTGATATTTTACCAAAGCCTGGTGAAGGAAAAAAAAGAGAGAGAGAGTTGTGTAGATCGTAAAAAAAGCCTTTCTAGCATTGTCCTTAAAATAGATACATGCCTTAAGAGTAGCTAAAGGCAAGGTTGAAGGAGTTCTAGCTCTCCTACTAAGAAGATAAGAGCCATATTTTCAAGCCCACAAATCCTAGAGGAAATTGAGAACTCAAAATTGTAACACAAAGTCTAATTGTCAAGTATCGGTAAATGCTGAAAGATCGGAGAGATAAAGGAGCAAGCCACAGCCACTTCTTATCTCATCAACCTCTTAGCCAAAGAAGACGAGCTCCTGTCTCCTTCCTGCTCTAGCTCTTCCTTGCTTCGCCCAGCCATATGATTTCCTGTTTCCTCCTCCTCAGAGTGGTCATTTTATAAGTGGCTGAAGTTAAGGCAGTTGTGAGCCACCTGACATGGGTGCTGGGAACTGAACTCGGGTGCTTTTTACCTCTGAGCCATCTCTTCAGCCTGACCTACACTGTTTTATCCCAAGTCTTTGGTTGTCTATGGTCAGTTCCCCAGAAAAGGGTCCTGACATCTGCCAACATAAACAGAGGGTAAAGAATGAGCCAAGTAAAGGAGATTTGGGTAGTGCATAGTAGCATTTGCTGTGGATACTTTAGGTTCCTCCTGAGCCCTTTGAGAAAAAATATCAATTTATTCAGTAGTATCTAGAAATTACTTGAGAAAGCACTTGCAGTAGAGTGCAAGTGCTTTCATATATATATATATATATATATATATATATATATATATATATTATATAATCTTTACAGATTAATTCAGTGACATTTCATTCATTTGTCCCATTAATGACCAGGGAAAATAGTGTCATGACACAAATCTATAAATGTAACAAATCATACCACATTCCACAAAGTATTTTGTTCACACTTTCATCACCATACTCTTGTATTTCATCCTTATGAACAACTTGTAAATACTGGAATAGCTGATGTGTGTGTCATTTCATGTGCAGCTAATCAGCAGCTAAGTTAAATATAAAATCTAGTTTTGATTCCAGAATGAATTGATATTATCAAAACACATTTCTTCTTCTAGAGCATGGAAACCTTAATCTTATTTGAATTCTTTGATAGTGTTACACAGATTTCTTCTAGATAGTGCTAAATGTACTCTGATGTACACCATCCTCGATCCAGACTTAATGACTTTGTTAAGGATACTCTGCTGGGTTAGAGATTTAACTCAATGATAGATTACAATATTCTGCTAATGAATAGAAAGCATTTCTAAGACTCTTCTTTCTGTAGACTTTAATCTGTTTTAAGTAGGCTACTTAACTGTTTTCCTAACTATTCTCTTTTCCTCTCTGATGTAGGAAAGCGTTCAGTAAATATTGATTAGACAAATAAACCATGATCCAATTTTAATAGAATTTTTATGGGATCATTTTATAATTACAGGCCAAACAAATGAGCAGTTCATTTTCTAACTATAGCCATAGATTATAAATTCAATATGCCACTAAAAGCACATTGGTAGAATTTCATCATCAGACATAGTTTTCAAATATTTGAAAAAGGTTTAACTCATTTATAAGAATTTTCTTTGCATTTTTAGTTAAATCATGTGTTAGCCCAGGCTATGCAATTGCTCATTCTCTTCCTATATTAAATTCAAATAGGAAATAAGTTGAATAGTTAGCCTGAGATATATATTTATTCTTCATAGAGACTTTATCTTTTTTTCTTTTTTTGACTTTTGTAAAGTGGAAATGACTGCCTCTTCTGTTTTTTTCTTTGCATTCCTGAAGCAAGGGGAAGTCAGACTGAAGTGTTTGAAAGCTCTCCAAAGCCTGTATACCAATAGAGAATTATTCCCCAAATTGGAGCTATTTACAAATCGATTCAAGGTAAGTATCAGATGATGAACTGACTTTGTTTTTCTCTTTGCAAATGCCAGTTACACCAACATTAGCAAATAACATTACTATGATTATTCTTATTATTATTATTTTTATTATTGTTTTATTAGCATGCAATTTCATTATGGCACTTTTCAACTTGACTTCTTTATTGATCCTTCTCCCCCATCCTTCTACTCTACTCTCCTACTCTCCAATTGTTATTATTATTATCATTATCATTATTATTATTATTATCCTACTCTCCTACTCTTCTATTACTGTTTTGTTAACATGCAATTTCATTGTACTTTTCAACTTGACTTCTTTATTAATTCTTCTTCCCCCATTCTCCTACTCCACTACTTGCAGAGAACTTCTTTTAGCTTCAGTAGCATGTATGTTCTATGCTTAGTCACCCCTTCCTCAAAATCTCTATTTCCAGTGGCTTGACTTATAGCACATTAACACTTTGAAATACAAATATAAATATTAAAAATGTATAATCTACATATCAATAAGAATATGTGGTATTTCTCTTTCTGAATCTGTTATTTTCTTTAATAATTTTCAGGTCTATCCATTTTCTTGCAAATTTTATGATTTCTCTTTCCTTTATAATTGATTAAAATTTTGTATATATACTAATCTTTCATAATCTGTCAATTAATAGGCATCTATTTCCTTGCCACTTTGAGTAGAGTGACAGGAAACATGAATGTTATCTCAGTGATAAGATACAGTCTTTTCAATAAGTGCTTGAGAATGGACTAGCAGATTCATGGTGCTCTTTTTTTGACTTTTTAAGATCTCCATACTTATTTCCATAATCTGCAACAGAATACATGAACTATCAGTAAAGTCCTTTATCCCCATTTCCTTTCTTGGTGATAGCCACTTTGACTGTGGGAAAGCTAGATTGCTTGCCTAATTGCTCATAATGTTGAATAGTTTTTAAAGCTATTTATCATTTATATTTCTTCTTTTGAGAGCTTTCTGTTTAGTTCATTGGCTTATTTTTGATGGGTAATTGTGAAATTTCAGTTTTAACTTTTACAGTTCTTTATATATTCTAATTAATTACCCCCTATCTTAAGTACAACTGTCAAAGATTTTCTTCCACTCTGTAGGCTGTTTTTCTCTACTGTAGGGAGCTTTGTTATTTCAGATAGTCATAGTTGTGAGTTCTTGAAGCTGTTTGCTGTGCTACTCAGGAAGTTCTTGCTGTGTCCATATCTTGAAGTGTTTCCCCTTCAGTAATTTTAGGGTTTCAGATTTTAAAATCTCTAATCCATTTTGAATTAAGGAAATCAAAATACAGTTTCATACTTACACAAGTGGATACCCTCTTTTGCCAACTCCATTTGTTGAACAGACCGTGTTTTTGTTTTGTTTTATTCTTCATGAATTATTGACAAAAAAAGTTGATTATTATTGATAAAAGTTAGGTAGGTATACCTGAATGTATTTGTTTCTGGGCCTTTGGTCTGCGCAGCTGTTTTTTGTCACACTATCTTGCTGTTTCTCACTATTACTGTGTAGTATAATTTAAAGTCAGGTTTTGTTATGTTTCTGGTAGGGTTCTATCTGCTTAGGATTACCTTTTGTATAACATTAATTAATCAGAAACATTTAAGGCAGTGGTTCTTAGCCTGTGGATCGCAACCCCTAAGGGTCAAATGACCCTTATACAGGGATCACATAAGGCCATCAGAAAACAAAACAAGATATTTATTACGATCCACAACATTTAGCAAAATTACAGTTATGAAGTAGCAACAAAATAATTTTATGGTTAGGTCTCCACAACATGAGCTGAATGAAAGGATTGCAGCACTAGGAATGTTGAGAGCCTTTGATGTTAGCTCTTTTTATCATCTACTAACTTCCATTTATTTCCTCAGTGTCTTAAAATTTTCTTTCACTTCATTGTTTTTGTTTGATTCCTAAGTGCTTTGGCTTGCTTTTTGTTGTTGTTGTGGGGTGGGATTATATGGCATGGCACAAATGCATAAGTCAAGAGACAATTTTTTGGCCTTGGTGGTTTTTTGGTTTTTTTTTCCCCCCTGGTTTTTTTCCCCCTTCACCTTTACATCGATCCAAGGGATTAAATTCAGGTTACTAAGCTTATAATACAATACTTTTACCCACTAAACCGTCTCATCCTCCAATCCCCTTTGAGCTTATTGTAAATGAGATAACCCCCCCCCCCCATTTCTCTTCAGCAAGTTACTTATTAATGTATGAAAAAGCTACTAGGTCTTATGTTGATTTTTATATCCTGCAATTTATCTGTCTGTCTTCTGGTGGCATCTGTAGGTTGTTAAGCATAATATCTCATCAGCAAACAGGCATGTTTGACTTTTTTCCTCAGTTTTTTTTTCCTTTTATATCTTTCTTCTGTCTCCATGTTCCAACTAGACCTCGAGTTCATACTGAATAAAAATGAAGAGAGGAAGCATTCCTATTCCCTGATTTTAAGGGAAATGTTATTCCCCCGCCAACTATACTATTGGCTATAGCCTTATCATATATAGCTTTTCTTATTTTGAGACATGCTCTTTCTAATTTCATGAGGATTTTTGTCATGAAGAAATATTCAACTTTGACAGATTCGTTTTCAGCGTCTCTAGAGATGATCGTATGATTTCTTTTATATGTCTTAATTCTTTTGTGTAGTTTATTACCGTGATTAATGTGCATATGTTAAGACAGCCTTGTATCACTGGAATGAAACCACATGTTTGTGGTGTAAGATTTTATTGTGTTTTGAACATTACTTTGATTTGAACATATTTTCATTTTGGTTAGTTTTGCTGTATGTTTATCTAGTTTTAGTGTCAGGATAATACCAGTTTCATGGAATAAATATGGGAAATATTCCTCCTCTTTCTGTTTCATGGAACATACTAAGATCTTGTAAAAGTTTCATAGAATTCAACACTGAATATATTACTCTTGTGTTTTTGTTTGTGGGGAATCTTTTTATTGCTGCTCAGTCTACTTCTTACAATGAGTCTGTATCTGTAATTTGGATTCATCATATGAATTTAGAATTTTAACCTTTTTTTTCTAGCTTTCCAGCATTTTGAAATATTTTCAGAGTCATTACTAAACACTCTGAAAACAGATTACACTGTAGTCTGTTCGAATAGACTACAATCTCTAATTTTATTCATTAGACCTCTTTATTTTGGCTTTTTTGTCAAGGATTGCCAATCTTGTTAATCTTTTTAAAGAACAGCTCTGATTAATTCTCCTTCTCCTTTTATACTAATATTTCATTAATTTTTTCCCTAATGATTTCTGTGTACTGGTTTATGTTTGGCTATTTGATTTTTCTCAAGCCTTGGAGATGTAGTAAGGTATATTATTGGATTATTTATTCTGGATTTCTGATTCTTTTTTAATGAAGCTGTAAATTTTATTCTTAAGACTACTTTGGCTTTATTCCAGTGAAGGTTCTGGTAGGTCATTCTATGATATTTACTTTATTTAGTAATTTCTATTTTCATCTCATATTGTTCAGAGATCTCCTGTTCATTCAAACATCTTTCATCCAGTCTTCAAACATATTTTTTCTGCTATAATCTGATTATATTCTATAAATTATTTTAATTTTGTGTATTTCTTAAGTCTTTCATTTTGGCTACGATTTTCTAAAAGGCTCTGTGTACTGTAGAGAAGAATCCTATCCCTATCTCTCTACCTGCTGTATGGAATGTATAGATATGTAGATGTATATATCTGTTGTTTTTAATTTCCCCCTTTTCCACGTTATTTTAAATGAATTTTCCTGTCAGAATGTCTTTGATTCAGTTTATGTTCAGGGCAGAGGCGACAGGAGAGTCAATTGCTGTAACAAATACAATGGTTTGACAGCATTCCCTAAATTAACTGCAAGAGATACTGACTTCAGTTGCATACCATGAGGTTCAGGAACTGTTGTAACAGGTCCACTGGGAAAAGAGAAAAGGAGGCACTCTTGGATGAATTTAGCCTTCTGCACTGCAGGGGAGTTGGCCTCTGGGAAATGACTCACTGTAACTCTGCAAAGGGCTCTTTTTTAAATTTTATTGTTATTATTATTATTAAAA